>NC_050574.1:97093771-97693771 GCF_011100635.1 Trichosurus vulpecula | reverse complement strand
CAGACCTAGTAATGATACCACTGGGTTAAAAAGTATGAAGAGTTTAATAACTTTGAGGGCATAGTTCCAAATTTCTTTCCACAGTGGCTATAACCAATTCACAGTTCCATAGACGGTACATTAATGTGGGTGTTCTCCTGTTACTGCTCCAACATATGCCATTTTCCTTTTTTTTTTAAAGTCAATTTTGCCAATCTGATAGGTGTGAGGTGGAACCTGAATTGCTTTAATTTGGAATTCTCTGATTATTAGTGATTGGAGAAGTTTTTCATAGGCTATTGATAACTTGGGTTTCTTCCTTGGAAAACTGCCTATTCATATCCTTTGACCATTTTATCAATTGAAGAATGGCTCTTATGCTTATAAATTTGAATCAATTCTTTATCTGTCTTGGAAATGAGATACTTATCCTGGAAATGGGGTGCCCAGATTTCACATCTGCTTTTTTGAAAGGACACTAGGGAAAATAGCCACACCCTCTCCCCATTTGTTGAGTTCTTTGTAGAGGTGGTATTTCATTGCAGTCCAGCTTACTAGATTATAAAAGGGCAGAAGCCTGGTCTGTTAGACCTATGTGTGTACAGTGCCTAGCCCAACAACAGGCCTAGATAACCTATTAATAAATGACTTTTGACAATGGTAAGCAGAACTGCAAGAAATCTCTGGCTCTCTAATTGACAAATGCTGGCGGTTCAGCAAGGAGATGAGCCAGGAAGGCTGTGGCAGGAGATTCCTAGGGAAATGACCTGACCAACCTAATTGTTTAACACAGTTGTGATGCCTCGCTGCCCTTAGGGCAGTTTGGAAGGACTCAAGCTTAAGAGTGAACTCCAACATTTCAAAGGATCATAGATTTAGAGCAGCCAGGCAGAGACTTTTGGTGAAGTGCCATGGCTCAGATCTTTGATGTTCTTGGGGAGTTTTTCTTTTGTCTTAATAGGGGGATAATACCTCTGAATTACTGGCATTTAATGCATTCAAGAAATAGTAATGAGCCACAGTTAGGTTTCCTGGGCACAGGGAACTTGTTCTAAGAGTTCCCTTAGTTATTAAAGTCTATGCTTCAGTCATGTTTTTTTAAGCCTTGTTTTGATTTCTTTGCATAGTAAGTTGATCAATAAGCACCTACTATGTGCCAGGGACTGTGTTAAGCATTTGGGATACAAAGAAAGGGAAAAATCAGTCCCTGCTCTCAAGGAGCCTACAATCTGATGAGGTAGAGAACATGTAAACAGCTATGTACAAACAAGATTTATCCAGGATAAACCGGAGACAATCTCAGAGGAAAGGCACTAGAATTAAGGGGAACTGGCACTGGGCTGCCAGCGATGAGAACTATTGTACATATAGAATATATAGTCTCAGTTTTTATTACCCACTTTGGAAAACATCTTTAAAAAATAAAAACCGTATGTTGCATTTGGTTTCATGTTGTGTAAGATGCTATATTATATAGTTTATAGATTTAGAGATAGAAGGAACCTTAGGGGGTGGAGCCAAGATGGCGGGTGGAAAGCAGGGACTAGCATGAGCTCCCCGCCGAGTCCCTACAAAAACCTATAAAAAATGTCTCTGAACCAATTCTAGAACTGCAGAACCCAAAAAACAGCAGAGGGAAGCAGGGCTCCAGCCCAGGACAGCCTGGGTGGTCTCTGGGTGAGGTCTATCCCACACAGAGCTTGGAGCTGGGAGCTGGGAGCAGAGCGGAGCAGAGCCCAGCATGAGTGGCACGGACCAACCAGACCAGGAGCTGGGCGGAGCGCCCTGAATCAGTGAGCTGCAGCAGTTACCAGTCCTCTCAACCCACAAACACCAAAGACAGCGGAGAAGGTTAGTGGGAAAAGCTGCGGGAGTGGAAGGAGTTTCAGGTTCAGCCACTGCCCCTGGGGCAGTGGAGGTGGGGCAGCTACAGCTGCAGTTGCTTCCGGCCCCGGGCCCACCTGGTGGGAGGAATTAAGTGGTGGATCAGAGCAGGAGTGCACAGCCTGCTGAAGACCTAGGCCCAGTCTGGGTTGGCGGTTCCTGGGGAAAGAGGAGTGCTGGTGTGGCAGAGCTGGCGCATCCCCACCAAGCTTGGAACATAGAACTCTTTAGTCTACAAGCAGTCATATCCCGGTGAAAAACTCAAGGGTCAAGTTAATTGGTTGGGAATATGGCCAGGCAGCGAAAACACACCCAGATTCAGTCTCAGACTTTGGATTCTTTCTTTGGTGACAAAGAAGACCAAAACATACAGCCTAAAGAAGTCAACAAAGTCATAGAGCCTACACCAAAAGCCTCCAAGAAAAACGTGAACTGGTCCCAGGCCATGGAAGAGCTGAAAAAAGATTTGGAAAAGCAAGTTAGAGAAGTAGAGGAAAAATTGGGAAAAGAAATGAGAAGGATGCAAGAAAACCATGAAAAACAAGTCAATGGCTTGCTAAAGAAGACCCCAAAAATACTGAAAAATACATTGAAGAAAACAACACCTTAAAAAATAGACTAACTCAAATGGCAAAAGAGCTCCAAAAAGCCAATGAGGAGAAGAATGCCTTGAAAGGCAGAATTAGCCAAATGGAAAAAGAGGTCCAAAAGACCACTGAAGAAAATACTATCTTAAAAATGAGATGGGAGCAAGTGGAAGCTAGTGACTTGATGAGAAATCAAGATATTATAAAACAGAACCAAAGGAATGAAAAAATGGAAGACAATGTGAAATATCTCATTGGAAAAACCACTGACCTGGAAAATAGATCCAGGAGAGATAATTTAAAAATTATTGGACTACCTGAAAGCCATGATCAAAAAAAGAGCCTAGATATCATCTTTCAAGAAATTATCAAGGAGAACTGCCCTGATATTCTAGAGTCACAGGGCAAAATAGAAATTGAAAGAATCCACCGATTGCCTCTTCAAATAGATCCCAAAAAGAAATCTCCTAGGAATATTGTCACCAAATTCCAGAGCTCCCAGATCAAAGAGAAAATATTGCAAGCAGCCAGAAAGAAACAATTTGAGTATTGTGGAAACACAATCAGAATAACTCAAGATCTGGCAGCTAGGATTAAAACCTAGAATCACCTACCCAGCAAAACTGAGTAACATGCTGCAAGGCAAAATATGGATTTTCAATAAAATAGAGGACTTTCAAGCTTTCTCAGTGAAAAGACCAAAGCTGAACAGAAAATTTGACTTTCAAACACAAGAATCAAGAGAAGCATGAAAAGGTAATCAAGAAAAAGAACAGAAAAAGAAATTGCAAGGGACTTACTAAAGTTGAACTGTTTTGTTTACATTCCTACATGGAAAGATGATGTGTATGATTCATGAGACCTCAGTATTAGGGTAGCTGAAGGGAATATGCATATATATATCTATATATCTATATATATATAAATGTGTATGTATGTATATATGTATGTGTATGTATATATATATAGAGAGAGAGAGAGAGAGAAAGAGAGAGAGAGTGGTCACAGGGTGAGTTGAAGATGAAGGGAAAATATCTCAAAGAAATAAAATCAAATTAAGGGATGCGAGAGGAATATATTGAGAGAGGGAGATAGGGAGAGATAGAGTGGGGTAGATTATCTCAAATCAAGGTGGCAAGAGGAAGCAGTTCTGTGGGAGGAGGCGAGAGGGCAGGTGAGGGGGGGAATGAGTGAATCTTGCTCTCATCAGATTTGGCCTGAGGAGGGAATACCATACATACTCAATTGGGTATCTTACCCCACAGGAAAGAAGAGGGAAGAAGATAAAAAAGGGGGGGATGATGGAGGGGAGATGGGGGTGGAGGTAATCAAAAACAAACACTTTGGAAAGGGGACAGGGTCAAGGGAGAAAATTCAATAAAGGGGGATGTGTTGGGAAGGAGCAAAATATAGTTAGTCTTTCACAACATGAGTATTGTGGAAGGGTTATACATAATGACACACTTGTGGCCTATGTTGAATTGCTTGACTTCTTACAGAGGGTGGGTGGGAAGGGAAGAGGGGAGAGTATTTGGAACTCAAAGTTTTAAAAAAAGATGTTCAAAAACAAAAAAAAAAAGTTTTTTCATGCAACTAGAAAATAAGATACACAGGCAATGGGGCGTAGAAATTTATCTTGCCCTACAAGAGAAGAAGGGAAAAAGGGATGGGAGGGGAGTGGGGTGATAGAAGGGAGGGCTGACTGGGGAACAGGGCAACCAGAATATACTTCATCTTGGAGTTGGGGGGGAGGGTAGAAATGGGGAGAAAATTTGTAATTCAAACTCTTGTGAAAATCAATGCTGAAAACTAAATGTTAAATAAATAAATTTAATATTTAAAAAAAAGAAGGGACCTCAGACATCAGCTGATCAAACCCCTCATTTTTATCGATGAGGAAACTGAGACTTCCAGATGGTAAGTGACTTGTTTAAGTTCATGAAATCAGTAGTAAGAATTAGAGCTGGGATAATAAAGTATCCTTTGTTTTGACTTAAGATTTTGTTCTAGCCATTGCTAAAAATCTCTAATGAGAGAGCTAGACTAGAGGGTGGAAGGTTGGACTTGGAGTCAGGAAGACCTGAGTTCAAATTTGGCCTCAGACATTTACTAGCTATGTGACTTTGGGCCAGTCACTTAACCTCCATCTGCCACAATTTTCCTCACCTGTAAAATTGGGACAATTATAGCACCTACCTCCCAGGATTATCCTGAGGATCAAAGGAGACAATATTTGTAACAAGTGCGTACTTAGTACCGTGCCTGGCACATAGTAGGTGGCATGTAAATGCTTATTCCTTTTCCCGTTACACACACACACACACACACACACACACACACACACACACAGCCCTTCCCTTAAGACTTATATATGGTTCATATGATTTGAAGTAGCCACAAAGGGAAAATATGTTTCCCTGCTGGGATGACGATGCTAACTGTGCAGCCTGATGGTCTCCCTCTAGGCTTGAGTGAAGTCAGGTATTTCTGTCTTGGCTCTTACCTCCTTTCAGTGAGGCTCCAGATCCCTCCCCTGTCACCACATTAAGGCTCCGTCTCTCTGTGACTACACTTAATGCCGACCCCTTGGAGCAGATGCCTCCCCGTGGAAGCCGTGTTTACCGCGCAGACTTCTTTCCAGGTCCACTTGTAGCCCACGTTCTCCTCCACGTGCGTGTGCCTCTCCCTCTCTCTTGATAAAGCCTAGACCCAAAGGCCAACCTCATTCTTGAGCCATCAGGTATCAATGAGGCGATCCTCACTGTTACCACAGTCAAAAGCTGAGACCTTGGGCCTCACCAGAACAAGGAGAGAGGAGGAAGCACCCAGAACAAGGAAAATTTGAACCCTTTCAAGGAGACGTGCACCTTACCCAAGGAACCCTCTCTTTCTCAGGATATGGTAGACAGAGGAATCCTCTTGACAATACTAGACCATGGCATGCTTGCTCTGCAAGTGATGACTTGAGTACCATAAAAAGTATAAAAAGACATCTTCAAGTTCACATAGGAGGAGAAAAGTAGGTGGATATGCTGTTTTCCATGAAAGATAGGGTATTCCTAAAGTCTTAGTACAGTTTTTTATTAATTTATCTTAAACTTAAATACACAATAAGAAAAGGATGGAAACATATTATAAACCTAAATACTAAAACTTAAATACAAAATAAGAAAAGAAAAAGCATTGCCATGTGCACAGCAGAACGTGAGAGGATTCAAAATGTACAGCAATAAATTTCCATTTCAAGAAAGGCTTTGTAATAAATACCAAACATTTTGTAGCTTAAATGAACTTAAATGACACTGACAAATGAGACTCTTGTCACGGAAACTTGCTGCAAAGATTTCACATACTATTTTTGATAGGTAACCACTCCCCTCTACGAGTCACTTGCAATGGTGGCATTTCAGTGAAATCCAGTTTAATTGACTGTAAACGAGAAGGTGCCTGATATTTAATACATAAAGGACTTTTGGGATACACAATATTGAAGGCCCAGAGAATGAGTATCCATGCACTATCCATGCACTCCATTGAGGATTTACGGAAAGATATGGACCAAAAAATAAATTACAGAAAATGAGGAGGTATGTATTCTTATGTCAGAGAAGTAAGTCATTAAGCCGTAAATTCCCACATCAGTGAGATGCTTTGACATCTTGGATGTGCAGTCCATTCATTAGAAGTTACATGTTTGGCTATTTCCCCCCAAATAACCAAAGTCTTTAACAAATGTTTTGCTCAGCATCATGGAGGATTAAACCTGCAGGTATAAAGATAGATTGGTAAAGACAAAGAATAAAAGAAGAGAATCTGCACCTGGCCACAGAGCTTGAAGCAACCTGGCACCTTGGGAGAGAGTGGATTTGATATCAGATGATCTCTGTTTAAATTCCAGCTTTGCCAGTCACTCTTGTGTGACCTTGGCCAAATCACTTTACCTTTCCTGAGCCTTTTCCATTTGAAAAATGGGAGTGGAACCAGGTGATCACTTAGGTTCTTTCTAGTTCCAAATCTGTGATCCTAGATTCTGGATCATTTCCCCAAACTCCTCTTTCACGAATAAACAAAAAATCTGGGTATTACATCAGGTACTCACCTTCTATGTGACCCTGGGCAAGTCACTTCTATCTGGCTCGTTCTTCTCAACTGTAAAATGAGGATGATAGCAAACCCAGGCTTGTTGTGAGGATCAGATGAGATATTTGTAAGGCACCTGGTCTGCCATTCAGTAGGCACTTAATAAATGCTTGTTCCTCTTTCAGGTCCATCTTTTGGATTCTATATACTTATTCCAATACTTTAGGTGTTTGGAGGCTATAGAGAAGATTCTCGATCTTATAGATGATAGATTATAATGACCTTTAAGGTCCCATCTAAAGCCAAGATGACACAATTCATTGGAACTTCCCAAGAGGGGGAAGCAGAGGAAAAAGAGAATTTTTTTTCACAAGTATTTTTGAATACATGAATATTTTTCATGTATGTGATGCTTTATGTCAGAAAAGCTCAAAGGAATTATGAAATTTCCCTGCAGGGAAAAAGGGTATTTTTTTTTACTTTTTTGAAAATTGTATTTATTTTGTTAAATATTTCCCAATTACACAGAATAAAAATTTTAGCAATCTTTTTTTTTCATTTGATCTCCAAATTCTCTCCCTCCCTCTCAGGACTACCCCCTCCTTAAGAAGGCAAACAATTTAATTTCAATTATACATAAGCCATGCAAAAAATATGTCCATATTAGCCATGTTACAAAAGAAAATAAAAGCAATATTAAGCAATAACAATGAAATAGTAAACAAATATGCTTTAATCTGCATTCAGAGTTCATCAGTTCTCTCTTTGGGGGTAGATAAGTATTTTCCTTTTTCTTTTCTTTTTTTCATAAATAGTATTTTATTTTTTTCCAGTTACATGTGAAGTTAGTTTTTAATATTCATTTTTATAAGATTTTGAGTTTTGATTTTTTTCTACCTCCCTTCTTCCCATACCCCTCCCCAAGAAGGCAAGCAATCTGATATAGGTTATACATGTGCAATCATGTAAACATATTTTTATGTTACTCATGTTATGAAAGAAGAACTGAACAAAAGCCACAAAAAACCCCTCAAAAAGAGAAAATAGTATTCTTCAATATGCATTCAGACTCCATAGTTCTTTCTCTGGATATGGATAGCATTTTCCATCATGAATCTTTTAGAATTTGCTTGGATCATTGTATTGCTGAGAAGAATTAAATCAATCATCATTCTTCATCATACAGTGTTGCTGTTACTATGAACTATGTTTTCCTCGTTCTGCTCACTTCCCTTCGCATCGGTTCATGTAAGTCTTTCCAGGTTTTTCTGAAATCTGCCTGCTCACCATTTCTTATGGAACAATATTCCATAGTAATATTCCATAACATTCATATACTACAACTTGTTCATCCATTCCCCAATTGATGGGCATCCCCTCAATTGCTAAGTCTTTGCCACCACAAAAAGAGCTGCTATAAATATTTTTGTACATTTGGGTCTTTTCTCCTTTTTTATGATCTCTTTAGGATACCGACCTAGTACTGGTATTCCAGAATCAAAGGGTATGCAAAGCTTGATTGCCATTAGTTCCAAATTGCTTTCCAGAATGATTGGATCAGTTCATAACTCCAATAACAATGCATTAATGTCAAGAAGAGTAATTTTAATTTGCTACTTTGCTTTGTCCCTACTCTCTATTCCTTATTAGCCAGAGGAGAACACATCCCCATTATGTTTCTTTAACCTCTGAAGCATATGGTCTTTCATATATGCACAATATTTCCCCTTTGGTTTTCAGTTTGTATTTCCTTTTGAATTTCTAGCAATCGGTGTCATAGAAACAGTGATGGTGTCCCAATTGCTATGGCTCATGGGAGTCACACCCTTTTGGGAAAGTAAAAGACTCTTTGATGGAACAGAAGGAGAAAGTTGTGGAGAAGATAACAATAGACAAGGTTTGGGGATGGGATTTAGGAAACAGGGGATCATACTCAATATTTACACATAGAAAATCCACCAAAGAAGCATAATAATAATAATAATAATAATAATAATAACTAACATTTCTATAATGCCTACTATGTGCCTGGAACCGTGCTGTTTCACATACGTTATTTCATTTGATGCTGTAATGGTAATCAGGGAAGGACTTCTTTACTGTTTTCTCTTTTGGAGCACTTAGGTAATCAAGTGCCTTTGATGAGTCTGGCCTTTGTTTCTTTGATTGAATTGGGAGTCTTTGATGACCTGCTTACATCAAGGGAAAGCCTAGTTCACATATGTTTGAATCTCATGGTTGTGAAGCCCTTTAACCCCGAAAAAGGCATATAAAGTCAGACGTTAGCGTTTTGTTTGGGGCTCTCACTCACTGGAGGAGTGTTGTGTGATTTGACCAGACAAGACTCTGGGGAGACTCTGGATAGCTATTGTTAAGAGCCCCCCGGCTTTGGAAAATCCAGGTATTGCCTCTTCTCTGGTAACTATGTATATTGTGATTTGGTTAGGCAGAAATGTTGATCTGCTTATAATTTCTGTTTGTATTTGCTTTGAAGTTCAGGGTGCTTGCTTTCCTCCTGAACTAAGTGGATGATAGATGTATGTTTGAGTAAAGTGAGATTGTTAACCCCTTAAAGTTGCTTTCCTTAGCAAAGCAGATCAAAGAACCTGTGCTGGCAGCCCTTCTGTGTGCTGGTGTTGCTGTTCTTGCACCCTCACAGTATCTGCTAACAACATTGTTATTACAGATCCTCATCATAACCCTGGGAGGCAGAGGTGCTATTATTATCCCCACTTTACAGCTGAGAAAGTTAAGGCAAACAGAGGTTAAGTGATTTACCCAAGCTCCCACATCAATTAAGTATCTGCAGCCAAATTTGAACTCAGGTTTTTCTGACTCCAGACCCACCCTTCTAAGCATTGCACCCCCTTGCAGAGCCTATTCTTTCTCTACCTTTAGCTTACTTTTATACAAAACTGTTAGATATCCTTGCAAATCATTCCAAAGTTTTTCCAAGGACCAGGAAACCTGTGGATTTGGAGAATCCTGAATTAATTTTCCTTTCAACCAGGATAGTTGCTATAAGATAGCCACTTATCAAGTATATGTATATGTCTTTATTCTTTATTTTACCCTGTAATTTCAGAAGAAAAGAGCCCATACATAACTTTTTAGTGATAATTAATTGTGGGGGTGAAGTTTATATTTTTTCTCTGCCTTTGGTGGTTAAAGAAAAATGTACCAGATTCTCTATATTTTCTCTTCATAACTCTCCCAGGTTAATATTGCAATATAAAAGAGAGTAAGCTGCTGTGCCTGGCACCCTCACAAGCCCCAACTAATTTATGCCCTATGCATTCCCAGTAGGAAAGCTGCTTTCAGAAGCTCCATTAAGCCACCAGTCCATCCTGACCACAAGGACACTCAGCCCATCTTCAACAAGACACACATTTGCTCCTTGTACAGTTTTCTAAATGGAAGTTTTCCAAAGACAACACCACAAAATATATTTCTCCTCTCTGCTTTGTGATAGTCACTGGCACTGCTAAGGGTAGTCTTGGTTAGAAAGAGTATAATCACTTTTTATTTTCGGAGGCAATATTATGCCTACTTTTTGGCATCTGTGAATGCTGGCATAAGCCAGGAAAAAAAAATGTTTAGATTACACGGCTTCCAATTCCCTTGTTTATTGAGGCAGGCCCTCAGGCAACTGCTTTAATCAGCCTCCCTGAGGAGGAATTTTTGAGGTAACTTACCTTATATGAGAATATTAGAAGCCTTCTTCTGAATTTTCAATGCCAACCAAGACAAACAAACAAAAACAATAAAGTCTAAATCTTCCTCTCAAGCCCCTATGCTTGCTCCCCTGGGTTTCCCCCCTCCACTGCCCTTGGTGGGTGGCCCTGTGGTTTCCCTCAATATACTATAGGATCAGCCTCTCCCTACCCAGCTTGGGATAGTACAGCTGGCTGTTCCTTAGCACCTGCTCTAATCTCTTCTCATTTGAGCTTTGGGTTTCTGAGAGAATTAGGGGGTCTAAGCCACAGTGACTTCCAGGTCGGTTGAGGAAGGTGCCTTCTCTTAACTATTGACAGCAAAACCACATTTATTCAGGCATATAAGGAGTCAGGTCAGGAGGAATGAGTGGACAGTTTGAATTATAAAATGTTTAAAAAGAAATTCAATTTTATTCCTTTTGAATAAATTCTCTTTTCTTTCAACTTCTCAACAAGTAGAATACAATTAATATAGCTTTGTTGCAAATATCTAATGAACATTTTTCATTAAAGAACTCTATTTTAGTAGCTGCTTTTTTATGAAATAAAAGTAATAAAGGAGGCAACATGATATAGTGGAAAGAATACTGGATTAGGAATCAGGAAATCTAAGTTCAACCACTAACAGCTGACATTTATAGAGTTCTTAACAGTTTTTACAAACCAGGCACCTTCTGTTTTCACAGTAGATCATCATAGCAACTCTATGAAATGAGTGTTATTATCCCCTTTAAAGTATTTGGGAAAACATTTATTCATGCTTTTATTTTTATATCATAGTCATTTCTGGAAAATTATCCCTTAACTCCCTCCCTCATGCCCTCTCCACCAACCTTCTCTTTTAACAAAAATCAACAAAAAACTCCAACGATTGAGCAAAACCAACTAACACAGTGACCCTATTTAATCATGTCTGTGACATTCAAAGCCCATAGTCCCCCATCTTTCCAATGAGATTACAGAGGTCACGGGATCAGCATTTGGTGTTATTTTAGTGTTCTTTTAATTTATTTTGTTATAGTCATTTGTATATTGTTTTCTTAATCCTGTTTATTTCATTTTGCACAGGTTCCTATAAGTCTTCCAATCTTTCTTCAAATTCTTTGCATTTGCCATTTCTTAAGGCATAATGGTATTCTATTACATTTGCATACTATAATTTGTCCAGCTATTGCCCAGTTAACAGCTATTATCCATATTTTTCATGTGAGAAATTGAGGCTCAGAAAAACAATGATATCCCATCACATCAGACTCTTCTTGATTGCATAGTATTCCAGGTCCTTCTCTCCCAAAGTCTGTCCAAGCTCATGTTCATTTCTTCCATGACACTATCTATCCCTCTCATCCTCTGACATCCCCTTCTCCTTTAGCCTTCAATCTTTCCCAACACCAGGGTATTTTTCCAGTGAGTATTGTCTTCTCATTATGTGGCTAAAGTATTTAAGTTTCAGCTTCAGTATCTGAAATTCCAGTGAATAGTCTGAATTAATTTCTTTAAGTATTGACTCATTTGATCTCCTTGCTTTCCAAGGGACTCTCAAAAGTCTTCTCCAGCACCACAATTTGAAAGCGTTGATTTTGCAGCACTCAGTTGAAAAATCTAATTATCATAGCCATGCATTGCTACTGGAAAAACCGTAGTTTTGACTATATGACCTTTGTTGGCAAAGTGATGTTTCTGCTTGCTGTCCAGATTTTCCATAGCTTTCCTTCCAAGTAAGAAGCATCTTTTACTTTCATGGCTGTAGTCGCCATCTGCAGTGATCTTTGAGTGCAAGAATATAAAATCTGACACTGCTTCCATTTCTTCTCCATCCATTTACCAGGACGTGATAGGACCAGTTGCCAAGAGCTTATGTTTTTTGCTTTTTTTTAACATTAAGCTTCAAGCCAACTTTTATCCTCTCCTTTTTCACCCTCACCAAGAGGCTTCTTAATTCTTCTTCACTTTCTGCCATCTGAGTGGTATCATCTGCACATTTGAAATTGTTGATATTTCTCCTGGCAACCTTAATTCCAGCTTTTGATTCAGCCAGTCTTGCATATCACATGATGTACTCTGCATATAAGTTAAATAAGGTGAAAATATACAACCTTGTTGTACTCCTTTTCTAAAACCAATCAGTTGTTCCATGTTCGGTTCTAAGTAATATGACAAGAAGACAAGTAAGATGATCTGGTGCTCCCATCTCTTTGAGGATTTGCCATACTTTGTTGTGATCCACACAGAGAAAGGCTTTAGTGTAGTCAATGAAGCAGAAGTACATGCTTTTTTTTTTCTGGAACTCCCTTGCTTTCTCTACAATTCAGTAGATGTTGGCAATTTGGTCTCTAGTTCCTCTGCCTCTTTGAAAACCAGCCTCCTCTTCTACTAATTCTTAGTTTACATATTGCCGAAGCCTAGTTTGCAGAAATGTAAGCATAACATTGCTAGTGTGCGAAATGAGAACAATTGTTCAAAATTTGAACATTCCTTGGCATTGCCCCTCTTTAAGATTGGGACCTAAACCAATCTTTTCCAATCCAGTGGCCACTGTTGAATTTTCCAAATTTGCTGGCATATTGAGTGCAGCACTTTAACAGCATCATCACTTAGGATTTTAAACAGCTCAGCTGGAATTCTTACTCCACTAACATTATTGTTAGCAATGCTTCCAAAGGCCCACTTGACTTCATTCTCCAGGATGTCTGGCTGTAGATCAGTAAACCACACCGTTGTGGTTATCAGTGATGTTAAGATCTTCCTTGTATAGTTCTTCTATATTCTTGTCACCACTTTTTGATCTCTTCTATTTCTGTTAAATCCCTACCATTTTTGTCTTTTGTTATGTCCATTTTTGCATGAAATGCTCCCTTGATAGGCTAATGCGACTTCTATTTTGTGCAATAAACCACACCATGGAGAAGCAAAATGAGTCTACAGCCTATTTAATAACATGACTCACTTATTTGCTTCAGATAGTTTATATGAGTTGCCCAGTGTCATTCAACTAGATTAAATTATATTGTGAGCTCCTTGAGGGTAGGGACTGTCTTTTGCTTTTTTTGTGTGTCCCCAGTGCTTAACATAGAACCTGACATATAGTAGGTGCTTAATAAATGTTTCTGAAATTTTATTTGAACTTACTTTTTCTCGACCTCTGGTCCAGTACTCTAGTTTTCTTGAAGAGATCTCTTGTCTTTCCCACTCTATTGTTTTCTTCTATTTCTTTGCATTGCTCATTTAAGAAAACCTTCTTATGGGCTATACAAATGTTCATACCCTTTGACCCAGTAATACCACTTCTAGGGTTGTATCCCAAAGAAATCACGCAAGCGGGAAAAGGACCCATATGTACAAGAATATTTATAGCAGCTCTCTTTGTGGTAGCCAAGAATTGGAAAGCAAAGGGATGCCCATCAATTGGGGAATGGCTGAACAAGCTGTGGTATATGAAGGTGATGGAATACTATTGTGCCATAAGAAATGGGGATGATGCAGACTACATAACAACCTGGAAAAACCTACACGACATAATGCTGAGTGAGCGGAGCAGAGCCAGGAGAACGTTGTGCACAGCCACAGATATGTGGATTCCGTGAGGACCAACCCTGACATACTGCGCTTTTCTCAGCAACCTAAAGGGCAAGGACAACTCCAGGGGACTCACGATGGAGAATGCTATCTTCATTCAGAGAAAGAACTGCGAAGTTTGAATACAGACTGAGGCACACTACATGCTCGCCTTTTCTGCTTCTCTTTTGTTTTTGTTTTTGGGTTTTGTTTTTTTTTTTGGTTCTGTTTCTTCTTTCTCAGGATTCATTCCATTGGTCAAAATTCTTCTCCACGACCTGACTAGAGCATAAATTAATTCAATGCGAAGTTATACATGACAGTTATATGGGACTTGATGCCGTCTTGGGGAGGGAGGGGGGAGGGAGGGGAGAAAAACTGGAACTCAAAACTATGTAGAACCCTGTGTGGTAAACTAAAAATAAATAAAGAAATTTAAAAAAAAAAAAAAAAGAAAACCTTCTTATTTATCCCTGCTGTTATCTGGAATTCTGCATTCAGTTAACTATATCTTTCCCTTTCTCCTTTAGCTTTTGCTTTCCTTCTTTCCTTACCTATTTGTAAAACCTCATCAGGTGGCCACTTTGCTTTCTTACTCTTCTTTTTCTTCAGAATGTTTTTTTTTTTGCTGCCCCCTGTACAATATCATGAACCTCTCTCCATAGTTTTTCAGGCACTTTGTCTACCAGATATAATCCATAAGTCTATCCATCACTTCTACTTCATATTCACAAGGGATGCTATTTAGGTCATGCTTATATGGTCTGGTGGTTTTCCTTACTCTCTTTAAGTCTGAATTTTCCAATTAGAATCTCAAGATCTGAGCCACAGTCAGCTCCAGGTCTTGTTTCAACTGACTGTATAGAGTTTCTGTTTTAATTGGTGGTGAAGTGTTTTGCAAGTAGCACATATTGTGTGTAAATGGCATTTCTACACTACTTGAACAGTAGATTTTCTAAGATTAAATATAATATCCTAACCCAAAAATATAGTTTACCCTAATTTCATTAACAAATTACTTTTGTTGTAAAAGGTACAAAGATAAAATTTAACTCATCCCTATCCCAAATGTTAAGAATTCTGAAACAGCAGAATCTAATTAATATTGTTTTATTGCATATATCTAGTGAATGTTTTTCCTTACAGCACTCTATTTTAGTAATTCTACTAAAGCTTAGTAGCTATTGAGTAGCTTCTTTGTAATAGAAATAAAGTCCCATTATTCTCTAGTAACTGACATTTATTAATTTAGAATTTATAAAGTGTTAGAAGTAATACATACTGATGATAAGTCACATAGCTAGTACATGAAAGAAACCAGAATTTGATCCCAGGTCTCTGGACTTGAAGGCTAATGAACTTTCTACTTTTTTCACTAAACCACACCATGGAGAAGCAAAAGGAGTCTACAGCTTACTTGATAGTATGATCACTTATTTGCTTTGGATTTTTCTCTAGAGATATAATAATAACTAGAATTTGTATAGAATTTTAATGTTTGCAAAGCACCTCACAAGCATCATCTCATGCTATCCTCACAACAACCCTGAGAGATAGGTGGTATTATTATCCTATTTCTACAGATGAGTAAACTGAGGCAGACAGTTTATATGAGATGTTCAGTATCACTCAACTAGATTAAATTAGATTGTGAGCTCCTTGAGGGCAGGGATTATCTTTTGCCTCTTTTTGTGTCCTCAGAGCTTAGCACAGTGACTGACACATAGTAGGTGTTTAATAAATGTTTCTGAAATTTTATTTGAGCTTACTTTTTCTTGGCCCATGGTCCAGTACTCTATCCACTCCACCACCTGCCTCTGAAGAATGAAAAAACAAAAGTTTACCTTAGACCTTATGGACAACTGTAAAAGACTTTTTTTAAAAAAAAATGGAAGCATCTGCTGTGGACTGAAAACTTCTGGATTGTGGAGAAAGATTTAATTATTTTTCTGGGTGGTTAAGAGGGGAGGCAGAGAATTCTCAAGGGAAAAATTCATAGAGCAAATGAGTGACCAGTTTTCCTTCTGGCCCCCAGTTAGTTCACAGCAGCCTGGGAAGCATCTGTACTAAAAGTTATAAATAACACAGATAGTGTTATATATGAGAGCCAGAGTCAGAAGGATCTGAGTTTGAAGCCTGCCTCTGATACTTGTTAACCCTATAACCTTGGGCAAGGGGCAAAATCTCTGACTTTCAGTTCTTTTACCTGTAAAATAGGGATAATGACACCCCTCCCACAGGCTTAAAGATCAAGTGACACAATGGACACACAAAATGCTTAGCAAATGTTAAAGTGTTATATAAAAGTGTAGGACCTGGACCTGTGATTTTATTGACAACAAAGACTTTTGGATGAGGAAATGCAGATGGGACCCATACCCTGGATGTTGTTACTGTTCCTCTCGATGACCCCAGGAGGGTAATGTCTTGACTTGCAAGTGAATTGAATTTAAGTGAGGCAGGGCTGTGCAAAGTCATCAGCCTCACTCTCTCCTCCAGAGTCATAGGAGCCGACTGGCAAGACATGGGTCAAGATGACTGGTGATGGCTCCAGATTCAATGATGTACAGAGTTACTGAAAGCGCACGAAGCATCAAATGACTTGCCGAAGGTCACGCAGCCAGGATGTGTCAGAGTTAAGACAGGAACCTAGGTCTTTCTGGCATTGAAGTCAGTTCTCTATCCACTATGTAATATCATTTTTCATGTTGATCATCATCATCACCATCATCAACATTATCATCATCAACATCATTTATAATTGGCTTTGAACTCTATAATTTTATTTGGAGTTTAGCAGGGTTCTTTATCATAACCTGCATATTACGTACAAAGTACAATTTTATTTCTTCCCTCCTCTCCTATCCAAACACCATAAACATTTGAAATTCCTAATCTGAAACCTACAAGTTCAACAAGCTCTTTTTGAATACCTATGGTCTACTTAGTGCTAGCACCTGCCAGGTATTATGAAAAATAGCAAAAAAAAAGTAGGTTGATTATGTAACAAAGGTGAGGTTTCACCAATAGTCTAAATGCCTAGTAGAATCTATGCAGTATAAGGAAAACCATCACTTAGGTGGGCAGACTTATTGAGTATTTGGGGGATAGGGAGTGGGAAATGAGCAAAAGAATGCCCCAGGATGGAAAGCATGGATGGATTGTAATCTATATTGTTGGTTGGGGAATGACCACATGACTGAGATCATAGATTCACTAAAAGAGCAAAGTCTTCCATGGTCAGTGAAGTGTTTTCCATGCTTCAAGCCATCACTTAGTGAGTATTTATTAAATACATGAAGCTTAAATATGAGGGTAATCAATACAAATGTTATTGTTCAGTCGTTTCTGATCTTTGGGGTTTTCTTGGCAAAGGTAACTCATTTTACAGATGAGGAAACTTAGGCAAGTAAGGTTAAGTGACTTGTCCAGAATCACACAACCAGTACATATCTGAGGCCAGATTTGAACTCCGGTCTTTCTGACTCCACTGTGCCAACCTAGCTGCACCAAATACAAACATAAGGTAATTTGATGTAATATAATAGGTGGATAAAATGTTTGATGAATTGTGTTGTTGATTTGGCTGTGTTTTTGTGTGATAATTTGACATCAAATAGCTTGTTTCATTGGTCAAATATAATCTCTTGAGGGTTCATATTTTATATGAAAATGGGTTTTTAACATTAATAGTAAGAGAAATGCAAATCAAAACAACCCAGATTTTACCTCACACCCAGAAAATTGGCAAAGATGGCAAAAGATGGAATAGTCAAAGTTGGAGCAATAATGGAAAATATACATATTAATGTATTATTGGTGGTGCTGTGAATTAGTATAGCCAGGCTAGAAAACAATTTGAACTTACGAAAAAAAAGTGGTTAAAATGTTCATATCTTCTAACCCAGACACTTTATTGCTAGGTATATACTCCAAGGAAGACATTACTGGAAAAGAAAGATTCTCATATACACTAAAGTATTTATGGCACCACTTTTTGTGTTAGTAAAGACCTGGAAATAAATTGGAGGCTGGCTAACCAAATTATGACATATAAATGTAATCAAATATTCCTGTACTGTAAGTAATGGCAGACATGGGGAATATAGATTTACATGAACTGATGCCAAGTGAAATATGGAGAAAAAGAAAACAATTTACACAACGACAATGGAAATACAAAGGACAAGGACAGCAAAACAACACAACAAGAATGTTGTGAAATTCTAAAGAACAAGAGAGGCCCCAAGAAAACACGCCTCCCCACTCCTTTGCAGAGGTAGGGAGAGGAATTCATGGGGTATGGATGTGGATTTTAATGGCCTGATTGATTGGTTTTACTGAATTTTTCTCTCTTCATCTTTTCTTTTTTAAATTTTTTTTACAAAAGTGGATAAGGGGAGAGAACTAAGAAAAATGTAGACAAGTGCAAAAAAATCAATTAAAATCTATAAAAGTTGCTTTTAAAAATGCATTTCTTAGACTATAAATTTTCACACTGATCCAGTTCTTAAACTTTGTAGTCTAGATGGGTAGAAGGTGAGATATATTCCATTTTCTGAAACTCCATGATATTGTAGGCATGAATTATCCAGACCATCTGTTTCCTTTAAAAGGGGATTATGTGTGAGCAAGGGATTTTGAAAAAAGCACATGGTCCCCAGCCCTGAAGAGATTTACAGTAAATGTCACAAGTCTTCTGAGATAGACAACTTGATGGCCAATAAGGGATAAAAGGAGAAAAATCACAAGATTTTTTCTGTAGTTTGTCAGCACCAGTAAGGTGAAATACACAGCTAAGTTTTCATACCTGATCAGGCTAATTACTAACATCAATTTCTTTTTAAAGGTGAATTTTCCAGATAAATGCTTCCATTAGCCACTTGCTTTATCTGTGTAGCTATATTTTTAGAATTTTTTTTTTAAAAAGTCCAGATACCATAAAATATACTGGAGCAAAGTTCTAGTTTGTTTTGTTTTGTTTTGTTTTTCCCTTGCCAGAGCACAACTTCATCTTGACTAGAGATGTAAAGACCATACCTGGTCTTGAAATCTGCAAATTATGTTATGGTGAAACTGTGTCTTCGCTTCTCTTTTTCCTATATGTAAAATCTGGGTCTAGCTGGGCTTCCTGGAAAGGTGAGGTGTTTCAAGAAGAACAGAATGAAGGAATTGAGATGACTGGACAAAATGAGACCTCTCTCGAAATGGATAGCTTATGTTATCATGAGCTAAACTCAAATTCTGGACCTGGATATGGTATTGGAGCTTGTTTGTGCTGGGCACATCAGAACTTGCTGTTTTTCAGAAAACAGGCTTAAAGAGGCTTAGACAAAGACTCAAGAGTCTTCTTGCCCATCAATCAACTCATGCAAAACAGCATTTTAATGATTTAAGTGCAAGTGAATCAGAAACATCTGAATTACATTTTCCTGAAGAAAGAAATACAAACCAAAGGGAGAAAGTCCTTGGTTGGCAAAATATAATTCAGGTTTTGTGGCAACCCCAAAGTGTTTGAAAAACAATTGTATATTTGATGAGCTCTGAACACCTCTGAATCAGGCCCAAGTCCCAGCATAGAACGCGCAGTAAATAGGTGATCTGGGATAGATCTCAGAGGAACTCAGGTATGGCAAGTAAAGGGTGAAAATAGCCTTGAAATGATTTGTCTTTGGAGGAGGAGAAAACATGAAAGTTTCATGCCTTTTTAAAGGCATTTTCTGTTGGCTGCTGCTTTGAAATCTTGGAAAAGCCATAAATATTTGACTCTTTTTGGTAATAGTACAATGAAATGATGTATTCCTCAGAGTCAGTTCTTACTGAGCCTATGTTTCTACAAAAGGGAGATTTCCAAGAGAGGTGTCTTCTTGATAAAATATCCCCATCAAACCACTTTTGTAGAAACCTGTTTAGTCCCGGGAGAGGATTTCAGCCAATTTGTCTGACTGGTGCTTAGAGAGACAATCAAAGTCATCTTCTGGCTTATATTCTTCTGCTCTGGTGTGTGCTATATATCTGTATGAATTTTTCCTTAAAGACAGGTGTATCTTGCCCAAATGGACATATATCTCAGTGGCTAAAAAAGTCCCTGTGATATCATCTAAAAGCCATTCATGTGAACAACAAGGCTCTTACTGAGTGCTTACTAGGTGCTAGGCATTGTAGATTGGAGATCCTTTGGTTAATTGAAAAGGCTCAAAGGCATGTGACTTTTGTTTTCTCCCTAATCTTTGGGTGCCCTGTGTGGTTGAGATGGGGATGGGTAGGGAAGGAATGGGAGGAAGAGTTCTGAATTTAAATATTAGATGGAAACAAAAGATCGGCCTTGGAGATGTTATGGATGCTAAGAATTTGTGTTTGTGTTGATACACTGTTGGTGGAGTTATGAAGTGGTCCAACCATTCTAAAAAGAAATTTGGAACTATACCTCTTGAAAAATTACCCAGCTGTGCTTACTCTTTGATCCAGTGATACCATTATTAAACTCATAACCCAAAAATATTTGAAAAAGAGGAAAAGGTCCTAGATGTACAAAAATATTCATAGTAGTTCTTTTTGTATTGACAAAGAACTGGAAACTAAGAGGATGCGTATCATTTTGCAGACTACAAATTACAATATATCAATGTAATAGAATCCTAAAGTGTTGTAAGAAATGACAAGAGACAGGTCTAGAGAAATCTGAAAAAAACTTATATGTATTGATGCAGAGTGAAGGAAGCAGAGCCAGGAGTACAATTTATACTATAATCCCAACTTTGTAAAAACTAACACTTCTGAAAGACTTAAGAACTCTCATCTATGCAATAATCAACCATGATTCCAGAAGACTATTGATAAAGAATGCTACCCACCTCCTGATACAGAGTGATGAATTAATATGCAGAACGAAGCATAAATTTTTCAACATGGTGAATGTGAGAATTTGTTGTACTTGACATATGCCTATTTGTTGTAAGGATTTTTCTTTTAATTTTATTTTTCAGTGAGGGAGCACATGGGAGGGAGAAAAAATGCTTGACAATTTTTTTTAAAGGCTGAAGTAGAATATAGTGTGCTTTAGCTAAAGTAAAAAAAGGCAGGGGTAGCAATCCTAATCTCAGACAAAGCAAAAGCAAAGATAGATTTAATTAAAAATCCTGCTACATCCTGCTAAAAGGCACCATAAACAATGAAGCAATATCATTATTTAACATATACGCATGAAGTGGTATAGCATGCAAATTCTTAGAGGAGAAGTTAAGGGAGTTACAGTAAGAAATAGACAGCAAAACCATAATAGTGGGGGACCTGAACCTCCCCCTCTCTGAACTTGATAAATCTAACCTCAAAATAAACAAGAAAGAAGTTAAGGAGGTGAATAGAATTTTAGAAAAGGCAGATATGATAGACCTCTGGAGAAAACTGAATGGAGATAAAAAGGAATATACTTTCTTCTCAGCCATACATAGCACATGCTCAAAAATTGACCGTGTACTAGGGCATAAAAACCTCACAATCCAGTGCTGAAAGGCAGAAATAGTCAAAGCATCCTTTTCAGATCATGATGCAATAAAAATTATTTGTAATAAAGAACCATGGAAAAATAAGCTAAAAATTAATTGGAAACTAAATAATCTAATTCTAAAGAATGAATGGGCCAAAGAACAAATCATAGAAACATTTAATAACTTCATTCAAGAGAATGACAATAATGAGACAACATACCAAAACTTATGGAATGTAGCAAAAGCAGTTCTTAGGGGAAGTTTTATATCTCTAAATGCTTACATGAATAAAATAGAGAAAAAGGGCATGCAACTGAAAAAGCTAGAAAAAGAACAAATTGAAAATCCCCAATTAAATACCAAATTAGAAATACTGAAAATCAAAGGAGAGATTAATAAAATTGAAATCAAGAAAACTATCAAATTAATAAGTAAAACCAAGAGCTGGTTTTATGAAAAAAAAAAACAATAAAATTGATAAACCTTTGGTAAATTTGATTTAAAAAAAGAAGAAAATCAAATTACCAGTATCAAAAAATGAAAAGGGTGAATTTACCTCCAATGAAGAGGAAATTAAAACAATAATTAGGAATAGTTTTGCCCAATTGCATACCCATAAATTTGACAACCTTAGAGATACGGATGAATAGCTACAAAAATATCAATTGCCCAGGTTAACAGAAGAGGAAGTAGAATTCCTAAATAAATCCATCTCAGAAAAAGAAATTGAGCAAGCCATCAATGAACTCCCTAGGAAAAAATCTCCAGGGCCAGATAGTTCTACATATGAATTTTATCAAACACTTAAAGAACAATTAATTCCTACACTTTATAGACAATTTATGAAAATAGGTGAAGAAGGAGTCCTACCAATTTTTTTTTTTATGGTACAAATATGGTACTAATACCCAAACCAGGAAGCGACAAAACAGAGAAAGAAAATTATAGACCAATTTCCCTAATGAATATTGATGCAAAAAATTAAATAAAATATTAGCAAAAAGATTACAGCAACTTATCATGAAAATAATACACTATGACCAGGTAGGATTTATTCCAGGAATGCAAGGCTGATTCAATATTAGGAAAACTATCAGCATAATTGATCATATCATATGATCATCTCAATAGATGCAGAAAAAGCTTTTGACAAAATACAACACCCATTCCTATTAAAAACACTGGAAGGCATAGGAATAAATGGAGCCTTCCTCAAAATTAAAAATAGCATCTGCCTAAAACCACCAACATGCATTATTTGTAATGGCGATAAGCTAGATGCATTTCCAATAAGATCAGGGGTGAAACAAGGATGTCCGTTATCACCCCTATTATTCAATCTGATACTAGAAATGTTAGCTGTACCAATAAGAGAAGAAAAAGAAACTGAAGGAATTAGAATAGGCAAAGAGGAAACTAAATTATCATTTTTTGCAGATGATATGATGATTTACTTAGAGAATCCTAGAGAATCAATAATAATAAACAATAATCAATAATAATAAACAACTTTAGCAAAGTTGCAGGATATAAAATAAACCCACAAAAATCCTTGGGCATTCTTATACATTACTAACAAAGCCCAGCAGCAAGAGATAGAAAGAGAAATTCCATTTAAAATCACTGTAGACACTATAAAATATTTGGGAGTCTATCTGCCAAAACAAACCCAGGGCCTATATGAACATAATTACGAAACACTTTTCACACAAATAAAGTCAGATCTAAATAAATGGAAAAATATCAGTTGCTCATGGTTAGGCCGAGCCAATATAATAAAAATGACAATTTTACCTAAATTAATTTATTTATTCAGCGCCACACCAATCGAACTACCAAAAAAATTACTTTACAGAGCTGAATAAAATAATAACAAAATTCATCTGGAAGAACAAGAGGTCTAGAATATCTAGGGAATTAATGAAAAGAAATGCTAGGGAAGGTGGCCTAGCCATGCCAGATATTAAACTGTACTATAAAGCAGCAGTCATCAAAACTACTTGGTACTGGCTAAGAAACTGGGTCATGGATCAGTGGAATAGTTTAGGTACACAAGATGCAGTAGTCAATGACCACAGCAATCTACTCTTTCTTTGATAAACCCAAAGAATCCAGCTTCTGGGCTAAGAATTCACTATTTCACAAAAAAGTGCTGGGAAAATTGGAAAATGGTAGGGCAGAAACTGGGCATAGACCAACATCTCACACCATATACCAAAATAAAGTCAAAATGGGTTCGTGATTTAGGAATAAAGGCTGATACTATAAGCAATTTAGGAGAGCAAGGAATAGTTTACCTATCAGATTTATGGGAAAGTAAGTAATTCATGACACAACAAGTGATAGGGAGCATTACAAAATGCAAAATGGATAATTTTGATTATGTTAAATTTAAAAGTTTTTGTATAAAAAAAGCCAATGCAACAAAGATTAGGAGGGAAGCAGAAAATTGGGAGAAAATCTTTACAACTAGTATCTCTGATAAAGGCCTCATCTCTAAAATGTACAGGGAACTGAGCCAAATTTATAGGAATACAAGTCATTCCCCAATTGAGAAATGGTCAAAGGATATGAACAGGCAGTTTTTAGAGGAAGAAATTAAAGATATCTATAGGCATATGAAAAAATGCTCTAAATCACTACTGACTAGAGAAATGCAAATCAAAACAACTCTTAGGTACCACTTCTCTCCTGTCAGATTGGCTAAAATAACAAAACAGGAAAATGATAAATGCTGGAGAGGCTGTGGGAAAATTGGAACAATGTTACATTGCTGGTGGAGTTGTGAACTGATCCAGCCATTCTGGAGAGCAATTAGGAACTATGACCAAAGGGCTATAAAAATGTGCATACCCTTTGACCCAGCAGTACCACTTCTAGGGTTGTATCCCAAAGAGATCACACAAGAGGGTAAAGGACCCATATGTACAAAAATATTTATTGTTGCTCTTTTTGTAGTAGCAAAGAATTGGAAATCAAGGGGATGCCCATCAATTGGAGAATGGCTGAACAAGTTGTGGTATATGAATGTAATGGAATACTATTGTGCTATAAGAAATGGGGAAGATAACAGAATTTATAATAACCTGGAAAAACCTACATGATATAATGCTGAGTGAGCAGAGCAGAATTAGAACATTATACACAACCACAGATATATTAATTCTGTGATGACTGACCTTGATAGACTTGGCTCTTCTCAGCAATACAAGGTTCAAAGACAACTCCAAAGGACTCATGAGGGAGAGAGCTATCTACATCTAGAGAAAGAACTATGGAGACAATGCAGAATGAGGCAAACTGTTTGCTCTCCTTTTTTTTCTTTTGTTTTTTTTTTCCTCTTTTGTTTTTGTTTTTGTTTTGTTTCTTCTTTCTCGTGATTCATTCCATTGGTCATAATTCTTCTTTACAACTTGACTATTGTGTAAATAAGTTCAATGCGAAGTTATATGTACAAGATATATCAGATTCCATGCCATCTTGGGGAGGAGTCAGGGAGAAAATCTGGAAATCAAAATCATGTGGAACTGAGTGTTGTAAACTAAAAATAAAAAAATCTTAATAAAAAAAGAAAAAACAGGAAGAAATGAAAATAGATATTCCATTCAAAATAACTATAAAATTAAAATATGTCTGGAAATTAAGTTACCAAGATTCATATACATACTGTAAAATTACAAATATTCATTATAGCAATAAAGGAAGATTTAACAACAACAACAACAAAAAATCTGTGGTTGGTAGATCCAAAGAGCAGAACTTTATACATATGAGTCAATGTAATCATGCTTCTAGAGTTAAAGCAGAAGCAATCAGTCAATCTGTCAGTCAACATTTATTAAGTACCTACTATGTGTTGGGCCCTGTAATGTAATGGAATGTAAGCATGTAAAAGAATGAATTGTTTGAGGTGTAACAACAGAACACTGGAAAGATTGATTTGGAATTCAAGGACCTGGGTTCAAAGTCTAACTCAGTGTGACTTTGGGTAAAATCACATCTGTCTTACTGTAGCTGCCAAAATAATTTTCCCAAGACACAGTTCTGTCCATGTCACTTTCTTGCTCAATAGTCTTCAATAATAAAATACAAATTCCTCAGCCTAGCCTTTAAGGCCCTCTACAATCTGGCTTTTCCAGTAGTGTTCCACATTACTTCCTTTTATTTACTCTATGATCTCCATAATTAGCAATACATCTGTCATCTGTGTGCACTCCCACACACTGAGCCCTCTGCTTGGAGTGTATGTTCTCCTCATCTCCTCAGTTCAGAATATTTATCTTTTTCTAGGTTCAACTCTGATTTCACCCCTTCCAAGAAGTTTCCCTAGTTGTCCTTCTCTGAATAGCTTGAGTTATTCTTATCTGTGTACAGGCTTCATCCTCCTTCTATCATACTCCTCTATCTCACAGAAGAAAGTATGCACTTGAGGGCAGGGACCATTTCTGTTTTGTCTTTATATTCTGAACACCCAACACAGTGCCTCGCACATAGTAGATGCTTAATAAATGTTTGCCAAATTGAATTGATCTGTAAGACAAATAAGTGCAGCATAATTTGTAGGGAAACTGAGGCCCAATGGAAGTACTTGTATCTCACATCAAGTCATAGGATTATAGATTTACATTGGGAAGGGACCCTAGAGGGCAGCCAGTCCAGACCACTCACTTTACAGATGTCGAAACTAAAGTCAGTTGCAAAGCATGGATCCCAACTTTTTGCAGGCAGATCTGATTTAACTACCCATTTCCTTAAAAGCTGTTTATGTGGAAAATTCATATTATTTAATGCTAAATTCCTTTTTATCCTAAAGTACCTGGACAATTAATCATGAAATATTTTTTTAAACTGGCCCCATGATTTTATTGGCATAGGGCTCTTCCTTTGGGGGAACTTCCCTTACTAATACATATTACTATTTATAGTTTTAGAGAGATGCTTGGAGTAGTGGGAGATTAAGCGATTTGTCCAGGCCCTCCCTGCCAGGAGGCATCAAAGGCAGGACCTCAACCCTTTCTGACTCCAAGGTCAGAAATTTTCTACTACACTATAACTGCCTCTCATTGAGTTCCTCCTCATAGCAAATAACTTCAGTTGTGCCACCCCCCCCCATTCCCTACCCCCAACTATGACAGGACAGATCTTTCCTCAGTTAGCTTTGTTGCAAAATCTAGGCAATTATCCTTTTAGGAAGAAATTAATAGAAATTCATTTAGAATATATACAACCAATAAACAAAGAAAATTGGACAATTCTAGAAAATGAAAGAAGTTAAAGAAGCCAAAAGGTTACAGAACTATGAATCATCTAAGTAACAAGGTACTCATTGAGTCCTATCTTGCACAACTACTACTAGCATTTTCTTTTTGTGGCCTGGGAGAAGGTAGACTTACTGAGGAGCTGGGAAGCCATGATGAGATGATTCGGGGTAATCAGTATGTGATAAGAAGAATCCAACTATGGGAAAATTTGGGGATCAGTGAAGAGGCCCAGGAAACTGCTTTGCAAAGGTAACACATGGGAGAGTTCACAGGGAGTGAAGATGAGCATTTCACTTTATTTCACATTTATGTGTGGGTAGAATGTAAGGGAATTGGAAAGCAAAACCTAGCCATCTGCTCTCCTTCAAATGTCTAGATGTGGTGGACTGGTCATGATAGGCATACTCCATTGCTATATTGTGGATAACACAGAGTAATTTTCAAAAGACCTAGTATGTTGGTTCTGGAGTGATTTTAACCTCCAGGAAAAATGGCATATTGAATACTGCCCTCGACCTACCAATTACAAAGTTCAATACTGTGATGGTTTGAAGTGATGACAAAAAATGCCTCGGTTGGTGTAGAAAAGAAATCCTATCAGGAGAAGCAGTGTGGTATTGAGGATAGAATGTTGGACTCAAAGTAAGACATTAACTCAGAGATTAATCATCTGTGTGACAAGTCACTTTACTTGGGCCTTAATTTCCTTATTTTTAAAATGAAAGTCTAGTTTTAAATCTAAGATCCTAGAAGTTTAACTTAGGAAGGAGAAAGCCCTGCAAGACAAGGCCCATGTTTATATGGTGTGGGTCTTCCTACAGTTTCATTTTGGACATGTTGGGTTTGAGATACCTATGAGACATCCAAGTGGAGATAACCAGAGGTCGATGTACATGTGGGACTGGATTTCAGGAGGGATTTATAATAATAGTTCATATTAGTATGGTACTTTAAGGTACATAGAAAGGGCATCCCAAAAGTCTTAGTGTAGTTTTAAACTAGTAAAGCTTCAAACTGCTTCAAGACTTTTGGGTCACCATTTGTAATCTTATTTGATCCTCCCAACAACCCTCTGAGTTAGGTAATCCCATTCTCCCCCATTTTGCAGATCAGGAAACTGAGGCTGACAGTTTACTTGGCTTGCCCAAGTCACATAGCTAGTGAGTGTTTGAGGCAGGTCATAAATTCAGGTCTTTCCAAATTCTAGGACTAGTATTCAATCTGATACACCATCTAGATGGATATTCAGATCTGGGAATTGATTACATAAGGAAAGGAAACAACACTATATTTTATGACTCAGGTAAATCACATCTTAAAAATGGTAAATTCATAATAGGCTGCGGCTTATTAACTAAGTGTATTATAATAGCCTGCTGTGGGATAGAAGTCTCTCAGTGATACTTTAGGCCCTATCTTCTGACACACAACTTCTATCCAAAGAACTATACCCCTTTTGGAGATAAGTGTCTTTGAAGTTTGAAGACAGCACTCTTGCCCTGAAAACTTGGCATAGAGTCCATCTCCTTACTTTTGAATCCTAGCCAGATGGACCATTAAGTAGAGGAACCAAAATGAACATCTCCATAGTCTAACTTGTGCATATGCTTATTGTGAACCCTGTGTCTTAAGCTTTTGATAGAATCATACTCCTTGTTAGTAATTATTAGAAGCAGGATGGAGTGGCCTTAGAATATTAGGATCTTGGGGGGGCGGAGCCAAGATGGCGGCTGGTAAGCACGGACTAGAGTGAGCTCCGTACCCGAGTCCCTCCAAAAACCTATAAAAATGGCTCTGAACCAATTCTAGAACGGCAGAACCCACAGAACAGCAGAGGGAAGCAGGGCTCCAGCCCAGGACAGCCCGGATAGTCTCTGGGTGAGCTCTATTCCACACGGAGCTGGGAGCTGGGAGCTGGGAGCTGGGAGCTGGGAACGGAGTGGAGCAGAGCCCAGCCTGAGCGGCGTGGACGATCCAGTCCAGAAGCCGGGCGGAGGGGGCCCTAGCGCCCTGAATACGTGAGCAGTTACCAGACCCCTCGACCCACAAACACCAAAGACTGCGGAGAAGGTTAGTGGGAAAAGCTGCGGGAGTGGAAGGAGTTCGCAGTTCGGCTTCCAGCCCCGGGGGCAGCGGAGGTGGGGCAGCTACAGCTGTTGTTACTTCCGGCACCAGGCCCACCTGGTGGGGGGAATTAAGTGGCGGATCACAGCAGGGGTGCACAGCCTGCCGAAGATCTGAGCCCAGTCTGGACTGGGGGTCCTTGGGGAAGGAGGAGTGCGGCTCTGACAGAGCTGGCACCTCCCCCCCAAACGTAGAACATAGAACTCTGTAATCTACAAGCAGTCATACCCCACTGAAAAACTCAAGGGTCAAGTTAGTTGGTTGGGAATATGGCCAGGACGCGAAAACGCGCCCAGATTCAGTCTCAGACTTTGGATTCTTTCTTTGGTGACAAAGAAGACCAAAACATACAGCCTAAAGAAGACAGCAAAGTCATAGAGCCTACAACCAAAGCCTCCAAGAAAAACATGAACTGGCCCCAGACCATAGAAGAACTCAAAAAGGATTTGGAAAAGCAAGTTAGAGAAGTAGAGGAAAAATTGGGAAGAGAAATAAGAAGGATGCGAGAAAACCATGAAAAACAAGTCAATGACTTGCTAAAGGAGACCCAAAAAAATACTGAAAAATACACTGAAGAAAACAACACCTTACAAAATAGACTAACTCAAATGGCAAAAGAGCTCCAAAAAGCCAATGAGGAGAAGAATTCCTTGAAAGGCAGAATTAGCCAAATGGAAAAGGAGGTCCAAAAGACCACTGAAGAAAATACTACTTTAAAAATTAGATTGGAGCAAGTGGAAGCTAGTGACTTTATGAGAAATCAGGATATTATAAAACAGAACCAGAGGAATGAAAAAATGGAAGACAATGTGAAATATCTCCTTGGAAAAACCACTGACCTGGAAAATAGATCCAGGAGAGATAATTTAAAAATTATTGGACTACCTGAAAGCCATGATCAAAAAAGAGCCTAGATACCATCTTTCAGGAAATTATCAAGGAGAACTGCCCTGATATTCTAGAGCCACAGGGCAAAATAGAAATTGAAAGAATCCATCGATCGCCTCCGCAAATAGATCCCAAAAAGAAATCTCCTAGGAATATTGTTGCCAAATTCCAGAGCTCCCAGATCAAGGAGAAAATACTGCAAGCAGCCAGAAAGAAACAATTTGAATATTGTGGAAACCCAATCAGAATAACCCAAGATCTGGCAGCTTCTACATTAAGAGATCGAAGGGCTTGGAATGCGATATTCCGGAGGTCAACGGAGCTAGGATTAAAACCTAGAATCACCTACCCAGCAAAACTAAGTATCATGTTCCAAGGCAAAATATGGACTTTCAATAAAATGGAGGACTTTCAAGCTTTCTCAGTGAAAAGACCAGAACTGAATAGAAAATTTGACTTTCAAACACAAGAATCAAGAGAAGCATGAAAAGGTAATCAAGAAACGGAAATTGCAAGGGACTTACTAAAGTTGAACTGTTTTGTTTACATTCCTACATGGAGAGATGATGAATATGATTCATGAGACCTCAGTATTAGGGTAGTTGAAGGGAATATGCATATATATATATGCATATATATATGTTTATGTATATATATATAAGTGAATGTGTATGTATGCATGTATCTATGTGTATATGTATGTATGTGTATGTATGTGTATATATATATATGTAAAAGAGAGAGAGCAGACACAGGGTGAGTTGAGGATGAAGGGAAGATAGCTAAAAGAAATAAAATGAAATTAAGGGATGAGAGAGTAACTTACTGAGAGAGGGAGATAGGGAGAGATAGAATGGGGTGGATTATCTCGCATAAAGGTGGCAAGAGGAAGCAGTTCTAGGAGAGGAGGGGAGTGGGCAGGTGAGGGGGGAATGAGTGAATCTTGCTCTCATCAGATTTGGCCTGAGGGGGAATACCATACATACTCAGTTGGGTATCTTACCCCACAGGAAAGAAGAGGGAGGAAGATAAAAAAAAAATAAAAGGCAGGGGGATGATGGAGTGGAGGGCAGATGGGGGTGGAGGTAATCAAAACAAACACTTTGGAAAGGGGACAGGGTCAAGGAAGAAAATTCAATAAAGCGGGATGGGTTGGGAAGGAGCAAAATGTAGTTAGTCATTCACAACATGAATATTGTGGAAGGGTTATACATAATAATACATGTGTGGCCTAGGTTGAATTGCTCAACTTCTTAGGGAGGGTGGGTGGGAAGGGAAGAGGGAAGGGAATTTGGAACTCAAAGTTTTAAAATCAGATGTTCAAAAACAAAAAAACTTTTTGTATGCAACTAAAAAATAAGATACACAGGCAATGGGGCGTAGAAATTTATCTTGCCCTACAAGAAAGGAAGGGAAAAGGGGATGAGAGGGGAGGGGGGTGATAGAGGGGAGGGCTGACTGGGGAACAGGGCAACCAGAATATACGCCATCTTGGAGTGGGGGGGGAGGGCAGAAATGGGGAGAAAATTTGTAATCCAAACTGTTGTGAAAATCAATGCTGAAAACCAAATATGTTAAATAAATAAATTGCATTAAAAAAAAAAAAAAGAACATTAGGATCTTGTATTTCTGATTTAAATGGAAGGTTTTGGATTTAATTAGCAAAGTTCTATGTGAGGCAACATGGTATAAAAGAGGGAAAGTTTTTAAAAAGCCACATTTAATTAGCACTTTAAGGCCTACAAATTTGTTTCCCCAAAATAACCTCATAAGGTAGGTGAGTGTAGATGTTATTATCCCCATTTCATACCATACATGAGGAAACTGAGGTTCATAGAAGTTAGGTGAATTATCCTCAAATCTTCTTTCCCCTGGACCACTTACTGAAGAAACAGTTCACCAGTTTTTTAGTTTAAGAACTGCAAAAGTTGCTGATGTCAGTTATTCCCTTTCCACCTTCCCAGGAACTTTCTATGGAAGCACCCAAGGGAGGCATATGTTTTGTCATCAACACTCATGGTAGTGTTACATTAATTTTTCACAGCTTTTCCATTAAGCTTGTTTTCTATACATATAAACTAATATTTTTTCTTACACATGAATGAGATTGTTCTTAAACTGTCTTGAGTTTTGTATGGTTTGTACCTCTCAGGTATTAGAAACCTCTTTTGGGGGGTTTCTAGTCCCACTAGACCTTAAATCATTTTATCTTGAATAACAGTGAATGAATTTATCACCCAGTGTTGTCCTTCCATCATTTGTATTGACTGGCAGTCAACCATAGAGGACTCCATTTGTACTTCATCACTAAGGTTCTTGGTCATTTTCAGTATTGTACTAAGCTGTGTTTTAGAGTTGGCATAGAGCTTCAAATGGTCCATGAAGAGCAAAGAGCTCATGAGGCAATGCTCTTGTTCATGCTTAATGCTATGCTCAGTGTTTATATATATATATATATATATTCATTTAATGGACTTGGCTAAACCAGAGCAAGACATGTTTAAGTGAATCTCTCAGACATATTCTCCATTTTATATGATGAGTTTTTGATTTTACAGTCTTCTCCTCTGGTGAGAAATAAAAACTTATATTCCATTGGTTTATTGCATGCCTAAGAAAATTGATGACTAGAGTCAATCTCATTAAATCTGCAACATTTCTAGAAAATATGAGGAGTGGAATTATCATGGGCTTGTCTATAATTAATACAGCTTCCCTTTAGATTTTGTTGGGCTTTGATTGTCTAATTAACTTCAGCTGAATCTCTCTAATAACCTAGCCTTCCTTAGCTATGTGACCCTGGGCAAGTCACTTAACCCTGTTTGCCTCAGTTTCTTCATCTGTAGAATGAACTGGAGAAGAAAAGAGCAAACCACTCCAGTATCTTTGCCAAGAAAACCTCAAATGTGGTCACAAAGACCTGGACACCACTGAAGAACAACAGTTAGAGAAAAGAGGTTGAGGACTCTTGGCTTTCTCCCACACACTCAATCATATCTCCCCCTCAACACCATCTTATTACATTCACACCTAGGATAATTGCAGATAGCCCACAGGGCATGCATGTGTAAGGTCAGATCTCCAAAACAAGGGTGGAGAACCTGTGGCCTAGAAGCCACATATGGCCTTCTGTCCTTTCTGGCTTTTTTGTTTGCTTGCTTTACTTTTTTTTAAATTATGACTCAGCTCTTTGATCAAGACAATTCTCTTTCCACTGGTTCTGGAGTCAAAGGACCAGAGTTCAAATCCTGCTTCTGATGCCTACATGACCTTGGAAATATCACTTGACCTCTCTAGACCTCTGTTTCCTCATCTGCCAAATGAGGTCCCTTCCATCTCTAGAACAACAATCTTCTTGTAGTCCAAGAAGTATCTTTATTGATGCCATTATTTAGTATTCAATTCTTATGTCAGAGGTATATGTGGGGCAAAGAGACCCACCCCCTACAGTTATGTTTATCTCGATCAACGTCCTCTACCACCTGTCCAGGGAGTAGCTATGATTCTCCTTGAGGTTCTAGGTTTGAACAGGAGAACTTTCCTTCTGATCCAGCCAGTGATCATCTTTCAGGAGAGTTCAGACCAGGGCTTCCCAGTCTTCTTGTATATTTGCTTGGAGGGGTAGCATGGTGGAGTGGAAAGAATAATGCCTTTGGATTTGGAAGATCTGAGTCTGAATCCCAAGTCTTCCACTTACTATCTGAGCGATCTTGGTTTATTTCCCTTTTGTGGGTCTCCATCATGTCCTGTAAAATGAGGTTAGATTAAACGATCTTGAAGGTCCATTACAACCCTAAAACTAGGATCCTGCTGTCCAGTCTCTGACATAGTGTCTTCTCCTAGTCAGCCAAGAGAATCCATGGTTCTTCTTGGTAGCTCTGGGTCTTAAGAGGGAGCAACTTCTAAGTTTTCTTTTAGATATACAGACTCACTCAGGATTGGGATCACTAGGCCTCCTCACAGAGGGTCAATTCTCCTCTCCTTAAAGCTATGCTGCCCAAAGGCACATGACCATCATTACCATTGGCTTCCTTCTTCAGGAAGGATGATTTCAGGCTCCTCTCCACTTCTTTTTTTTTTGGAGGGGGGAAGGCAGGGCAATTGAGGTTAAATGACTTGCCCAAGGTCACACAGTCCTCTCCAGTTCTAATATCTTTTTGTCCATCCTAAAATAGAATTTTTCCCCAAAGAGAGGGAATCCCTCCTCCTACTTGTCCAGGGGATGGCCAGATACCTCAGTCGCCCTTTAATCCACTCTCATTAAACATCAAATGGAAATAATGAAAGCACTGCTATGATGGATAGGGCACTGGACTTTGTGTTGTGAAGACCTGGGTTCAAATCTTACTTCGTCCATTTTGCAACCCCAACAAGTCACTTAACCTTATTTGTTAAGATTAAATGAGAAATTCAGAAGTGTTTAAGGATTTTTTTACACTTAGTCTAAAATCTATGATTGGTGGATTGATTAAGTAATGTCTCACCTCATTAAAGTATTGCTTACTTCATAAGTAAGGTAAGGTAGGGGTGGGGAACATGTAGCCCTCTAGGTCCTCAAGTGCAGCCCTTGGACCAAATCCAAACTTCACAGAACAAATAACCTTGATAAAAAGATTTTTTCTGTAAAACTTGGACTCAGTCAAAAGGCTTCACCCAAGGACAGAAGGCCATATGAGGTTTCTAGGCCACAGGTTCTCCACCCCTGTTTTGGAGCTCTGACCTTACACATGCATGCCCTGTGGGCTATCTGCAATTATCCTAGGTATGAATGTAATAAGATGATGTTGAGGGGGAGATATGATTGAGTGTGTGGGAGAAAGCCAAGAGTCCTCAACCTCTTTTCTCTAACTGTTGTTCTTCAGTGGTGTCCAGGTCTTTGTGACCACATTTGAGGTTTTCTTGGCAAAGATACTGGAGTGGTTTGTTCTTTTCTTCTCCAGTTCATTCTACAGATGAAGAAACTGAGGCAAACAGGGTTAAGTGACTTGCCCAGGGTCACATAGCTAGTAAGTGTCTGAGCCCAGATTTGAACTCATGAAGTTGAGTCTTCCTAATTCCAAGCCCAGTGCTCCATCCTGTGCATCACCCAGCTGCCCACATATGGAATAGATGGACGTTAATCTCAGGAAATTCAGGCTTTTCTCAAATGAAGAAGCAGGATATTTGATGCTTTCCACTACATTCCATTTTTCCCCCTAGTTCAGATGTTTACCAACACCATAGTAATCCAGTGCATATCTAATCCAAATTTCTATTAGTCCTTGTCCAGGGAGAAATGGATACTTTCCTGATAAGATTTCCAGCTTGGGCTTTTGCCATGGGAGATGGAGAGCCAGCAGTGGATGAAGCATCTTTTTCCCCCTTCACTTAAGCAAACTCAAGTTTTTCCACTGGCCAATCTTCTTGACCCATTAAGGCTTCCACTGTTTCAAACAAACCTGCAACTTTAGAAGCCAGCATAGTAATCTATCTCCATATATATCTAGTAACCAGAATTTTTGGTTGTTCAACTGTATTTGATAATTCACTAAAACAAAAGATCAAGTGGTATTGCCTGCTAGCTTAAAATTGACCATGCCATTTGAATTCATCATAATGTTCTTGGGCAACCTTTATTTGTGTGCTCAGGGTCTTTTCCTAGGAAAAAAAAAAGATCTCCTTGTATTTTTATACTTATTGCTTCACAAAACTTTTTAATGATTTCGAGCTCCGTTTTGTTCAAATTTCAGTTAAAAAGATATTCCACAAATCGATAATTCAAAAACAACTAACCAGACATGCAGCAGCACATTATTATTGAATAAGAGGTAAGTGATAGACAACGGCAATTAACACTTAGCACTACTATAAAGCAACATTATAGCATCATTATTTTATAGATATCCATTGCTGAAGAATATATAGATCAGATTACCATTGGGGAAGAAGTGGAATGATGGTTGGAGTAGAGGCGGCATATTATTTATTGTATACACACACACACACACACACACACACACACGCACACACACACACACACATGCACACACACCCCATTCCTCCTCCATTCCACTTCCTCTTCTCTGATTGGACAATGTTTGCCCCCAAGCATAAGCACAACACAGACCAAAAAAAAAACCATTATAAGATGCTTCATGAGAATAACGTGAGGGTAAAAGTAGCCTGGTGGTGGTGGTTTTTATTGTTGTCGCTGTTGTTTTTCGGTGTCTTTGAATAGTTTCCTTTTATCCAGTAATAGCGTAATTTACAATTCTGATTATTCTAGGATAATTATATGTTTAATTCAATTAATATTGGCTAATTGGAGAAAAGGGAAAGCTTGGTATTATAGCAGATGGAGCACCAGGCTCCATCTTCCTGAGTTCAAATCTGGCCTCAGATACTTACTACCTGTGTGTCCCTGGGCAAGTCACTTAACCCTGTTTGCCTCAGTTTCCTCATCTGTAAAATGGGCTAGAGAAGGAAATGATAAACCACTCCAGCATCTTTGCCAAGAAAACCCTAGATGGGGTCATGAAGAGTCAGGAACAACTGAACGACAGCAACAGTGTCCATGGGGCAGCTGCTGGAAAGCAAAGATGGAGCCAAGAATAGAAGTCTCCTTGAATCCCCCAACCAGTAAGTCTGACCTTGTTGTCAATTGTTTATGGGTCCATCCCATTCAGATTCATATAACCATGTGCAGATGGTTTGTTGAGAACTGAAAATGTGGAGTGCATTGCTGTGTGGAGCAGTGAATCTCAAGTAACCACTGTATTCCAATCCTTCCACAGGCAACAACTGAGGGAAAATACCTTTATATGGCCAGCTTGGTGATAATTATAGATAGAGTACTAGACTTAGAGTCAGAAAGACTTGAACCTCAGGTGCTTCCTAGCTGTGTGGCTATGGACAAGTCATTCAACCTGTCTGAGACTCAGTTCCTTCACCTTAAAAAAGAGAGAATTGGACTCATTGACCTCGATAATCCCTTCCAGCACTAAATCTTTTCTCAACCTTCTCATCTTTTGCAACTTGGCTAACTGAGTGACATGGATCTTCTATATTTGTGATAAATCAGAGTAATCCTGAAGTTTCCTAGGGAAGTTTTTGATGGGAAAGGGAACAAGTATTTATTAAGTACCTATCATGTGCCAGGCACTGTGCTAAGCACTTTCCAAATATTATCCCATTTGATGTGAAAAGAAAGGTGGACACCATGCTTCTGGTATGTCCAGACACAGAAAATCATTTGGGGCGTGTCAATATTGATTGGCACCGACTCCAAGGTATATAAAGTATTAGTTGGATAATGTGAGAAATAAATTGATCATCCATTTAATCTGTGCAAAAGCTTGCAGAGCAATGGAGGAAAATGGTTTCAGGTAACTTCACAGTAGTCAATCAGTCAGTAAATTCTCATTAAGCATCAACTATGTGTCAGGCACTGTGTTAAGTATTAGAGATACAAAGAAGGGCAAATGACAATCTTCGTTCTCAAGTATTTTAGACTAATGGGGGACAGCACATGAAAACAACCATGTAAAAACAATCTATATACAAGATAAATTGGAGATAATAGAAGGAAAGCATTAGCATTAAGGACAGATCAGGAAAGACTTCTCATAGAAGACGAGGCTTTACCACTGGCTTATCCATGTCAGAAGCAGATACTGGGAAATCTGACTTTGGTGATTATCTAGTCCTTGAAGAATAAAAGAATTAGTTGAGGGACAAAGACTTGTAAACAGTCTCTATAAGAGTGGAAGATGGGATATACCTGAGGAGCAGCTATCAGAATCTACCTCACTGACTCCAAATCTTTTCAAGAACAATCTTGGAAGATTTCTTTATCTGTGATGGAACATCTCAAAAAACATCTGAAAGACGTGTTAGTCACAAAGTGCAACAATCTATATATTCTAACATCAAAGAGATAGTAGAGAATAATCATGGGAAAATACAGATTGAGTAGATTAATGGACTTTGAGTAGAGTACTAGCATGAAACAATGCATAGCGTTGTACCAAGAGTTCAAGATGCCTTGCATTGTGTCCTAGTGGCTTTCATTGCTGGCTTTATGTAGTAGAGATTAGATTCATGTGGCAGAGAAACACAAAGAAAAGAGAGCTTTCACCTTCCCAGAGGGATTCTTCTATTCAAGTGTCGCTGTTGTTTGGTCATTTTTTAGACGTGTCCAACCCTCATGACCCCATTTGGAGTTTTCATGGCAAAGATACTGGAGTGGTTTGGCTGTTTCCTTCTCCAGCTCATTTTATAGACGAGGAAGCTGAGGAAAACAGGGTTAAGTGACTTGCCCAGGGTCATACAGCTAGTAAGTGTCTGAGGCCAGATTTGAACTCAGGATGATGAGTCTTCCTGATTCCAGACCTGGCACTCTATTCACTGCACCACCTAGCTGAAGTGTACTCCTCAACATATCTCAGGGACATTCGGCACTTTCCAATGGCTTATGGACAAAGTTGGAGAAAGAACTGCCTGCTAGTTCATATCTCCAGCCTATATCCTCCTGGCTGTTGGAGAATCTAGGCAACCTCATTGTCTTTGAAAGCCCCTGGAAGAATATGAAGAAAGATTCATTAAAGTGCTAAATAAACTAGAGAAAACTAATTTAAATCTGTCAATTGACAAATACCAGTTTTGCAGAGTTTCTTTCGAATATGTGTGTCGTATACTATCTCAGCATGGAAGGAGCACTAACCCGAAGAAGATAGAAGTACTATCTAATTAGCCACATCTAACAAAGCTTTAAGAGTTCAATACTTGTTTTTTAGTATTTGGTTGCTATTATTGAAAATTTGTGAAGATCTATCTTGCTGTTGTTAAACTGCTGAGTGATATTATATGGTATATGATTTTGAAAAAATGGAAGAAGGTCAGATTCCCTGAACCCTTTGTAACCTTATGAAGATCACTTAACTGACCAATGCATCAGCAGTCATCCTGGATATATTGGGTACTCATTATGATTATTATGATGGTCTTTGCAGATGTTAAAGTACAGTTATCCCTTCCTTCCACATTGTAACTTTCCCCAGCACAGTTTCCATATATTGTGGGTCAGCATAAGAAATTAAATGGGAAATTTTTGGGAGTTTTGCAGAAGTTGCAGACAACACAAGAAAGCCAGCAAATGACACAGAAAAGCTTACAAACTCAGAAATGCATAAAATATATGTATAGTATCACCTAATATCAACTCAAATTTTATAACATTACTGTAAATATACCATAAAAGAAAAAGAAAAAATTCAGACCTTCTCTGGCATGAAGGGAGGGTCAAAAATTTTACGTGGATTTTCCAGATCATGGGAGTGCCATGCCCTTAACCCCTTGCAAGGTGAAAAGATAACTATATACCTCAAATAATTTTGTGGAGAGCTTTGAAATCTTCAGCTGAGAGGAAGAAGATGATCCATGCTGATGTCATCATGGCCATGGCAAGTCTCTGTTCTGCAATGTTATCTGCTCCTGTTCCTGAAACAGTTGTGGTTTAGGAATAAAGGAAAAGACAGTGGGATGTTTCTGGCAAGTTTTATGTTTTCTTTTTCTCCATGACTAGAAGGTTGATACTGTCCCTCCTCTCCATGAACCTCCCTGTGGGACTGCCCAAGCAAGCAGTCAAGATTAGGAGGAGGTCACACAAGATGACAGGGCAATGACAAAGTGGCATGTGAGCCGACTGTGTTAAGAGCTCTGTATTTGTACTTGAAAACCGGACTTGACTTTCTTCCTCAATATGAGGGACATTGATGGCGCTTGGCTGATGTTGGGTGACATTGGAGCAACAAGCTGCTAGTCAGATTATTAGCTACTAATTTAGGGGAACTGTGACTTTTTTAGGTAGAGACTCCAAAAATCTCAGCATTTGGTGGGAAGGCAAGAGACTATTAACAGAATTTTCAGGGCTCTTATTCACCCTTCCTTTGCTGTCAAGTTGTTCCTGAAAGGGGTTCCAGACATTCAACTCCTTCCTTCACTTTAAGAAGATAGTATAGGACTGTTTCCCAGGCATTCCAAAGAAGAGCATGGAGAAGTAGGAAAAGGCCTAGAGAGTAGAACTCTTGACAGTTTTTATATAACTATTTAATAAAACTCTGTTGCTCCAGAAAAGTAGATTGCCCATGAATCATCAATATAGAGGATTGACAGAGGACAGAAAACTTCTCAGAACAGTGAGGATAGGGCTTCTAAAGCTATATTTTCCTATATTTGTAATACCAAGAAATAAATTTGTACCACATGCTAGATTCATTCAGAACCTGGTCATTGACAGTTTTCCTTGAATGCTCATCCACTGCTTTGAAACTACAAGGCTTAGGTTCCTTGTGCATGCTCCTAGAAGGGATATTTAGCTGATGCCACTGCTGTGCTGGTAGCTAGAGCAATGTGCTGCTTGGTGGTTAATATGACAAACCATACTACCAAGCTGGTAAATGGTAATTGACACCCTTTCTGTAAGCTTGTGGAAGGTGGGGCATGAGCTGGGAATGGGCTGATACAGAACCTCATGTGTCACCTGGGATACCCACCAGCTGCACCCCTAACCTTCACTATTGTCACATTTACACATAAAATTACAAGTTTTAATAGATGATTTCTGATAATGGAGTTAATAATGCCTAATAATAGGGTTGATAATAATCTCATATTTATATAGTACACTAAGGCTTACAAAGCTTTCCTCATTAAAAAAAAAAACAAATTTGGGAGCCAAGATGGCGGCTGGAAAGCAGGCACCTGCATAAGCTCTCCCCCAAATTCCTCCAAACACCAGCAAAAAATGGCTCTGAACAAATTCTAGAGCTGCAGAACCCATGAAATAGTAGAGGGAAACAGGTCTTCAGCCCAGGAGAAACTGGATGGTTGCCAGGAAGGGGTCTGTCACAGGGAGCTGAGAGCAGAGGGCAGCCCAGTGGACAGACCAGACCCAGAATCAGCCAGCCAGAACAGACCTTGGGGCCATGAAACAGTGAGCTGTGGCAGTTACCAGACTTCTCAACTTACAAATGTCAAAGAGCAGGTTAGGGGAAAACTGCAGGACGAGTTCAGAGTGGTGGAGCCACCAGCTCTGGGGGTGGAGGAAGTGGTGCAGTGTCAGCTGCTTCCCGAATCCCTGGCTCACACCATGGGAGGAATGTAGCAGCAGATCAGAGTGGTAGTGCAAGGAGGGCTTTGTGGTCACAAAGGCAGATTCTCTGACTGTGCCCTGTGTGGATCCGTATTGCTGTCCTGGTTGGCGGTTCTTGGGGGAGGAGGAGCGCTGCTGGAACAGAGCTTGGGGTGACAGTGGAGTAGAAGTAGCTCTGAAAACAGCAGTGCTTGGGCCTTAAAGCTTAGGACAAAGTACTCTCTACTCTACAAGCAGTCATATTCTGATAAAAAAAACTCAAGGGTCAAGTAGTTGGCTGGGAACATGAACAGGCAGCAAAAAACAAACTCAGACTCAAACTCAAACTCTAGATTCCTTTTTTTGTGACAAAGAAGAGCAAAACATACAGTCAGAAGAAGTCAACAAAGTCAAAGAGCCTACATCAAAAGCCTCCAAGAAAAATACGAATTAGTCTTAGGCCATGGAAGAGCTCAAAAAGGATTTGGAAAAGCAAGTAAGAGAAGTAGAGGACAAATTTGGATGAGAAATGAAAGTGATGCATGAAAACCATGAAAAACAAGTCAATGACTTGCTAAAGGAGACCCAAAAAAATACTGAAGAAAATACCTTAAAGAATAGACCAACCCAAATGGCAAAAGAGCTCCAAAAAGCAAATGAGGAGAAGAATGCCTTGAAAGACAGAACTAGCCAAATGGAAAAGGAGGTCCAAAAGACCACTGAAGAAAATACTACCTTAAAAATTAGATTGGAGCAAGTGGAAGCTAGTGACTTTATGAGAAATCAAGATATTATAAAACAGAACCAAAGGAAAGAAAAAAATGGAATACAATGTGAAATATCTCATTGGAAACACCACTGACCTGGAGAATAGATCCAGGAGAGACAATTTAAAAATTATTGGACTACCTGAAAGCCATGATCAAAAAAAGAGCCTAGACATCATCTTTCAAGAAATCATCAAGGAAAACTTCCCTGATATTCTAGAACCAGAGGGTAAAATAGAAAAGAATCCACTGATCACCTCTTGAAAAAGATTCCCCCCTCCCAAAAAAACCTCCTAGGAATATTGTTGCCAAATTCCAGAGCTCCCAGGTCAAGGAGAAAATACTGCAAGCAGCCAGAAAGAAACAATTTGAATATTGTGCAAACACAATCAGGATAACACAAGATCTAGCAGCTTCTACATTAAGGGATTTCAGGGTGGGAATATGATATTCCAGAGGTCAAAGGAGCTAGGATTAATACCAAGAATCACCTACCCAGCAAAACTGAGTATAATGCTCCATGGCAAAATATGGATTTTCAATAAAATAGAGAACTTTCAAGCTTTCTCAATGAAAAGACCAGAGCTGAATAGAAAATTTGACTTTCAAATACAAGAATCAAGAGAAGCATGAAAAGGTAAACAAGAAAGAGAATTCATAAGGGACTTACTAAAGTTGAACTGTTATGTTTACATTCCTACATGGAAAGATGATGTGTGTAATTCATGCGACTTTTCTCAGTATTAGGGGAGTTGAAGGGAATATAGACAGAGGGCACAGGGTGAGTTGAATATGAAGGGATGATATCTAAAAAAATGAAATAAATTTAAGGGGTGAGAGAAGAATATATTGAGAGAGGGAGAAAGGGAGAGATAGAAGGGGGTAAATTATCTCACATAAAAGTGGCAAGAAAAAGCAGTTGTGTTGGAAGGGAAGAGGGGGCAGGTGAGGGGGAAGGAGTGAATCATACTCTCATCATATTCAACTTGAGGAGGGAATAACATACACACTCAATTGGGTATATTACTCCACAGGAAAGAAGGAGGAAGGAGATAAAATGAGGGGACAATAGAAGGGAGGACAGATAGGGGGAGGAGGTAATCAAAAACAAACACCTCTGAAAAGGGACAGGTCAAGGGAGAAAATTGAATAAAGGGGGACAGGATAGGATGGAAGGAAATATAGTTAGCTTTTCACAACATGAGCATTGTGGAAGTGTTTTACATAATGGTACATGTGTGATCTATGTTGAATTGCTTGCCTTCCTAGGGAGGGTAGAGGAGAGAGAATTTCAAACTCAAAGTTTTAAAACCTATCCTGCCCTACAAGAAAGTAAGGGGAAAGGGGATGGGGGGAGAGTGAGGTGAAAGAGGGGAGGGCTGGCTGGGGAATGAGGTAATCAGAATATATGTCATCTTGGAATGTGGGGAGGGTAGACATTTAAATAAAAAACAAAAACAAAAACAAATCTGCATTGCTTCCTTATTTTATTGATTGAGCTAACTCAAGCAAAAAGAATTAAAGTGATCTGCAATTTGAGGATATCAAGAATACTGTTCATAAAAAGCCCAATGCCCATTCCTTCCAAGATGGGCAGCATGATAAAACTCTTTTAACTTCAAGGTGTCAACCATAGTGAGACATAGAAGTAGCATATCTCACACACACATATGTCCTTGAGTTCATGCATATTCAACAATACCTACAAGTATATTTGTTCCAAAGTTGCCATTTTGGGCTCTCTGGTGTGTATTTCTTCTAGTCCTAGTTCTCCAGGCTTGTATATCTCCTGGAAATGTAAATATATTTACCCCCCAAAAAAGTCTGTAGATGAAGCAGTGCAGTCTGGTCATTTCATTACTCTGTGCCTGTGTGTGTGTGTGTGTTTTAATATACTGTATTTTCAGAAGTTACCTCTGTTCCATGGTTTTTTATCTCCACGTTGGTCTTCTCTGTATTTTAATTAGTTGAAAAGTGTTATACTGTTGTGCTCCCCAACATTTTGATCTGATTTTGAGGTTTGGGGCCCTTCTGATTACTCATGACCTTGTTTGTGGGATGAACACTTGGTATATAGTCTAAGCCTGAATTATTTTGCAAAATATCTTATCTCATTCAGGATGAGGTCCCTTCACAGAATACTGTGAAGCAAGCAAAAGCTTTACAGATGGATTTTACCTAGTGATGTATACATAGTTCTTTTGTTTTTCCAGTACCATTTTTCAGTTTATTTTTAAGTTTTCTTAATTATGAACTTGAAAAACTTTAATATGAACATTTCCATATGTAGAGAATAGAAAAATAAGTTTATATAGGAAACTGAGTCCTTATTACATATAGTTTATTTTTTAAAGTCTATATTAAATTTAACATAGTTCTACTAATGGTACCCAGCTTATCTGTGTCCCCTTATAAACTTCCTTCTGCTCTTCCTTTACATATTAAGTGTTTCTTTGATGCTCTTTTCTTTCTTTTCCCCTTTTTTGGTACCATTAGCACCATCCCTCCATTCACTGCTTAAGTATCTCCCCCCCCAAAAAAAACTTTCCCTTTTAACAATTAGGTATAATTAAGCAAAATAAGTTTATACATTGTCTAAAAATATGTCTCATTCAGCACTTACAGTCTACCTTCTCTCTGCCAAATGCCAATGCATATGCATTATCATCTATCTTTTGAAATCATACCAGGTCATTGAATTGATTAGAGTTCTTAAGTTTTCCCAAGTGTTTTCTTTTACAGTATTATAGTCATTATTTAAATTGTTCTGATTCTGCTTACTTTATTTTGCTCCCATTCACACAAGTCTTCCAGGTTTCTCTAAATCTATTCCCCTTTATTATTTCTTTCAGATGTAATAAAGATTTGGAAACTGATAGGTATCCTGAGGTTTGTTGTTTAGAAATAGGAGCATTCTTCGTTTAGCCCAAGAGAGACTGGGGGGGGGGGGTGTTGAGCTAAAAGAAAGAATTGAGAAAAATTCTGGAGGTATTACAGGGATATGCACAGTCTAGGAGACAGACTAAGAGGAAGGAATGGGGACGTCAAGAGTAAAACAGCAGCAAAAATGAGAGTTAGCTTCCCTGGTCTTGCCCAAGACTCAATGGGCTGAGCCAAAAGGACTAGGCAGTACTGGGGCAACAGGCAAAGGGAGAAACAGAAAGAAGGGCCATTGGCCTCCTCCTCTGTAGGCATCTCAGAGCCAAAAACTAAAGTCAAAGCCACCTGTTGTACACACCAATTCAAAAACTGTGGGAAGTTCCAATAAAAAGGTCTTCCCTTTCATCAACTTTCCCTCCTCATGCATCCCTCTAATAACATCCAAAAATAACCATAAATTTAAATTAGGGAAGAGAGATAAAACTGTGTCTGAAGTTTAGGATTTTTTCTAACTGTGGCATTTAAGCTGTTGTGATTTTCCTTCCTTCCTTCTTTCCTTTCCTTTCCTTTCCTTTCCTTTCCTTTCCTTTCCTTTCCTTTCCTTTCCTTTCCTTTCCTTTCTTCCTTTCCTTTCCTTTCCTTTCCTTTTCCTTTCCTTTTCCTTTCCTTTTCCTTTCCTTTCCTTTCCTTTCCTTTCCTTTCCTTTCCTTCCTTTCCTTTCCTTCCTTCCCTTCCCTTCCCTTCCCTTCCCTTCCCTTCCCTTCCTTCCCTTCCCTTCCCTTCCCTTCCCTTCCCTTCCCTTCCCTTCCCTTCCCTTCCCTTCCCTTCCCTTCCCTTCCCTTTCCCTTCCCTTTCCCTTCCCTTTCCCTTCCCTTTCCCTTCCCTTCCCTTCCCTTCCCTTCCCTTCCCTTCCCTTCCCTTCCCTTTCCCTTCCCTTCCCTTCCCTTCCCTTCCCTTCCCTTCCTTTCCCTTCCCTTTCCCTTCCCTTTTCCCTTCCCTTTCCCTTCCTTCCCTTCCCTTCCCTTCCCTTCTCTCCTTCCCTTCCCTTCCTTCCCTTCCCTTCCCTTCCTTCTTCCCTTCCCTTCCCTTCCCTTCCCGTTTCCCTTCCCTTCCCTTCCCTTCCCTTCCCTTCCCTTCCCTGCCCTTCCCTTCCCTTCCCTTCCCTTCCCCGTCCCTTCCCTTCCCGTTCCCTTCCCTTCCCTTTCCCTTCCCTTCCCTTCCCTTTCTATTCCCTTTCCCTTCCCTTTCCCTTCCCTTTCCCTTCCCTTCCCTTCCCTTCCCTTCCCTTCCCTTCCTTCCCTTCCCTTCCTTCCCTTCCTTCCCTTCCCTTCCTCTTCCCTTCCCTTCCCTGCCCTTTTCCTTCCTTTCCCTTTCCGTTCCTTTCCTTGCCTTTCCTTTCCTTTCCTTTCCTTTCCTTTCCTTTCCTTTCCTTTCCTTTCCTTTCCTTTCCTTTCCTTTCCTTTCCTTTCCTTTCCTTTCCTTCCTCCCTCCCTCCCTCCCTCCCTTCCTTCCTTCCTTCATCTTCAACCTCTTTGGAATATATGCCTAGCAATGGTATCGTTGGGCTAAAGGGTGTGTGCAATTAGACTTTGGTATTTGGTTCCAATCTGCTTTCCAAAATAGTTGAACCAATTCACAGTTCTACTAACTGTACACCAATGTGTATGGCCTCTCACAACTGTCATTTTCCTTTCTTTTTCATCCTTTCCAAATTGATAGATATGAGATAAAAGCTGAGAGTTACTTTAATTTGCATTTCTCTTATTATTAGCCATTTGAAGTATTTTTCCTATGGTTATGGTAATTTGCATTTCTTCTTTTGAGAGCTACCTAGTCAAATCCTTTGACTTTGGGAAAGGCTCTTATTCTTATATATTTGTATGAATTCTTTACATGCCTTAGATATAATAATATTAACAGAGAAATTTGCTACAAATAGTTTTTTCCTCTAGCTCATTTCTCTTATAATTTTAAGTGCATTGATTTTGTTTGTCCAAAACCATTTCAGTTTGAACTAATCCACTTTACATTTTATGTTTAATGGCAATTTTTATCCTTTGGTCAAAAATTGTACCTCTATCCACATTTGTGAAAATTATATTCTTGTGTTCTCCTTGAATTTGTTTATTGCGACCTTTTACATAACAGCCAGGTATTTATTTAAAATTAATGGGCTATGGAATGAAATATTGGGTTAAGGCTGATTCTTGCCAAACCACAGCTTGATTTTCAAAGTGCCAATTTTTGTCAAATAATGAGTCCTTGTTCAAGCAGTTACTATCCATGGGGTTACCCATCACTATGCTATCATGTTCAATTATTTATGGGTCTTTCATACCTGAGGAGAAGTTAACTGACACAGTGGATTGAGTGCCAGGCCCAAAGTCAGGAAGACTCATCTTCCTCAGTTCAAATATGGCCTCAGACACTCATTAGCTGTGTGACCCTGAGTAAGTTACTTAGCACCACTTGCCTCAGTTTCCTCATCTGCAAAATGAGCTGGAGAAGGAAATGGCATACCACTTCAGTACCTCTGCCAAGAAAACCCCAAAAGAAGTAATGAAGAGTTGGACACAACTGAAAATGACTGAACAACAAAAACAACTTGAATTCCTAATTTGTTCCTTGGATCAACTTTTATATTTTTCAACCATTTCCAAATTGCTTTGATAATTACTGCTTTATTGGGAATTTGGTGGAGGTGGTGAAGAAGGGGGCTCTCTTAAGAAGGTAGTTTGACTTTTTATTTGCATTAGACACAGAAAAGCTTCCTTAAATTGAAGGATAGAGCAGAATATTTATATGTTCAAGTGTTTAAACCAAGTCTAAAGGATATTTCTTCAACAGAGATACATATCTATAGTTAGTAGTTAATCAAAACTTCTATGATCTTGGTTATATGTAATATAACATTTTTGTCTTTAACACATATATAATAAATACATGCCTTTTTGCCTTTAATCAATCATCCTGATGGTCTCTACAACAACCCTGTGAGATAGAAACTACAAGTCTCATCAACCCTGTTTTGCAGGTGAGAATCCCAAGGCTCAGAAAGATGCAATAATCTGTACTTTCACGCAGCCACTAAATTTCAAAGTAGGGAATTTAATCTGTATCTTCCTGACTCTTAATCTTAGCACTTTCTCCACTAGGTCATGCTGATGGCTGAAAAAACCACTCCTGGGGCAGAAAAGCACAAATTGTCAAGGATGTACCATACACATTTCTTCTTTCTTCTAATGACTCCATGACATATCTTACACTTCCTAACAAAACTCTTTAACATGCACATGTGCACACATTTACTGGGGGCTTCTTGCTTCTAACTGCTCATTTTGAAAGAGTTGGGAGAATATTGGAGATTAGATTCCCACCTGTTGGGAATGTTATAGATGAAACGTCTGTTTAGGTACAGACCCCAGAGGTCCCTTCCAACTCTGAGATTCTGTTATTGCATGAAGCTCTTCGCAGACTTTGGGCTGAAAAGCAAGGAAGAACTTCTCAAGACTCCAAGTATTATAGAACCAAGAGACTTTGTGAGTCTAAGTGCTGTTCATTTTGGACAAGGAAGGAGTTTTGCAATTTTCCCCATAACTATGGGTAACATTACTGTATTACCTATTATCTACAGCTTATGGATCCTATTTCGGTCATCTTAGCATCCCAATGTTAGGACTTAGACTGTGGGAGAGAATAACCTATCTCATGGCCTTCTGTTTCTGAAATCCCCAACTTCCTGCAGAGCTCTGCACTGGGAATAAAAATCTGTCAGAAATATTTGGAAAATCTATGAAGCTCTTGACAGGATGGAGGAGAAGGAAAGGGAGGAGAGAGCCTCTTGAGTCGGCATGATTTTTACCCTGACATAGAGATAAGCCTCTATAAGCCTCTTGTACTCACTGTATGCTCAGTGAGTGACACAAACATGTGAAGATTTATACACTTTGGTGGGATAGAAATCCATCAGGAAAAAAAATAATACTCAATGTGGAGAGTGATGGTGGGAAAATCCTGAGTGTGCATTTTTTTCTACTAACGTGTGTGTGTGTGTGTGTGTGTGTGTGTGTGTGTGTGTGTGTGTAAGGGGGGAGAGAAAGGGAAGGGAGGGGAAGAGAGAGAGGGAGAAAGAGAGGGAGAGAGGGAGAAAGAGAGAGGGAGAGACAAAGAGACAGTGGGAGGAGAGAGAGAGGGAAGGGAGAGAAAGAGTGAGAGAGAGAGGTGGAGAGAGAGAAGAAGAAGAAAGAGGGGGAGGGAGGGAAAGAGAGAGAGAGGGAGAAAGAGAGAAGAGAGAGAGAGAGAGAGAGTGGGGGGAGAGAGAGAGACATAGAAACAGATAGACCAGACAGACAGACAGAGACACACAGAGAGACAGAGATAGAGAGGGAATAAAAGGAAAGAAAGGCAGAGGGGAAGAGGGAGGCAGGAAGAGAAAGAGCAGGAGAGCACACTTAAGCATGTGTGTAGGAACAAGAGAACTTGACAGTGCCTTGGCATCCAAATTGATTAAACTTTAGAGGATATTTTATTTCACATTTTGCTAGTTGGCAGATCTACCCCCATTTTTTAAAAAAAAATCTTTTATTTATATATTTTGTCTTTATATCACCTAAATTTCTCAGTGTATCTTTTCCCCTCTCCCTCCCAGAGAGCCATCCCTTAAAACAAAGAATAAAAAAGTGTTGGAGGTGGGGGGCAATTCAGCAAAACTAACAAAAAATAAAAAAAATATGATACTATATGCAGCATTCTACGCCCATAGTCCCATTTCTGAAAAAGAAGTGGGGAGGTGCCTTCTAATATCCCTTCTTTGGCTGTCTTACTGTTGCTCTTCCTCTCGTAATCTTATTCTCTCATGACCTGAAAGATAAATCAACCTTCAGGTCAGGTATAAGATCTTGACCAAATCCTAACCCCACTCCCTCTTTTCTATAAAGAAGAAAAGGATTGCACAAAAGAGATTGCTTTCCCACACTTCAATCTCTCTCCCAACAATATTGAATAATTTAATTTGGCATTTTGACTTCTTTCTCGGGTACGGGTAAGCTACAGCCAGGACTCTTCGAGGGTCTGGTTTTGAAAAATGAATGCATCAAAGAAATATGTTGGGAGAAGTAAACAAATGCTGGCCCCCCTCCTGAAAAATGATAGGCGCTTAATCCTTGTGTTCTGCAGCAAACCTTATTGTAAGATACGTCCTGAGGTATGTGTGCCAAATACTCTCTATCAAAATAACTTCCCAAATTCTAACACTTGAGAAGAATGTCTCAGAAGAAGCTAGGACCAGATGTTTCATGACATAAACATAAACAGCACACAGGAACATGCTTATGTATTTTCTCATCCACCCCACCACCCCCACTCCCACTCTCCCCACCCCTCACCCCTTCCTTAGTCTGAGAAGTCAAACCCAGAGGACTAGAAAAGGTTATGCCAACATTTTATAGAAAACGCTCAGCTTCCAGTGATGCCTAAAGATGGAAATCTAAACACAGTTTTAGCGGCAGTCTGGGTGAGTGGGTGGCCCCCTGGGGAAGTAGGATGTCTTTTCTTGGGGTATCTTTCAGCTGCACTTATTTATGTGACAACTGCATTGTCTCCAGTGTGATTCTGTACCAGAAAGTGGGTTGAAAAGACAAAACCACAAAAATGCAAGGAGAAAAATGACTTTCAGTATTTCCCATATTCATTTGAACTAAAATTAGTTCAGCAGATCCAGTAGCATTGAGACTGAGGATCATAGTATTGAGAATGAAAGAGACTTTTGAGATCACTGAGTCTGACCCCTTCATGTTGCAAATGAAGAAACTGGGGTTGAAGAAGTGATTTACCTAAGGCCATCTGCGTAGGAAGTAAAAGAGGCATGATTCAAACTCAGGTCTTTTAATTCTTAGTCAGTTTATTTCCCATCTACCTTTCTGGTCACTGCTTCATGTTCTCCTGGAAAAGACTGTCTATCTTATTGAGTTTCCGTTTGAGATCGGAGCTCTAGAAGTAACTTTTTACGTTACTGATTGACTGCAGTGGGCCTTGAAGATGGTAAAATTCATTCCCAGACTGTCTTTCTCAGGTAGATAATCTGGACTTGTCTAGCACCCCTTTATACCAAGCAACTTTGATTCACTGGAATTTGGAGGGTGGTCCACAGAGTATTAGGTGAATGTGTTTCTAGCAGACTCAGTGTGAAGGCAGAAAAGGATTTTTGTTTCAGCCCTTATTGAAAATTTTTTCTGAGACCTTTCAGTTCTCTGTCCTAAACTAATAAATAAAATGTGAATAGTGAATATAATTGAATCTCTGTTTGGTGACCAAGGTTTTCTCAGGGTCCCTGCCACTATTCTGAAGTTCAGTGGTTATTGTGTAACACTGTTGTTGAAGATGCAGAAGGGGCAGGGGGTTAAACTGAATGGATATTGGCTGCAGGGACATTCCCTGCAGGTTGGCTTTCTGAGGCAATCCCTAACAGTAGTTTGATTAACTCTTTCTTCTAAAACAGGAGGGAAGCAGCACATTCTCATTTGTGCTTTGGGATCATTGGGGATCATCTGTAAGGTCCTGTAATATGCTAGAGCCATAGAAAGACTACATCATAGGACAGAGATGAAAGAAACCTCAGAGGCCAACTGGTTAAACCTCCTGGGTTTACAGATGAAAAAACTGAAGTACAGTGACTTGGCCAGGGTCACATTGGTAGTAAGCATCAGAGGTGGGCTTTGAACTCAGGTTCTCTGCCCAAATCTAGCACTCTTTCCCCTGGACCACATTGTCTCAAAAAGTCAGTGATTAAGCCCATGGAAACTAATGGAGTCACTGAGAAATAGAATGTGGAGAGAATAGAGAGGGCCTAGGACAGAGGCCTTGAGAACATCCACAGTTATAGAGTGGAATATAGATAAAGAGCCAAACAAGGAGACTGAGGAGTAATTAGTGACAGAAAAGGAGAACAAGGAGAAAATAGTTTCATAAAAACCCAGAGGGGAAAGGTTGTCCTGGAGAAGAGGGTAGTTAGCAGTGTAGCCCAATGAACTCAAAGGGTGATGTGTGTGCTTTATGTGATGGAGAATAATGTGTAATACCATGTGACCAGTACAGAAATTCAGGGGCCTAATGGCCTTTAGAAAGAATTGTGGCATAGTTACAGATATCATCTGAATATAACTGGGTTGGTTAATGTCCCTGGCTCCTGAAAGATATAGATATAGATATACACACATACACACATGTACACACACACACACATACATATATATAAATAGTATGTATGTATACACACATATATGTATATATGTGTATATATGTGTGTATCTATGGCTATATATCTATATCTATGTCTATATTAATATCTATATCTATATATACACACACATATATCCTAATGCCTGATTGTGCAGACCTTGTTCTACGGAACACCAGTTCTCACTGGACATTTGAGTTGGAGTAAGATCCAGGTGCTACAGTTTCTTAACAATCAGACCTGATTGTGTGGACAGCACCCATGGGAGTCTCCAGGAATATTAATGTAATATAAATAGTTCCTTTCACTATCCCCTGCCCCACCCTCTTCCCCCCACACCTTCCCATAATTGAAGGTGAATCAAGAGCAGGAGAGGCCTTTCCAAGGAAGATTCATTAGACAAAGCAATGTTTCCATTTCTCGTTCCCGATGGAAGGAAGGCCTCTAGGTGACACAACAGGTAAAGTTCTGGACTTTGAGTCAGGAAGACCTAAGTTCCAACCTTCCCTGGGATGTAATATCTATGTTACCCTGAATGCCTGTAAGTCTCATTTTCCTCATTTGTAAAATGAAGATAGTACCTCCCAGGGCTACTGGGAGGATCAACCAGGATAACATATCACTTTATAAACCTTAAAGCACTGTATAATACTGGCTACTCTTTATGTAAAAAGGAGCTTTAATGAACATGGTTTTGCCTTTCTTTACATCCCCAGTGCTTGACACAAAGCCTGGCACTTAAAAATAAGCAATTCATCAATATTTATTGACAAACTGGGGACTCTAGAGTTTCAAACCAAGGTCTAAGGGCCCTAGAGCAAGTGACTCTCTTGTCTTTATGTTAATCTATCTGTGCCCTGGAGTTCATGTCTCCAATGCTTGGAATGCTCTCCCTCCTCATTGTCTTTGTCATCCCTGGCCTCCTTCAGGTTCTAGCTAAACTCCCACCTTCTGTAAGAAGGCTTTCTCAAATCCTTTTATGTTAGTGCCTTCCCTTTGTTGATAATCTCTGATCTATGCCACAGATATCTTATTTGTATATAGTTGTTTTCATGTTGTCTTGGACTCTGAGCTCCTTCAGGGAAGAGACTTGTTCATTGCTTTACTCTGTATCTCCAGTGCTTAACACAGAACTTGGCACATAGGGGCATTTAATTGTGACCCTTATGCTTGTTGACTGGCTGAATGCCCCAGTCTCTCCTTTCCCCATCAGCTGCAGGCCAGAAAGAAGCTGGAAACTATAATCCAGAAAGGCAGCTGGGAGCTCTTTGCTGCCCAGTGCGAATCCATGCCCTGTGGGCTGAGCCTTCCTTGGATAGGGACCCTACAAGCTGGATTATCTGGAGCTGCCACAAGCCCTCGCAGGTTCTACATAGTTGTGGAATGGCTTCTAGTGGGTGGGCATTCTCTCTCCCCGCAGGATGAGGGATATTTTTTCCTGGCCACTATTGGATGGACTCCATCCTAGACAATGAATGCAATGGCAAAATAAATACTTTAAGCATCTGGGAAAGGCTGAATAGTCCAGTGGTTGGATCCTCAGTTGAGAACTTGGAGAGTCTCCATGAAAAGCCAGTCTTGGTCGATGTCATGCTTTTGAGATCCTTTCAGTTTCCCTTGAGGTCAAGTGAGGATAAACCTACTCTGCTATTTTTTGCTAGGTTTCTCATCCCCACTGTGAGTACACAGGCAAGAAGAGCCTCTAAAATGGCAGACAAAACAAACTACATGCAACCAAGATGTCAGAGCCCCACTTTCCTCTTTATTTTCAAGGTGTGGGGAGGATGCACATCTCTAGGCACCAAGAGGAGAAAACCCTCTTCCTTTACTTCTCTCTATTTTCCTGGATTTTCCACCAGAGTCAACAGGTTCTATAACTGACATGAAAATAATTTCTCTTCTTCATACCAAACCCATAAGGAGAGGCTATCATGAGAGCTGATGGGAAGGATCTCCTGTAGTATAGGTAGCTGGCCCTAGAGTTGGCTGATAGACTCAATCAATAAACATTTATTAAGCACCACTACATGTCAAACAGTGTGCTAAGCACTAGGGGGTACAAAAGGAGGCAAAAGGTAAGACAAGCCTGCCCTCAAGGAGCTCACCATCTAACAGGGGAGACAACAAACAAACAAATATATAAAAACAAGCTACGTACAGGGTAAATAGGAAATAATTAACAGAGGGAAGGTGCTAGAATTAAGAGGGATTGGGAAATACTCCCTCTTGAAGATGAGATTTTAGCTGGGACTTGAAGCCAGGAAAGCCAGTAGGTGGAATTGAGAAAGGGGACCATTTGAGGCATAGGAGACAGACAGAGAAAATGCCCAGAGCTGGGAGGTGAAATGTCTTGCTCATGGAACACCAATAAAGTCAATGTCACTTGGGTCAAAGAGTACATGGTGGGGAATAGAGTATAAGAAAAGTGGAAAGGTAGAAGGCAGTTAGGTTGCGAAGGGCTTTGAATTCTAAACAAAGGATTTTGTATTTGATTCTGGAGGCAATAACGAGCCACTAGAATTTATTGGGGGAGAGGAGCTTGACATGGTTGAACATGGGCGTTAGGAAAATTACATTAGTGACTGAATAGAGGATGAATTGGAGTGGGGAGAGACTAGAGGCAGGCATAGCCACCAGTAGCCTTTTGCAATAATTCAGACATGAGGTGATAAGGCCCTTCACCAGAATTATGGCAGTGTCAAAGGAAAAAAAGGGCGTGTATTCAGGAGATGTTGCAAAGACAAAATCAACAGGCTTTGGCAACAGATTGGATGTGAAAGGATGAGAGATAGTGAAGACTGAAGGATAACTCCTAGATGGTGAGCCTGAGTGATGGGAAAGATTGTGTTGCCATCTACAATAAAGGTTAGGTAGGAGGGAGTATGGTTTGGGGAAAGATAATGAATTCCTTTCTGGACATGTTGAGTTTAACATGTTTACTGCACATCCAATTCAAGATGTCTGAAAGGCAGTTGGAGATGTGAGATTGGAGGTTAGCAGAGAGGTTGAGGCAGGATAGGTATATTTGAGAATTTTCAATATGGATAGCAAGTAAATCCATGGGAGCTGATGAAATCACCAAATGAGGTAATACAGAGGGAGAAGAGAAGATGACCCAGGATCAAAATTGATAGGATGCCTATAGTTGTAGGGGGTCACAGGATAAGGATCCATTGAAGGAGTGGTCAAATAAATAGGACAAGAACCAGGAGAGAGTGGTGACTCAAAAATCTGGAGAGGAGAATAACAAGGAAGGGAGGGTGATCAACACTGTCAAAGACTGCAGTGAGGTAGAGGAAAATTAGGATTGAGAAAGAGCCATTGGATTTGACAATGAAGAGATCATTGGTAACTTTGAAGAGAGCAGTTTTGATGCAAGGCTAAGGTCAAAATCAGATTATAAGGGGTTAAGAAGAGAACGAGAAGAAAGAAGGTGTTTAGTTGCAAAGGGTATGATGACAGTTACTGGGGATGGAAGGAGCAAGGGAAGGTTTTTTGCAGGATGGGGGAGACATGGGCAAGTTTGTAAGTAGTAGGGAATGAGCCAGTAGACAGAGAAAGAATGAAAACGAGTGACAGAGTGGGGATGACAGAGAGAATAATCTGTTAGAGAAGACTGGAAGAATGAGATTACCTGAGCAGGTAGAAGATTGAGCATTGGTAAGGAGGAAGACTACCGCATCATGTGAGACTGGGGTGAAAGAGGCATATGAGTAATACAAGACAGGGAAAAGGAGAGAATAGGGAGCTCATGGCGAGAGGTCTCAAATTTTTCTATACAATATGAATCAAAGTTCTCAGCTAAGAAAGTGAGAGGATGAGGAGTGATAGGAGGGTTTGAAGGAGAGATTAAAAAGGTTTGGAAGAGTATCTGTGGAGAGTGAAATAGCAAGTTGATAAGGCAGGTAGCGAGGATTTCTTAGTAGCTGCAAGGGCCTCATTGAGGTTGTGTAAAATAAATTTGTCATCTACCCAGTTGGAACAGTTGCATGGTATTCTCCACTTACATTTAGTAGCATATGTGTAGGAGCCAAGGCGGTGAATAGTGGAAGTGATCCAAGGCTGAGGCTTGGCAAGGCATAATTGGTGATATGATTAGGAGGCTAGGCTTCAAGAGAGAAGGACAGTGTAGAGTTGGATTGGTTCATCAAGGGGTCAAGATGGCAAATAGAGGGTAGAGTGGCTAACACAGGGGAGATGGCCTGCAGGAGAATTCAGGAGTCCAGGGATTGGAAGTCATGGTGTTGAGGTTTGGTCTCTACCCACCTAGGGCCAATGTGTTGTGGTAGAACCATCTCAAAGAATTCAGAGTCAGACCACCTCTAATCCAAGTACAGGCATTTAGTGAGATTGACGCCTCTCATGAAGCAGGCTAAGTTCCAAGAGGAACCAGCAGCTTCAGAGAAAGCAAGATGTATTTTTATAGGATAAAGATGTTGATTACACAGTAGAAATTTACATATAATATAGGAATATGATTAATATTAAAAAGGTGGGAGGAGTTTATTAAAGGATTAGGCAGTGGAGGAGGTATCCTAGCCTCAGTGGAACTGTGCAGGTGCTATTGTAGGGTGGGTCCCTTCTACAGTTTGGTGGTCAAGCATTCTGGTCATGCTGCCTTCCAATTGGATAGCTATTGTAGTTCTGTCTGGTCAAGGTAGATAGTTAGGTATTGTGGTCCTGTCTTGGGCTAAATGGGTGATGTGATTATGACTGAACACATCAGTTTCAGTGGGACAGGGTCTGGGGGCAGTGGCTGAGATTCCATCATATGGACACACCTGCTGTTTCCGTGAGAACTAGGAGTTCAGGGACATACCTGTTATTCTAGTGAGCAGTGAGGCATAAGTTAGCACATTGACTGGGGGTGGGGGGCAGGTAGGTACAGTGGGAAATGAAGTTAGAATATTGGGGCATTGGGGCAGTTCTATTAGGACTTCATCAGTGGTATAGATGAAGAGTAGGGTTTTTTGTAAAGGAAAGCAGAGAGAGAGGTGGAAAGCCAATAGATTATGATCATTGGAATTCTTGAATAAAAAGGTCATGCATTTGTGGGTGTTGGAAAAACCAAGGGTATGACCATCATTGTGTGTGACTGAGGTGGGGTGGAGGAGTAGGTCATAGGAAATGAATAGGTTGAGGAAATGAGCAGGTAAGGTATTTGAGGGAGAATTTTTGGTGGCCCATATAACTGACCCTACAGCTAAGAAAAATCTTTGGTGGCCCAGGTGACATTGTAGATATCCTCACTTTTCAGATTAAACCTTGAGGAAAGATGGCCTAGTGATAATAGCAGTGAACTGAGAGTCAGTGACCCTGGGTTTGGGACCCAAATCTGTCACTTATGAACTGCGTGACCTTAGACAAGTCACTCCACTGCAAGGATAACAATAAACTCCCTACATCACAGAGATCTTGGAAAGATGAAATGAGACAAATTGGATATGAAACACTTTGTAAACACTGAAGAATAATTTAAAGGTAAGTTGGTACTCTCATCATCTTTTGTTCTCTAAGTGAACCATACATTTGGAGACAGAGGATAGTAAGTGGGAAAATGTAATTCCATAATCTAACATGTGCTTTAGTAAGGAAAACCAAGTGTTCTGCTCAGAGGTAGAGATAGGGGTTTTTGGATGTCTGTGGTGGTGTTCTGAGAACCATTTCTTCCCGAAATAAATAAGAGGGCTATCTCTCAGGAATGTGGAATTATGTAATTTATAGCTCAATAGATAAAGTCTGCCTTTTCCATTCACTTTTGTTTGCTACCCAAACAAAATCATGACACTTCCATAAATTGTTTCCCAGACCATGTGACTCAGAGAACTGAGCAGTCAGTGTATAGTCAGAGTATCTCTGACAGACAGAAGGAATATGTTACTTTAAGTAGTCCTAAAAAGACAAAAACAGCACAGGTTGCTGGTGAAGTTGATGTGAGTTGTAGGAGCAACACCAGATATGGATGAATTTCAGTTTTCTCTCCCCTATGCTAATAAATAAAGGGAAAAGAGGAAAACAGAAAGGAAAAATGAGTTAAGGGGCCTGGATAATCCACACATAGTATAATCCATGGCATAGCACCCCCCCTACCCTAAGCTTATACATATTGGGGCCAATTTTAGGGCCACCTGATCCAATTCATTCTCTTTGATTTGTGTTGATCCTCTCCAGACTTCCTTCTGGAAACCTCCCACTATAGCTTGAATCTAGTTCATATCTAGATCCTCCCATATATGGGTTAAATAGTCCTTGGATCCCTTATAAACATAATGAAGTATATATAAAGTAAGGAAAGCTTTTGGTGGTGGTGGTTGTGGTGGTTGTTTGTCCTTTGTCCTCAAAGAGGACCAATGCCATCATGAGGGTGATGTCTTAACTTGCACTTCAATTGGATTTAAGCAAGGCAGAGCTTTGCAAAGTCGTCGCTCTTTCCTCCAGAGTCATTGGAGTCCAGTGACAAGATGGGCAATGGCCCAGGATGCAGTAGGTGACCTTGGCCTTTCTAAATTAAGATCTTCCCAGGTCTCAGCTTGTTTGACGCAATGGTCATTCAATGACTAAGGGCTAGGTAAGAATTGAGACAAAAGATGGCCTAGTTTGCCATCACAAAAGTATCCATCAGGGAGGGAAAGACCCCCAGAGTTTCTGGCCAGAACAGAAAACAATTACTATTTACACTTATTCTAAGCTACCAAAACCATTTTGGGGGAGAGAAATCAATGTCATTTGGTCACATCTGAATGATCATGTTGCAGGGATGGTCTATGGAAATAGAGTAATGTTTTCGAACCAGCAGATTTCGCAAAAGAATAGGTTTGGATTCCACCTGCAGAAAATGCAAAAAAAAAAATGGCACAAAAGACTCATGGTAGCCAATAGACAGTCAATATGATTGTCACTTCCTCTCCAGTGAGCTCCACTTCCTCCCACTCTCCCCTCTCACCCCAGAGACCATGTAGTCCTCCATATCCTTAGTACAGCTCTGTGGCTTGAAAATCAACTCAGAGTTGTAAGATAGGAAACCCCACTTTCATCCAGGAGATCCCTATGGACATATCATAGTACTACCTTAAAGGCTTGGGTTCCCTTTGGGTTCTCTAAAGAGGCCTTTTCCCACTGGACCTATGGTGTCCAAATCAAATAGTAATGGGGGAAGCCAAAGTAGAAATCCTTTGTTTCCTCTTTTGTGATTTGATGCACCTCTAAGCAATCCTCTTCTCCCCAAGAGGCTGGCGCTGCCCAGGAATTTCCATTTTCTCTTTGCAAGGTCCCAAATTCTTGGACTTGGAGTTGTTAAAGAAACAACCTCAAGGGAAGCTGATGCTGCCCTGGCCTTGTCTCTAAACAAAACTCTATATAAAGCCCCAAACACGGGGCTGCTAGAGAGGTAATCACAAAGACCGGGACTGTCCAGAAAATTCCCCTCTTCAAAGATCCTGGGGTTAGGGAGCTCTAATAGCTGACCACATGGTCCTCTTTTCCATAGCTGCCTTCTCTCTTGGGTGGAGAAGTTATACCTCTGCATTTCAATGTCAGAACTCTCCTCCTCAAGCCTTGCAAGGGTGGAAAAGTAGAGCAGTGGATGAAACTCTGAGCCTCAGAGGAAAGAGACACCCAAGTTCAAATACAGCCTCAGATGCTTACTAGCTATGTGACCCTGGGAAAGTCACATGACCTCTGTTTGCCTCAGTTTCTTCATCTGTATTATGGGAATAGTAACAACATCTACCTCACATTATTTTTGGAAAGATCAAATGAGATAACATTCATAAAATGTGCTTAGCACAGTAGCCAGCACGTAGCAGGTACTCAGTAAACGTTAGTTATTATGCTAGAAGCCCGATGGGCCTCAGCCTCAATAAGTGACTCCTAGCCAGGCAGAGAGAACCCTGCTACTAGATTTCAGTTTCTCCTTAGCTCTGCTGCTCAGATCTATCTCATAAAATATTCAGAGATAAAATGGGTCTGTTGGGTCCCTTTTATGGGCTGTTCACAAAGCGATGCCTCTAATATAGTAGAATGGACCAAACAATTCTTCCCCTTGGTTGATCTACACGGAGTCAGGAGAATCAAACAGGCAATGTCCATTCCATTCCCTTCACAGGGAGATTCCATCGAAGCCCAAAACAAGGGCTCATCTCCCCTCATGCTGATCAGGAAAGTCCCCTGATGAATGGATGAAACAGCCTAAAAGGAGCAAGCTTCTTTCTAAGAGTTTCTGATGGGGATGAAAGAAAACACCCCTAATGAAAATGCTGGCAACTTCAGATACTGAAGGCAGCTATCTTGTCACTAGAAAGTCAATTCTGCCAACTCCTCCATTCTCTTCTCAGGGGAGGATTGTGAGCCACTGCCAGTTACTTCTTTGGTGGATTTATTTTTATTCATTTATACATTCTTGGCCATCAAGATGAACAGAATCCATTCAGTCCAGTGGTGTGGTGTGACCAGTCATTGGTCACTGGGTGAGAATCTCATGTTTGGGATGTCAACAGCTAAGTTAATATTTGTACAATTTAAAAATTGAAATTTCTGATTCTTAGAACCCTTTGTTCCTTTTGTCACTACTCCGCTATTGTCCCTGCAGAAGGAATAAAAGACAACACTGAGGACTGAGGGATATTTTATATTTTTCTTTATTTTGCGTGCTGCCATGGCCAAATAAGTTATCCCTAGTAACCAGATGAAGAAAGTGCAGCTAGATAACAGTTTGTCTGGAAAAGAAAAAGAGCCAGGGGTTTTAGTTAAATTTCAGTATGAGTAAGGAAGGAAATAAATATTTATATAGCACCTACTATGTGCCAGGTACTATATCAAACACTTTTTTTGTTGTTTTACAAATATTATATCATTTCATCCTTACAGCCAGACTGCAAGATATGTGCTATTGTCATCCTCATTTTGAGTTGAGGAAAGTGACAGAGGTTAAGGCTCTTGCCTAGGGCCACACAGTGAGTATCTGAACTCAGACCTTCCTACTCTAGGCCCAGCACTCTATCCACTGCACCACCATATACCTGCCTCTAGGTAGGTAGAACATTTACTGTGGGCCAGAAGGAGGATACAGTGTTTACTATAAGCCAGTGCTGAGAATACAAATAAAACTAAGCAAAGTCAATCCCTGCCCTCAAGGCGCTTACATTCTAATAGGAGAAGACAACACAAAGAGGAGCTAGAGGCTGGGGGTGGAGAGGAGATGGCATGACACTTGGTAGCATGACTAGAGATGCTTGAGAGGTAGAGGCCTAGAATGGAGTAAGAGAGAAGTCGTGTTGGTCTATCCAAGTCCAGATGAGTAAATATTGGGATATGACAGCCAAAAAAATTAATTAAGAAGCAATGTGAACAAATTGTGGAATATGATTGTGATTGAATATTACTGTGCTATAAGAAATGATGGGTTAGATGATCTTAGAAAAACATGGAAAGACTTGCATGAAATAATGAAGAGCTAAATGAGCAGAACCAAGAGAACATGGGGTATAGTTGTAAGGCCAATCTGCAAGTGAAAGATCTTTCCCACCCATTCAATAGGCCTCAGGTGGGGCCAACAAAGGGAGGCCTGATTAGAGGCAGGCCCACAGCCTTTCACTAACTAGGTGTGAGGCACCAGGCCCCACACCTTTTTGCTAAGGAGGCTCTGAGCCCTCAGGGCCCAGAACAGGGTATAAGAGCTCCGAGATTGGTGTGTTTGCCTTTGGGGGCATACTCATTGAAAGAGTGTTGGTGATAAGACTCTGGGTAAGCCATTGAAGCAGCCTTCTGGCTTTGAAAACCTAGATGTTGGGTGCCTCTCTCTCTCTGGTAACTATATAATTCTTTGGTCAGACAGATAGAGGCCTAACTGTTGATCTCTGTATGTCATTTGCTCTGTTTATATAATATATGCTTGTAATTTCTGTTTGTATTTGCTCTGAGGTTCAGGATGCTGACTTTTTCTCCTGAACTAAGTGAATGGTAAATGTATGTTTAATAAAACTGTGATTGTTAACCTCTTAAAGTTGCTTTCCTTAGAAAAGCAGATCAAAGAATCTGTGCTAGCAGCCCTCCTGTGTGCTGGTGTTGTTGGTCTTTCATCCCCACAACAGCTGCTAGCAACATTGCTGTTACAACAGTAATGGCAATATTGTTTTATGAACAACTTTGAGTAAATAAGTCATTTGTTCTATTGTAAATACCCAAATTAACTACAAAGGATATATGAAGGCTATTTGCAACCTGAGAAAGAACTGATAAATAGAAGTAGAAGTATACATAGAATGATTTTACGTACATGTATACATATTTGTGTCTAATGGTAGCCGTCTCTAGGATGGTGGGGAGGAGAAATCGGGGCAAAAAAGAAATTTACATGGTAACTATTATATATTTAAAAGGAATAGCAAGTTGTACGTAATATACAGTTTCATGTGCAATCATCTTTTTTATTATACTATGTTATGGAAATGCTTGTTTTATTCCATAAATTAAAAATAAGATAAATAAATAGAATTTTTAAAGACCTTAAAAAAGAGGCAGTGTCTTAGAGTATGATGATGATGATCTCTTTGTATTCTGCCCTGATCAGGCCAGATATGGGATATTGTGTCCAGGTATTGACACCACATTTTAGGAAAAATATTGATATTGTGAAGAGTGTCCAGAGGAGGGGAACTGAGATGATGAAAAGCCTTAAGATTGTGTCACATGAGGACCCCCTGAAGGAGTTGTGGACATTTAACTCAAAGAAAAATTTCAGGGGAGACATATAGCTGCTGTCAAGTAAATGAAGGGATGTGCTATGAAGGAGAGATTAGACTGAAGAGGGCAGAGTCTGGAACAGTGGGTAGAACCTGCAAAGGAGCAAAGTTTGGCTTAGTATCAAAAGAAACTTCCTAATAATTCATTATCTGGAAGTAGGATGGTGTCTTTACACAGACCAAGAGGCAGGTGGCACAGTGGATAGAACATCGGACCTGGAACCAGGAAAGCCTGAGGCAAAATCTGACCTCATACACTTAATAGTTGTGTGACCTTAGGCAAGTCATTTAACCTCTACCTCAGGTTCCTCATCTGTAAAATGGAGATAATAGTAGAACTTACCTCACAGGGTTGTTGGGAGGATGAAATTCTATCATATCTGTAAAGCATTTCACAAATCCTAAAGCACTACATAAACGCTAACCATATGAAGAAGGATTGGTGCAGTTTAAAGAAACATGGAGCTCACAACAAGACAGTAAAGCAAGTTAGTCTTATTCAGGGGAGATCCTCACAAAATGTAGGTAGTGAAGGAGAATAAGGGAAATGGGACCCTTGGGTCCCTAGGTGGAATTGGGCACTTCATGGAGGAAGACAGGGTTGGAAGAAGTGGGGCACCAGAGACAATGGGGCGTCCTCTCTCTAACCAGTAAAGTCTGGTAGGTTTTGATAGAGTTCTTATCTGGGTCTAGTAGGACCAGGCCTTAGAGGAAGGGAGTGAGGAGCCCGGCCTGGGCACTGGCTCTGATTCATGCTAACAGAAAGGAGAGTTGGACTCCTGGGAAATGAAGCTTAGTGGTTACTCAGACCCTCGCCTACCAGAAAAGGGACTTTAGTCAATTACTACTGATCTTATACTGAAAGGCTGACTCAGATTTCAGTTGTCTTGTTTTTAAACCTCCTGGGTCGGTGCCTTCATTTGAATCCTTCAGGAAAACTATTGTGTTTCTTACAAAGGGGTACCATGGAAAGGTCGTGAGCTCCCCTTCGTTGAGGAGTTTCAAGCAAATTCAGGATAATCACCTGTCAAGTTTGCAGTAGAAAGAAAGCTTGTTTAGTTATGCGGGGTCCTAGAAGACCTCTGAGGTGCCTTCCACCCACCTCCGGGTTTCTGTAATTCTACGGGTAGTTTGCCATTGAGAAAGTCTTCCTTTGAATTCTCTCCTCCATCCTCATGCACTGAGTGAGAAACCCACATCATCCTTGGATTTAGGCACCATCTAAGTAAATACATTTGTGGTCACAGTAGTATTTAAGAGAATTTCCACAGTGGTCTATCATGGGAAATTCCCTTTCCTCGGTAATAAGTAAGCCCTAGGAAGCCCAATCCTCTTTTAAAACATTATTATGGAGGAGACGGAGTGCCATTGAGAAGATCTGGGGTGGTTATGCTTTGGGGGAGCTAATTTTTAGGAGGATAGTGATAGGGTGGAGAAGTAAATAAGGCTTACTTGTTTTTATCTTACATCTTACATACAGAGGCCAAAAGAAAAAAAATATTCATGAGACATTTGGTCTTCTTGTACATGAGAAGCATTTGTAAAAACAACAGCTCAAAAATATTTACAAGTCCTGAGCTAGTATCTCTTGCGGAGGTTTGGGAGGGAGAGCAGTTCTTATTAAGAATTCAATAAAATTCTCTGAATAAAGTAAATATAGACTTCAATATTAAGTGATTCAATGCAAAGGTGAGTAAGAGAGCTCTCAGTGAAAATGCTGGAAAATATTGTTCAGGAATGAGAAATGAGAGAGATATAATACTTATGGGGCAATGGATAGAGTGCCCAGCCTGAATTCAAGATAGACCTGAATTCAAATCCAGCCTCAGACACTAAATAACCGTGCACCCCTGGGCAGGTCACCTAAACTGTGTTTGACTTAGTTTTGTCATCTGTAAATGGGGATGATAACAGCACCTACCTCTGAGGGTTGTTGTGAGGATCAAATGATAATTGTTGTAAATAATTAATAAAATAAATTATAAGTTAATAATCAGTGCCTGACACACAATAAGTACTATATAAATGTTTGCTATCTTTATTATCATCATTGTTATTATGAAAGTTTTGAAAGCTGCAAGGCTACATATTATGAATACTTTCTTCCAGTAGAGAATTATATTTCATCCTGGAAGTAATAGGAAAGACCTGGAATTGGTTGAGCAGGATAATTACATGGTCAGATTTATGTTTAAAGAAAACTAATTTGACAACAGCGTATAGGATGGGCAGGAGTGGGTTGAGACTAAAGACACCCTTGATAATGCTATCATGACTGATATTCCATGGTCAGTATGCATTTATTAAGCACCTACTACGTACCAGGCAGCGTGCTAAGCTTCTCAGTGGAACATATGTTACCATCACACAAATAATTGAAAGATATAAAGAATACAAGGTTGCACTATGCTTCTTTTTTGTTCCTTAAGTCCCTAATAAAAGTAAATAGATCCTCATAAAAAATCATTTGATTTGGTAGAAAAATATTCTGCCTTAAAGGCTCTCTTCCAACAAGGTACCTCCCACACATGTCAAAAATTTATACACATTCTCTTAAAAGACACAATAGGGATACATTTGTAAATGACACTGGTTATTAATATCAAGCAAGGCTTAAAGTGGGGAAACATATGCTCCCCAAAGGTATTCTCAATTATCGTTGAGGAGATCCAGCAGAGTCCAAATGGAAGAGGCATTCCTAATGGATGATGAGGCCCTCCAGCTCCCCTTTGTAGTTGATATTGTACTGACCACATAATGCCCAGGAACACTGCAGAGCCTCCTAAATGAAATCCGTAATTGCTCAAAAGAGTTTGGTCTATAACTACCCACATTGGAAAAAGCAAATGGATAAAGAATGTCTTTTGTCTGGATTTTGGGTGGACAACTTAATAGAGTTGTCCATTTGTGTGTGGGGGAAGGGGGGCAGGGGAACAGAACCTGAAAATGGAGAATGAGTTGAATAATGACCTTGAGCTGAACAGGAAGATAAAAGCAGAATAGATTGCCTTTCAGGAAATTGCAAAGTACTAAGATTCACCCTGAAACAAAGTCCTGTCTTTGTAATATCAATATTCTTCTCTCAAGTGTATAGCTGTGAGCCATGGTATAGTATAGTTCAATTCCAAAGAACCACAATTAAGGCTCACTCAAAGAGCATGTCATAAACATAAGATTATGAAAGAAGAGCTGGGTAAAATAGGTTATCAGAGAAATATATGATTGAAAGAGAAGATGCACCAGTCATACAGCAGGAGTGAAGAATGACAGATGGACAACCTTCTGGAGATGTCATGAGGATGGTCCCCAGCACCTTGGTGGGGCCCTTGTGGTGATTTTATGGGAGGATGTAGACAAGAACCTCTTAAAATAGGCAGAGATGTCTGTTGTGACCTGCATTGTAGGAGGTGAGATAGAGATGAGACCACAGATTCATTGGAGTAGAGTCTATTCCAATTTGACCTCATACGTATCACTGACATTTGGTAGGATGAGGTCCATGACTGAGATATGGCCCTTGAAGGAGACTTCCTTTTACTTACCTCCTTTTATTAAGATTTCTTATTCAACTGGCTTCTTCATTAAGGAATGAAGGGGGACCTAAGTTCTCAAAGTTCAGGGAAGCCCAAGTAGGAAAGGCTTTGAGTTTGGACCTGATGCCAGACTTTGCTTCTGTCACTCAACAAGTTAGCCAAATTAGGAGAGCTCTGTCCCTCAGTAGAATCTCTCCTCCTGCCATAATGATCTTTTTTTCCTGTAGCAGCTCATGAAGACCATATACAAAGAGTGTGGGGATACTGGGACCTACACTGTTAGAGGAAGTGTCTACACTGATGAAACCACAAATCTCCAAAGTATTGAAATATGAGATAAGTCAACAACTTACACTATTTCCTCATAATGAAGATTCATGAAAATGGTGACTGAGGAGAATTTTCAAAGTCATAGAAAGCAAATATCAGTAAAAACTATCACGTCTAGTCTGTCTGATGGGCTATAATACAGGATTTTTCATTATGGTTCAAATTTTAGGCCATATCATATGTCCTGTCTCTGTGACCCTTGGTGTTAGTGCTTAATGTGGGAACCAGATCCAAATGGTGCATTATCTCATTGGAACCTTTAAAACACTGTGTGTGTGTGTGTGTGTGTGTGTGTGTGTGTGTGTGTGACGCCCACATTTTCCAGATGAATTGAGGGCAAACTTCTTGACTAAATTTCAAAGGAATATATATATATTGATGATTAGAAAAGTAGCATGTGTATAGTGGAATGTTCATTGAATTTAGAATGAGGAGAACTGAGTTCAAATTTAGATAATGCCACTTACTATATATGTGGCTTTGGGAAAATCATTTTACTTTCTCTGGGTCTCAGCTTCCTCACTTACTATGATTACACCAGACAACTCTAAACTCTAACTCTTTCAGCCAATGCTCCTTTCTAATCTTGACAAAAAGAGAAACTGTTCCAGGAGTTTCGGAGCACAAAGAGAGACAATATGAACCAGTAAAGAGACAATATGAATCATCAACCTTCACACTCAGTCAGATTTCCACTCTCTTTTTATCTTAAAGGAAAAATAATCTCAACTGGTAAGTAAGCAATACAGACTAGAATTGGATGTTTTGGGATGAATAATACACTGTAGTTGAGACAGTGTTATGCAAACACTATCTAAGTATGTGTCTTAGCAAATAAATGATGTGGCAGAACATGATTTTCACCACTGGGAAACAATTTCACTTAATTTTCTTCTGTGTGCCCACCTGGTTTATACATTGTGAACCCAATATATTAAGAGGTGTTTTCTGGGGAAATGGTTCTACTGACATTTGACTGTGACTAAAAAAAGTGGACTAACTTAGAAATTCAACTGCCTGGGCACTACCTTCAATATATGCTCTTATTCTCTGTTCTCTCCCTGTCACTAATTACAAACAATACAGGAAGGGGGGAGTGCCACAAATCTAATGCTATGCAGTTTGCTAATGTTTGCCTTTTATGGATTTAGCTGTCTGGCTCGAATGGCAATGTTTCTTCCACTCATACAATTGAAGCATTTTAAAGCAATCTGAATCATTTTAAGCATTTCACAATATAAATATGTTCCCCACTATCCAACCTAAGCTTTATCTTTCCCTCATTTTCTTTCTTGTCAGATTTTTTTTTCAGTTCTCACTGGCAAGGTTTAAAAACAAATAAGCAATTAAAAAATCTTGCAGTGATTGCAGATTTCAAATCGTCACTTTGCAGATATCAAATTATTTGTGACCATTTATAATATAGTATAATGAAAAAAATCAATAGTTGAGCCCCAGGAATCATAACAGTTTAGAACTTAACCATACCCCTGCTCAATTGATTTGCAACCTAAGGAAAAGGAGAGAAGTAAAAGATACACTCCAGAGAAGAACCATGCAATGTATAGTTTCCTGACACACAGACACACTAGAAGGCTGCCTACAAGGCATGCTGCTGCTTACACAATATGATTTCAGAGCCAGAAAAAGTTTGCCTGCTCAAAATAACATTAGTGAGAACGATAACTCACACTCACATAGGTTTCCTCACAACAACCTTATGAGGGTAGATATTGCAAAAACATTATTCCCATTTTACAGATATTGTAGCCACGGTCCATAGAAGTAAGTCATCCAAAATCACACAAATAAGAAATGATAAGGCAGAACTTGGAACCAGGCCCGCTGACTCCTATTTCAATTGCTTCTTGTGGTTCTGAGGAGAATTAAATTAGATCTTTCTTTTTAAGAGTATAGATTGGAGCTAACAAGACCTTAGAGATAATTTAGTTCAATCACCTCATTTTCCAGATTAGAAAACCAAGGATCAAAGAGGCGAATGGCCCACAATCACAGACATAGTAAGTAGCAGAGCTGGGATTCTAACACAGATCCTCTGGGTAAATATGGTCCCTCTTCCACTGCACCATCGTGCTACCCTTTGAGTATAAAAGACTTTGAACTGGAAAAACTATAAAGATATGACTTACCATAATTTCAACACATTTTGGCTAATGCTGTGGTCAATATTAATGAATCTAGCTCAAGACAGGAAGTTTAGCGTTACTGTAATTTTGTTATTAATTGTGAGAGATGTGATGAGAAGTAAAGGTCCTTATGACATAACTCTTTAAAATGGGCATAAACTGATCCAACCCTTCTGGAGAGCAATTTGGAGCTATGTCCAAAGGGCAATCAAACTGAGCATGCTCTTTGATCCAGCAATACCACTGCTAGGTCTATATGCCAAAGACATTCAGAAAAAAGAGAAAGGACCTATTTGTACAAAAATATGTATAGCAGGTCTTTTTGTGGTGGCTAAGAATTAGAAGCCAAAGTGATGCCTGTCAATTAGGAAATGACTAAATAAGCTGTGCAATGTGATTTTCAGAGAATATTATGCTGTAAGAAATGACACGCAGGATGATTTCAGAAAAACCTGGAAAGAGTTACATGAACTGATGCAAAGTGAAGTGAACAGAACAAGGAGAACATCGTACACAGTAACAGCAGTATTGTTCAATGAAAAATTGTGAATGACTTAGCTATTCTCAGCAAAACAATGATCCAAGACAATCCTAACGGACTAATGATAAAACATACCATCCACCTCCAGAGAAAGAACCGATATTGATTGAATATAGACTGAAGCATGCTATTTTCCACTTTCTTTCACTCATTTTTTTTCTTTCAATTGATTCTTCTTGTACAAAATGACCAATATGGAAATGTTTTACGTAACTGCACATGTATAACCTCTATCTGATTGCCTACCATCTCAGGGAGGGGGAAGAGGAGGGAAGGGATAGAGGGATAGAATTTGGAACTCAAACTTTAAATAAAAATGTTAAGCAATAAAAAACTAACAAAATGGGCATGATTCAAACTCTGGCTTCCTATACAGGCGTTAGGTGGATGGCAGAGGGCTTTGAGCATATAAAACATGATACCCAAACAATGTCAAAAATAATAAAATTAAATTTGTCTTGGAGATCTTTATACTAATGTTGGATAGGAGACACAAATGAATCTTCACTGAAATACGGTATTAAAATCTCAGAGCAAGTGGAACAAAGAACCTCTCCCCCAATGGCTTGAGGGCTGCTCCCATGTCTCTCATAGGGAGTGTGTGTGTGTGTGTGTGTGTGTGTGTGTGTGTGTGAAGGAGGGGAAGGGCCATGGTCTGTAATGAACTCTGCTTTTGTTTTATACCTTATTCATAACAGAAGATGATGGAGAAAATTATGAAACAGATTAAAATCAAACAGAAGGAAAGAGAAAATGTCAAGAAGAAGAGGACAGCCCACAGAGGAGAATTAATGTAGCCCCGACATAGTCATGGTGAGTCTTCTCCCCCCATTCTCTTTCTCCTTTCTTTCTCCTATTTCACATAAAAGCATAGATTTAGAGCTGGAAGGAACTTTTAAGATCATCTAGACTTTAGAGGTCTGAACTAGATTGCATCTACGGTCTTTTCTTGTTCAAAATAAATGATACTTTAATTTTACAGAAGAAGAAACTGAAACCCAGAGATTTTAAGTGGTTAGCTCAAGAGAACAGAGAAAATAGAAGGCTAAGTCGAGACTTGAACCTAGCTCTTGTGACTGAAAATACAACCTTCTTCCTCTTCTTTTTCTCCTCCTCCTTCTAGTCTTCTCCTCCTTCTCTCAGTCTTCACCTCCTGCTGCTCCTCCTCTTCCTCCTTCATCATCATCATTATCATCATCCTCATCTTCTTCTTTTTCTCCTCCTCCTCCTCCACCTCCTCCTCCTGCTGCTTTTCTTTCTGCTTCTCCTTCTCTTCTTCCTCTATTTTGTCTTTCTCCTTATCCTTCTTCCCTCCCCCTTCCTGTTCATCTTCCTTATCTCTTGCCCTCCTTTCCTTCCCTTTCTTTGTGCCTCCCCTCCCCGCTCCATCTTCTTCCCCTTCCACTCTTCCTCCTTTTCCACTTCTTCCTCTTTTCCTCCTTCTCCTCTTCCTCCTAGATGATTAGGGCCTTAGGAGCATACAACTGTGAGCTTTATCCACAATTAAAAGAATTTGTTTTAAAACCAGCCTATAAATACAAGGTCAGCCTTTTTACAGGGAAAAGACCTGCCAAGACAATGTCAACAAGCTGTCTTTCTCTTTCATGAGAAATTCTGCTTCTTCAATTGATACAAGAATTCTCAACTAATCTGCTTATGCAGAGAATAAATGAGCCAGACGGAACCCAGAGTATACCATAGAGCCAAATGAACTTAGAGCTAAGGTAACTTTGAAAATATCTCAGAGATGTGAGAAAACTACTTCCACACAATTAGGCAGAAACAAGCATCTCTTGTTTGTTTGTTTTTTTTGGGGGGGGGGGAAGAGAGGGCAATTGGGGTTAAGTGACTTGCCCAAGGTCACACAGCTAGTAAGTGTGTCAAGTGTCTGAGGCCAGATTTGAACTCAGGTCCTCCTGACTCCAGGGCTGGTACTCTACTCACTGCGCCACCTAGCTGCCCCCAGAAACAAGCATCTCATATATACAAATCTGGGAAGATGGGCAAAAGCAAAGGTGAAATAACAAAGAATTTTCATAAATGCCTGCCATGGAAAGGCAGATGCCCACTTGTGATATAACTATATATGCTATTGTTTAGAAAAGGTCTGTTAAATTATTTGTAGTCCTTGACCCCTGCTGAACACTTGAGATAGTAGTGGAAAATTTTCATAAGAAAATAGACAGCTAAGTGGCACAGTGGATAAGGTGCTGAGCCTGGAGTTAAGGAGACTCATCTTCTTGAGTTCAAATCTGGCCTCAGACATTTAGTAGCTGTGTGACCTTGAGCAAGTCACTTAACCCCATTTGCCTCAGTTTCCTCATCTGAATAGTGAGCTGGAGAAGGAAATGACAAACCATTCCAGTATCTCTGCCAAGAAAATCCCAAACGGGGTCATGAAGTGTCAGACACAACTGAAGAACAAAAACAGTTTGGTAAAGAATCTGATTTAATGTCCCTCAGTCTCAGCGCTGTATCTGTTCTAATTCTTTTTTATCTTGGGATAGCAAAGTGGCTTTAAGTGAGAATGAAAGTATCATAGATCTCTCTTCAAGATGACCAAACTTCAATGGTTTTGGCAAATGGCTTTGAAGTCAGAGAAAGTGAATTCAAATCCTTCCTCTGATACTACTTGAGTGATCTTGAGACCTTAGAGGTCTTTTCTAAATCTATGATACTATGATCCTTGTCGACAGATGGAAGTTATTAGAGAACTGTTCTTAATGTCTGTTACTTTGGGGGCTTATTTTTTTAGTAACAAAAAGAACTTCCCACCCATCTTTTCTTGTTTATAGAAGGGGATTGAGGTGCCCTCCACCCAAATCTATCCTTACTCTGGAGATTGGGCAAGGTAGTCAAGGACCCAACAAGTAGGCCTTCCACCTCATTTTTCTGTAAGTCATTATTTAAGAAAACAGCTCTATAGCAAAGTTTGAAATGGCACTTTGCTATCATTTTTATTGCTGTTGGTAATTTTTTTTCTTTTTCTTAAACAAAATTGTCGTCTTCTAATATCACCTTTATCTTCAAATATATCACTGTCCTCTCCTAAGAATTAGTTGTGTAACCTTGGACAAGTCACTAACCTCCTCTAAAATGAAGAGGTTCACTCCTTTGTGAAGTGGGCAACGTACAGTTGTGCAGCATTGCCTGTATTTTCAGACTTTTTTGAAGTACTAATTGGATTTTCTGACTTTTCCCCCACTTTCTCTCTTTCTTTTATTTTCCTTTATAAGCACTGTTTCTTAAATGGGATAACTCTCTGAGAGAGGAAAAGGAGAAGGATATCAAGAGAAATTTTGGTATGTTAAAACCAAATGGTATCATTAAGAAGTAAAATAAAATTTTTAAATGAGGGAGTTTATAGGAAAACAATATATACAACTATTACAATAATTTAAATGAAAAGGACAAAAGGAAACCTGTGACATTGAATGCTATGTAATGAAAATGGTCAACTCTTGAGAAGAGTTGAGAAAATATACCTCTCTTTTTATTACCCAGATTACCCAGTTGGCTTTGTTAAATTGTGCAGTGGATGTGGTGGTGGACCAGGAGTCAGGAAGACCAAGGATCAAATCCGGCCTTTAATCTTTACTAGATATATTGCTGTTCAGTCATTTTCCAATTGTGTCCAACTCTTTGTGATCCCATTTGGAGTTTTCTTGGCAAAGATACTACGATGGTTTGTCATTTCTCCAGCTCATTTTATAGGTGAGGCAAACAAGGTGAAATGACTTGCCCAGGGTCACACAGCTAGGAAGTGTCTGAGGCCAGATTTGAGCTCAGGAAAATGAGTCTTCCTGAGTCAGGTCTGGCACTCTATGCACTGCGCCATCTAACTGCCCTTGATATTTTTTAATTCCAATAAAATATCAATTATGACAGTATAATAAGTGAGCAACATACTTCCTGCATGCTGAACAAATAAAATGGCTCGCTCATATATGAAACTCATGTCAAATGCTCCACTCTCAGCAGCTGGACAAGATTAAAGTATGGCAGAATCTCAATTGTTAATGCTCTGATATGGCTTGAATCTTACCTCTAAACAGTGCAGTCATTCTATATCTCTTTGAGAGCCTTTGAATTTAGGTCACTTTTAAAATATTTTGAGTTAACACACTTGCTAGCAACCAAGGTATTCACTAAGGGTTTTGAAAACATATATAGCAATGCCACAGCAATTTACCACTTGTGTAGCTTAGGGTAAGACATTTAACCTCCCTGGGCCTGTTTCATCTCCAAAATGAGGAACTTGGACTGAATGATGTCTATGATCTCCTTCAGATCTATCTGAGATCCTGAGATCCTACAATTTGGGCCCAAGTCTAGAAGCAAGGAACACATTTCCAAATATCAATAGAAAAATCCTTACAACATGGGTGGAGTTAGTACTTCTCCAGTGAAGAGAATATTGGAGTTGTCAAATAGCCCACTTTCCCCTGCCTCGAGCTTTCCTTTGGGTTGCACTCTCCTTGCTCATATTCCAACATTTCTAGTTTGTGTGCATTGGCCTTGCTCACCTACATACCCTGGGAAAATTTCTTAAAAGTTCTCTGATGCCACCTTAGTTCAATAATCAATGCTTCTACTTCTGCTGTTGCTTTCACGGCTCACAAACCCTCCCAGGTACCTCTGCAACATGCATGTTTCACCTTTTCTAAAGAGTCTCTTATTTCTTCTAGTTATACTTGGTATGCTGCGAACCCACAGCATTATGGGAAGTGGATTCCTTGTTCGACTTAATGCATTCTCCCTACCACAGGGGACAAAAGAGGGCAGAGACATAGGAGAAGAGCACAAAACTGCCCAAGCAGCTACATTTTCAGTCTAGTAAAAGAATCTGCAGTCCCTTAGATAGGAATACAATAATAGTAGGGGATTCTAATGTTCCTCTCCTCCCAAACAATTCCAACAGAAAAATCAGCGAATGGAAAAATATAGAATTGAATAAACTGCTAGAGAAATTATAGCTAAAAGTCTTAAAGCATTTTCTGAACGGGACCACTAAAGAATATTCACATTTCTAAGCACCACAAAGCATTTTACAAAAAGTGACCATTTATTACAGCTTGGAGGAATTGCAAACACATTTTTATGGATCATAATACAATAGAAATAGTAATCAAGTCAGATGACACAGACTTAAATGAAGAATTAGTAACAAAATCTTAAGATACCTGTGAGTCAAAGAACAGAATAAAGAAACAATTAATATTTATGTGAAAAACAATGACAATACCAAAATTTGGGGGATGTAACTAAAGCAATCCTCAGGGAAGAAATGTTATCCTTAAAAATATTCCTTAACAAAATGGAAAAGGAGAAGATTGATGAACTGAAAATTTATTTTAAACATTAGAAACCCAACAAATAAGTCAGAAACAATGGAATGCAGTGAACCAGTGATCAATACACCGGTAAAATAATTAATTGCTGCAGAAAAAAATTCCCTTTTTAATGAAAATTGCTGGGAAAACTGGAAAGCAGCCTGATATAGACTAACACATTATGCCATATTATACAGTAAATTTTTAAAAAATGGGTATTTGACCTAAATGTAAAAGATAATGCCATTAAAAATAGAATAGAAGCAGATCACATACCTTTCATAGCTATGAGTAGGAGATTAATTCTTAATCAACTGTAGGTCATGAAATAGTAGCCACCCTATGATTCAGGTATAAACTTAATTCTGATAGAGAATATCTGAAAGTAGCATAGGAAATACTTGGCTTCTTCCCAGGCTCCTTGGAGATAGAAGGACAGGGAATATAGGTGAAGGGCTGGAGAGCTAGAGAAAATAAAACTCTCTGTGGTAAGATGGAATGGACTCTAAGATATGGATTCTGATTCTGATTCTACAGCTTACTATATGTGTCACTTTGGGCAAATCACTTTACTTCTCTAGCCTTCAATATCTTCATTTCTGAGCTTGAGGGGTTGGACCAAATGATCTCTGAAAGTCCTCCTCCTATCCTCGGTTCTAAAGGCTATAAAGAGAAGCAACATCAAGATAATGGAGTGAGAGTCCTCATTTTTTTTGCCCAGATCATACAGAATACCTCCTCTATAACAACCTAGAAAATGCACCAGATTGAATTCTGATTGAGAAAGCTAAGAAAAAGTCACAGTGAGTCATTTTTCCAGCCCAGCGCAGCTTAGAAAGACACACAGAGAAGTCTGGGGACACTGGGGCAAAGGCTGCCCAGGAGTACAGCAGTGAGGAGCACTCTTGCACTCAGAGGCAGTACGGGGGTTGAGACTAAACACCAGGGATGAAAGCAGCAGGGCAGAAAAAAATCCCAAGGGACCCCTGAAGGAGCACTGGGGAAGGAATAGGTACCAGGCAACAGTTCTATCACCCATTACTCTGTTCCAGGTCACAGTTTCAGGTCAGAGAGGGTCACAGTGGTGAGTGGGAGAGGTCCTAGCTATGTAGGGATGAAGGAACAAGTTCCAAAAACTTAACAGTATGGTTCTGAATTCAAGGACAGAGGGAGAACTCAATTCTCACCTTTAGTCCCTCACATAAACCTTCAATGGAATAACCAGTGCAGCAAACCATCATCAAGAAATCAAGGAATTTAGCCACTCTGAATATACAGAAACTTCCAGAAGGCTAATAATAACTGAATCCAGCAGCTATCTGCTGCATAATACAACAGACCTAAACTTGAATAAGGAACATGAACAGCTCATACCAGGAGGTCAGTGAAGAAGCCTTTCCCCATATCACACCACCTTGAAAGTACCAAAAACTTTCAGGTCCCAGAGCTGTGAAAATAGCAGAAGTACAAAAAAGACAAATGCCCAGGCCAGAAACCTCCCCCTGTCCCTAGAAGTGAGCAGAACCCAAAGAAGTCCAAAGTCAAGAAGCAGCCTAGAAGAATAACCGTAAAGAGCTGCTGTGACAACAGGGAAGCTCAAGACACAAACACAAAACAAGACAATGACTTGAAAACATCTACAAACAAATAAAAATACATATTAGACACAAGCCCAATAAGAATTCTTACAAGAGTTAAAGAGATAAAAAAGAACAAAAATCCCATTATTTTAAACAAATAAGAGAGATAAAGGAAAGGATGTGAAAAGAAATGAGAGCTATGCAAGAAAGGTATGAAAAGAGAATGAACAGATTTATGAAAGATTACTGAGGAAAATAAATATTAAATAATTAAATTAAATATTAAATAGTACAAATATTAAATATTAAAACTTCCCAAATGGTAAAAGAAGTAAAAAAAATTATTAAGAAAAATAACTCCTTAAGAGTTAGAATTGGTTAAATAGAAGCTAATCATTCCATGACACATCAAGAAGTAAAAAGTCAAAAGACTCAAAAGAAAACCAGAGGAAAATGTGAAATATCTCATAGGAAATGACAAATGTTAGGGGGTAGGGATGTGGGAAAAGGAGTATACTAATTCTCTGTTGGTGGAATTGTAAATTGATCCAGCCATTCTGGAAAGCAATTTTGAACTGTGCTCAGAAGGCTATTAAACTGTGCACATCCTTTGACTCAGACACTACTATTAGCGCAACACCCAAAGTGACCAAATAAAGAGGAAAGGAAACTATATATACAAAATTATTTATAGCAGCAATTTTTATGTTGGTGGCAAAGAATTGGAAACTGAGGAGATGCCCATCAGTTGGGGAATGGATGAACAAATTATGGTATACATATGTGATAGAATACTATTGTGCTGTAAGAAATGATGAAGGGGATCATTTCAGAAAAACCTGGGAAGACGTATATGAAGTGACACAAAGTGAAGTGATCAGAACCAGAATATTGTACACAGTAACAAAAATATTGCAAAGATAATTATCTCTGAAAGACTTAGTAACACCATGGTGGTCCACAATTCTTAAAGACTCATGATGAAAAATGCTATCAATCTCTAGGTAGAGGACTGATAGACTCAGAGTGCAGATTGAAGCATATACTTTTTTTCTTGTTTTTTTTTGAGGGTAGGGGTAGGGATGACGTGAAATACAGCTATTGCAGAAATTTGTTTTGCATGACTATACATATTTGTAATAGGAAAAAATAAAGTCTATGAAACATGAGCTTCATGTAATTAGGCACTTGGGGTGTTTTAGTATGAATTTTAAAAAATTGCACATTTTTATTAAAGACAACAATGATTGCAAATATATTCATTACCTAGGTTTTCTGAACTAATATTTTCAGGGCAAAAGTAAGGGAAGTTGAAGCATCAGTGCACTTTTGTGTGGTTTGGTTTCGCACAGTGTGGCTATTTTTCAGTTGAAGTATTTTTTTTTCAACTTTAAGCCACAGAACAGTTTCATCTCAGCAGATGTCTTAAGTATGTTTCAGCTGCATCAGCAGATATCCTTGCAATGGTATTGGTCCCCCGTGACTCTGAGCAGAGAGTTCCTTGTATTTGAGTGCTGGCAGCAGGGTTATAACAAGGAACATATTTCAGGACTGTTTTCTGTGTCCCTATCTATTTCTTCAATCTTTATTTCAGTAAATAAAACCCAGGGTCCAGGTTCTTATTTCCTTCATGAAACATTGCTTCTCCCCCAACAGGGTGTTTCTAAAATTCACAGAAAAGGTACTGTTTGAGCAGCAGTGCTAAACAAATATTCTCTTTACAATGCTCATCGTTTCACCTAGAGATACATCAAACCTAAAATTTTAGAATGCTGACTTTTCCTGGAGCAGACTTCAATCTTTCTGACATCTGGAAAAACATGGTTTGCAACTTGGAGCATTCCAGCAAAGTTCTCCTTCAAATGGATTCACAAGAAGCTATGGTGTTAGGGCGATAAGAGACACCTCTCCCTTTGCTTGGGAAAGGGAAAAAGGCTTTTGAAGGAGCTGGTTTTGACACCATCTGATATCTGCGTGATGTGAGTCAGATTGTGTGGTGTGTGTGTGTGTGTGCGTTTGTGTGTGTGCTTCTTTCTCTATCTCACTTTTGTTATTCAGTTGTTTCAGTCATGTACGATTCTTCGTGACCCCATTTGGGATTTTCTTAGCAAAGGTACTGGAGTGGTTTGCTATTTCCTTCCCCATCTCATTTTATAGATGAGAAACTGAGGCAAATAGAGTTGAGAGACTTTCCCAAGGTCACCCAGCTAGTAAGTGTCTGAAGCCAAATCTGACTCCACTGTGCCACCAGCTAACCAATCTATCTGAAAAAGGCAGTTCTCAATCAATTAGATTCAGATCTTTTGAACTTAATCCTAGTTCTCCTTTCAAAAGAGAGGATACAGAGGTTCCATTATTTCAGATGCAGTCATTTCAGATTGAAGAATTTTCTAGAAATGGAGAATTGAGACAGTTTAAAGGCATCAAACTGGAATAGAAATGAGGGCCACTAAACCACACATAAGAATTCCTGCAGGTGCACATAGATTTAGAAAACCACATATTAACATTATCTATGTTTGATTCTATTTTATTTTGTTCAATGTTTCCCAGTTATATTTTAATCTGGTTATGGCCCTTGGGAGTGTTCCCAGTAATATGTTTGAACACCTGTGGTTTAGATAAAGGGAAGGGGTGGGGGAGGGTAGTGAAGGAGTGAGGAGGAGGATAGTATGAGGGGGAAGCCCTCTGAATTGAGGACAAATAAGAGCTTTGGAGGCCTGAATGAATCCAAATAGGCTTGTCTAACAGCTCCTAGTCACCAGGCAGTCATTGGATTACAGCTTACTTTGTGTGAGTCCAGTTAACATAAAAGTTGATGTCATTGGGCTATGGGAGGTGCTCAGACATATGAAAAGAGGGAAAAAAGAATGGAAATGGGAAATTAAAATCACAAAGATTAAAAAATTAAAGACATTTATGAGGTCATTCAGCCCCTGCTGCCAACTCAGTTTTTTCCCCTGCTATATGTTTTCCAGCTCTCTGCACAGTCCAGTTTAAAATGATGCAAGCTAGTGAGCTGCTCTCCCTTTCTTTGCAAGACTGTCAACAGATTAATAGATCTTCCCCGAATAGCCTCCATTTTCCATTGCTTAACTGAATTTATGCCCCCTTAGAGTCGCCTAAACATTCCCTCTCCCACCTTTGTTTATGCCCTGTGCATACTTGCTCTGTATCCACCACTATCACGTTTCCCTTTAGTGATCGTTTGGCCAGGTTAGATAGATTTAAGTCATTTGAGTCAGTCCCTCCAAACCTATAATCATTTTCATGTTTTTCTTTCAGTTTCCTCTCCTTGCTGTCATCTTCTTTACTTAAGAACTCTGGATGTTCCAAAGGTCCTATGGCCTGCCTGGCTTCAGGCTGAGTCCAGTAAACCAGGTTATAATTGGTAATCAGGGGACCAGGGGTTATTCTTCCCAATTCAGTTTAATTCAATAAGGCTTTTAAAGTGCCCTCTATGTGCCAGGCACTATGCTGTTAGGGAAAGAGAAAGAGAAGGAAAGAAGGAAAGAAAGAAAGAAAGAAAGAAAGAAAGAAAGAAAGAAAGAAAGAAAGAAAGAAAGAAAGAAAGAAAGAAAGAAAGAAAGAAAGAGAAAGAAAGAAAGGAAGGAAAGAAGGAAAGAAAGAAAGAAAGAGAAAGAAAGAAAGGAAGGAAAGAAGGAAAGAAAGAAAGAAAGAGAAAGAAAGAGAAAGAAAGAAAGGAAGGAAAGAAGGAAAGAAAGAAAGAAAGAAAGAAAGAAAGAAAGAGAAAGAAAGAGAAAGAAAGGAAGGAAAGAAGGAAAGAAAGAAAGAAAGAAAGAAAGAGAAAGAAAGAGAAAGAAAGAAAGGAAGGAAAGATGGAAAGAAAGAAAGAAAGAAAGAAAGAAAGAAAGAAAGAAAGAGAAAGAAAGAGAAAGAAAGAAAGGAAGGAAAGAAGGAAAGAAAGAAAGAAAGAAAGAAAGAAAGAAAGAAAGAAAGAAAGAAAGAAAGAAAGAAAGAGAAAGGAAGGAAGGAAAGAAGGAAAGAAAGAAAGAAAGAAAGAAAGAAAGAGAAAGAAAGAGAAAGAAAGAAAGGAAGGAAAGAAGGAAAGAAAGAAAGAAAGAAAGAAAGAAAGAAAGAGAAAGAAAGAAAGGAAGGAAAGAAGGAAAGAAAGAAAGAAAGAAAGAGAAAGAAAGAGAAAGAAAGAAAGGAAGGAAAGATGGAAAGAAAGAAAGAAAGAAAGAAAGAAAGAAAGAAAGAGAAAGAAAGGAAGGAAGGAAGAAGGAAAGAAAGAAAGAAAGAAAGAAAGAAAGAAAGAAAGAAAGAAAGAAAGAAAGAAAGAAAGAAAGAAAGAAAGAGAAAGAAAGAGAAAGAAAGAAAGGAAGGAAAGAAGGAAAGAAAGAAGGAAGGAAGGAAGGAAGGAAAAAGGAGAGAGAGTGGGAGGGAGGAAAGAAAGAGTCTTTGCCCTTAAGATCTGGCCAGTACTAAGTACTTAATAATACTACGCTCTTTCTATCTGTAAGTCAAAGAGCTTATATTTTACTGGGGGGAGGCAATGATGAATGACAACATTACAGAGATAAACAAATACAAAATATGATTGATCAGGGTACCCCCGATTTGCTGGACTGGGGTTCCTCCCATGAAGCTGTATATAGGCTCTGACTCCTTGGGGAGGAGTCTCAGTTGAACAAATCAAGGGGTACTCTGATCCTTATAGCTTCATATTCATAGTAAATATTAAGTAATTTCCTCTGGGCCTCTGTAGAAAGATAAGGAATTGGGGAATTGGGACAGGACTCTTGGTGGTTGCACTTAAACCAAGTCTTGAAGGAAGATAGATTCTGAGAGGCAGAGGTAAGGAGGAAGAGATGTTCAGGCCCGTGGGCCAGCCAGGGCAAGGGCTCTGGGATGGAGATGAAATGTCACCTATGGGAGAACAGTGAGGAAGAGAGTGTGACTGAAGGCATGAGGAGAAGTACAGTCATGGCCAGGCCAACTGGAAAGGTAGGTTGGAGGCAGCCTGAGAAGGTTCCTTAATGCACTTGGAGGAATGAGTATTTTATTTCCGAGGTGATAAAGAAGCCGTGAAGCTTTGCAGGCACATGTTCTGTGTCAAGTTAGAGATACTGGTCAAGCTTAGGCCTTGTCTATTTATTCATTCATCCAGCCATCCATCTATTTATTTATTTCCTTTTTAGTTAATTGCTCTCACTTTTATCCCTTTGGCGCTTGTAAAGATTGTTCATCTCTATGTCTCCTTCCTCCTTCCCCCTTACATAAAAGATGCTGACTAGTACAGACCTATTATTCATCCAGGCAATCTCATCCCCCCCACCCCAATTTGAGATTGCATTTTAGGGTGAAGAAAGCCCCCTTAAAGGGCTATATGACCCGGAGCGTAGCTGAGAAAGAAAGAGAGAAGGGCCTTGCAGCTTAGCGGTGAAGTTTCTCATAGCTGGCTGTGAGGGTAGCCTGCTTCCTCCCCTGCACCTGGAAGGGGGAGAGAACCAAATGTATATAAAGCAAACTGGAACTTCTGGGGGAAAGGTGCTATATAAACACTAAAGTGTTTGCATCATAACATGCAGGCTTAAGAAATTTCTTGTTAGCCTTTCTCCACCATATCCCATTACATATTGCTGTCTGGTTTGCTGTCATTCTTCCTCAAAGACTTCTTTCAGTTATACATGGTTTCTCCTGTTCGGTGAATCTAAGGCTTTTCGTATTCCCTCCTCCCATATGGACTTTAATTTTGATATTTTTCCCCTACCCAGTTATGTTTTCTGGTTTTATTAGTAAGGGCATGAGAAAACCTGAAAGCCATTAGGACCCCGAATGCCTGCTCAAACTAGCATGCCACCCCTCTGTCTCCATTTACTTAAAAAGAAAAGTTCTTCAAAGTCTTGACACGATGGAGACCATATTTTCAGGTTCACTGTGGTTACTTTAATGTGTGACCTTTCTTTTGACAGTACATTAAAGTGAGGAAGGAGATGGTTCTAGACATAAATGTGCGCTCCACCACCTTATCGGTTCATGCCAGGTCCCATAAGCCTGACCCCGTGTCATCTTTTTAAAATTAAAGGGTTCTTCCCCTTTACTCACTTTCTTTCTGTGCATCTGTGCTCTGATCCTTTGTTCTTTGGCCCAGTTCAAACAATTATTCAAAAAGTCGGGACCAATTTTACCACTGGCTCTCATCGAAATAAAAGGAGGTAGAATCTTTTAGGGGAGTGGGGTGGGAAGAGGGGAGGGATTTGGCCTATCAGGCAGTCCTCTTTGGTTACCCTTTGCCAGCCCTTCCAGGGTTCCCAAACTGCTTGATGATAAATCCAGAGAGGAGGGCTTCTGGCTGTAGTCAATAGCAACCTTTCTGTTTTCTTGCATTGAAATGATCAGATAGGGGGGTCTGTCTCCAGGCAGGAACAAGGAAGACTGGAAGCAGAATCAATCAGCTCCATAATAGGAATTGGAGCCCGAAGGTCTGACTGTTTCTTTGTTTAAGGCTGTGATTGTCCCCTTTCATAGAGCTTGGCTCTCAGAGAGAAAAGCCTGTGGTAGCTCTAGAATCTGTGGATTAAGGACGAGTCACGTTTTGGGTAGCTGACCTTGGGTATGTGTTTTACTAGCAGGGGCCACAATGAGCTGGCAAGGCTGCAGAGCCTGCGATGTTTTATTATAACCATGCCTAGAGCCAAGGTCAACACCAGTGACCTGGGAGGGCCTAAGCCTAACTTTCTCTCCTTGATAACAGACACTCATGGTCTTACTTCTTTTGTCAATCAGCCTCATCTGAATCCCCACATCCATCTTGACTGCCCAAGAAAGGGTTAAGCACAGCGGATTTCTTTTCCCTAAGTGAGTGACAAAGAAAAATCTCTCAATGTGGTGATTTTTTTTCTTGGTCTTAAATCCCCAAATAATAATATTAAACATTTTCATGCTGATGAAATAAACTTTTCAAAGTAATATGGAAAAAATGATTTCATTTAAACACCTTTTAGCCAAAAAACCATATGCTGCTTATTATGCAATGCAATGGAATAGCTGAGACTTCGGCAGGCCTTGCCTGCAGAGACGGCAGTCCTTGAGGTCTGTGGTTCAGCTGCTGGCAGAGTGCTCTCCCCAGGCCTGACTCACAGCTGCGGTGGAGCCACACACTTTCAGAACCCTGACCCCAGCCAGCAGGGCCAGGAGTAATAAGAGAACCTGCTCGCCAGGCACAGGGCAGGGTTCTAAGGGAGCAGGAGGAGAGGAGGAGGGGGGCCAGTGTCTGAGTTGGCACCTTTGGCCTGTTATGTGAACTGCACTCCTGCACAGCCAAAAGATGCCAAGCCATTTTGCCTGAGGCCAAGAGCTCAGGTGTCCAGAACTGACTGCTTGATGACTAAAGCACACCCGGCCAAGTCCGAGTTCCAGGCTGCCCAGATTCTGAACAATAAATAACTGTGAAAGAAGAACACCTTTCTTTCATTACCTTAGCTATTTCCTTTGGTCCGATTTATCACCTCCCAAAACAGTAGCATAGGTAAAAGGCCTGCTGGATCTGAGCGTATTGAGTTGTAAATATTAAAATAGACCCATGTCCATATTTGTGCAGATGTTCTCTCTGATGATGCAGGTAGAAACCTCCCCATGCCTGCCTATCCTACATAAATCTTATCCCCATCTTCCTGTACATTTGCCACAGGCAATATTCCCAACCCATTAGGGGCCTTCTTTGATTTCTCTAAAACAGTGGAATATAGGGGCTGCCCCTTGGTTATGTCTTGCTGTATCTGATTCTTTCCTGATGTCCTTTCTTCCAGTTTCACTTTATTGTTGCAAACAGTGAATAGATTTTTAATTGGGGGAGTGGGTATCTGGGCCTGTAATTTCATTGTTGTAGACAACTCCAGTGAGGAAACCCCACCTCTACCAACGTAGACCTCCAGCTGTTCTGTAAGAGCCAAGATGTTTCAGAGGCAGATCTGGAACCCAGGTCTTCCTCAGGGGCCAGCTCTCTATCACCTACACTCAGTTACCTTACTTATAAATAAGGAATATAAATCAAAACAACAAAGCCATTTACAGAAGCATAGAAGAAAATGCTTTTGTTATCCTCAAAGGTACATCTAAGGAAGGGCAGAGGGATGCAACAGGAGGCCAAGATATACACCGGGGAGCAATAGGACTTGGGTTCATCCATTCATGCACAAGTCTCCCCAAAGAAAATGTTGGCTGTCTCTGGGTTTTTGTTTCTGCTTTTGTTTGTTTTAATAATAAATATTTTATCAAAGGATTAGAACTCTGGTAGCTATCTTGCTGAATAAGTAGGTAAGAGTTAAATTTTCAGAGGCCAAAGTTCCATATCTAACACAGCCAAGTCATCTTTCACAGGACTTGGTGATGCCTTATTCTACAGACAATAAATGAAGAGCAATAGTGCTGGTCGTAGTAGGAGCAGTAGTAAATACCATACAGTTTTCTTTTTAATGACAGGGCTATACACTTTTTGGAAAATATGCAGAATCAAAATACATATTGATTACTTTGGGGAAATTTTATCTCAAAAACAAATATGCCAATTGAGTCGTATTTTGGGAGAACGTTAGCTCCTTCCCTTTCTGCATACATGATGGGGTACTCTCATGTTATTGTTCCTAACTCCAACTCTCCCTATCATCATCTCACTCAGTGAATCAATCAATAAACATTTATTAAGTGCCTATTATGTTCTAGTTTTTGTTGTTTACTCATTTTCATTTGTGTCTGACTCTTCATGACCCTGATTGGGGTTTTCTTGGCAGAGATACTGCAGTGGTTTGTCATTTCCTTCTCCAGCTCATTTTACAGATGAGGAAACTGAGGCAAACTGGGTTAAGTGACTTGCCCAGGGTCACACAGCCAGTAAGTGTCTGAGGTCAGATTTGAACCCAGATCTTCCAGACTCCAAGCCCAGGGCTCTATCTACTGCACCCCCTAGCTGCCCCACATGAAGCATGTTTGCAGAAGGGGATGGAATTAGGATCCAGATGGACTGTTTGAGGCTTTCTCTTGTCTAGTCACTCCATCCCAAAGTTGCAAAAGTCCAGAGAATAAGCTCTCAGAAGGTAACCAAGAAAACTGGGGAAGCTCCAATCTCTACAAAAGACGTCTAGGGGAAAGGGGGGTCAGATCCTGCCCTGTATCTGTGGTTTTCTTCCACCATTCTAGCGACAGGTCACACATGCTTTTAGACACCAAAGATCATGTTCTGGTCCACATTTCGATTCCTGGACTGTCGCTGTCCCCGTCACTCACAACCTCAGCTTCTTCAGAACCTTTCTCTTCATTCCACTCCTGTGGGCCCCTTCTCCCACTGAGCATCCCCATATTGGTGAAGGATCCTTCATTCTCTAGGCTTGGCCCCCATCCCCCATGAGGGTTCTTGTCCCTCCCTGGCTTGTGCTTGTATCCCCAGTACAAAGTACTTGTAAGTGCTTATTGACTGACTGACTGACTGACTGACTGATGGAAGTGGGGTTGTGCCATGGCTTTTTCCACATCAGGTCCATCAGTAGGCAGCTAGGTGGTACAGTAGACAGAATGCTGGACTCATAGTCTGAAAGCTCTGAGTTCAAATCCTGCCTTACATACTGATTAGCTATGTGGCCTTGGGCAAAACACGATTTTGCTCATCCTCTTTTTCCCATCTGTAAAATGGGGATAACAAGGGTACTTCCCAGGGCTGTGGTAAGCATTACATGAGATAATACATATAAAGCGCTTTGCAAGCCTTAAATTGTTATATGAATGCTAGCTATTAATATTATTTGGGGGAATATTCAAGTCATCAAGCATTTATTAGGCACTTACTATGTGCCAGGCCCTGTAACTCAGGCTGGGGATACAAAGAAAGGGAAAATTAATCCTTGTCCCCAAGGAGCTCACAATCCAATATAAACAGCAAATATTTCAACAGACTTAAAATCAGTTAATCATCGAGCATTTATTAAGAGCTCACTATGTGCCAAGTGCTGTGCTAAGGTCTGTGAATAGAAAGAAAAAGCAATACAGTCTCTGCACTTGAAGAGGTCACCTTCTAATGGGGGAGACCCCATTGGCATTAATGAGTTTCATAAACATCTTTCCTTCTGGCCATTAAATTTAATTATGTGTTTGGGGCATTTTACTCAGACTCAGAGAGGTAGAGGCAGAGAGAAAGGGGGGAGGGAGAGAAAGACAGATGGGGGAGGGAGAGAGAGAGAGAGAGAGAGAGAGAGAGAGAGAGAGAGAGAGAGAGAGAGAGAGAGGAAGAGAGAGAGAGAGATTGAGAGAGGAAGAGAGAGAGAGAGACTGAGAGAGGAAAAGAGAGAGAGAGAGAGAGAGAGAGAGAAAGAGAGAGAGAGAGAGAGAGAGAGAGAGATGGAAAGACAGAGATGGAGAGAGACAAGAGAGAGGCAAAGAGAAAGAGAGACAGAGTCAGAGAGACAGAGAGAGGCAGAAAGAGAAACAGAAAAAGAGAGAGAGAGAGATAGATAGAGAGAGAGAGAGAGAGAGAGAGAGAGAGAGAGAGAGAGAGAGAGAGAGAGAATAATCATTAAAAAACTATTCAGACTAGACAACTGCCTCATTTCAGATTTTGGGCGGCTCCGGAAATTTAACAGGAAATATGGTCCACATTCAATTCAATGCTTAAAATAAAGCTTGGGCTTCAATTTGTACCTTCGCTCCATAGCAATGATGAAACACATTGGCAACTGTTTCATATACTGGCTGTATAGAAAGCTTACAAACAACTTTACCTGAGAATAAAATATGTTTTAATAATATACTTTTTTGGATTCAGTCTAATTTTAGAACCACTGATTCACTATCTTCCAATTCCTTACTAGAATCTGGTCTCTCTGTTTCTCCTCTTATATTGTATTACTATATTTTAGATTTCAGATGCCCATCTATTTCACTTGGGAGAGCTGGATAAATGGAGACATTCATTAAGCACCTAGTATGTGCAAAGCACTGTGGTTATCAGTGAAGACACAAGGATCAAAAGCGACACAACTCTGACCTCAGGGACCTCACAGTCTACTGGGGGAATATAGCAAGTATACAGATTGGAGCAGTACACAGCAGACTGTGATCATAGCACAAGAGAGATCTCAACTTCTAGGAAAAGAAGAAGTATGAAGTAATAACAATTCACCTAAGAACAAAATCTATTTTCTTCTCTATTTCTAGGCAAATCAGATATTGAGCCTCTTTTATTTGTATCTCTAAAGGGAAGATATCTTAAAAGAAAATAATTTTGGGAGAAAGTATATTAAAATGAACCAGTTAAATTAAGTACTATTGTTAGGGGCTAGGGATTGCTACATATTTATATTATAAAATATGCTATAAGTGTAAAGTATATTAAGGATGAGGGAGGGAGATGGCACAGCGGATACAACACCAGCCCTGGAGTCAGGAAGACCTGAATTAAAATCCAACCTTAGACACTTACTAGCTGTCTGAGCTAGTCACTCACTGGGCAAGTCACTTTACCCTGTTTGCCTCAGTTCCTCATCTACAAAATGAGCTGGAGAAGGAAATGGCAAACCATTCCAGTATCTTTGCCAAGAAAACCCCAGATGGGGTCACAGAGAGTTGGAAACAACTAAAATGACTCAACAACAAAAAAATAATAAAATATTAAGGACCTAAAATATATTCTGTGTATATTTAGCTTGTGTATATTTATATTTATACTTTTATAGAGAGATACAAATATAAGTAATGTAGATATATGTATATATACATGTGTATACACATATATAAGCATACACACATATATTCATATATACATATATAAAGGTATATATACACATGTATATACATATGTAAATGTATATATGCATATATATGTATATACATATATATAATACTTACAAAATCTTCCCCCAGAGACTGCTTAGTTCTATGTATTTGTAAGTAAACATTTCTGGATTAATGGATAGAGAGATGGATGGATTGAAAAATCCATCTCTATTCACCAAAATCCAAAATTTTACAGATAGAATAAAATTGGGATAAAGATGTGCTTGTTCGATGGTGATTGTATTTGCCATCTTCTAACAATAAGTTTCCTTTGGACCCACAAGGATTACATTTTCTTTTTTTCTTTAAATAATATTTTATTTTTTCCCAGTTACATGTAAAAACAATTTTTAACATTTGTTGGTTTTTTTTTAAGTTTTGAGTTCCAAATTCTATCCCTTCCTTCCCTCCCCCCAAGACAGTAAGCAATCTGATATAGATTATATATGTGTAATCATGTAAAACGTTTCCATTTGCCATTTTGTGCAAGGAATAAAGAAAGAAGGAAAGAAGGAAAGAAAGAAAGAAAAAAAAAAGGAAAGGAAGAAAAAAGAAAAGGAAAGAAAGAAAGAAAGAAAGAAGAAAGAAGAAAAAGAAAGAAAGAAAGAAAAAGAAAGAAAAGAAAGAAAGAAAGGAAGGAAGGAAGGAAGGAAGGAAGAAAAAGAAAGGAAGAAAGAAGAAGGAAGAAGGAAGGAAGGAAAGAAGGAAAGAAAGAAGGAAAGAAAGAAGGAAAAAGAAAGAAAGAAAAGGAGAGGAGAGAAAGAAAGAAAGAAAGAAAGAAAGAGAAAATAGTATTCTTTCCGTCTGTATTCAGATGATGTTAGTTCTTTCTCTGAATAAGAATATTTTTCATCATGAATCCTTGGAGACTGTCTTGGATCACTGTATTGCTGAGAATAGCTAAGTCATCCACAATGCTTCATCATACAATATTGCTGTTACTATGTATTCTCCTGGTTCTGCTCACTTTACTTTGTATCAGTTCATGTAAACCTTTCCATTTTTTTCCAGAAATCATCCTGCTTATTGTTTCTTATATAATATTCTAATACAATCATATACTACAATTTGTTCAGCCATTCTCCAATTGATGGGCATCCCCTCAACTTTCAATTCTTAAACACCACCAAAAGAGCTGCTATAAATATTTTTGTACAAATAGGTTCTTTTCCCTTCTTTGATCTCTTTGGGATACAGACCTAGTAGCAGTATTGTTGGATCAAAGGGTATGCATGGTTGGGCATAGTTCCAAATTGCTCTCCAGAATGGTTGGTTCGGTTCACAATTCCACCAACAAGTGTGCTAATGTCCCAGTTTAAGGATTATGTTTTCTCTAACCTGACGAAGTAAGCGGGAATAGCTGAGACACTAAGAGATTTGAGTCACAGCATGAGGCACATCATAGGTGTTTGGTAAATGTGTGTAGGTTAATGGATAGAGAGATGGAGGGATTGAAAAGTCCATCTCTATCCATCCAAAATCCAAAATTTTGCATATGATTAAAGTTAGGATAAAGATGTGCTTGTTTGACAATGATTGTATTTGCTATCTACCAACAATACAATCTCAGTTTAAATTCCCTTTGGGCCCATAAGGATTATATTTTCTTTAATTTGACAAAATAAGAGGGGTGAGAGACTAAGAGAAGTGAGGAAGGGATAGGAAAGGAAAGAGAAGGAAGGGTAGCAGTTGCAGACTGTAGAGCTCTGTTCTCCTTAGCCCAGGTGCAGTATTGGTAGCTGAAATGTGACCTTCCTTCAGGCCTTGCTAATCAGACCCACCTGGACCTAGCTGGCCATTCTCTCTAGGGGGAGAGGCAGGCTGAACACAGCTTGTGGTTTTTCTCTGTGACATCCCTGAAACTGAGATGCCAGGGTTCACCAGGAGTAGGACTTTTTACTACTTGGCTGTTTTTAATTTTGACTTCAGAACTGAGATTATTTGAGGAAGGGCTGCAGGTGGTGACAGAGAAAACCCTCTTTTCTCACTCGCTGCCCTCTCTCCCCTCCCCCCTTGCTTTTCATTGGCTTTGTCCTGACAGCACCTTACAATTCGTGTTTTGAGACACCTTTTTCCACTGGAGTAGGTCACTATTGTTGATTTTCCCCTCCTGTGAAAATTCTGTTCGTCCTCTTGCCGCCTTTGGAGGAAGTACTTAATATTTTCAGCAGCTGAAACCTTTCCTTGCAAGCCTCAGAAGGGAATTCTGTATTTAGGAAGGAAGAAAAGCCCTATTTAGATTCCTGCAGCCATTGGGCTGATACTGGCCGATGGGGTTAGAGAATACAGAAGTAGGGGAGCATTGGCAATGAGGAATCAATCAATGAATAAACAAATGTAGATTGGCCCCCAACTAGGTATAAGGTGCTGGGCTCCATGTAACGGGGATACAAAGAAGTGGCCAAGTTCTTACCCACTTGTAGTATCTTAGCCCATAGTAGAATTGTGAAAAAGTGACACAGATATACCAAAAGGGAAAGAGTAACAGGAGATTGTACATAAACAGTGCTGAATGAGGGATACAGAAAAGTGCTTTGAGAGTAAGAGGGTCTTAACCTTTTTGGTGTTGTGGACCCTTCTGATAATCTCTTGAAGTTTTTCCACTCCTCCATATTTATTGTCCACATTCATAATTGAAGGAAATGCTAAATCTCAGTTACAGGTTAATGAAGAATTAATTACATATTCAATGTAATTTTTTCCCATCAAAGTTCATAGATGCCCTGAAATCAATCCATGGATCTCTTAGGGGTCTGTAGACTTTAGGTTAAGCACCTCTGAACTAAGGTTAAGATTAAGGACCCCTGACCTAAGGTAATCAGAGGTTCTGGAACTAGAAGACCACTGAGAGTTTTTTCATTTTACAGATAAAGCCGGAAAAGCTCAAAACTTTGCCTTCTTTCTCCATGTTGTTCATTTGTTTCAGTCACGTCCAACTCTTCATGACCCCATTTGGGGTTTTCTTGGCAGAGATACTGGGCTGGTTTGCCATTTCCTTCTTCAGCTCATTTTACAGATGAGGAAACTGAGGCAAACAGGGTTAAGTGACTTGGCGAAGGTGATAGAAACAATAAGTGGCAGAATGGGAATTCTAATCAAGAACTACTGTTGCAAATTCAGGATTTTCCCCACAAATCACTCTGCTTTTGTGGTTGGGGAGGCTTAGAGGTGAAGGAAAACTTTGACCTGACCCTTAAAAGATGGATAGCATTTCAATAAGATGAGGAGGCTGTTTCAGAAAGAGAAGGGGATGGCATAAGCAAAGTAGTGGAGACAGAAAACTCAAAGCATATTCAGAGGACAGGGAATAGAGTCAACTGACGTGGTGGAGATTTCACAGAAATACAGGATATCTTCCACAAAATGACTAATATTGAAATATGTTTTGCATGAATGTGCATGTATAATCTGTATCAGATTTCTTACCATCTCAGGGAGGAGGAAGGGGAGGGAGGAAGAAAATTTGAAACTCAAAATTTAAAAAAACAAATGTTAAAATTGTTTTTATGTGTAACTAGGAAAGAAATAAGATATTATTTTTAAAAAATTTAAATGCAAGATGATAGCTGGAATGGATCTTAAAAATCATTAGCCCAAATTATCAATTTTGTAGAAATAGATACCTTTACCAATGATATGTTTTCAAGAAATGGAAGAAATTAAGACATTAAGAGATTTTTCCCGAGGTCATATGTTTTTTGTCTCCAAGTTCAGTGGTCTCTTCACGGAGGGAAGTTGACGGAGATAATGTTTAGAAACATAGATGGGGCCATTTTGTGGAGGACCTTGAAAGACGGTCACTTCCCCTTGCCCCCCAGACTTTTAATAGGCACCTACAGGATCATTATGTTTTAGAAAAATTAATCTGGTGACGCTGTATGGCAGCTAGCTCAATGGATAGAGTAGAGTCTGGAGTCAGAAAGACCTGAGTTCAAATCCAAACTCAGATACTCACCAGCTGTATGACCCTGGGCAATGCACTTATCCCTATTTGCCTCAGGTTCCTCATCTGTAAAATGCACTGGAGAAGGAAATGACAAACCACTTTAGTATTTTTGCCAAGGAAACCCCCAAATGGGGTCACAAAGAATCAGACATGACTGAAAATAACTAAACCACAATGATGTATGTATGGCATGGAGAAAGAAGGCAAAGTGCTGGAGAAGGGAAAGCAATTAGAAGGCTGTTGAAATAGATTACATCAGGGATTGGCATTCGATCCACGGACCAAAGTTTGTTGACCCCTGGTTTGAGTTGTAGGCAGATATGCCATGGACTGAGTATGCTCAGGTAGTGATTGGATGGGTTGTGTTGGGGAAGAAAGGTAATAAAGAAGAAGAAAGAGAGAAAGCCGACTCCAAACTTTAACCCTGGGTGAGAGAGAAAAAGGCAATATCTTAAGAAAAGAAAAAACAGCTAGTTGAAAGTCAAGAGAAAATCAGAAAAAATAAACAATGAGATAAGAGAGCTTCCTTCTGAGGCAATTTTAGGAATTTAAAAGATTTAGATAATGTGAACATTCGTTCTACAATACCAGATTACTGGAAATAAGGAATCTTAAAATTTGAAAGAAATTGTTTTAGAACAAATTAAAGCAATATTGAACCTGTAAAATGGGTTTGTATTGCTTAACATGTGATATTTATAGATGGACAGAGTAATTACATGATCCCATCTTTATTCTCTAAATGTCCTGATTCCTTCCATCCGTCAGAGATGACAGTCTCAGAGAGACAGTCAGAAGCTGTACACTGTATGTTCTGGGGAAAGAAGGGAAGAAAAGGAGAATTCAAGTTTGAGAGTAACTCCTAATCTGTCTTTCGAAATCTCTTCTGTCGTGGGACCTCAAATTTGGGAACCATTTATTCAATTTGGTCTTCCCTGACCTCTGATCCCCTGACCCCTGACCCCCTCCATTGAAAGTGGTCTCTTTCTTTCTCAGATTTCTAGGTTTATATGTCTATATATGTTTCTGTGTGTTTTGATTTCAAAAGCCTTCACAGCAGCAAAAATTAAATTAAGAAACATGAATTAAAAATTACATATGGAACCAGAAACATGTTATTGGAAGTTTGTTAATGTACCTATTAGCTTTAAAAAAATCTAGTAATTGAAAGATAGCCTGTCTGCTTCTATACCCTCATAGAGTTCAATCTGTACCTCTCTTTTGCACTTTTTCTTATTCTCCCTTGAATCATGGCTATTTGTGTACGTCACCTCTTTCTACCACATATACATTAGATTGGAAGCACCTTGAGATCAAGGACTAGAGCTATTCACGTCTCTATTTCTCTCATCTATATTTGATATTTCATCATTGTAAGGAGCTCTCCACTGGAGGAACTCCTTCTACGATGCAGATGAGCAACTGTTGGACCACCTAGTCTTAGGGAGTTGTCCAGGGCACTGGGAAGTTAAGTGACTTGGGGAGAGGGGAGATCACATATTAACTGTGTGTCAGAGATCAGACTTGAACCCAAGTCTTTATGACTCTGAGGACAGCTCTCTATTCACTCCACTAGGCTAGGCTGTAGCTCCTTGGCTATATATCTTATATGAGAGTTAAATTAGTAAAACCAAGGGGACATTGCATACAGTAACAGCAATATTGTTTTAAGAACAACTTTGAGCAACTAAGTCATTTTGACTATTGTAAATTCCCAAATTAACTTGTAAGGACATATGAAGGAAGATGCTATCTACATCCAGAGAAATAACTGATAAATACAAGCATATATAGAGTGATTTTACATGTGTGTATATACCTATATCTCTATCTATCTACCTCTCTACCTCTCTATCTATCTATCCATATTTGTGTCTAATGATAGCCATCCCTAGGGTGGGGAAGGGAGGTAAGGAAATAAAGGAAAAAAAGAATTTTATATAACTTTATTATATATTTAAAAGGAATAGCAAGTTGTACATAATAGATTTGCATTTTCATGGGCAGTTATATTTTTATTATACTATGTTATGGAAATGCTTGCTTTATTCCATAAGTTAAAAAGAAAATAAAGAAAAAAAAGAAAGAAAATTATAATTTTTGGTATCCTAAGAGTCCCACTGTGACCACAATAAATAATTAATAAAAGTTTTCTTTTGAATAGATGGATGGAAGGATCAATGGATGGATGGACGGATGTAAGCCTGTAAAAAGAGTCATGATAGTTTGATGAAAATATCTGTATAAAAGTGAAAATGAACTCCTACTGACTTGGGGAGATGTCAAAATAAAGCCAGAGGCAGGAAAATTAGCAGAGTACTGACCTAATGGGCCTTCTCCAGGATTCTTTATAACCTTTCCTTTCCCCCGGAAGGTTTAGAGTGTTCCTACCTACCTATAACAATCTTTTTTTAAACGTTCTCTATGGGTAAAGGAGTCTCACCGTGGCCAGGAAGGAGTTGGACATAGTCAGGGAACTGGCACTGTAGTCAATGGAAATAACCATTGTAGTGAAAAATTAGGGAGAGTGTTCCTCTCAGGGCCAAGGAGGAGTTAAATGTTAAATGTTGTGATTAAGCAAGAATCATTGTCCCTAAGCAACTAGAGGTTATGGACCCTGTTCTGTATATCTTTGCTTCTCAAATAGTACATTGCATATAGTACACACTCAATAAATATACGGTTAATGAATGAAAAAAAATAAAGCCTAAAGAGACCGAGTCCTATAATTAGATTTACAGATCATACCAGATAGAGATACCATCTGGGAACTATTTCAGAACACCAGTGACAATTAAGAAATTGCACCAAGGGGATGGAAAGGGGGCTAGCAACATGGGCAGGAAATGACAAAATAAGATCTAGTCTTGAACAATGACAGGAAATTCACCTGGGGTGAAGTAATTGAAAACACAGATACTCAGCCCAGAGACGTCGTCTTACGGAAAGCTAGAATGTAGATAAGGGACTATGGGAGTCTAAGTAGCAAATTGGATAAGAGATTAGACCAGGACATGGTTGCAAAAACTAAACCCCAGTGTGCTTTGAGATTATCTTACAGATTTTCACTTGTCCTATATAGTAGCGCCATTGTTCCAGGACTGAGTATTACATAGAGTTGGTGCTTAATAAATGCATAATGGAATGGTGCACCACTGGGGCCAATGGAAGTCCTGTGACATTGTGAAAAAGAGGGATATCCTGAGATGGAGACACCTTCAAGGAATATTTGTAAACAGAGACATATGTACATGTTAAGGAAGGACAGCAGTTCATTTGGATGCGGATACAGAATCACATCTCCTTTTGCTTCATCACAGAATCATGGTGTCTAAGAATTGGAAGGCACCTCAAAGGCCAAGGGGGAGACCCCACCTGGGCAGAAATTCCTTACTGGTGGTCATAAAGTCATACACTAGTCATATACTAGGGGTCATCTTCTTGAACAGCTCTAGTGATGGGAACTTAGCACCTTCCCTGGTTTTGCACTGAGAATAATTGAGCTGTAGTTTAAAAGACACAGAGCAGAGAGGGTGCAACAAGATGGCTTCAGACATGAAGAAAGGAAAGTTGTCAAAGGTTTAGAGCTGGACAGGACCATAGAGATGTTCCACTGTACCTCTTATTTTACAGAGATTCAGAAGATCAAAACTAAGAGGTCATTTCATTCAACCCTCCTCACTTTACGGATGAGGAATCTGAGACCCAGACAAATTAAGTGACTTTCCTATGCTCATAGACATTTTAAGTGACTTAAGTGGAATTTGAAACCATGTCCTTCAATGCCAAATTCAGCACACTTCCCAAGGTACCACACTGCTTTTCAAAGTAGGAAGATAAATGACTCGCTAAATAACCGCACAGCTAATAAGCAACAAAAGTGGGATTAGGGCAGCTATGTGGTGCAGTGGGTAGAATGGTGGATCCAGTGGAGTGAGGAAGACCTGAGTTCAAATATAGTCTCAGACACTTACCTAGCTCTGTGACTCTGGCCAAATCACCTAAATGCTATTTGCCTCAGTTTCCTCATCTATAAATAGAAATTAAGAAAAACACCTACTTCCCAGAGCTTTGAGAACCAGAAGAGATAGTAATTGTAAATCACTTGGTGGCACACAGTAAGTGCTATATAAATGTGATTATTGTTATTAGAACCCAGGCTCTGTGATTTTTAATCCGTCACTCCTTCTAGGTGAGGGACGAAGTCCGAGACCATGATCAAAGGAAGATCCATCCATGGGATAAAGGATACCATTTAAGGAGAAGGTTAGGCAGAGGGCCTGCAGGTCAAAATGGGAGGCTCCAGATACAGGCATCGAAAAGAAAGGAAGTTTGCACTTGCAGGCATTTATTCATTTTCCTACTATTCACTTTGTCATGTTGCCTGTTGTATTCAAAGAGATGCTCTGACCCAATGAGCAGAATTTTCAACAATTTAGTTCCATTCTGCTCCATGTCTGAGTTCTTTTGCTACTAATGGCAACGCTTTCTCTGGTTCTTCTTGTGATCAGTCACCTGCATTTGTGTGGTAAATGACCAAGATAAATGGCATGAATACATGACGAATACAGACCCAGCCTCATTTTGGTTTTGTCAGTAACTTCTGCAGCACCCTTCCTGGCACACAGGACAGAATTAATAAATGGGTGATTAATCGATTGATTGACATAGAGGGTTTTTTCCCCTCTATGTAAAATAAAGCTAACTGGATAATCGGGGGATTGGATCTCTAACCATTTTGCCTTATTTTTTCCTTACTTATTCTCCCTCTCCTTTATTGAAAGCATCAGCACTGTGATGGAAAGAGTAAAGGATCAGGATTCCGGGCCTGCTTCTGATGCTGGGTCATCAAAGGTAAATTGCCTAACTTTTCTGAATTTTACTTCTCCCAACTATAAAATTACAATAATACCTCTGTACAGGGATGGGGAACCTGTGGCCCTCTAGGTCCTCAAGTGTGGCCCTATGGCTGAATCCAAACTTTGTGAAGGGCCACACTTGAGGACCTTGAGGGCCACATGTACCCTTGAGGCTGCGCCTTCCCCACCCCTGCTCTAGTACTTACAATAGGGGCTGACAAGAAAGTCAGGTGGAAATAATGTGCATGAAGTATTTTATGGATCATTCAGAGGGAGGGGGTCAGGACTTGGACACATCTTCTCTTTCTTTTGGCTTACCATTTCTCCATGCAAGGCCTCCTCCCATCCCCCTTGGGATCGGAATCATACCTCTCCTTCAAGTGCCAGTTCAAATTCTCCTTTTCTGATACCTTCTTATGCCGCTCCAAACCACAGCTCCCTCTTCCTGTCCTCTACCCCTTCAGCCCTTTGTTGTCTATGGAATTCTTTACTGCAAATGCAGCTTGCTTTGGAGCTCTTTCATAATACCAGGGAAGGGAAGTAAATGATGGACTGAAGCACCCAAGAGGCACTGTATAGGTCAAGAAGGTATCACCAACATGGGTATTTTAAACCCTATGATTTTCTCTACTTTTCTTCCCCAACCATAATCAGTACATATACCAGCAGCTTGATGTTGGATATGCAGCTTCAAAAAATTAACACTTTATTGTCTGTGCTGTTCATTAGGCCATCAATGAAGCGCTGCTATAGAGTTGGTTACTGAGCTTTTGCATTTTTGAACTTTGCATGTATTTTTATGCATCTTGTCTGCCCAAGTGGATCGTAAGAGGCTTGAAGGCAGGAAGTCTGTGTTGAGCTCCCTGGTACCTACCACAGAGACCAGAACAATGCTTGGATACATGGAGTCATTAGCACCTTGCTCTAAGCAAGGGAACTAACAGGCCTAAACCCCTCTCATAAAGTAGAAGGAGTTCTGGGTCTTGGAGTCAAAAGACTCAGGGTCTAAACTGGCCTCTGATCATTTCTACCACTTTGAAACCCTATTAGGCTGGGCCTTTATTATTAAAGGTCTTGTGCCCCAGGGAAACTTGAGAGGCCATTTCCCATATGCCTGCGTCCCTTTGGATTCCTCCATTGTGACCCCAGGAGCCTCGTCATCCTGCAAGATCACATCAGTCCTGTTACCCACATCAGTACCCTCCGTCCCTGGGGCACCTCTTTAGTCTGTTGACTAAAGGGGTCAAGTCACTAGGAAACAGCCCCACTAGACAATCCCTTGAAAAGACCACAACCTGCAGGACCTCTGGTGATCTTCTGAAAGTCTTTCAGTTCGCCTCTGGGTTAGTCTATTACAGGATTATTTTGTTATTGCAATGTCTAAACTCTTTCATTGAGGGCTCGTTGAAAGCTGTACTTTTCATGTAGTGACTTGGGCGATTTTTATTTTCGGGGGTGGTAGGGAGAGGAAGGAGGCCAGAAGGAATACAAATGTAAATTTTGGAAATCCTTTTTAGAGGCAACTAAGTGGTGCCGTAGATATTGTGCTTGATCTGGAGTCGAGAAGAGCTGAGTTCAAATTTAGCGTTAGATACTGTGTGACCCTGAGCAAGTCACTTAATCTCTACCTCAGTTTCCTCACCTGTCAGATGGGGATAATAATAGCACCTACCTTCCAGAGTTGTGGTGAGGATAAAATGAGGTACTTGTGAAGTACTTTTCAAACCCTAAAATGCTATGTGAATGTTAGTTATTATTGATATTATTATTACAGGTATTTAGAACCTAAATGATGTTAAAGGCCTTTATTTTTGCTTTTGTTACTCTATAGCTGAAGAAAGCAGATGCCAAGGATGTGTGAAGACTGTCAGAACAGCAACTGTATATGTAAATATATATAACACATATACATATATATAATATATAAAGAGAGAGTGATTGAGATATATATGTATACATAGATAGATAGAATATATTCAAAGCTCCAAATTACTAATAATAAAAGAAATGGACATTAAAACATCCCCAAAGGGGCAGTTATGTGGTGCAGTGGATAAAACACTGACCCTGGAGTCAGGAGGACCTGAGTTCAAATGTGACCTCGGACACTTACTAGTTCTGTGACCCTGAGCAAGTCACTTAATTCTAATTGCCTCCAAAAAAAAAACACCCCAGCCCTAAGATTCCACCTCATACCCATCTAATTAGCAAAGACGACCAAAGACAAAAAATAGTAGTTATTAGAGAACTCTAAGACAATTGTAGTCACCATTGGTGGAGCTATAAATAGAGCTAACCATTCTGGAAAACAATGTGGCCTCTGCCCCAAAAGTCACTCAACTGTACAGACATTGTTATACATTATTGCCATGCCCGTAAAGGAAAGGACCATTAAAAATATGGAAAGGACTCATAAATACAAATATATTTATAGCAGGACTCTTTGTAGTAGAATAGCATTGGAACCGAAGTGAGTGGCCATAGATTTGGGCACCGATTAAACAAATTCAAGTATATAAATATATTATTATTCCTTAAGAAATGATGAATTCCAAGAAACCTAGAACAATTTTTATGAACAGAAGCAGAGTAAAATAAGAAGAACCAAAAGGAAAATTTGCACAAAGATCATGATAATATAAAACACCTGGAAAAACTACAGAATACTGATCAACCAATCAACAATCATTTGGACTATCCGTTGAACTATTTTGCATATATATTTGCTTATATTTATAGACTTTGCCTATTTTTGCTTGCATTTATATATGTGTATATTACTGACATTTACTTGTTGCAAGAGAGGGCAACTGTAGCTGATGATTGAGACTCAAAAGAAAAAAAGAAAAAAAGGGCTTCAATAAAACATCAAAGCCTACAAAGATAAAAACACAAATAAGTCTAGAAAGGTATCCAAAAGTACAATTATTACCTCATTAAATATATACTTTAAAATAATGTCATGCTTTCATATGCAGTTCTTATATGTGTATATATTGTAATGTTCTCATTTGATTATTTGTTCCTGTTGCTATTCAATTGTCTCAGTCCTGTATGACTCTTTGTGACCTCTTTTGGGTTTTTTTTTGGTAGAGATACTGGAGTGGTTTGTCATTTCCTTCTTCATCTCCTTTTATAGATGAGGAAACTGAGGCAAACAGGGTTAAGTGACCTGCCGAGGGTCACACAGCTAGTAAGCGTCTGAGGCCACATTTGAACTCAGGAAGATGAGTCTTCCTGACTCCAGGCCCAGAACTCTATCCACTGTACCACCTAGCTGCCCTCTGATTATTTTGTTTATAATAAAAAAAAGTATAAAATTTTTAAAAGTCAGAACTGAGGCAAAAGAGTATAACTATTTGGAAGCAATATAGAAAAAGCAAAATTTTGTCAGATACCAGAAAAAAAAATTCCCAACACTTGGAAGACTCCTCTCTTGAGGAAGAAGGAGAAAGTATTGTTATTTGATTTAGTGGCATCTTTATCAACAAACTAGACTTAACAAAATATTTGATGAGAAGGAAGTGAGCAGAAACAGAACAATTTATATAAACTTAACTGTGTAAAGGAAAATAGCATTGGAAGTCATAAAAGGCTTTTAAAATTTTTTTATTTTAAACTTAAATACACAATAAGAAAAGAAAAAGAAACATATTACAAACTTAAATATTAAAACTTAAATACAAAAGAAAAAAGAAAAAAAGCATTACCATGTGCATAGCAGGACCTAAGAGAGGATTCAAAATATACAGCATTTATTTTGTTAAGTTATTAATTAATTAATTATCAATTTATTTTCCAACTCAAGAAAGCCTATATCATAAATACTACATATTGTGTTCAGAGCTATCTAGCCTTGCTTCCTTGTAGGTTTTCTTTTGTTCTCTGCTGTGCACTTTTTATTTTGTTCTTTTCCCCTCTCCCCTACCCCAAAGGCTACAATTAAGTGCCGATAAACACACACACACACATATATTGTATGTATATATATTCATATACACATACCTATACATACATACACATATATCCAATAGATATAAATATATATGTATATATATATACATACATACATACACTTACATACACACACCATACTCATATATAGACATACACATTCAGGCATAAAAGTTTTGATCAGAGCAATGACCATCTATGATTTCCAAGGACTGGTAGTGAAGTATACCCTTCCCTCTCATGAGGAAGTCTAGGATTACAGGTGAAGAATGATGCATACATACGTTGTTACACCTGGTCAATGTTTGGTTTTACTCTCCTGAACTGTACTTCTTTGTTACAAGGAAGGGTTGAATTCAATCATTTTGGAGAGCAATCTGGAATTATGCCCAAAGAGTTATTAAACTACCTATACCCTTTGGCCCAGCAATACCACTACTTGGTCTGTTTCCGAAGATAATTAGGGAAAAAGGAAAAGAACCTATATGCTCTAAAATGTTTACAACACACTTCTTTGTGGTGGCAAAGAAGTGGAAATTTTGGGGATGCCCATCAATTGGAGAATAGCTGGCCAAGTTGTGGTATGTGATTGTGATGGAATACCACTGTGCTATAAAAAATGATGCCCTTGATGACTTTAGAAAAGCATGAAAAGACTTGCAGGAAATAATTGAGAATGAAATGAGCAGAACCAAGAGAATATTATATACAGTAACAATAATATTGTTTTAAGAACAACTTTGAGTGAATAAGTTATTTTGTCTGTTATAAACACCCAAATTAACTATAAAGGACATGAAGAGAGATACTATCTGCGTCCAGAGAAAGAACTGATAAGTAGAAGTATGTATAGAATAATTTTACATATATGTACATATACACGTATATGTATATACATATATATATATATGTATGTGTGTGTGTGTGTGTCTAAAGGTAGCCAAATCTAGGGCAAGGGTAAGAGGGAGGGAAGGAAAAAGAAAAGAAATTTACATAATAATTTTGTTGTATATTTGAAAGGAATAGAAAATTGTGCATGGTAGAGTTGCAGTTTCATGCGCAGTCATCTTTTTATTGTGTTATGTTATGGAAATGCTTATTTTATTCCATAAATTAAAAATAAAATAAAAACAAGAAAGGGTTGAGGGGTCAGAATGAAAGGGGGTGTCATTAGGATGGAATAGCAATTTTAAAAACCCAATAAAACCATTATTTTTTAAACCACATTCCAAAACAATAAGTATTATTTGACCATGTAGGGCAATGGTGTCAAACCGAAATACAAATAGAAGCCACTAACCCATATAGAAGGGTCTCTGCAGGCTGCATATTGGCTTAGTTTTTAAATGCAATATTATCTGCTTTATTGCATTTTTATTTCATTAAATATTTCCCAATTGCATTTAAATCTGGTTTGGCTGTTCTGAGGAGTGTTGCGGGCTTCATATGACAAAGTATTTGACAAGTCTGATGTAGGGCGACATGGTGTCTGCTATAATATTCTGTGGGCTTCCATTGTTTTCTTAAACAATGGGATGGTTCACCTCATTTTTGTTTTCTTCCTAATAGGGAAACACCATACTATTGAATCAAATAATGTATATTCATCTCCTAGTATATAACAATTCCATGGAAATGGAGAAAATTTTCCCCTCTGGATCACATGAAGCATTCGCTATTATAAAGATAATTAACTGTCTGGAGGTTGTGAAATACAATTAGTTCTACCAACCTGACATATATAGCCTAAGATTTGAAAAGTACATAGGGCAGGGAAAGGATTGAAATAGTGCTCCATTCTTGTCTTTTTGTGTTAAAAAAAATGTTACAAATATTTTTTCCACAAAAATATAAGCAAACTTTTTTTATAAGAGCTCTATTTATGAAACAGTGGTGGGGTGCAGGGGGTGGTGTGGTGGGGAGAGGAAAAGGTGGATTCTGTTTGCTTTTTGCAGTGGCAAGCAGAACCATATGGGCTAAGTGGTCAGTGGAGAATGAAGGGAAAGAAAAGTACTTGGACAGATGAATAGGTAGGTAATGGGCCATGTTAGAGAATAACAAAGTTGGAAATAGCAGAAAATGGGCAAATTTTGAAACTATTTGTCTGTGGTCTCTCTTTTACTTTTCTTGCCCTCACCCCAATATTCTCTTCTGGTACTACCCTGTCACCAATGCCCTGAAGGTGGTGCCATGCCACTCCAAGCCTCCACTGGGATGCCTTACCGGTACCATATTCTCCTCATATTTTGATACTTTCCCTATAATCAAAACTAATGTGCTCATTGACTCTTCTCCCTGGGATTCTGATCTTGGAGACTGGCTAAATTAAATTAAGCCAACATATTCCCAGATATTTGAATGGATGTGTGATTGAATGAATGAAAAAGTCCTTAATAAGTATGTACTATGTACCAACCACTGCATTAAGATCTGGAGATAAAAATACAGAGTTGACATTCGAATACAGGGGATAACACAAATAGGGAGGGGGTATTCAGGGCGGGGGGGGGGTGGTACTTTGATCTAGAAAGTTTCAGGGATGATTAATGGAGTCACAGAGGAATAGATTGACACACCCACCCCTTTCAGGAAAAATGGTGTGGTTGATTTGATTATGGTTCCAGAACTGGAGAAACAGGGTAGGAAGGGTATACTTGTTAGGGAAAGGTGGTTGGTAATATTTAATCAAATAACCAGGTTCACAGGTAGGAGGACATCTGCAATTTAACCCAAATAATAACTATAACAATGGATTTCCTGGCATCTCATTTTGGGGTTGTTGATGATTTGGGCCAAGGAATTCTTTTCATATCCCTCATATCACAGCAAGTGAAGAACAGCCACCCAATCTGTCTCTATGTAGGGACAGAGAAAAGTTTGGTTGTTTGTGGTTGTTCGTTAATTCATAACTTTCCCTCAACCAGCCTTTCTCATGCTCCCAGTAAAGAGTTAACATATTTTTTCTTCCAGTGAGTCAACAAAGGTTATAACAAAGTGCATAAAAATAGCAGAACTTGGGATGTGCATCTGTTTAAGAGCTGCTGTAATGTGCTGTTCAATGCAGGACGAGAGAACATTTCTGCCTTGTAGACTAAATTGTTTAATTCAGGCAATAGGAACAATGGGACTTTTTTTAACCTAGGCTTTAAGGCCAAGGCTCACTTTTCCCATCTGTCCTGGAATATCTCAATAAGCCTCATCTTCACAAAGATCTGCACAGGCCAGAAGGGCCTCACTTGCTCTGTTGCTGTTAACTGGGAAAAAAGAACGTTCACTGTGGCTTTAGACCAACATTGAGCTTCGGGTGGGGGACAGTCTGGAGGGTTTTTGTTTTCAAATTGTCAGAGTGCCAAGACATTTAGGAGATATTGGCCTAAGGAATCCACTTCCAAAATATAAGAAAAGGCCAAAACACGGGGAGGGAAAACGTGTAAATTAAGAAGCTGTAATCCTAAGACCTAAAGCAACAAACAGAACTAAAGCCAGGAACAAAGCTGAATCCAGGATAGGCAAAACAGCCAGAATGAATGGGAAAGCCAGGCTCGCTGAACTGGCAAAGGATGACGAAATAAATCCTTCCAGAGGGAAATTCTCCTCTCAAAACAAAGTATAGGCTACACCACCCCTACAGCACTTAGATTACCTTGATGCCTTTGAGCTGCACGGCATCCCATTTATGATCCTATGCATTGCAAAAGTTAAAATTTTCTCTCTAATATCATACTCAGTAGTCCTAAGAATAACTGACATTTATATAGCTCTTTAAGTTTTGCTATGCTCTTTAACAGGGCAGTTAGGCGGTGCAGTGGATAGAACTCTGGGCTTGGAATCAAAGAGATCCATCTTCCTGAGTTCAAATGTGGCTGCAGAAGCTTCCTAGCTATGGGGGCAAGTCTCTTCACCCTGTTTGCCTTAGTTTCTTCATCTGTTAAATGAGCTGGAGAAGGAAATGGTGAACCATTCCGGTATCTTTGCCAAGTAAACCCCAAATGGGTTTATAAAGAGTTGGACCCAAATGAATAACAATAAAATTTCCCCAAATGCATTTTATATATTATCTCATTTTCATCCCACAACAATACTCTAAATAGGCTATTAGTAGTCCCATTCTCTAGAAGGTAAATGAAAGGCCCTGAGAGGTTAAGAGATTTGTCCAGTCATATCGCTGGTAAGTAGCAGAGGCAGGATTGGAATCCAGGTCTTTCAACAAGGAAGTTAGGTTTTTGTTCTGTTTTGACCATACAACCGTGTGTTACTTATTCAGTGGCAGAAGCTTAACTGCGTTCTCACTTGCTTCCTATGTTGTTGACGTCTACATCTGCATCTACCATGCAAATGGCTGGAGCCCTCTCTGCTCACTCCGTAGGTAGGAAGGTATCTTGTATGTAGTTAGAATTCAACACATTTGGTTAATAGGGTCCTTATGGCAGGTTCCTGAGTCAGATTGAGGTTGCAGCTGATAGAATGCTGGATCTGGAGTCAGGAAGATCAGGAAGATCGGAGTTCAAATCCAGCTTAGTAAAGCATATGCTAGTAAGCTATGCAACTCTGGTCAGCTTACTAAAACTCAATGTACCTCGATTTCCTCAAAAGAGGGCACCTAACCCCCAGGGTTGTTGTCGGGATAAATGAGATAACATGTGTAAAGTACTTTACAAACAATAAAGTGCTATATAAACGTTAACCATTATTATGAGTCCATGATCGCTGAGATCCCAGCCCTCATCCTGGGTAAGTCAATGGGCTTCTCTCCTCTTCTGTTTTCTCCTAGGAGTATAGGATCACAGCTTTAGAGCTGATTGGGACCTCAGAGACCATCTGGTCCAACTCCTTTATTTTACAGGTGAGGACACTTAGGTCAAGAGAGATTAACTGACTCATCTAAGGTTCCAAAGGTAATACTGACCCTACACACCTCAGGGGGCTGTTGTGTAAACTTAAAAGCATTACAGAAATGTGAATTATTATCACTTTCCTTCCTAAAGCACAAGTACAACCATATCACCTCACCTACTTAATAAAATAAAGAAGCTCTCTATTACTCCTAGATTAAACATAAAACCCTCAGTTTTAGCTTTTTACATTCTGGGCCATTCCTACCTTTTATTTTTTTTTTTTATTTTTTACTACCATCCAGTCTTCTCTCTGTTCCTTAAACATAATATTCCGTCTACTAATTCTGGGCTTTTTCACTGGTTGGTCCTGTGCCTGGAATGCTCTCTCCACTGACCTCTGCCTCCTGGATTCTCTTCCTTCCTTGAAGAACCAGCACCAATCCCACCTTCCAAAAAAAAGGTTTGTCCTGATCTCCCTTGCCACCCACCCCTTTAGTGACTGCTCTCTGGGATTATCTCCCTTGTATGAACATAGTTGTTTGCACATTGTCTCCTCCATAAGAATATGAGCTTCTTGAGGGCAGGGATTGTGTTTTTGCCTTTCTTTATGTCCCCAGGGCTTAGCACAGGATCTGCACATAGTAGCTGCTTTATACATGCTTGATGGTGATGACAATTCCCCAATCAATACACATGCTTTGTTTCCAGTTTTTGGTTACCATTATAAGTGATGCTCTAAATATTTTGATTTGTATGGAACCTTTCTTTTTTTGCCATTGATCTCCTTGGGTTGTATGCCTAGTATTGGGATCAAAGTGACATTTTAATGACGGCACTTTACTATTTATTGATAGGCGATACTTTAATGAATCCAGGCCCATAATATGTAGAAATGATATCAGACATAGGCAGATCTTTCTGTTTCTCAATACTGATGTATGTGGATGTTTCATTTAATTTTCTGTTTGAAGGTTTCTAAATATAGATATTTTAATTATATTGCATATAAATTTGATTCAATTCAATAAATTATATTGAATATAAATTGCTTTACACTTATTTTACATTTTTTAAATTTGTTGCTTTTACAAATTTGTGAGTGAGAAATTATTCATCATTACAATGTTTGGGTCACTTATACAAGGTCTGACTTTACAGACATTTTAAGGATTGTAAAAAGGAAAAGGAAAAAAACTAACCTCGCCCCCCAAAAAAGATTTCTCAGCTGTAATGTAATTGTCAATTGATTTCCAAATTGGTTGAACTAATTCACAGTCCCACCAACAATGTAGTGAGTGTGATTTCTTCTTGTAATCCACCTCCATATTGACCAATTCTCTTTTATCACCTTGCCAGTATAAGGTGAAAACTAGGAGTAGTCTTAATTTGCATTTCTCTAATTATTAATGATTTGGAGAAATCTTTCCTATGGTTGTTGATTATTTGCTTTTCTTCTTTTAAAAACTGTTTTTATCCTTTAACCATTTAACTATTAGGAAGCCCCTTACCTCTTGAATATACTATTGAAATAGTTTCCTAATTGGTCTTCTTGCTCCCAGGCTATTCCTCTCTTTAATCCATCCCTAACTAATTCACAAAATAACCTTCCTAATGCAGAATTCAAAGCTTCAGGTCAGAGGCTTTCTCAGTGGCTGCCTTTGAGCTGTAGGATAAAACATAAATTAATCAGCCTTTTGAGGCCCTTCACAACCCAACTGCAATCTACCTTTCCAATATTATTGTATTTATTAGTCTTCACGTGCAGAAAAATGTAGCCAAATTGGACAACTGACTATTGCCCAATCACGTTCTGACCTTTCCTGCCCCTAAGCCTTTGCAAAGGCCTTCCTTCATTCTTGTAAAACACACCCTCCTCTCATCTTCCACTTGTTGAAATTTTTATCTTCTTTCGAGGTCTAACTCAGGTGTCACCTGCTCTTTGAATCTGGACCCGATCCCACCTGGGCATCATCTTTGGTTCTTCAAACTTTCCTAGAGCATTTATCTGAGTCCCTTGTCCCTAGTACAGTCTCCCTAGGATTGTCCCAGATTCACAGAATTTGAGAGCTAGAAGGGACTTCAGAAGCCATTACATTCAACCCATTCACAAAGAAATTCCCATTATAGCCTACCCAAGGAGTGGGCCTCCAGACTCTGCTTGATGACCTCCAAACAAGGGGATCCCACTACCTCTCAGTGCTGCCCATTGTACTTATAGAAAGCTCTAATTGTTAGGATGTTTTTTTCCTTGACATGTAGAACCTTCTCTGCAATGTCCACCCATTGTTCTAGTTCTGTCTTTGGGATCAAACAGAATAAGTCTCACACCTCCTCCATCTGAAGGCCCTTCGAATACTTGAAAACATCTCTCATACTCCCTTGAGTCTTCTTCGATCTAAATATGCCTGTTTCTTTCAACTGATTCTCATATAACATAGACATGAGGCCCTTCGCTATCCTTGTTGCCCTCTTCTGGACTCTCTCCATCTTCTCACTGTCCTTCCTTAACCGTGTGTAATGCCCAGAGCTGAACATAATACTCCAGATGAGGTCTGATGAGGGCAGAATATGGTAGTGCCATTATCATCCTGTACCTGAAACTATGCTGTTCTTAATGCAGCTGGAGATTACATTAGCTTCTTGTGCTGCCGTATCACTTTGCTGAAATATATATGGTGTTTGCAGTCCACTAAAACCCCTAAATCTCTTTCAGAACAACAGCTGCCTAAATGTGCCTCCCCTAACTTGTACCTGTGAAGGTATATATGTATTGTATTCTGCACCATTAAACTGTAAACTCTTCAAGGAGTCTTCTTTTTTTGTCTTTGTACCCATAGCTCCTAGTACAATGCCTTGAGAATAGTTATGCACTTAATGAATAGCATTAGCTTAATAAAGATTTATTGAATTGAATCCTGCAATTTTCACCAAATATCCTATAATCCCTTCTTAGGTTTTTCCTCTGCTAGAAAGTAGGGATAGCAGGATGAGGAAAAGTAATGACAATGACAATGGTGATGATGATGATGATAAGGAAAAGGTAGGTTGGATCCAGATTGTGAAAGACCTTGAATGCTGAGCTAATGGTCAATGGTGTCAACCACTTCTTTTACTGCACATTTTATCCAAGTTGCTAATGAACAGCTCCATCCACTGGTCTAGGTTTCACTTACTCTTCTCTCATTTGCTAATGATAGGTGCTAATAAGTAGTGAAAGGATCCTAAATCAGGTACCAAGAAAGAGAAGGACAAGCCAAGCCTAGAGATAATCTGAAAACAGGATACAACCCTCAAATAATTGGCAGTTATCTCTGTAATGCAGACCCCCATATTACAAATTTAAGGAAGATTTTTACCCACAATTTCAGAATTCCCGAAGTAAGGACATGATTACAAGTTCATGGTTTGGACATTTGTTAAAAAATAAAAGGGGACCTTTGTAGGCTATTCTCTGGACCTCTTGTGGATTGTTCCAATGGTTAAAACCCCTCATGTCTCATGGTCTGTGTTTTATTCCTTTGTGGTTTCAGGAGAAAAGATGAAAAATGGATGTGCCAGCTTTTAATAAGTGCATGTAGATACTGTTTTTTAACACAGAGCTTATGGGACAGGAGGGAACAATGTTCAGTGCACGATATCCTGATCATTTCCATCTTTTCAGCTAGAAGGACTGGATAAGATTGCACTGAGATTATAGTTTTTATGGGGGAAAACACAGACATGATCAGTCTTATTAAATGAACATTAGAATTTGTATACATTTGTAAAAATATAGAAGACTCTGAAACAGAGTTCTATTTTGAGGTTTTTGTTGGATCATAGTTTTCACCGAGCTCACACTCACCACCATTTTCTGCCTCAAGCCATCTTGCCCCAGGTTTTAGTCTAGTTCTAAAGTTTGTGGTAACAATGCACAGAGACTGCTTGTCTTAATGCTGTTGTAGGAATCAGCTTCTGTTGCCTTCATGTAAATTCATAGATTCTGACAGTCTGTAGGCTGAGGAGGGCAAAGAAGAGGGACCACAGAGTGTGGAGGCAGAAGAGATTGGGCTACTTTGTACAGTTTGAGGGGTTCCCCTGGGATGTAGAGCTGCCAGGCAACAGCTTGATGGAATGATCATTACTTATACTGGTACAGCTGCTGAGGATGTATGAGGCCACTCTATCGTGAGCAGGGGTCACTATATGGGGAGTGGATTTTGCCTATATCTGTTGGTATGATAGAGCATGGTAAGGGGATTAGGGCAAGTTCAAAGAAGAGAGTAAGGTCAGGTTAGGAAGAATCAGAGGTGTTTGCCTCTGGGCTTTTCTCTTGTGGCAAGGCTGGGTATAAATGGATGTCTGTGTCAGTCTGGAAGGGTTATGGGGAACCCCAGAGGACACAAAGGGTGCAGATTTGGGGAAATGAGGGAAGATGAAAATTGTGGTTAGATTCAGACTGAAGCAACTGATCTGAATTTTATCAGATGGGCTTATGCACAATTATGTATCACTTGTAAAACTAACCTATTGTGGACATCATAGAAGACAGAAAAGGCAACACATGCCCCAGGGAAAGAGAAAGAAGAGGGTGAGTGACTACCTCATTTACTGTGTAAGAATTTGGGTATTTAATGTATTTCATAATTTGGCAACAATCATTCTACTTGACCCTTGTAACCGAAGGTCTATTCTACCTTGCTCTCAACCTAGTTCATTCCTCTATATGAGAAGACTTTTGAAAAAAGTTCAGCATAAAGAAGCCACACCCCGTTACTATTCATTTTGGTTATTATTAGTAATTAATGCTTTTCATTTCTCTTTTTCTTTGATCCACCATTTCACTTAACCCTGTTTCCTAGCCAGGGATGTCATCCCTGCTACAAGGGAGTCTAAGACTGGTGGATCACTTGAGCTCAGGAGTCCTAAGCCCCAGTAGGGATAAAAGCAGATCAGATATTTGCACTAAATTCAGCACCAATATGGTGTTGGGGGCAGGGGATCAGGCTCCCTAAGTAAGGGAGAACTAGCACAGGTTGGAAATGAAGGTCAAAGCTTTGGTGTCAATCAGGCTAGCCCACAAGCGACCACTGCACTTTCAGCTTGGGTGAGAGACATAGTCTCGAAAACAAACAAACAAACCCCCTTTCCTTCTCTGGTTACTGGTTTCCCCAAAGGAACACCCCTCCCAATCCCTGCCACAACCACAGAATCTATTTGGCATCTTGTTTTTGCGAAGTACACAGGTGAAACAGAAATACAGATGACATCACCAGTGATGGAATGGAATGACCTTTCCAGACAGCAGAAACACCATGACAAGCTATTAGAGCATAATAGCATACTTCATAGTCAAATTGTCAGAAAGTCAGGGTTTATTTCATAGATGTGAGCTCACAGCCATAAAATATAAGCCTTGTAAGATGTAAAGGAAGCCCGACAAGTTATTCCAGAATTTTCAATAATAATATTACAGCATGGAAAAGAACTTTATTTAGTTGTAATGTCTAATTAAAATATTACTTCACGATCGTACTGAACTTTCCATTTTCAAGGAAGCTTTATAGACCTTAGTTAATTAATCCTTTGGCAGCACAGAGAGATAAGAACCACTATTATTTTTCTACATATAGTCCATATAAACTCTCAAGTATCCTTATATAGACTCCCGCCTCACTGAGACAGGTTCTCAGAGTTAGACTGTCTCTCCCTCTGGGCTTCAGGGCTATCCCTGAGGAGCTAAGGTTGACTTTCCATAATGCCATTGGCTCAAGACCTCATTGGTGTGCTTCTGCCTAATATCATCCACTGAGAATCTCTTAATTGGTCCTCCTTAAGTAACTTTTAGAAAAGGGTACTTACTAAAGGAAGTACAATAAAAACAGTTGGTACAAAACATCCTCTGCTCCCCCTAAAGATGCCGTGACACTTTTCCCTAAGAACATACAGAGACCAGGGAAAGGTGGGTTCAGACTTAGAGAGCTCATGTGACAAAGTGGTAATATAGCTCCTGGTTGCTGGCATTCCTTTTATCCCATTTGTGGGATGCTCAAGAATACTATGCGCATGGTCTGGTCTCTTTACTGAATTCTACAGTCCTTGATCCAGTCCGCCCTTAGCTCCCAATGGTGTAAGACATTGTCTCTAGCTGAGCCGGTAATACTGTTTAGGACACTGATGAGAAGAGGGAAAGTTCAACATCCTTTGGGCCCGTTGAACATGGTAGGTCATCCTCTGGTCAAAGGGGCAGTGGAGTGTTGGAAGGAGACCTGGCAAAGGCTGAAACCAAGGCCTCTGCTCCCTGCCCTGGTAGATTCTTCTGAGAGGATTCAGCTAGGACTCCATGCTTATTCCAATTTCTTACCTTCTCTCCCTTCTCAACTTGTTTAATAATTTATAGGAGATCTTTGAATCATGGTCGTATTTCCTGGACTACCCCAACATATTCTGGCAATCACATTCTGGTCTAAGGTCTTTGGATTGACTGACTGGATTGATTGATTGGTTGGTTGAAATGTGTTCTCAGCAGTTCAGGTATCAAAGCTAAAATGGGATGGCCTAGTTTCAACCCCACCATAACATACACCATGATCAGACCATCCCCTTGAGATGCTAGTACATTCACTCTGGTAGAAAGATACCATCCTGAGAGCTGAATAACATGTCTAGGGCTGCAATATTTGACAATTTCAAAGGTGCTTTAGGAACAGTCACCTTCAAGAGAGCCTTTGTTGCTGTGTCTAATGGGATTTCTTCTATTGAACTGAACTGATCTTCCTGAATCTCCCTTATCCTACCTTCTGATGCTCCAAAGAATAAGCCTCCTCACTCTTCCAGATGATATCCCTTTTTAAAAATTCTTTTTTAAATTTAATTTGTTTAATATTTTTAGTTTTCAGCATCGATTTTCACAAGAGTTTGACTTACAAATTTTCTCTCCATTTCTACCCTCCCCCCCACTCCAAGAAGGCATATATTCTGGTTGCCCCATTCCCCAGTCAGCCCTCTCTTCTGTCACCCCACTCTCACCCATCCCCTTTTCCATTACTTTCTTGTAGGGCAAGATAGATTTCTACGCCCCATTGCCTGTATATCTTATTTCCTACTTGCATGCAAAACTGTTTTTAAAACTTTGAGTTCCAAATTCACTCCCCTCTTCCCTCCCCAACCACCCTCCCTAAAAAGGCAAGCAGTTCAACGTAGGCCACATGCGTATCATTATGTAAAACCCTTCCACAATACTCATGTTGTGAAAGACTAACTATATTTTGCTCCTTCCTATCCTATCCCCCTTTATTCAATTTTCTCCCTTAACCTTGTCCCTTTTTGAAAGTGTTTGTTTTTGATTACCTTCTCCCCCATCTGTCCTCCTTCTATTGTCCCCCCATTTTATCTCCTTCCTCCTTCTTTCCTGTGGGGTAAGATACCCAATTGAGTGTGTATGTTATTCCCTCCTCAGGTTAAATCCAATGAGAGCACGATTCACTCATTTGCCCTCACCTGCCCCCTCTTCCCTTCCTACAGAACATATACATATATATGTATGTATATATATATATATATATGTGTGTGTGTGTGTGTGTGTGTGTGTGTGTGTATGTATGTGTGTATGTATGTATGTATGTATATTCCCTTCAGCTACCCTAATACTGAGGTCTCATAAATTATACACATTATTTTTCCATGTAGGAATGTAAACAAAACAGTTCAACTTTAGTAAATCCTTTATGATTTCTCTTTCTTGTTTATCTTTTCATGCTTCTCTTAATTCTTGTGTTTGAAAGTCAAATTTTTTATTCAGCTCTGGTCGTTTCACTGAGGAAGCTTGAAAGTCTTCTATTTTATTGAAAATCCATATTTTGCCTTGGAGCATGATACTCAGTTTTGCTGGGTAGGTGATTCTTGGTTTTAATCCTAGCTCCATTGACCTCTAGAATATCATATTCCAAGCCCATCGATCCCTTAATGTAGAAGCTGCTAGGTCTTGTGTTATCCTAATTGTGTTTCCACAATACTCAAATTGTTTATTTCTGGCTGCTTGCTTTGATCTAGGAGCTCTGGAATTTGGCGACAATATTCCTAGGGGTTTTCTTTTTGGGATCTTTTTGAGGAGGCGATCTATGGATTCTTTCAATTTCTATTTTACCCTCTGGCTCTAGAATATCAGGGCAGTTCTCCTTGATAATTTCTTGAAAGATGATATCTAGGCTCTTTTTTTGATCATGGCTTTCAGGTAGTCCAATAATTTTTAAATTATCTGTCCTGGATCTATTCTCCAGGTCAGTGGTTTCTCCAATGAGATATATCACATTGTCTTCCATTTTTCGTTCCTTTGGTTCTGTTTTATAATATCTTGATTTCCCATAAAGTCACTAGCTTCCACTTGCTGCAATCTAATTTTTAAGGTAGTATTTTCTTCAGTGGTCTTTTGGACCTCCTTTTCCATTTGGCTAATTCTGCCTTTCAAGGCATTCTTCTCCTCATTGGCTTTTTGGAGCTCTTTTGCCATTTGAGTTAGTCTATTTTTAAGGTGTTATTTTGTTCAGCATTTTTTGGGGTCTCCTTTAGCAAGTCATTGACTTGTTTTACATGGTTTTCTTGGATCACTCTCATTTCTCTTCCCAGTTTTTCCTCTACTTCTTTAACTTGCTTTTCCAAATTGTTTTTGAGCTCTTCCATGGCCTGAGACCAGTTCATGCTTTTCTTGGAGGCTTTTGATGTAGGCTCTTTGACTTTGTTGACTTCTTCTGGCTGTATGTTTTGGTCTTCTTTGTCACCAAAGAAAGATTCCAAAGTCTGAGACTGAATCTGAGTGCGTTTTCGCTGCCTGGCCATGTTCCCAGCCAACTTACTTGACCCTTAAGTTTTTTATTGGGGTATGACTACTTGTAGAGTATAGAGTACTTTGTCCTAAGCTTGAGGGGCTGCACTGTTGTTTTCAAAACTATTTCTACACAGCAAGCTCTGCCACACCAGTGCTACTCCTCCCCAAAGAACCGCCAACCCAGACTGGACTCAGACCTAAGCTGGCTCTGCACTCCTGCTCAGATCTGCCACTTAATTCCTCCCACCAGGTTGGCCTGGAGATGGAAGCAACTGCAGCTGTAGCTCTGTAAGCAGCCTCAGAGCTGCATCACCTCCACTGCCTCCAGGGCAGTGGCCAAACTGGGAACTCCTTTCACTCTGTCCCCTGCAGTTTTTCCCACTAACCTTCTCTGCTGTCTTTGGTGTTTGTGGGTTGAGAAGTCTGGTAACTGCCACAGCTCACTGATTCAGGGCACTAGGGCCTGTTCTGCCCGGCTCCCATTCTGATTGGTCCAGGTGCAGCTCACGCTGGGCTCTCCTCAGCTCTGCTCCCACTTCCGTTCAATAGACCTTACCCAGAGACCATCCAGGCTGTCCTGGGCTGGAGCCCTACTTCCCTCTGCTATTTTGTGGGTTCTTCAGTTCTAGAATTTGTTCAGAGCCATTTTTATAGGTGTTTGGAGGGACCTGGGGAGGAGCTCACAGAAGTCCCTGCTTTCCAGTTGCGATCTTGGCTCGGCACCCTCAATGACATCCCTTTTAATATTTGAAGACAACTATTCCTTCAAAATCATCTCTTTTCCAGCTCTGACAGTAGGACTCTGACAGAAACAGTTAAACACTTTCTTTTGTGGCTTTCTTTTGTCCTTTTCCCCTGAAGTACTTATATTGAACACACAATTGCTTTATTGAGAACAATGGGGATGTCTCTGTGTGTTACAGAGATTGCTTTAAAATATCTGTGCTTAGTTTTATTTAGTTATAGTACATGAGAGTTTCAAGGGACATCTAGACCAAACCCCTACCCAATACAAAAATTTCTGTTGTATAATTCCTGAGCCATAGTCATGTATGGCATAATCATATAACTTTCCTATTACTGTTGAGGGCACCATCATCCACCCAGACCCCAGGTTTGCAACCTAGGTTCCATCCTCACCTCCTCACTATCTCTCACTCCCATATTCAATCTGTTGCCAAGACCTATCAACTTCACTTTTGTAGCATCACTTGTATATGTCCTCTTCTCTCCTCTGACACTGTCACCTCCCTGGACCAGGCCCTCATCATCTCATGCCTGGACTACTGCAGTAGCCTACTGGTGGGTCTGCCTGCCTCAAGTCTCTCCTCACTTCATCCATCCTCCATTTAGCTGCCAAAGCAATTTTTCTAAAGTGCAGAATTTGAATATAGTCTAATCAACACAGACTACAGTGATGACACTATCATCCCCTTGTTCAGTATACTGTACGTAATTCAAGCCAGGCTTGTGTTAACTTGATCAGGCAGTCAGGCCATACTATTTCTTCATACTGAGCCTGCAGCCAAATGAAAACCCTAAGACATTTTACCCATAAACTACTGCCTAGCCAGGATTTCTTTCTACCCCAGTCCAGCATTCGTGCCATTTGTTTTGTTTTGTTTAATCAAAGTGCAAGACTTTACATTTATCTTTTGTTGCCTTTGGCTGATACCCTAGACAATCAAGATCTCTTAAAATCTTGATTCTATCATCCAACATGTCAGCTATCCCTACTGGCCTTGTGTTATAAGAAAATTCAATTAAAAAAAATACTTTCCATGTCTTTATCCAGAACTCTAAAATCTCCAAATTAGAAAGGACCTCTAAGATCATGTAATCCACACCATGTCTGAATGGGAGTGCTCAGACAGTCTCTGCTTAAAAATGTACAGTGGTACAGAATGCCCCATCTACTAAGGCCACCCATTCTACATTGGGAAAGTCTCATTGTTAGGAAATTTCACCTTCCATTAAAGTCAATGATGGAAAATTAAATAGGATAGTACCCAGGAGAGAATCCTTGACAGGATATTGACCATTTTCTATGTTGACTCTGATTCTCTCTTTCTCTGTCTCACTCTCTTTCTAACTCTCCCTCTGTGTCTCTGTGCCTCTGTCTCTCCCCTCCTCCTATATTCCTTGTGTACAGTTACTCTACCAACTAGAAATTTACCTAATTGTACTGTCATCTATCTCATACTCTCTGTATCATGAGCATAGACATTACAATCCATGTAATATGGGTGTAATTCATACAATCCATGTCAAATATCCTCTTAAAATTCATATTTGTGGTAGTTATAGATTAATAGACTATTAGAACTGGAATTGGACATGAGTGATCAACTACTCCAATCATTTTCTTCTTACCATCCCCACCCTTCATCTTATAGATGAAGATCAGGGAAGTTAAGAGATTTACCTAATGTCACATATGTAGTAATTGGCAGAGCCACTGCTATACTCAAGTATCCTGAATTTCCAGTGATCTTTCCATGATCATATAAACCTCCTATCAATCAACAAACATTTATTAAGTATTTACTATGTGCCAGGCACTATATATGTTGGGAATAAGAAGATAAAAGTAAAAACTACCCTTGACTTTGAGGAGTTTATTATGTGTATATGTGTGTACATGTGTATGTGTATGCCTGAATGTGTGTATATATGTGTGTGTGTATACAGTATATATGTATATGCACATATGTATATATACACATATATGCAAATTCATACGTGTGTGTTACATTTGCATATATTTATATAATATATACATAATTTATAATGCAGTTTGGGAGGTAAGGTATTAAGAGCCAAAGGGATTAGGAAAAGCTTCTTGCAGAAGGTAGAATTTGAGCTGAGCTTGAAGGATACCAGGGATTCTAAGAGTGATGGTTGCATACAATCGAATGACTTTAGATTCACCATCTCAGTGAGATGGGTGTGCATTCCAGGCACAGAGAATAGCAAGTACAAGGGTGTTGTCAAATAGGTTAGAAGAAAAGGCAATAAGCTTGGTTTGGGACACACTAACCTCTTCAGGATAGGCTTTGTGACATTTCTTTCCTTTCTGCCTCAGTTTCCTTATTCATCCTTGCCCTGTCTCACTGAGCGATCAGTAAGCACAATGACAGTCATTTCCAATTTGAGTCTTGGCTTACAGTTGCTTCCTCACTGCTTCTGTATTAGGTGCTCTTACCATAAGATATCCCCTTTATTTTGAAGAAAAGAAACAAGATCTAGAAAATGGCTAACCAGGACCAGTTACTTTGAATGACTCTGTCTTGCCCTTCTAGGACATCGATTCATACTATGAGCTGAAGGTTGATTTCACTATACTCAGCACTACAAACCTACTAGGCATTCTCCTCGTGGCCAAAATTCATTTTGGCTTCGAATGTAGCTTTTTTATCCCTCCCCCAGCAGTTTGTCCTTCTCTTATTTCAGTCTCCAGCAGAGACAGTAATTCCCTGAAAAAAGAACCCCCACCTCTTTTCCAAGATTAGCAGACGCCAGTCTCTTCAGGAGATAAACTGGAGGCCGGGCTGGATGCTCTGGTCTAGTAAATCACCTCCCGGCCCTTCAGCACAGCAACACTCCAACCCAGGGATGAAGTGATTGATGGGACAGTTCAAGAAAGCCTGCATTCTTGCTGTCTGGCAAAATAATAAATAAACATACATCACTTTTAATGGACTTTGGAGAGGTGAACAACTCAAATCTGGTTAACATATGAAAGCGGTAAACGCTTATATGTGATCTCGAAGCTATTGCTTTTGAAAATGATCTAGTTGGCCGGTTATTTCCACCAAAATGAAAGAGGATTAAATACCTTGCGGTGAACTACAGCCATTTTGGCTCCAATTCTAGGGGTGCAGAAATATCAGAGTGAGTGTACACCCAGGGAAAGACATCAGCATCACTTAGAGCCACCACTTCCTTACCAGGAATGATTACCAGGATGGCATGCTTGGGACCAACAGGGGATCTTTGCTTTCTTCATCTTCATCTTCAGCAGCAGCAAAGGTACCACATTTCACATTTTCAATGGTGTCTGCAGTTTATAAAGCTTTTATACATATATCTACCCATCAATTAATCTCTAAGCACCCATTATATTCCTAGCACTGCCCTGGGTGAGGGGATTAAAAAAAAAAGCAAAGGCAGTCCCAGACCCCCCAAAATTTACATTCCATAAACATTTTCACGAATTAAGACAAGATCAATATATGCTACACACACACACACACACACACACACACACACACAAACACACACACACACACGTGGGCAGGGGGAGAAAGAAAAAAGAAAAGGAGAGGAGAGGAGAGGAAAGGAGAGGAAAGAGGAGAGGAGAGGAGAGAACATAGAATGTGTCTTTTGGAGGGACACTAACATCTAATAACTAGAGGAATCAGAAAAAGACTCTTGAAGGAGGTGGCAGCAGAGAAAAGTCTCCAAGGACATTACTAGTTGCCAAAGGAGGAGGGAAGGAGGGCAAGCATTCCAAATGCGTAGGGCAGCCTGGTCAAAGTTATAGAGATAGGGGATGGAATGCTGTTTATGGAGAACAGGAAAAAGGCCAGTTTGGCTCAAATGTAGAGTGTGTGAGGGAAGATAATGTGAAATCAATCTGGAAAGATAGTTTGAAGCCAGACTGTCAAGAGCTTTAAATGCAAAACAGAGGCATTTTCATTTTATCTTATAGGCAATAGAGAACCACTGAATTTTCTTGAGTATGGGGATAGACACAGTCGGAACTGTGCTTTCAAAATATTAGTTTGGTAGCTCTATAGAAGATGAACTGGAGAGGGGAGAGACAGGAAGCAGGAAAAGTAATTAGGAAGTGATTTCCATAGTTCAGCTAAGAGATAGTAAGAGTCTGGGCAAGAGAAAGGATCCCTGAGATGTTGAGGAGGGTGAATTAATAGGTAGAAAATAATAAAGAAGTAGGAGGTAGAAATCAGAAAGCAGCGCATAGAATATGGGAGGTATAGCAGATAAGAAACTGGATTTCAGCTGAGATGATTCAGGTTCTAGGCCCAACCCTGCCACTAATCAACCTTGTAACCTTGTACAAGTCACATCTCTTCTCTCAGGCTTGGTTTCCTCATCTATAAAGTGAGAGCATTGGATTGTACTAAATCATGGCTTCTTAACCTAGAGCACATGAATTTATAAATAAATAAAATAAAATTTTATTTTAAATAGTAAATAAAATTAAATAAATAAAATAAAAATATGCAGGATTACAAAGGGAATCAATTATATTTAAATACATTTATATATGATTTCTAATATATAAGAGAATATACAATTATACGTAATATATTTTGCAGAATACATCATTTAAGATCATAATATATGATATGTAAACATGTAGATATAACATATATAAATATAATTCAGTATAATTGGTTTCCTTGGTAATTCTACACATTTTATTTGAAACATTATTCTTTAGGGGGCAGCTAGGTGGCCCAGTGGATAGAGCACTGGCTCTGGGGTCAGGAGGATCTGAGTTGAAATCCAGCTTCAGATAGCTACTAGCTGTGTGACCTGAACAAGTTGAGGAAGAAAGGAAGGAAAAAAGGAAGAAAGGAAGGAAAAAAATCCTTAGGAGTCCATAGGCTTCACAAGACTACCCAAGGACAGTCCAGTCCAACCCTTTGCCTAGGTTATCTCTAAGGTCGTTTATAGTTCTTAAATTGTAAAATTCTATTGTGTTTTTTTTCTCCCAGCACTCCTCATTCAATATTGTTTGAATTGAATGGATAAGCATAGCCCTGGCACTTATAAGAGAATACAGCTAAGCCAAGACTAGGTAAACTAGAGTAACTGCCCTGTGATTTTTGCCCAAGTGAGGGAAATCCGCCTTAAGACAGACTAGTAATAATCCAATTTATCCATCAAGAGAAGCTAGAGTGTCTGGGCCAGGTACAAAGCGTGGCAAGATAGAGAAAGAGGAGTGAGAACCTTGGGAAAATAGCTTGTCTCCTGGGATTCCTCTGGCAAAAACAGAGGCTTCCAGGCACTAAGGTCTGGTTTGGCCTATGGATGGGAAGGCAATTTGGCCATAGCCCAGAGAACCAGACAGCTAGTGGCCTGCCTGGGGATAGGAAACAACCTAGGGACAAGAGGAAAGGCTAGGAAGTGTCTGTCCTCACCCACTCACAATCAGCTCACAGAGATCCCTTCAGGTGGGGAATGTTAGGGGTAAAGGAGACAATGGTAGACTATGCCTTCCTAGAGACATATCTTCTTCCCCCATGCCAAGAAAAAAATTATTTCCCCTCCCTGTGGACTTCCCCATCTTTCCCAGGGCCTGGAGTCTGGGATTTGGGAAGGAGATCCAGTTTGAAAAATATGATCAAGAAAAGAGCAGAAAAACTCCAGTAAAACAAAGGACATCCCCAAGATAAGTAGGGGGAAGTGGGAAGGGAATAAGCATTGATATAGCACCTACTGTGTGCTAGGCACTGTACTAGACAGTTTTTAAAATTTTATTTTTGTTTTGTTTTACAAATATCATATATTTAATTCTCACAAAAATCCTGGGAAGTAGTTGCTATTATTAGCCCCCATTTCACAGTTGAGGAAATTAAGGCAAACAGAGGCTAAGTGACTTGCCCAGGGTCAGACACTAGTAAGTGCTTGAGGCTAGATTGAACTTAAGTCTTCCTGAGTCCAGGTCCAAGCACTCTCTCCTAGTTGATGGACAGACTTTGACCATGCTCTGACCCTTATCAAGTCCTGGGTAAAATCAGAACGAGGAAATACCAAATACCAAGTGTGGAAAAAGAAAACCAAGTTATAAAGAGAGAGGGAGAGAAGCCCAGAGATGCTTATCAACAAGAAATAGTATCCTGGGTGCTTTCTTGGCCATATTTAGACATTGGCAGCTCTGGGCTGTTGTGGAAACTGGACAAGACGGTCTCTAAGATGTCTTAGTCTGTGACAATCAGAGTCCACAAGATGTAGGCTCCTTTTCAGCTCAATCTCAACTTCAGTCAGTTGGATAAACATTGCTCTGTGACCTTGAGCAAGGAAGCCCCTTCTTCTCTTTTGGATTCCTTCATTTCTTTCTGTCTAGAATCAAGAGTCAGATTAGAGCAAGATTCTTAACATTTTGTGTATCCTGGACTCTTGGCAATCTGGTGAAGTCTATAGAGCACCTCTCAAAATCATGCTTTTCAAATGCAAATACAAAGGTAACCAATTATATTGAAACATAGTTAATATATACATGTATGTATGTATGTATGCATATATGTATATACATACATATATGTATAAAAAAATTTCATGGACTCCAGGTTAAGAACTGCATTGGATTAGATAACCCATAAGATCTCTTTCAATTCTCACATAACCTTTTGAGGGTTTGGAAGTGGTTGGTTTTAAGTCATCTTCACCAGAAACATCTATTCCTTTGCTACATTTATCATTCCACTTCCAAACCCCCAAGTTGTCAGGTTCCCTGGATGCTAAGTGTGAAGAAATAATTAATTAGGTTTTATAAATAGGTGCCACAATCTGTTTAAATAAGAAGCCGCCTAATGGTTGGGCTAGGCAGCCTTCTCAGCAGTATTCTCATGATATCTTAGGGTCTTGATCACTACTTATCTGAGTGTATCTATCATTTTCCTTCCTTTAGAGACCCAACCAAAACACCATCTTCTACAGGAAGCCTTTCCTAAACTCTCTTAATTCTACCACCTCCCCTCTGTTAATTATTTCCTGATAATCCTTTATTTAGATTATTTGTACATATTTATTTGCTTGTAGTGTCCCCCCATAGACTCACACATTGTGTGGTTTTGTCCTTCATTCTCAAAGAGGACCATGACATCAGGAAGATAATGCCATGACTTGCAAGTGAATCGGATATAAGTGAGGGAGGACTGTGCAAAGTCACCAGTCTCACTTTCTCCTTCAGAGCCATCTGGGTCCAGTGGCCAGATATGGATCAGAAGGACTGGAGATGGCCCAGGGTGCATTAGAGTTCTCACTTTGACTGAGGCAATGCCCATTCAGTAATTAGGGCTGTTTTTGTGAGCTGCTTAAAGGCAGGGGCTATCATTTGCCTTTTTTTTTTTAATGCTGTGGGCTTAGCACAGTACCTGGCACATAAGACCTTAATAAATGTTTATTGACTAACCTTTCCAGCTGCTTTCCCTGGGTAGAAGGCAGGTTTTGTGGTCCTTGCTCCAGCTGCAAATATTCCTGATTGTGCCTCTGGTGAGCCTCTCTCCTGGCAGCAGACACAGCATAATACAAGGGAGTGATTGGTTCTGCTTCTGAAATATTTCCCCTCTTCTTACTCATAATGAGTATGACCTTGACTGTTGGGCTCAAAGGGCCCAAGTGCTCTTGTGAGGACATAAGATTCTCTTCAGTTTAAAGAGGAACCAAGCCAGCTTTTACTATCCTAGTCTATCATTCTTAGGCTGTTATTCTTCAGTGGTTTCAGCTGTGTCCAACTCTTCCTGACCCAATTTGGGATCTTCTTGGCAAAGATGCTGGTGTGCTTTGCTATTTACTTCTCCAGGTCATTTTACAGATGAGAAAACTGAGGCAAACAGGGTTAAGTGACTTGCTCAGGGTCACACAGCTAGTAAAGTGTCTGAGCTGGATCTGAACTCATGTCTTCCTGACTCCAGGTGTGGAGCTCTATCCTATCCTGCACCACCTAGCTGCTCAGCCTTTAGCTAGTACAAAGGAAATATGGATTTTTCATTAGTTGTGCACCCGAAGGAGGAGTATGTCTACTTTAGGCAGAGGTTTGTCCCTTTGTATCCTTCACCCTTCAGGAAATCATCATAGGCTTATGGATCTGGAGCTGAAAGAAACCTTCGCGGTCAGCGGGTAGGGTCTCCTCATTTTACAGATGAAGAAACTGAGACCCCCAAGCCATGAGTAGCAGAGGCTAAACCAGAGTCTTCCACTCGTAAATCAGGTGCTCTTTCCATATCAAATAGAAATCTAAAAGCACCCAGTCCGAGCGCACCATCCCAAATCCTAGAGAATAGAACAGCACGTCACCAATGATGGTATATTTTATTTGTGTATAGCATTTTCAAATCTCTGACCTTATATTAGCTCATAACAATCTTGTGAACTAAACCAAAACAGAGTTCATGGTTCCCTTTACTGTTGCTCTAATTGTTAATATTTTCCATTTGTAGCTATAGTATTTGAGAATTTATAAAATTCCTTACATTCTTTTATTTAATCTTCTCAACAGCCCTTTGAGCTATGTAAGATAGACATTTAATAGTTGAGGAAACTGAGGTTCAGAGAGGTTAAAAAAATAACCTTGCCCCAGGTTCTATGAAAAGTTTGCACAAAGTCAAAATGAAAAACGAGCTCTTCTGATTCCAAAGTCTGAGCTCTTTACATTATCCTGCATCTCATCTCTTTACTTATAGGGAAACTGAGGCAAGGCACAAGTGGGGTTAGCATTGAATGACATCCGTATATTCTGAATACTTTGGTAAATGCTGCCAGGTCTGGCAGATTTAAAATGTACTCAGCTGTCACAAAATGGCTCCAAATCAGAGGCAAAATCACAGGCTTCAGATTTTCCATGTCATCTATCAGCCACAAAAAAAAAAAACTCTGTTCTGTGTGTTAACATTCATGATCCAACATGGAAGGGTGGAAAGAGCCCTGAATCGGGAGTCAGAAAACCTTCTTTCCAGCTCTGATTCTGCAGCTCGATAATGAGTCATTCCCTTCTGCGAGTCTCAGTATCCTTGCCTGCAAACGTATGCTCCATGTCTCACAGGGTTGTGGTGAGGACCAAATGGGTGTGCCGTGTACTTTATAAATGATAATAAGGCAATAAAGTGTTATGCAAGTGTGAACTAATGCGAATATCATCCTCATTTTCCTTCCACCAGGTCCTTGGATTACACATTTGGGTCTCCCTGTTCTGATAGATGAGCTTTGACTTGTCCTGTGGGGGCCCAGGCTTCCATGACACTTCCTGGCTGCCTCTTTAACATGCCCCAGCACAGGGTTCCCATCCTCACTTTCCAGCACCGTTCCATGCGTTATTTTCCCCACTAAAATATAAGCTCTTTGAAGGCAGGAACTCTCTTGCTTCTTTCTATATCCCCAGCACTTAGCATAGTTCCTGGCACATATTAATAATTTAACAAATGCTCTATCCATCTATCTATCAACCTATCTATGTATCATCTATGTATGTATGTATCTATGTATCTATCTATGTACCTATTTACCATCTATATCTGTCTATCATCTATCTCTATCATCTATTTCTATCTATCATCTATCTCTATCTATCCATTTATATATCTGTCTATCTGTCTCTCTCTCTCTCTACCTATCTATCTATCTACCCACCTACTTATCATCTCTCTACAAAGGAGTATATGAGAGGGTGATCATAGCAGTGAAGGATCTTGAGGTGATGCCATAAAAAGGTACACCATAACTAGTTGCTAGGAGAAAGTTAATTAGGTTAAATTCTCTTATCCTGAGGTGCAAACACCAGCAGGCTTAACACTCCCAGGGGATTTCAGAGTTTTTAAAAGAAGAGTTTACTAACCTAAAATAATTTCTAATAGTTGGAATGTGAGAAAGAAGTATCTTTAAACAAGAGGGACTTCTGGTACATCTGCTTCCATGAACCATGTCCCACCCTATCTCCTTCATCTCTAATGAAAGAGACCATAGGTCTTTTTAAAAATTTAATTTATTCTATTTTTAACTTAAGGAATAAAACAAGCAATTCCATATCATAGTATATTTTTAAAAAGATTGCACATGAAACTGCAAATCTGTTATATACAAGTTGCTATTCCTTTTAAATATTCCTCCTCCCCCATGCCCTAGAGATGTCTACCATTAGACATAAATAAGTGTGCGTATATATATATATATATGTATATATATATATATGTATATATATATATATGTATATGTACATGTATATATAAAATCATTCTATACATACTTCTATTTATGTTCCTTTCTTCTTTTATTATCTTCTTATCTTTCTATCCTTCTATTTATCTTTCTCTGGATGCAGATAGCATCTTCCTTCATATGTCCTTTGTAGTTGAGTATTTATAATAGTCAAAATGACTTAGTCACTCAAAGTTGTTCATAAAACAATATTGCTGTTACTGTATACAACGTTCTCTTGGTTCTGCTCATTTCACTCTTTTTTATTTCATGCCAGTCTATCTATGTTTTTCCAAGACCATCTAGCTCACAATTTCTTATAGCACAGTAGTATTCCATCACAGTCATGCAACATAACTTGTTCAGCCGTTTACATCCCTGCGATTTCCATGGGTCCTAGCACTGCTACTAAAAACCTAGCGATCCTTTCTTCACAGAATAATGTAACAGGTTACGACATAAGTAACTTTATCATGAATTTACTGACTATTTGAGCTAGGAGGGACCTTAGGGATTATGTTGCACAACCTGCACATTTTATAGATAAAATGAGTCCTGTAGAGGCAAAGTGATTTGCTCATGGTCATTTATAAAATACAGTAGGATTCCAAAGTTCAATTCAATTCAGCTCACATTTGTTAAGGGCTTATTACATGTCAGACAAGAGGCATCTTATAGTGGACAGAAACTTTGGGGTCAGGAAGCCCTGGGTTCAAGTTCTGCCTCTGAAACTCTCGCTAAGTCACTTAACTTCTTAGGACCTTAAGTGTGCCCAAATGCATTGGTAGAGGTACTTTCCTCATGTAGGATTTCCTATACCTAAGAAATCATAAATCCAGTCTCTATCCTTACCCTTTTATGCCAGACATGCAATATAAGGAAAAAAAAACTTGTCCTCAAAGGAGCTACAATACTCGCAGAAATTATGTGGATTCATATAAGCAAACACAAAGTATATGATGTATATATAGCATATACAGATATGTAATACACAAAACACATACATATATGTATACATATACACACTCTATACATATGTGTGAGTGTGTATAGATAGATAGATAGATAGATACATGTATACAAGTAAGTTTGAGCCCAATTTCCCCCCAACTGAGTATGAACTTATTCATTAGCACCTTGTTAAGATAGACTCTTGTCCCAGGTGTGAGTGGCAGGCTCTTCTCAGACACGTCTTTTCACCTTTTCCCTATTCAGACAATAGACCAAAGACCAGTCGAGCACATGTGTCTACCTCAGTGGGGACAGTATGGGCATACACACCCTGCTCTCCTTCCATGGTGATGGAAATGGTGATGGCAGCCACGAAGCAGAGACATCTCAGAATGGTACAGGACTGCTTGTAGCTTTCTGTAAATGTCCAAGATCTGAGAATGGTCTTTTCCAGTCCAAGCATGAGAAGCAGATGGAAGGTGTGGGGGAGGCAGGACAGGGCTGATAGAGTTTCTACCATAGGATGTGGAAAAAATGTGTATGTGGACTGAAGGGGTAATTCACGGATGGCATTCTGTATCCCCAAACTCCCTTAGGAGAGGAGATTTTAAAGTTCCTATGCATCATGATTCTAGGACCTAAGCTTCTAACCAGAGAAATGAGATTTCCTGGGTAGTACCAGCCTGATGATAAAGTTGCCCCAATTTTAAGTTACCAAGTTCAAGAGCCTCAGGTTAGATCTTCTAGGTCAGGCTTCTTAATGTTTTGTGGACTCCTTTGGCAGCCCGGTTGAAGCCTATAGGCCCCTTTGTTTTTACATGAATGAAATAAAATATGTTGTCACCCAGTAGTTTAGTTGTGTCTGGTACTTCATGACCCCATGGACTATAGCATGCTAATAGCATCCTTGGGGTTTTCTTGGCAAGGATACAAGAGTGGTTTGCCATTTCCTTCTACAGTGGATAAAGACCAACAAAGGTTAAGTGACTTGCCCAGGTTCACACAGCTAGTAAGTGTCTGAGGCTGGATTTGAACTCAGGTCTTCCTGACCCCAGGTCCAGTGCTCTATTCATTGAGCCACCTAGCCACCTCCAAAATAAAATATATAGGACTACAAAGGAAACCAATCATTTTGAAATATAATCATTTAAATATTTTTAAATGAGTCTAGAGACCCCAAGTGAAGAACCCTTAGAGGAGAGGCATCAAAGAGGAAATTTAGGCAATAAAAAACCAAAATATAAATCTAATTTTATTTATAAAACAACAACAACAAAATCCCTCTTAGAGATAGGGGGGCTTCTTGAGCAGTATTGCCTCTTGGAGAAGGAAGGGGATTGCCCATGTGGTCTCCTGCAGCTTAAGCACATTGGAGTCCTCAGAGAAGCATCTACCTGATGGACCCAGGACCTGCAAACATCCAGCACTCACAAGGTCACCTTCAAGCCTATCTCAATGATCAGTTACCTACTTGGAAAAGTAGAAAAGGCAGCGAGGTCTCAGGCTCACCCTAATTGAACCTTCGTACTCTAGCTACCACATAGGAACAGTAGCCATGATGTACCAGACTCACCCCTGCGTTGAGAAGCTCAAAGGGTGCTCACATACTCCTTAGTTGAGAGGAAAAAGTAGAAAAGTGAGCCAGAGGCAGAGATCTCCCTTGTTGGAGCTCACTGGTTCTTCCTGCTTAGGGGCCAATAAGGGGACTCTTTCATCATCTCAAAGCTTAAGCTTTTTGTCTCAGAGTCACATATTGCCAGAAGCAACCCTAGACGCATCATGCTCAAAGTGCCCATGGACTTAGCACACATGGTTGACTGGGAAGAGGCAGGGCAGTTCTCTGCATGTTGATACTTCCACTCCAAGTTACGTGTGTCTGCTTGTGAACCCCGTGAATCATTTCTGCACCTGCGTTTTCTGGGAAGGGAAATAAATTCTATCTTACCTGTTATGTATTTATGAACTGGGGTTCTAATATGGTAGCTAGGGATTCGTTTTACTCACAATTGATAAAGCCTAGACATAATCTATATAGTTAGAGATTTCATGGGGTAAACATCAGGTCTGGACCTAAAGAACCTAAGAGAGAAAATGATCCTCCTTGGCCAGCCCCTAGGATCAGAGCTGTTCAGTGTAAAGACACAGTCCCTAAGGGGCCTGCAGCACTGGTTACATAAATACAAAGCATTTAAATGCAAGATTAATTCATTTTTTAAAAAGAGAGAATTTAGACAATAGCCTTAGAGTTGAGATGACCTCCAGCTCAAAAATCTGACACATACCAGTTGTTAGACCATGAGTGTGTCACTTAATTCAGCACCTCAGGGAGCTCTTTAAAACTAGAGATTACAGAAGGGTTTCTGATCTGCATATGTGGTGAGATTGAGATTCCCATACTAATGAAATCATGCATTTGTATATCTCTATCCCACCACATAGAAGGAAGAAAGGAAAGAAGGAAGGAACAAAGAGAGAAAGAAAGAAAAAAAGGAAGAAGGAAAGAAAGAAGCAACTTAAGAAAGAAAGAATTTAACAAAGAGAAAGAAAGAAGGAAAGAAAGGAAGGTGGGAGAAGAAAGAAAAAAGGGAGGAAGGAAGAAAGAAGCAACTTAAGAAAGTATTTAACAAAGAGAAAGGAAAGAAAGAAACAATGTAAGAAAGAATTTCACACAAAGAAAGAAAAAAGAAAGAAAGGAAAGAAGGAAGGAACAAACAAACAATGGAAGGAAGGAACAAAGGAAGGAAGAAACAGTGGAAGAAGAAAGAAAGAAAGAAGAAGAAAGGAAGAAGGAAAAAAAGAAAGAAGCAACTTAAGAAAGAATTTAAAAAGAGAAAGGAAAGAAACTAGTGACTTAAAGAATTTGAAAAAGGAAGGAAGGAAGGAAGGATAAAAGAAAGAAAAAGAAAGAAAGAAAGAAAAAAGGAAGAAAGAAAGAAGGAAGGAAGAAAAGAAGAAAAGAAAGAAAGAAAAAGAAAGAGAAAGAAAGACAGAAAGAGAGGAAGGAAGGAAGGAAGGAAGGAAGGAAGGAAGGAAGGAAGGAAGGAAGGAAGGAAGGAAGGAAACTGGAAAAGAGAGACTGCTTGAAAAATTGTAAAAACTCTTGGTACCTCCTAGCTCAGCACCCTAAGCATTGACTCAGAACTCCCAACAATATCCAATGAATTCTGTTGCTCTGCATTTGAAAGACCAACAAAGGTGTCTTTCACTTGAGAAGATAATTTATCTTGTTGGGACATCTTGATCTGCAAAGACTTCAGGGCTCACAGTTGAAAGCAGAGAAGAATGAATCAATGTTAGCTCTTACTGTATACAGCTAATGGAACTTGGCATGACAGTTTCCAAACAAACCAACTCAGAAGAAGGCATTGCCTCATACGTCACTATGATATTTTAGAATTGTCAAATAAAGGCCCTGGCTGATGTGTTTTTCAGGATGACAGGATTATGACAACCCTCAATATAATCTATTCTTTTATTACATATGCAAGAAGAGACATGGCACATAGTTGAGAAAAGTGGGGAAGCAGCTGACAAATAGGGAGAAACTCCTCTATCAGGAAGGATTTTCCATCTATTTCCCATAAAATCTCCCTGAAATGCTGAAGTTTGAGTGAAATGAAACAGCCTATCTCCCACTGACTTTATTAAGAGTCTCGTGATTTTGTGGCTTAAATTAGGATCATTACAAAAAAAAAATCAAGAGCTCACACTAATTTCTTTATTGTTTTTAATATTTGTTTTTAATTTTGAAATTCACAAACATGAAATAGAAGTACTTTATACACACCTCAAAACAGAAAAAAAGGATTACACATGCAACAAGTTCTAATATAGAGAGCTGGATTTTTTTTTGAGTAATTAAAAAATTCAACCTGGCACTTTCAAAACTATCCTCATTCCGTTTGGACTCCCTCCTGTTCTATTGCATGTTTGGTGGGAGGGCTTGCCTACCCCTTTTCAGGGCTGCTCATCTACCTTGAGTGTCCATCTTCTCACTGTGACTCCAAGAAGCTGTAGCAGAGGGCACACACCCATAAATCCATTTTGGCAGACAGGCTAAACTAGGTTGAGGGTACTGACTGGCCTCAAACCCATTGGCGAGTTAAGGGGATGTCTACCCCAAACATCTGAACACTTCCCCAGCAGACTGGGTGGATGAAAACAATTTGTTCCAAAGGACATGAAGTGGCTGAAACAGGTGATATGAAGGGATTAGAGCTTGGTCAGACATAGATAATGCCAAAATCACCACTGCTTCCCAATCGCCACAAGTCCTGATTTTTGTCTTTCCACTGGACTTTGATGACTTTGAAAGAGTGAGGCTGACTTCATGCAATTCTGACTCATTTAAATACAATTTACATACAAGTTATCACCCTCTGCTGTTATTCATCCTCTTCAAAAGTGAAGGATGTTTACATTCCTACATAGAAAGATGATGTGTATGATTCATGAGACCTCAGTATCATAGTAGTTGAAAGGAATATGCATATATATATATATGTGTGTCTACATATATATACATATGTGTGTGTCTATGTATGTATATATGTAGGTATGTATAAATATATATATATATACATATATACACACACACACAAAGGGCACAGGGTGAGTTGAATGTGAAGGGATGATATCTAAAAAAATAAAATCAATTTAAGAGATAAGAGAGGAATATATTGAGAGAGGGAGAAAGGGAGAGATAGAATGGGGTAAATTATCTCGCATGAAAGTGGCAAGAAAAAGTGGTTCTCTAGGAAAGGAAGATGGGGCAGGTGAGGAGAAGGAGTAAATCTTACTCTCATCGGATTTGACCTGAGGAGGGAATACCATACATACTCAGTTGGGTATCTTACCCCACAGGAAAGAAGGAGGAAGGAGATAAAAAGAAGGGGATAATAGAAGGGAGGGCAGATGGGGTGGGGGGGGGAGGTAATCAAAAACAAACACTTCAGAAAAGGGACAGGGTCAAGGGAGAAAATTCAATAAAGGGGGATAGGTTAGGAAGGAGCAAAACATAGTTAATCTTTCACAACATGAGTATTGTGGAAGGGTTTTACATAATGATACGCATGTGACCTATGTTGAATTGCTTGCCTTCTTAGCGAGGGTGGGTGGGGAGGGAAGAAGAGAGAGAATTTGGAACTCAAAGTTTTAAAAACAGATGTTCAAAAACAACAACAAAAAAAGTTTTTTCATGCAACTAGGAAATAAGATACATAGGCAATGGGGCATAGAAATTTATCTTGCCCTACAAGAGAAGAAGGGAAAGGGGGATGGGAGGGGAGTGGGTGACAGATGGGAGGGCTGACTGGGGAATGGGGCAACCAGAATATATGCCATCTTGGAGTGGGGGGAGGGTAGAAATGGAGAAAAAATTTGTAATTCAAACTTTTGTGAAAATCAATGCTAAAAACTAAATATAATAAATAAATTTTAAAAAAAGAAGTAATTTCAGGTCTGTGTGATCTTGACTCAAAAAAAAAAGACTCAAAAAAAGTGAAGGATGACTATCCATAACCAGAGAAAGAATTATGAAGTCTGAATGCAGATTGAAGCAAACTATTTGCTCTCTTTTTTTTCTTCTTTTTGGTTTTGTTTCTTCTTTCTCATGGTTCATTCCATTGGTCATAATTCTTCTTTGCAACTTGACCATTGTGTAAATAAGTTTAATATGAAGGTATATTTAGAAACTATATTGGATTACATGCCATCTTGGAGGGGAGAGGGAGGGGGAGAAAATTTGGAACTCAAAAACTTTTGGAACTGAGTGTCGTAAACTAAAAATAAAAAAAAAATGCAAAAAAAGTGAAGGATGAACAACAATTTTTAAAATCCATCAATTTCATTTCCTTTTTTTAAAGTAGGGGAAAGGCAATTCTATTCCTAATCTCCCTCACTACCATCCTCTGCTACTCAAAATTGAAAAAGAAATAGGAAAGCAGTCAACCATAATTAATTCCTACATTGTCCATGTGCCAAAATATACTGTAATCTACATCTTATGTTCAACACCTTTCATGCAGGAAGCAGGAGATGCAGATCTTGATAAATCTTCTGCAATAGTGGTTGATTATTACAATAATCTGAGTTGTGACATCTTTAAAACTGATTGGTCTTTACAAAATTGTTATTATTATCAATTAGTCCTTTGATTCTACTCACTGCATGCTGCATTAGTTCATATAACTCTTCCCAGGTTTTTCTGACATTGCCTATGTTTCATGGCATATTTGTGTTCCATTTCATTCATATACCAAAATTTATTCAGTGAGGGCCCTGTTGTAGGGCATCATATCTTAGTTTCTAGTCCTTTGCCATAACAAAGGGAGCTGTTATATTTTTGTACATTGAGTCCTCCCCCTCTTTAAGGGAAAATGCCATCTAGTGGTACCACTGACTCAAAGGGCATATACAATCGAGTGACTGTTTAGCTTCACCAACAGTGCATTAACTCATGTGCCTATTTTCCCACAATCCTTCCAACACAGGTTATTTTCTTATCATCTTTGTCAATTGCATAGGTGTGAGGTGGAACTTGAGAATGGATTTAATTGCATTCATCTAATTGTTAGCAATTAGATTTAAATGTTAAAATTAACAAATGTTTTCCGTCCTTTAGACCTGACTTTTAAGTGAAAAGGAAAAACATACAAAGTTTTTATACCAAATATCCAATTAAGAAAAATAAATTCCCCTAATATTTGATTCTCATTTTCTTGTTACAGTTACCAATCTTGGAATTTTTCTAATGATAATTTCTTTTAAATACACAGTGCTATTACTAAGTGATAACTGGAATAGTTGAAAGAGTACTGAATTTTGGATAAGGAGGTATTGTTGTTCAGCTGTGTCTGACTCTTCATGGCCCCATTTAGAGTTTTCTTGGCAAAGATACTGGAATGGTTTGCCACTTCCTTAAACTGAGGCAAACACGGTTGTGACTTGCCCAGAGTCACATAGTTAGTAAGTGTTTGAGGCCAGATTTGAACTCAGGAAGATGAGTCTACCCGACTTCAGACCTGGTGCTATCTACTGCATTACTTACAGTTCAAATCCCAACCCTGATACTTACTAGCAATATGACCCTGGACAAGTCTCCTGGAGCCTCAAATTCTTCATCTGTAAAATGGGAATATTAAAGTCCCCTGCTATTATAGTACTGCTATCTATCCCTACCTATTATTCATTTAATTTTTCTTTTAAAAATTTAGATGCTATAGTATTTGATGCATATAAGTTCAATATTGATAATACTTCATCGTCTATAGTATCTTTTATTGAAATGTAGTTACCCTATTTATCTCTTTTAATCAAATCTGTTTTAGCCAAAACTTTGTCTGAGATCATAATTGCTACTCCTGCTTTTGTTTGGTATCAGCTGAAGCATAATAAATTCTACTCCAACCCTCCATTTTAAATCTGTGTGTATCCCCATTCTTAAATGTGTTTCTGGTAAACAACATATTGTTGGATTCTGATTTTTAGTACATTCTGTTATCCATTTGTTTTATGGGTGAGTCTATCTCATTCACATTTAAAGTTATAATTCTTATTTGTGAATTTTCCTCCATCTTATTTTTACTCACTTTTTCCCTTCTCAGCCTCTTTTTTTTACCCTATCCCAGTTACTTTATCTTTTCCCCTTACCCTCCTATCCCTTATTTTACCCACCCCTTTAAAAGTCCCTCCCTTATCTTCTCCCACTCTCCTAATCTTAATCTATCCACCATTCTAAAAGTCCTTCCCCATTCTATCACCCAGTTTTCTTGCCTCTCTTCAAGTTCAACTTCTACACCCTCCCTGATGTACATGTTGTTTCCTCTTCAACCCAGATGAGAGTAAGGTTCCCACATTACCAGTCCTCCATCTCCACCTACTTCCTCTGTATCAGTTCTTCCTTTCAATTCCCATTTTAATGACCCAATTGCTCCTTTTTATCTTTCTCACACAATTTTGTTTTTTAGAATCACCCCATCATAAATAACTCAGCCCCAACCTTTCTTTCAAACTATCTTAGTAATCATGACAGTTTTATGAATAGTGATAACATTTTCGTATATAATAAGTAAATATTTAACTTCAATGAGTGCCTTGTACTTAGTCTTTAATGTTTTGCTTATATTTCTTCTGGATCTTTTATATAAAATTTTCCATTGAATTTTGGTCTCTTTGTTACAAATACCAGAAAATCTTTTAGTTCATCAAATATCCATTTTTTTCATTCAGGATTATACTAAAAATTGCTGGGTAAGTTATTCTTGGATGCAGCCCCAGCTCCTTTGCATTTCAAAATATAATGTTTCAAGACCTATGGTCTTTTACTGCAGAAGCTGCTAAGTCTTGTGACATCCTGACCATATTTCCATAGTATTTAAATTGGCTTTTTTCTTGTTGCTTACAATATTTTCTTCTTAACCTGGGAATTTTGTAACTTGGCTATGACATTCCTGTGAGGTTTTTTCCTAGGATCTCTTTCAGGTGGTGAACAGAAGATTTTTTTTCTATTTCTACTTTACCCTCTTGGTCTAGAACTTCAGGGCAATTTTCCTTAGTAATTTCTTGTAATATTGTATTTTTTATTTTTTAAATTTATTTAATATATTCAGTATTTAGCATTGATTTTCACAAGAGTTTGAATTACAAATTTTCTCCCCATTTCTACCCTCCCCCCCACTCCCAGATGGCGTATATTCTGGTTGCCCTGTTCCCCAGGCAGCCCTCCCTTCTGTCACCCCACTCCCCTCCCATCCCCTTTTCCCTTCCTTTCTTGTAGGGCAAGATAAATTTCTATGCCCCATTGCCTGTGTACCTTATTTTCTAGTTGCATGCAAAAAACTTTTCTTTTTGTTTTTGAACATCTGTTTTTAAAATTTTGAGTTCCAAATTTTCTCCCCTCTTCCCTTCCCACCCACCCTCCCTAAGAAGTCAAGCAATTCAACATAGGCCACATGCGTATCATTATGTATAACCCTTCCACAATACTCATCTTGTGAAAGACTAACTATATTTTGCTCCTTCCTAACCTATCCCCCTTTATTGAATTTTCTCCCTTGACCCTGTCCCCTTTCAAAAGTGTTTGTTTTTGATTACCTCCACACCCATCTGCCCTCCCTTCTATCATTCCCCCCCTTTTTTTATCTTCTTCCTTCTTCTATCCTGTGGGGTAACATACCCAATTGAGTATGTATGGTATTCCCTCCTCAGGTCACATCTGATGAGAGCAAGATTCACTCATTCCCCCTCACCTGCCTTCTCTTCTCTTCCTACAGAATTGCTTTTTCTTGCCACTTTTATGCAAGATAATTTACCCCATTCTATCTCTCCCTATCTCCCTCTCAATATATTCCTCTCTCATCCCTTAATTTGATATTATTTCTTTTAGATATCTTCCCTTCATCTTCAACTCACCCTGTACCTGCTCTCTCTCTCTCTCTCTCTCTCTCTCTCTCTCTCTCTCTCTCTATATATATATATATATATATATATATATATATATATATATATATATATATATATATATACACACATACATATATACATACATACACATTCACTTATACATATATATATATATATATATATATATATATATATACACACATATATATGCCTATTGCCTTCAGCTACCCTAATACTGAGGTCTCATGAATCATACACATCATCTTTCCATGTAGAAATGTAAACAAAACAGTTCAACTTTAGTAAGTCCCTTGCAATTTCCGTTTCTTGATTACCTTTTCATGCTTCTCTTGATTCCTGTGTGTGAAAGTCAAATTTTCTATTCAGCTCTGGTCTTTTCACTGAGAAAGCTTGAAAGTCCTCTATTTTATTGAAAGTCCATATTTTGCCTTAAAAAATAGACTAACTCAACTGGCAAAAGAGCTCCAAAAAGCCAATGAGGACAAGAATGCCTTGAAAGGCAGAATTAGCCAAATGGAAAAGGAGGTCCAAAAGACCACTGAAGAAGATACTACCTTAAAAATTAGATTGGAGCAAGTGGAAGCTAGTGACTTGATGAGAAATCAAGATACTATAAAACAGAACCAAATGAACCGAATGAAAAAATGGAAGACAATGTGAAATATCTCATTGGAAAAACCACTGACCTGGAAAATAGATCCAGGAGAGATAATTTAAAAATTATTGGACTACCTGAAAGCCATGATCAAAAAAAGAGCCTAGATATCATCTTTCAAGAAATTATCAAGGAGAACTGCCCTGATATTCTAGAGCCACTGGGCAAAATAGAAATTGAAAGAATCCATCGATCGCCTCCTCAAATAGATCTCAAAAAGAAATCTCCTAGGAATATTGTTGCCAAATTCCAGAGCTCTCAGATCAAGGAGAAAATACTGTAAGCAGCCAGAAAGAAACAATTTGAGTATTGTGGAAACACAATCAGAATAACCTAAGATCTGGCAGCTTCTGCATTAAGAGATTGAAGGGCTTGGAATACGATATTCTGGAGGTCAATGGAACTAGGATTAAAACCAAGAATCACCTACCCAGCAAAACTGAATATCATGCTCCAAGGCAAAATCTGGACTTTTAATATTGTATTTTTGATCACAAACTTCAGGTATTCTGATAATTCTTATATTGTTTCTCCTCGATCTGTTTTCCAGGTCAGTTATTTTTCTAATGAGATGGTTCAGATTTTCATCTATTTTTTTCTGATTTTATTATTTCTTGGTATCTTTTAAAAACATTCAATTCTGCTTGCCCAATTCTAGTTTTTGAGGAGTTATTTTCTTCCTTAAGATTTGGTATTTCTTTTTCTATTTGTTAACTTCTTCTCATAATATTCTTGGATTGCTTTTATTTTTTTTCCTAATTTTTCCTCAATCTCTCTTATTTGATTTTTGAATTTCTTTTCAAGTTCTTCTGAGAGTTCTTATTGAGCTTGTGACCTTTGACATTACTCTTTGGGGTAAGAGTGGCTTTTTTTTTACCTTATTACTGTCTTCCTCTGAACCCAGTACCTTATACCTATCTATGGTCGGGTTCTTTTTCCTTTGCTTATTCATTTTTATTTTTAAGTTTTTTTCTTTTTTAGCAGCTTATTTTTATTATCATTTTAATCCCAAATTGTGGGTAATGTTGCCCTAGGTCTCAAGTCCTTTTTAGTGTCATTTTCTGAATTCTGTCCAGGTGCTCAACCTCAGGGACTCCTCTCCTCCCCCAAGCCATAGTTAGATCACCCAACCACCCTGTCCCAAAAGTATTCTTGCTCCCTTCAGTACCCCACTCACCAGGCATGTGCTTGCTCCTCCTTGACCACAGCCATAGCCCAGGATCAGTTCTGGTCAGCACTGCTTGGTCTGGCTTCCAGAAACAGCAGGGATCCCTCAATCTTTCCTCACTCCTGGTGGGCTATTTCTTAGATGAAAGTTTGTAGGCAAAAGTTTGTGACATATAAGTTCCTGAGGTGAAATTTCCTGAGGCCTAGTCTGCCTCCTGACAGAGCTGCTCCAGGGCCTGCTGTTTGTTGATTCAATAGAGTCAGCCTGGAGGTGTCTACACTTCACTCAAGCCAAAGCTCTTCCCCGAGGCTCTGTCTTTTCTGAGGTCCTCTCAAGTTATCTTAGGAGGACAACTCCTTTATCCCTTTATTTTTGCTGCTCTGCATTCATTTTGTAGTAATTTTCTGTTTGTGGAGGAAATCTGGAGAGCCCATAAATCATCCTCATTCCTATATTTGACAAACAAAACTTTGCAAGAAGAAATAGTAAAATATACCCTATTTAAAATAACTTTATACAGTATAAAATATCTAGGAATGCATTTGCCAAAACATACCCAGTAACTATATAAACAAAATTATATATGAAAAAATTTTATACAAATAAAATCAGATTTATATAATTGGAGAAATACTAATTGTTCATTAGTAGGTAGGAACAATACAATAAAAATGACAATTTAACCCAAACTAACATATATTCAATCCCATATCAATTAAATTACAAAAAATTATTTTACTGAATTAGAAAAAAATAATAACAAAATTCATTTGGAAGAACAGAAAGTCAAGAATATCAAAGGAAATAATGAAAAAAATGTAAAGGAAGGAAGTCTAACAGTACCAGATATAAAACTATATTATTATAAGACAATAATTATCAAAATCATCTGGTACTGCCAAAGAAATTGAAAGGTAGATCATACATTTTACATCAGCAAATAAATATAATAGCCTTCTATTTGATAAGTGTAAAGACTTAAGATTTTGGGACAAGAATTCATTATTTGTTTAAAAATTGTTGGGAAAACCAGAAAGCAGTATGGCAAAAATTGGGCATAGACCAATATCTTACACAATTTACCAAAAATAAGGTAAAAATAGATACAAGACCTAGATATAAAGATTTTGCAAGAAAATTAGAAGAACATGGAACACTTTACTTATCAGACTTATAGATAGGCAAACAATTTATGAATAAACAAGAGATAGAGGAAAGTTAGCTATAAAATGGATAATTTCAATTACAGTAAATTAAAATGTTTTTGTGCAAACAAAACAAATGTAATCAAGATCAGAAGGAAAGCAGAAAATTGGGGGAAAATTTGTAGGTGGTTTACCAAATAAAGGTCTCATATCTAAATTATATAAAGAACTTTGTCAAATCTATAAGAAAATCTATAAGTCATTCCTCAATTGATAAACAGTCAAAACATATGAATAGGTAGTTTTCCAATGAAGAATCAAAACAATTTATAGTCATATGAAAAAATGTCTAAACCATTACTGATTAGAGAAATGCAAATTAAAACAACCTTAACACATGATTTTACACCTACTAGATTGACTGAAATGATAGAAGGGAAAGATAACAAATGTTGGGATGTGGAAAAATTGGGACACTAATTTATTAGTGGAATTGTGAACTGATCCAGCTGGTTTGGAGAATAATCTGGAATTATGCCAAAAGAGTTACTAAGCAACCCAGCAATACCACTACTTGGTCTATTTCCAAAGATAGTTAGGGAAGAAAGGAAATGAGCCTATATATTCTAATTTGTTTATAGCAGCTCTCTTTGTGGTGGCAAAAAATGGAAATTACAGAGATGCCCATCAATTAAGGAATGGCTGAACAAGTTGTGATATATGATTGTGACAGAATACTACTGTGCCGTAAGAATTGATGAAGTCAATGATTTTAGAAAAAAACATGGAAAGACTTGCAAGAAATAATGAAGAGCAAAATAAGCAGAACCAAGAGAACATCGTATACAGTAGTGGCAATATTGTTTTAAGAACGACTGAGTGAATGAGTTATTTTGACTATTATAAATACCTAAATAACTATAAAAGACATACGAAGAAAGATGTTATTTGCACCCAAAGAAAGAACTGATAAATAGTATACATAAACATATAGAATAATTTTACATATACATATATATATATACACACATACATACATATATACATAAATATTTATGTTTGTTCTAGTGGTATCCATCTCTAGGGCAGGGGTTGGGGAGGGAGGAAAAAAGAAATTTACATGATATATTTTTTGTATATTTGAAAGGAATAGCAAACTCTGCATAGTAGATTTGCAGTTTCATATGTAATCATCTTTTTTATTGTAATATGTTATGGAAATGCTTGTTTTAGTCTATAAATTTAAAATAGAATTTAATCATGATTGTTTAAAAAGAGATAATTATGGCATCTTCTGTTTGTGTGATTAAGAATTTGTGGGAACAATCGGGTTCAATGTATGTAGAAGTACACTATCTCTTCCCTAAGATTTCACCGTGAAAGTTATTTTCTACATGTAATTAGGAAATATTTAATGAAATAAATTTTTAAAATTTTTTAAAAGAAAATTTTTCTTTAGAGAATCTTCCATCTGTCCCTTTCCTTACACTCCTTTCTTTCTTCCTCCAAATATGCTAAGGATTACCTTATCTTACAAAACTCTTCATTTTGGCACAGGACTCCCTTCTCCTGGAAAACCTTTCTAGCAACTGTTTAGTGTCTTCTTGTGCTGCCCAACTCCTCAAATGTATTGCCTTCATCTGTAACCTCTCTACTTCTGACCTGTCTTTTTTTTTAATTACTTAGATACTCTGAGGGCCTGTCGTTTCTGGCGTGTGGATGCTCTCTTCATCAATATTGATTGCAGCCCTCTGTAACTTGGTACATTATTTTTGAGGGTTGCTGTGATCAACCAAAAAAAGCACCACTGCTGTACCTCCACCTGATGATGGGTTTCTTGTCCTTAGGTGATGGATGCACGGTCCATCACTAGGCAATATGGGAAAATTTTCAAGCTTAGTAGGACCTGACAATATACACTCAGCACATAGAGACTTTGGGTACATAAGGTCACCATTCCACCAAAGTAAGGTGTCAGGATAGGAGTTTGGTGGAATCATTTCTTTACCCTCCACACACTGAATCCTAATTGCCACATACACTGACCTTTAATTAGTTCTCCTCCTCAGGCCCTGAATGAAGAGTCCCTGATGGATTGTCCATTATTTAGAACTGAATTCTCTGAAATACTTATCATCCAAAGTAGGTTGACACATACCCTGACACCAGGTGATTTCAATATAAAGGTGGACAGGGGAGTTTGGAGAGGATTATATTAAAAAAATATAGCTTAGGATCAAGGAATAAAAGTGTTCAATGGTTTATTATTTAGAAACTTCACTCTATACAACATAAATTCATTCTTTAAGAAGAGAATTTTAAAAAGATACAATAATCAATTTGACGACACAGATTTAAAAGTGTTTGCACCAACAGATCAATAAAGATAAACTTAGAAGAGAAACTATGGAGTAGGAGAAGCATTTGCAACAAAAGTCTGCTATCCAAAATAAATAATTGACACAGCTATTTAACAGAAAAAGTCAGTCCCCATTAAAGTGATTAAGTCAGACTGTTTGCAAAAGAGGAATTACAAACTATAAATGACCACATGAAAACAGGTTCCAAATCATTAATAGTAATATCAAAGCTAATTAAAACAACTCTGAGGTTTCCCCTTACACTATTGCAAACTGGCAAAGATGACAAAAATGGGAATGGTTAACACTGGGGGAGCTGTGCAAAGATAGGTACCCTAAGTTGTTGCTGCAACTGTGAAGTGGTTCATCCTCTGGACTGTAGGCAAGAAAAACCACAAAATGGGTGATTCCAGCCATGAGCATATACCCCAAGGAAGTCCAAGATAGGGGGGAAATGGTTTAATACATCACCACACATCCATAGCATCCCTCTTTGTGGTAGCAAAGAATCGAAAGCAAAATGGATGCCCTTAGTTGAGAAATGGTTAAAAAACAAAAAAATCAAAGCCTATGGCATATGGATATAGTATAATATGATAAATATAAAAAATGCAGAGAAATATGAGAAGACTTATATGAAGTCAAGCAGAAGGAAAGCAGGACCAAGAGAACAATACAGAGCCACCAGGTTCCCCACCCTTGAATAGGCAATGGTTACAACCATGTAAATGAAAATACAACTAAAAAGGAGGTTAGATTCTGAATAAGTGAAAAGCCAGTGGAGATCCCAGAGAACAGATAACAAAACATATTCCTTTCTTCTTGGTTGAAAAGTGAGGGTTCTAGGACAAGATATGGAATACATCATCAGATGTGATACTAGGTATCTTTGCTTAATTAGTTTTTTCCATCACAAGGGAGGGTTAAATCTATGTGGGAGTATTGAAATGATATGCTTTAAGGACAAAGGCTTTTTCTGAAGCAAAAAGAAAAACAGACATAGTACAAATTGAATGACATCACAAAAAATGAAATTGACTCTCTTAACAGACAAGATACAGCTAGTTACTGACACAAAAGTAATTTCAGAGGTCAGCTAGGTGCACAGTGGAGAGAGTACCAGGCCAGAAGTCAGGAAGACTCATCTTCCTGAGTTCAAATCTGGCCTCAGACACTTACTAGCTGTGTGACCATGGGCAAGTCACTTGACCCTGTCTGCCTCAGTCTCCTCATCTGTAAAATGAGCTGGAGAAGGAAAAGGTAAACCACTCCAATATCTTTGCCAAGAAAACCCCAAATGGGGTCACAAAGAGTCAGACATGATTGAAACAACGGAACAACAAGAAGTCATTTCAGAAATAGCTGTCAGTATAGTCAGTTGACGGACTAGGGCAAGCTGAAAATCAATACCAAGAAGAGGAGATAATTCTGCCAGGGCGTCATGACTAAGAGTAATAAGCTGCCCAGAAACACATTTTAGATCTACAGGATGAAAATTTCCTAACAGATAGAGCTGTCTAAAAGTGGAACAGGCTTGCCTTGGGAGTTTGTCAGTTCTCTCCCACTGCAATGAATGAATAAAGGAGTGAGCGAGTGAGTGAGTGAGTGGAAAAAAAAAGAAAATATTTATTACACACTTAATATATGCCAGGCACTTTTGCTAAGTGCTAGAAGGGAATGGCAAACCATTCCAGTACCTTTGCCAAGAAAACCCCAAATGGGGTCACGAAGGATCGGACACAACTAAAAATGACTGAAACAACAACAGAAATAGAGATAGAAAAGCAAGACGATCCCTGGCCTCAAAGAACTTCCATTCTACTAGAGGAAGGCAGTACACTGGAGGAATGGAGGCCAGGGAGGGAAGGGACAAGCTAGATTGCCAGGTCAGTGGTGCAGCATTAGATGAAGATGGTCCTTCCTGCATGTGGTGAGTCTGAATAGGTCTAAAAGAACTCCTCAAGATGTGGCAGAATGGATGACTACTTGTCAGGAATTCTGTGGAAGGGATTCCTGTTCAGGTAGAGGCTAAGCTGATGGCCTCGGTGGTCTCTTCCAGCTCTGAGATTCTGTGATTCTGGGCAATAGGGGTAGGAGTAAACTTCCTGAGCCCTTTCCTCTTGGTTTAGTTTGGTCCCTGGTGTATCCCATTAAACACCTAGAATGAAACAAGACATCAGTCAGCCCACTTTGTGGCTGCCTATTGGCAAACGTGCAGCTAACAGCATTCAAACATGTGAAGGCTTGTTTGAACTTACTAGCAAATAAGCAAAATAACACCAGATTTTCAGTGGTTTCCTGGAAAATATTAGTTACTGGGCCTGAGTGTTCATTTATGTACAGCCCAACTAGAACAGTATTCTAAACACTCTAAACACTCTAATTTGGAAATTGTAGTGGAAGGTACAGTTAAACAGTGTGAGTATAGAGAGGCTAACTAATAGACTGTAATTTTGTATCCTCTAAAAGAATACATTTCTACATGATATTGCTTTAGTCTATATTTTAGGGAATATCAGGTTTTTAGAAGTGATGGGGACCTGTAAGAACATTTACAAGCTGGGATTCTTAATTTGAGGTCTGTGAAGTTGTTTTCAAAATATTTTGATAGCTGTAATATACTTGGTTTCCTTTGTAATCCCATGTATTTTATAATATGCATTTAAAAACATGCTGAGGAGTTCATTTTGTTGTTCTTTAATCATTTTTCAGTCGTGTCTGACTCTGGGGTTTTCTTGGCAGAGACACTGGAGTGGTTTGCCATTTTCTTCTCCAGCTCATTTTACAGATGAGGAAACTGAGGCAAATAGTGTTAAGTGACTCGCCCAGGGTCATACATACATAAATTGCTATTTGCTTCTCCAGCTCATTTTACAGATGAGGAAACTGAGGCAAAAAGGTTAAGTGATTTGCCCAAGGTCTGAGGCCAAATTTGAACTCAGGAAGATGAGCCTTCCTGACTCCAGGTCCAGCACTCTATCCACTGTGCCACCTAGAGTTCACCAAAGTGTCAAAGGGGTCCATGACATATAAAAAGCTAAGAAGAAGTCCTGGCCTTAAAAGTCAGGAAAGATCTGGGTTCAAATCCTGTACCTCTGTCAACCTAGCTTGTGTGTGACCATGAGTAAGTCACTTAACCTTCTTGGTCTCAGTTTGCTCACCTATAGAATAGGGCTAATAATAACTAAAGTCCATATTATACAGGACTGTTGAACGCATCACATAAGAAAGTGTCTGTAAGGTGGTTCATAAACCTTAAGGCAGTACATAAATGTCAGATTTTATTATTAGTTATAAATCATTAGCATAGCAGATCTGGAAGTCTCATCCCCTTATTTCACAGATGAAGAAGACTCCAAGCATCGTAATGAAGTGCCTTGACTGAGATCACACAGTTAAGCTAGTGACAGTTATCCTTTCTTTTAGTTTCAGGGATTTCCATTTTACTTTTATAATTTTTCTTTATTGCGGAAGCCCTCTGGGACCATGTCCCCTGCACTTTTGACAGCACACAGAAACAAAAGTCCTTTGACCAGTATTGTACTGATGGCAGAAAGCAGATGGTCTCCATTCCCACTGAGGTCAGGTGACAAGGGAATGGAAGGAGAGGGATTTAGGGTAGATATTAAGAAAAACTTCCTGTGAGATAATGGACCACGTTGCCCAGGGAGGTTGTGGAATCTTTCCCTCTGGGTATTTTCCAGTCTAAATCAGACATGTATGCGTGGGCAGGGAGGGGTGGACTCGTGGGGTCACCTCTTTTCTCATGATTCCCTGACATTGGGAGGAAAAGGCCGCCAAGGAAGTCAGCAGCAGAGCTGGGATATGGCTTCAGCTCATCCCAGGACTGCGTCCAGCCAGAGAAGGGGGTGGGGTGGAGAATGTGGGGAGAAAAAGCCCAGGCTGTGCCCAGAAAAAAAAAGCCTCTTTTAAAATGTATCTCAACTTTGAAAGATTTTAGAACTCTGAATGATGCAATGATAAACCAGGGGATAAACAAATGATAACCCAGAGGAATAAAGATAAAAACGCTCTGGGATTTTGTGAGGTGATGGGCACAAAATGGAAAACAAGACATACGATTTTGGATTTAGCCAATGTAGGAATTTGTTTTACTAGATCATGCATATTTGTCTTAAGGATTTTTTTTTAAAAAAATGTTTGATAGGAAGGCAATGGTAGGAAGAAATGATAAATTCTTATAAAAATAAAAATTTTAAAAATCAGTTTATTATCGTAAAATAAGGACAAGAATATAACTAATAATAGTTAACATTTATATAGTGTTTTACTAAGTTTTCCCAAAGTGCTCGACATGCATTATCTCATTTGATACTCACAACAAGCACAGCAACATCAACAACAGTTGACATTTACATTGAGTTTTGAGGTTTTATAAAGTACATGATAGAGGTCATCTCATCTGATCCTCACCTTGTGAGGCAAGTGTTATTTTCTCCATTTTTACAGATAGGGAAACTGAGACTTAAAGAGTTGAAGTGACTTACTCATGATCTCATAGTTGGTGGTTTTCAGAGGCAGGATCCTAACCCAGGGCTCTCCTAACTCCAAGCTCAGCATTCTTTCTTTTATACCCTGCTGTCTTGTACTTTTGGCCAAGTTTTCTGGAAAGCCAATGTAATCCTGAGGAAAGATTGTATTCCAAAGTGTCTGTCTGCCCTTTATGCCACTGCCCTGCATAACAATGACACCTTCTGGTGATAATACAGGTGCTGTAACCACAAGGGGATGCATTGCCTATAGGTTTCTCTTAGTTCTGTGCTTCTGGTTTGATTTACGGTATACTCAAATCGGGTATTTTGTCTTGACTCAAAAGACAAACATATTCATTAATCATAGCATAACTCCCATTACACCCTGTCTTTCCATTGCCTGCCTATAAGGGAAGCTATATATTTATTTAATGGACATAACAAACCTCCCACTGCCAACTGGTTGGGGACTGGGGGGAGGGAATGGGGCAGGAAGGTCAAATTTCCCAGGCATGATGTAATCAGAGGGTTAATGTTAAATTACTGAGAGGTCACAGCTATGAAGCAGGACTGTTCTAAAGCCTGGGACAATACAGTGAAACAATCAGAATGCCCTTGACAACTCTGGAGGTGAAGGAATGGGAGCATGCAGCTGAAACCAGTATAACGGCTAGTGCTGGTCAAGAACCCAGTGACGATGGAGAAAGCACTGATAGTGAATTTAGCTCAAATTTGGTTCCTTCTACAACAGAAGTGCTTAATCTTTTTTGCATGTCCCAGGTCCTTTGAGCAATTTGTGAAGCTTATGGACCCCTTCTCAGAAAAGTTTTAAAATGAATAAAATAAAATACATAGGATTACAAAGGAAACTATTATGTTAGAATAGTTATTAAATATTAAAAAATAAGTTCTTGGACTTCACATTAACGAACCCTTTGAAAAATCCACAGCAATTCTGGTGGGTGTGGGAAGAAACGCTTTGCTTTGTCTTCAGGAAAAAAGGATATGAAGTAGGAATATGGTATGACTTACCCAAGGGGGTAAATGAGCATTTTTCCATTGGCCTGCTGACCCTGGAGCCACTTCCTCATGACCTGGCCCCATGAAAACGTGTCCCCTCTATGTTGTGGGGCCAGTCTAATAGTGAATCAGAAATCACAGTATTCGAGTCACTTTGTCCGTGTCACAGAGTAGAAAAGAGAATCATGAACAATGCGACTGAAATGATAACATGGTGCCAGGTTTCAAAGGGATTTAAAAACCAAACTTAGGAATTTATATTTGATCTTAAATAGCAACAGGGACCACTGGAGTGTATTAAGTAGGGGAGTGATGGAGTTAAATGTGTGGTTAAGGAAAAACAACTTTGGTAGCTCTTTGGAGGATGTACTGGACTGAGAAAAGACTCAAAACAGGAAAATGAGTTAGAAGGCTTTTGCAAAAAAAAAATTTGAGCAAGATATGATGACAGTATTGATATCTCTGTCTTGTTATTGTTTTTATGACAGGCCTATAAAGATGTCACATCCTTATCAATTCAAGTTGAAAAAAATCTGGGGTCAGATGCATTTTTTAAAAAATAATATTTCATGTTCTATTCAAATTTCATCCAACCCTTCCTACATTACTCCTAATCAGTCTGAGCTATACATTCATTGGTCACTTTCTAATCTTTAAAATATAAACCTTAAAAACAAGAGCTTAAAATAAACTATGAACAAAATGTTTTCCTTATCTAGCCTGTCTTCGGTTTCAAGCCTTCTATCATTTGGGGTCAAGGTTATCTTTCCTCTTTCCATAATGTTCATAAGCCCATATTTAGTGCTGACTATTATCTTATCTTAGTTTTAAAACATTAAGGTCACGTCTATGAGGCAAATGTTTTCCACACATGGTCCCAGAAGGTTTCCTCACACTGTATAGTATTCACCCATATGGCCATAAACTCCAAAAGTAGAGAGCATTTTGGCCAGATGAGAAATTCTAATTCTGGGGTGCTTGAGAGAAGTGCTTCTTAAACTGTAGGTCGTGACTCCATATGGGGTTGCAAAAAAAATTGGCAACAGTAAAAGTTTTCTGAACTGCAACAACCAAAAATTAATTAAAAATCAAATCTGAGGTGTTTCTGGCAGTGCTTGCTGCCTTGGTTTTGAATGCAAAGCATGTGCGCTTTGCACTGCATGTGCCCTCAGGCCATGCGACACCAAAGAACACTGCTGAAAGGCAAAAAGGAGTCAAGAGTGGAGGAAGTTTAAGAAGTTCTGCTCTAAAGGACCTACAGGTATTCTGGCCATTTCTCTGAGATAACTTTAAGGATCTTCAGAGCCTGAGCTGATGACTTCAGACTAACCTGAGATTTATTCTTGGGTACCTGTCACCAATAGCTGGTGCAAATGGCATATAGGAGAGAGGAATCATCCCATGTAGCTATCTTCTCTCCTGCGCAGGTCCAAAATGCCAAATCTTTTGCAACGCCATATGGAGTCGCGACCTATGGTTTAAGAAGCAGTGCTCTCAAGCACCCCAACATTAGGGTCAGCCAGCCCTAGCATATTACCATTTTCCCTACTGCCATCCACCCTCTCCCCCACTACCAAGAAGCAATTCCCTGAGAGTCTATCCTGGTACCTTTTGCCTTCTTCATCCATGCTGTCTTGTTTGGTGATCTCATAACTATAGATTCAGATATCTTCTCCATGCAGATGATTCCAAAATCTATATTTCTAACCCTCCTCTCTATCCTGAGCTCCTGTCTCATATCAGCAACTGCCTTTTGGAGAGCTCAAAAAAATGTCCCTGTAAAGATCTCAAACTCAGTGTATCAAAACCAACTCATTACCTCTCCCCTCCAAAGAAACCGTTCCCCCTTCCCTCTTTCCTATTAATTTCAAAGGCACCACCACTTTCCCTATTACCTAGGCCCACAGCCCCAGTATCATCCTCAATTCCTCCTTCTTACTCTGTCCATATATCCAATGTGTTGTCAAATCTTGTTATTTCTACCTTCCCAATATCTCTTGTATGCATCCTCTCCTCTCCACTCACACAACCACTAATCCTTATCACCTCGTACTTGTACAACTCTAATTGGCTTCTCTTTGGTCTCCCTGCCTCAAATCTCTCCCCACTCCAATTTATCATCCATTCACCAATATAGTAGGTCCAACCATATCACCTCTGTACTCAATAAACATCCATGGTTCCCTGTTACCTCCAGGAGTTCAAATCTCCCAGATGGACAAAGATGATAGAAAAGGAAAAAGACTATTGTTGGAGGTGATATAGGAAGGCAGGCAAGTGAATGTACTGTTGGTAGAACTATATATTGGTCTGGTTATATGAGAAGGCAATTTGAAACAATATCCCCCAAAGCCACTACACTGTACATACCCCTTGACCCAGCAATACCACTAGTAGACATATACTTCAAAGAGATTAAAGAAAGATGGAAAGAACTAAAAGAGTACCTCCACAAAATGATAAACCTTTTATCCCAACTTAGAGAAAGTAAGTTTTCCTTTTCTTACATAAAAATCTGTTCATCTTCTAGGGCTGTATCCCAAAGAAATCACACAAGTGTGAAATGAACCAGTACGTACAAAAATATTTATAGCAGCTCTTTTTGCAGTGGCAAAGAATTGGACATCAAGGGGATGCCCATCATTTGGGGAATGGCTAAACAAATTGTGGCATATGAATGTAATGGAATACTGTTGTGCTATAAGAAATGAGGAAGAGACAGACTTCACTATAACCTGGAAAGACTAATATGAACTGATGCTGAGTGAAAGAAGCGGAACCAGGAGAACATCATACATGATTACAGACACACAGTATCTGTAAGACTAACTTTGATAGATTTGGCTCTTCTCATCAATGCAAGGTTCAAAGACAGCTCCAAAAGACTCATGATGGAAAAAGCTATGCACATCCAGAGAAAGAACTATGGAGTCTAAATGCAGATTGAGGCAAACTATTTGCTCTCTCTTTTTTCCCTTCTTTTTTGGTTTCATTTCTTCTTTCTCATGATTCATTCCATTGATTATAATTCTTCTTTAAAACTTGACTATTGTGTAAATAAGTTTAATAAGAAGGTATATGTAGAACCTATATGGGGTTACATGCCATCTTGGGGGAGAGGGGGAAGGAGAGAAAGGGAGAGAAAATTTGGAACTCAAAAACTTGTAGAACTGAGTGTGGTAAACTAAAAATAAAAAATAAATTCAAAAAATCTGTTTATCATAGGTCTAACCCTCTGGCATTGAAGAATTTAATCATGTTCTAATTTCACCCAGATCTAGACTATCAGCCCTTTCCATATATGAGGATTCCTTCCCAATAATCTTTCCTGAAGATTTTTTAGCCTCAATCACTAACATAATGAGATTTCCTGTCTTCAGGACAGGAATAATAATGACAGGAAAGTATCACAGAATCACAGAATTTAAGAGACGAAAGGCAAGCTTCATGACCTCAAGGATGACCATGAACATGCCTATATGGTTCAGAATTGCAAAGTATGAAAAACTCTCTAGGTAGAAGGCAGAGGAAGTATAACATTTATTTAGACACCAGGGTATCAAATTCCAAGACCAATGAATCCAATTTGATATAGCAGTTATTATTTTCCAAAACCAGTAAGCCTACCTCAATGTGGCAACAAGGAAATTATAACACAGTATTATAGCAAGGAACCAAATCATCCTATCACCTTCTCCCTGCTAGGGCCTTCCCATAAACAATCACTCACGAATCCTAACTGTCTGCTTGTCTACATTCTCTCCCCGCTCAGTTCTCTGGTCTTTGAAGCTCCCTGGTTTCCACTCTTTGCTCAGCACTCTCTTCTGCAGATCTGTTGATTCAGAGTTCTTACTTCTTCTCCTTGGGCTGAATTCTGAATTCTGGCTTCTCTTCTGACTTCTGAATTCTCAGTTCTGCTGCTCTCAATTCTGCTGCTCTCAGTTCTCTCAGTTCTCAATGGCTACCTTCTGGGTAAAATTTTATTAAATGTACTAACTGGAAAAAATGGGATATCAACTTCTGGCTAATATAGCAATTTGAAAGGTCTTAGAGGACCCCAGATCTCCCACTTATATGCCAACAAAGATCTAAAAAGATCACTGGTTCAAACAATTATCAAGAAATTCAAAGAGAAACAAAACAGCAAGTTCTTTTAACCATCCTAAGACTACACGAAAAAGAGAAAAACCTTGAGGCATTGGCAAAAGGTTATATCAAGGAAGCCAGAATGAACTCAAGTAAACACACCAGAAGTGTGCCAGCAATCTAACCAAAGAAGTGTTACGGGCACCTGACACATCTGTTACCTGGGGCTTAGAAGTCCATGGGATGTGGACTGGGACAGAGCTCAGAGCAATGCTCTAAACCAGTCTGGTGGGACTGAAACCTGACAGAGCTCTAAGTATACATACAAGGGGAGGTGGAAGCCAATGGTGAGGAGCCATGAATTCAAGATCCTGACTGCCCCCATTCAAGAGTCTGGCCCTGACACAAAGCCCCAAAACAAGAACAAAGATTGGATATGAATAAACAGAAGTAACCAAACACAATGAAAAAATATTGTATGTCAAGAAATACCCAAGAGCTAAACTCAGAAGGGAGTGACTTCACAATAATACAAGCAGATGATCAGGGAATAAAAATGTCTAGGTGACAAGCACTCTAAGAAGAGTTAGAAGAAATAAACCAAGAGTTTAAAAGTGAAACTATAAGTAAAATAAAAAGTATGAAGGAAAAAGTTTAAAGGAGAATAAATAGCTGAGAACAGAAGGTTAAAAAATCTCATCCAAATAATAGAGTTTCTGAAGATGAGAATGGAATGAACAGAACTCAGTGACTCCAGGGGACAATAAGAAATGTAACAAAATCAAAGCCTGAAAAAATATTTTAAAATATAAGATATCTACCAACAAAATCAAATGACCTGGAAAACAAGAGGAGGAGAGAGAATTTGAGAATATTGAATTTCTTAAAACACAAATAGAGGGGGCAGCTAGGTGGTGCAGTAAATAGAGCACTGGCCCTGGAGTCAGGAGGACCTGTGTTCAAATTCAGCATTGGCCACTTGACACACATACTAGCTGTGTGACCTTGGGCAAGTCACTTAACCCCTATTGCCATGCCTCCCCCCGCCTCCAAAAAAAATGAAAAAAAAAACACTAATAGACAAAAAAAATTTCAAGAAGTTATAAAAGAAACCTGCCAAAATAAATTTGGAGTTATAATCAGGCTATTAAATAGGGAAAAAAAAGTCACAAAGTAAACAGAAATAAACAAGGAAAATATGCGATGTGTAAAGAAACTGTAGACAATGAATTAATATTAGTACTAAACTTTTATGTTTGTAATTATATAGCACCTAAATTCATAAACAAAAATTAATTGAATTGCAAGACATAGACCCCTTAATGCTCCTATCTTAAAGTTGGAAGAATCTTACAGAAAGATAAACAAAAATAAAAATGTAGAATTGAACAAACTGCTAGTGAACTTAAAACCATAACACTTTTGGTGCCTTATGAATGGCAGTGAGAAATAATTCATTTGGACCCCTACTCTATTCCCATCAGTATTAATCAATTTACTATGATTCCATAGGGGCAGTGATTATAAGTTCTGTATTAGGCCCCAGAGCTGTGAGCTACAGATTGTAAGTTCACTTGCTTAATCATAAGAAGCTAACTACAGGCCCTTAACCCTTGTTTTGCCTTGTTGTGGTGACAAAGCCCAGCATGGCAGAGGTGACTCAATGACATGGAAAGTCCCCCAATTTATTTTTATACCTCTGGACCATTTTCTCTTGTCCAACATGAGCAAGTGACCATCTTATGACCACTTAGTCAGTGGAGATGCCCCATGCTTTGCCCAAACTGAGACCCCCCTGCCCATTTCTAGTTGATATGTCATTTTTTGCTCATGAAGCAAGATCTATCAGTCAATGGGATTCTGTACTTTGGATAGCCTCTCTAGAATGTTCAGGCATCAAATTATCAAATTTGGTATGAAACCTTATAAAAATAAGGCCCTGGAAGAAGGGGATAACTCAAATTGTGAAGAAGATTTGTGGGCCACTTCATTAGAGGGCACCATGGACCCCTTAATAAAGTGCCATTGGCTCAGAACTCTGCCTCAGTCTCTTTTATTGTAGGTTGGACAATTTTAATCCCCATATGGCACAACTAAAGGATACACGTATTTCACAGTACAACATGATACTCAGATAAAGCATTAGGAAACAAAGAAGTTCCAAACACAATGTAAAAGAAAGGGAGAAAACAGAAATACTAACCACATCCTTTACATATTTACCATAGTACCAAAAAATGGCATTCAATTCAGGGAGCACAAACAAGAGACAGACTTTGATAGAGACCCAATAAGGATATCCTAAATGATGAGTGATTCAGAGAATAGATAGAAATATTTAGAATATAGAGAACCAGTAACTAAGTCAATGAACTAACACACCAAAATTTCTGGGATGTGGCTAGATCAGTCCTCAAAGGAAAAAGCATATCCCTAAAAACATATACTAACAAAATAGAAAAGAAGAGAATTAATGAAATGAATACATATATATGTATATATATATATGCATACACACATATAATATATATATATTTTTTTAAATTAGAATCCTCTAAAACAAAGAAAAAGAAAATAACCCCCCAAAAAGAAATCTTGAAAATCAGAAGACAAATAAGCAAATTGGAAATGAAAAAGACTATGGAATTGGTAAACAAAACTAAGAAATAATTCTTTGAAAAGACTAACAAAATTAATAAACCTTAGTTTTTTTCAGTCATTTCCATCACATTTGACTCCTTGTTACCACATTTGGGATACTCCTGGCAGAAACACTGGAGTGATTTGCCAATTACTTCTCCAGCTCATTTTACAGATGAGAAACTGAGGCAAATAGGGTTAAGACTGTTAGGCAAATACTCAAAAGAGATCAAAGATGAAGGAAAAGAACCGACATGTACAAATGTATTTAGAGCAGTCCTTTTTGTTTTTAGCAAAAAAAAAAACTTAGAAACAAAGGAGGTTCATATCAACCTGGGAAAGACTAAACAAACGATGGTATATGAATGCAATGGTATATTTTTATATCATAAGAAATAAGAAGATTTATATGAACTGATTTAGGGAAATGAGTAGAAGCAGGGAACCAATTTATATAACTACTACATTTTAAATGAAAATAACTCTGAAAGATTTAAGTACTCTGATAAATAGAACCACCAGCCACAACTCTAAAAGACTGATGATGAATCATGCTTCCCATGTTGGGACAGAAAGCTGATAGACTAGACCTGCAGAATGAGACAAACATGTTCAGACATGGCCATTATATGAATTTGTTTTGCTAGTCTCTATTAGTTACAAAAGACTTTTTCTTTGGGGGTGGGTTGGGGTGGGAAAGGGATAATCATGAGGGGTGAAGTAGGGCAGTGATAGTGATGCCCAAAAATTTAAAAAAGAAGGAAAAGAGTACAAATGAAACATCTAAAATAATCCACAGAAGAGGGCAGAAAGCTATCCAAAAAGACACCAGCAAGCAGATCAGTGTTAATTTATTACACACTTCAAAAAAAAGTCTTTGTATTTGAGATTTGTGATTTTATATACAATCCTTTTTTTCTGTTCTTTGTATGTGAAAATAATTTTGTTTGTTGATATCCGTCAAATTCATAACAATAAAAAGAAAAAAGATACATGAAATGCCAATTGTTAGGATTAGACACTCAGCCAAACCTTTACAAAGCGTCTTTGGTGATCATATTTGTGCAATCCCAAATCCAGATTCAGGGTCAATCTACCACAGTTGTATGAGATTTTGCATTCAGCATACATAGTAGACTGTTACATGGGATTGTGATATTTTTCCCACCTCTGATTCTCTACTTTTTGTGGTCCAGAATTTTGGGGAGCTTTTATGTATTATCATGTGTATATATATATGTATATATATATATATATATGTATATATATATGTATATATATATATATTATCATTTTAATGCTGACTGACTAGATTCTTTGATCTACTATTTGACAAAATGTGGAAATTTCTGGGACATTTTCATGGTTTATAGGGCCAAGAAGGTGAGACTCAATGATTTTTTTTATTACTCAAAATAGGTTATAAAAGATATCCACTGAAGGATGGATGGGATTGGAAATTTACTTCCGTAAAGAGAATACTCATACTGATGAACGATCAACTTCTTCTAGCAATTCTATGTCTGTTGGCTTCAAGAAAGTTTTTTGCCCTAAAAGTCTTGAAGTTATTTACATAATTGAGTATGCAATGACCCAAATAATTGTAAAAAAAAAATTGGAATGCGTTAAAGAATAAAGCAAGTCTCTATATGTGAACTGCTGACCTCTTTGCATATACTCACAGAATCTACGAAAAAATCTATGCAATTTCTGCCCATGTGCCACATTTCACTGTAATCAATGAAAGCCGATAGAAGAAATGGCCATTTGAAAATGTTTACTGGCCACCAATCCCAGGGGATTCTGCTTTGCCCAATAAGCACCAGGCCTCTACTCACAGCAAAGCACAGCTCAATGAAAAACAGATGTAAAGCCTACCTTTCCCCCTTCTGTTTCTCCCGGAGCCAGTGTGCTGATCTACCTATTGGCAACATCTGGCCATCGTTATTAGTGGTAAGGGAGGTGAGCCCCTTTTCCACAGTGCTTTCTCCCTTCAGTGATGGCTGTGGGGACTGGGCTAGAGGAAGATCCGGTGGTTTGGGGGATGTTGTTATTCCAAAGCCTCTTGGTTCATGAGCTATCTCCTTCAGGGTCTGAGAGATCACCTTGAGTCAAGGTCATGGTGGAGCCTTGACCTGTCTCTCTCACAGGATGCCCTTCTACTTCAGTTAAAGGGGGTATCATCATTGGCCTGAGACAGAAATTCTTTTTTCCAATGTAGAGGGTATTGTGACGACACTGGACAGCTTCCCTTTGTCCTTTGAGTGTGGTCTTCTTTGTGTGTGTGTCCATCATTTTCTCCTAGAAGTCTGCAGGCTTCTTGTACATGAGAGCTTAGTTTGTGATATGAATACTGCCCAAGCAGAACCTCCATTATTTAGAGATGCACCAAACCTGGGCTTTCTTCCCCCACAGGGCTTTGCAGGTGCGTTTGTGGGAGAAATAGCTTGGAGAAGGAACCCTTTGCAAAATTTGCTTATCATTCTCAGATTTAAACTGCCATTTATTAGATGCTTTACTGGTCTATAACTGTGATTTCAGTGGCATAAGGTACACCCAGTGAGGAAACTCTCCCAATTCAGATCAGCAAATGCACTGCAATTTATAGTCTTAAAGAGCTGCTGACTGAGATACTGAAAGCTTAATGAATGGCCCAGGACCACATATACAATGTGTGTAAGAGGTAGAAAGTTAGCTCAGCTCTTTCTGGCTCAGGGGCTTTCTATTCCCGTACCAAACTGCTTCTCACCACATTAGAATATGAACATTGAAAGGGGGAAGTGTGTGGTGTGTGTATGTACATATATATATATATATATATGTAGAAAAGTAAAATTTATTCATTTTTCTATCATTATCACCCAGGAGGAAGAGAAGTGTGCAGGAGAAAAAAATAAAAGCTTGTTAACTGAAATTTTTTTTAAAACAATTATCTAGAAAGCTTCAGATTAAATGAAGAATTTCTAGTTGAATTTTGAAAAATGACCTCAGGTTCCTTCAGGCTGATCATTAATCCATGATTATTATGCTTAGTTATCAAGGATTTGTGTGGGTCATTTCTTTCATGGGGTTTCTAGGTATAATTTTAACATATAAGCATTACAGATATGTGTGATGAATGCCAAGATTTTTAAATCACTATATTAACTCTTATGCAGGGACAATCCCAGGCAAAAGGCCATATACAATATCTTTTTACTCATTTGTTTTTGAAGGATTTACGACAGTTATATTTAAGAACTCAAATAAGGAATTTTTAAAAATATAGGTAAAATGTCATTAATTTAGATCCCATGAGTTCAGAATATGCTCTTTTGAAAAATGACGAGGCTGACTGCAAAATTTATAGATTTTTATTATTTATGAAAAAGTATGGAAATAAATGAACATTGTACATAAGATTTCATGGCCATGCTTAGCATATGTAAAAATATACCTTTTTAAGGATCCTTAAAACATTTGACCCTTCTCAAACATAAAGAGATAGAGTAAAAAGACTAAGTGACTGGCCAAATTCATTGTCTTCCCAGCTCCATTTTCTTGAGGGCTGTTTTTATTTCATGGAACCTCAAGACTGACTTTCAGGGTGATATGGTCCAACCTGTCCCCATACTACAATATCCCTGACAAGGGATTCTCCATTCTTCATTCAAAGACCTCATTGGAGGAGGAAAGTTATGACAGAACATGATTCCAGAATGATGGAAAAATAGTCTTTGCAAGAGCCAGAGAGATACAGTCAGAGTATTATGACTCTTGACAACTCATTTTGGAAAGATCATGGAGGGCAGCCAGGATAGTGAGTGGCCTGAAAACCATGCTATATGAGAATAAACTAAAAACAAACAAACAAAAAAACAACAAACCCAACCACTTATCTAAGATGTTTAGCTTGGAGAAGAAAAGACATAGAGTGCCATGATAACTGTTTTTGACTATCTGAAGGCATTTCATGTGAAAGAGGGGGTTATATTTTGGGTCATAGGGTCACAGCAATGAGCTGGAAAGAACTTCAGAAGCAATCCAGCCAAACCCTCTCATTTTACAGAGCGGGGACCTGAGGCCTGGTGAGATTAAGAGGGAAAAGAAACAAGCATCTATTAAATGCCAATTATGTGCTAAGCATTTTACAACTGTTATGATATTGTACCCTCAAAAAAGCCCAGTGAGGTGGGTGCTATCGTTATCCTCATCTTATACTTAAAGAAACTGAAGCAAACAGAGACTTAATGACTAAATCAAGGTCACATAGGTAGTAGGCATCTGAACTAGGATTTGAACTCAGGCCCTCTGACTCCAGAGCTAGCGTTTTTCCCCTAATACCAGGCTGTCTCCCTACTTGCTTTGCTTGGCCCCTGTGGGCAGAACTCTGAGTAGAGGGGGGAATTTCAGGAAGGACAACTTTCCACTCAGGGTAAGACAAAGTATTCCATAATTCCATCTTTGAGAAGGAATGTATTCCTTCTCACTGGAAGTGAATGACCACTTGTTGAAGATGTTATAAAAAGATACTCTTGATCAGATAAAGCTTGGACTAGCACTAGAAAGACCAGGAACATCAAGTGATATAAAAATGTTTATTCTGAAATAAAAAAAATTAATCCACTATCTCCATTTTCTTGATGGGTTAAAAAAAAAACATACTGAGTCAATTGACACAGCTTGATCCTTCCAGGTTATTTTAAAAATTCTGGACCTTCTAATGCCTGGTAACAACACTGGTCCCTTCCAACTTGGAGATTCTGAGTATCTGTGAAAATTGCCATTTCTTCACCATCGCTAGTGATGGCCAGAATATCTGATTTTAACTCAGTTCTAATTGTTAAACAGTGCTTCCTTACATTGAGTTTCAATGTGCCTATCTGCAATTTCCAGTTATTGTTCCCAGCATAACTTCCTTGCAGTACTTCCTCAAATAATTATTTTGCTAATCTATGAAAAGAAAAGCTCACTATACGTGGTTTTTGTGATGATATTAATTTAAAATAGCACTGTGCATAGCTGCTAGGGTTCTATATGCTATGTAAGTGAATGCTTAAATAAAGTCGAAGCTTAAGAAAATTAGAACTCCAACCCATATTTGATGGCAAACACTTCATCCAGGTCTCTTAAGTTTGTGCTAAGAAATAATTACTGAATATCAACCATCATTAAATAAGTCAAAAGAGCATTAAATTTGGAGCAAATTACCTGGCACCTAAATCTTTTGAAACCTACAAATTTCTAGATAGCTACTATTAAACATGTATTTATGTGCAAAACACACACACACACACACACACACACACACATGCAGAACCCAGGTGCCATCGGCATAGTCTTTTTGGCTGAATGCCCATGGAAAGTGAAAGTGTCCCCCCAGTAGACAGATAATGAGACTGTATCACTGGACAAAGAGGTCTGCACACCGCATGCAGCCTGATTCCCCTCCACCCTTTGTACGTATAATAGTTAACTTCCTGCTCTATTGCTTCAGTGAGATGTGGAGATGACTACAGTTCCCAAAAGTTCTGTTGCTACAGCATAACTTTGACAGATTCTATCAACTTCAAGGGATTGTAATATCATAGCTCTAGAGCTGAAAGAGATCTGAGAAGTCATCTGCAGTTGAGGAGCTGAGGCCGAGAGAGATTTACTGACTTAGCCAAGACCACATAGCAAATAAGCAGAGGAGTCCGAATTTGAACTCAGCAACTCTTCACTACAGCCAGGTTTTTATCATTGTTTGTATCTGCTATCTAAGACCAGCCTGGCTAATTACAGTTCGCTACTTGGTAATAAAATTTTTGACCATTACAACTCATGGAATGAAGGCAAGGAGACAATAAGCATTTATATGGCACCTGATGTATGCCAGGGATTATCCTAAGCATTTTTGTTGTTTTGCTATGTTTTCTTTTGTTTTGTTTTGGTTTTTATTTTTACAAATACCATCTTATTTGATCCTTACAACAACGTTGTGAGATAGGTTCTATTACTTTCTCAATTTTATAGGGGAGGAAACTGAGGGAAACTGAGGTTAATTGACTTACCCAGGGTGTCTGGGTACTAATTAATAAATGTCTGAGGCTGGATTTAAAACCCCAGCCTTCCTGACTCTAAGCTCAGCATTCTATCCACTGCACCAGCTGCCTCTTATACTTCCACTTCATCTGTCAGAGTATTGGATTTGGAGTCAGAGGACCTGGGTTCAGATGTGATTTCTGCCTCTTCTACCTCTGCGACTCTAGGAAAGTTACTTTACTTATCTTGACCTCAGTCTCCTAATTTGAAAAATGAGGAGATTAGACTCAATTGAGTCAAAGGTTCCTCCTAGCTCTAAGTCTTTGGTTCTGATTCTAGGGGGGTGGTGGAGTGTCAGAAAAGAAAACAGAGATACTTAAAAATTGGATTTGCAGATCAACTACAAACAGCAGTTTAACCATTGGCACTCCAAGAATGAGATGCTTGCTTAGCCAGTGACCAAAAGGTCAGTTCATCAGTGGATGAACTGAACCACAGCTACATTAACATTCTCACTATAAATGAAACCCAAAGACAACAAGACAGAAGGCTAGCTTCTTCTTGGAGACATGAATAAAGTAGCTAAGCTGACTACATTAGGTTCCCAAAGATAATTAGAAACACGATTTTATGAAGCATTTGGGTATCCATCAGGCAGAAATCATTGTGAACCAAATCATCACCAAAAAGATAACCATAGCTTATGAGCAACATCTATTGAAGAGGTTGAAGAAGTAAAGAAATTCCATTAAGAATTTAGCAAGAGCCTCTGTGCCAAGTCAGTACATGCTTTGATTCTAGATAATTTCAAAGCAAAGGCAGGAATAGAAAAACAACAAACAAGCCATGTTGGACTATATTGTTCAGGATTAAGAAAATTCTTATTAACTACTTAGAAATTTTACCCCTGTATAATATATGTTTTCTTCAAGAAGAGGGTCAGAAGTCATTGGACATAGGGAATATCAATTAAAAGCACAAAACTGAAATTATCATTATGTTAATAAACAGCAAATGACTATTGTCATGGGGATCATTTACAAATCAACTGTCTTTATTATTAGACCATCAACTATTTAGAGCAAGGTCAAAATAAATGCTAATTAAGAAAGGATAAGGATGAGAAGATACCATGTGAAATTAGAACATCTCCAATCTGACCTATTTGAACAAGCTATTGACGTCCCACCCCAAATCAGAAGTAGATAAAGGAAAAGGCATCAACCGTCATCATCATAATACCTTGTAGAAGTCTGACCGATATAAGGTAGTTGTCATAACATGGAAAGCAATACAGATCAGAAATTGCTTCTGAAAGCAAATGTTTCATGTCTTTGCCCAACAGAGAGATATGGCAGACAAAGGCAACATCAATGTAGAATAGAAACACATTCACAAAGTAATATTGAAGATGAATGGTGGATGATTCCAAGTAACATAACAAAGGAGTGAAAAGCAGTGAAGGACAATTTTTATGAGACCCACCTAAGCCAGATGATCTCAGGAGCATTTAGAGATGAAACTAGGAGCACAACAAATAGCTGAAAAGTGGAACGGTGTTTCTATAGAGTTCTATTCTTATACTGATGATAATAGAATAACCACATATGGACTCTAACACCCCAGTACGTGAGGTGATAGATGAGGCAGTGGACATAGTACTTCATCGTGGTATAGGAATTGCTTGGGATAAGCAATAATTTTAATAAAGTTTAATTTTGCAACAGCAATGGTCATGTCATGTGGGTGTCTACTGACATTGAGACGACTGAGCATCCAGCCTTGCCCAGATGAAATAGGATTGAGCTGGTTTCCCCAACTTTAGCTAGTTTTCTGTTCATGGAGTGCTGGATCTCATGCCATGCCCATACATTTCATTAAAGCTTTTTGTAGTGTTTTTAATTCTGTGGTTTTCAAGAATAGGTATTGCACTGAGGAAATATGCCAAAGTTGTAGCTCATAAAGTACATACTTCTATGACTGTTACAGATATTGCAGAAGTTGTTGGTTAGGGTAGTTAATAATTTCAAAGAGCTTTTGAACCCACAAGGGAACAGGGACAATCAAACTGAGAATTAAATGAAAGTGTAGCCAAAAATGAAAAACAACACCAAGAATCAACAAAGTATTGATGCAAAACAACATAATTAATCCTCAGAAAAAAACACAGAATGTGTTAAAGCTAGTGGGAATGATAGGAACCATATAGAACAACCTCTTCACTTACTCCCCAATACATTATTAGATATAATGACCTTTTCTCCCTGTCACTGAGCTCTGAGAATCTTGAATCATGGATGTTGTCAAAGAAATAGAGACTCTTAAGATGCAAGAGTTGGTAAAAAAAAAAAAAAAACTGATCCATCTCTCTTCCTTCAAGACTGTAAATTGCTATGTTATTATATAATTTCATGCATCAATTCAACATTATGAAAAATTATATTTCTCCTCCAATAACTTAGTGAAATAGTTTATTATCTTTTTTAGTGTTGTCTCTAATTATGTAAAAATGGATTTAGAGTGGGATCTAAATCCAACACTAGGTATCTGTACAGTTACCATATTCTCTCTTTTTCATCTGTAAAATAAGAGATGATAATGTCTTCTACTACCTACTAAGTGGTGTTATGGAAGGATAATGCTCTGTAAACAGTGAAGTGACACAATGTATGATTAACTGTATTGTTGCTATTCAATTGATTAGTTATTAAATGTTTACTTTGTAACAGGCTTTGTGCTTGTTGCAACAATCTGGTAGCAGCTGCTGAAGGGTTGTAAGACCCACCAACAATCAGCACACAGAAAGCTGCCAGCACAGATTCTTTCGATCTGCTTTACTAAGGAAAGCAATGTTAAGGAGTTAACAATCTTACTTTAATCCAACATACAAATATTATTCACTCAGCTCAGGCGAAAAAGCCAGCACCCTGAACTTTAGAGCAAATACAAACAAATTACAAACATACATTTATAAACAGACCAAATACAACTCATAGTTACCAACATCTGAGTTCAGCTGGGAGACCCTTAGAGCGGCTGCCCAGAGTCCTGCGCCTCCAGGAGTGAGAGCCTCTAAGGGAATGCCAACCTCTGGGTTTATATATCTTGTTCAGGGTCAAAGGTGAGTCACACATGCGACTCACCCATGTGACCTTTTTGTGAAAGCTTCACAAAAACCCAACTTAAACCCATGTGGTCTAAAAGCCTCTGATGTCACAAATATGTCACTCAAACCCATGTAAACTAGGCTTTCCTTTGAGGCAAGGAGATCATCAAGGATTCCTAATTTAATCAAGGAAACAAAGGCCAAACTCTTCAAGGGCACTTGATTGAATAAGTGCTAAAAGCCCACCTTGATTGCCAATACAGTGCTAAGGGCTAGGGATACTAGTACAAACAAAAAATACCCAGCCCTTACCCTCGAGGAGCTTACATTCTAAAGTGAAAAAATAACACGATAAAAGGGAGCTAGAAAGCAGGAGTGAAGGGATAGTGGTGATGGTAAGGATACCCCTCAGTGGCTGCCAGTGAGGTGATGGAGAATGACCTCAGCACTGACAGTCATCCTGAAACTCAAGCCGTCTTTGTCACTTTTTGCCTTCTGAGATATCACTATATTTCTAGCTTCACTTGAAGCTAAGTAGGATATTTTGGTCCTTCCACTACACAATCTTTTTTCAAAATATATCATTCTTGGTAAGGAAAAGGGATTTTGTAGTGAAGGCATTTTCATCTTTGTTTATTTAATGTTTATTGGCAAGCCCCTCTCCATATCCTGTGACCCTAGTGACCATTTCAAAGAACTCAATTTCCTCTTGGATGAAATTTTCTTCAGAAATGCTGATTCATCTTCAGGAAATGAGAGGTCTGGAAGTCCTGCTAGTTGGTTGGTTTCTGGTTTCTTTAGCTGTACTGTTTATTTAATTCCCAAATTAAGACATGGAACAAAATATGATACCATTCCCTAACCCCTCCTACACATATACATACACAAACAATGAAGTACAACAAGAATGGATCAAGTCCCCAGTTTTTGCAAAGCACTATGTAGGTACTGGTGGACATTCAAAGTTTACTTAAGACATGATCCTTGCCCTCATGGAACTCACAGTCTACTGTGGAGACAAAACACAGTTTGGATATATACATGGATGAATGGACAGACAGATGGATGGATGGATGGATGGATGAGTGTATGATATGGAGATGGATACAGAAAGATAAAGATAGGTGACAGATGACTTGTAGATGATAGAGAATGAGACAGAGAGAAAGATGAGTAGAGAGATGATAGATGGATGATAGAGAAAGAGATAGTGAGATAGACAGATGATAGAAAATAGAAAGAGATGAGAGATGATAAAGAATGAGATAGAAACAGCTAGATGATAGAGAACTAGAGACAGATGATAGATAATTAATAGAGAGAGACAGGAAGATAGAGATGATAAAGAGATAGATACAGATAGATGATGGAGAAATAGAGACAGATGATTGAAAGATTATAGAAAGAGAAAGATAGAGATGATAGATGATAAGAGAGAAAGAGATAGATGGATAGATAGATAAATTTGTGCCATTATGTGTTCAGGGTCTTCTAGAAGTATAAAGCAAAATTTCATGTGACACGAGAAAGGAAAATAATCTTTCAATGGAAGGGATCAAAAATGGCTTTATGACAAAGGTAGCATTGGGGGTGGACCTGAAAGTATGGGTAGGAATTCAGTAGGTTTAAAAGGGGACTAAGAATAGTCCAGGAATAGGGGATAATATGAGCAAAGGCAAGAAGAGGGTATAAACAACAGGGCATATATGAGGGGTAGAGAGTAAAGCAGAGAGTCAAGAAGTTGTGGCCCTAGACTTGTGGATTGGCACAACCACTCTAGAACATATTTTGGACTTACCTAAGAAAAGTTACTAAATTGATCTTATCTTCTGAGTCAGAGATCCCAGTGCCGTGACTGAATCCAAGTAGATTAGTTTGTCTTTGTTTCACTAGGGCCTTACATGGTGCCTGGCACACTTGATTCATTTTTGTGGAATTGAATTGAATCACAGAAAAGACCTATGTGTACAAAATATTCCTAGAAGCATTTGTGTGTGTGTGTGTGTGTGTGTGTGTGTGTGTGTGTGTGTGTGTGTGTAGCAAATAGCTGGGAACAAAATATCTTAAATGATTTGGAAATAACTGAATCAAGTGATATATAAATACAACGGAATAGTTCTGCACCACAAGGAATTACAAATATAAAGGAAACAGAAAAATATGAAGATTTAGAACAAAGAAAGGAAAACCAAAATAGTAACATGCATAATTACCACAACAATGTAGAGGAAGTCAAGTAGGCTTTGGTAAAGATAGGGACATGGATGATTCCAGCTAAAATCAGTGTGTCCTAAAACTACCTTAATGACAATAAGAAGTTGTGCCCTATGAAGCAAATTCTATGAATGTAATGAATCTGCATTCAAGTGATTATCATCAGCCTCATCACAATAACTAGCTTTTTTATATGACTCTATCGTTCGCAAAGTGATCTACATATGTTATCTCATTGGGTCTTCATGACAACCCTGAGGGGCAGATGCTAGAATTATACCCATTTTACCAATGAGGAAACTGAGGCTAAGAGAGGTTAGATGACTTGCCCAGGGTCACACAGATAATAAATGTCTGAGTCAGAATTTGACCTTAGAACTTCTTGACTCTGAGTCAAGTATCTGATCCACTGTGTCACCTAGATAAAAAGCAGTACTGCAGTGAAATCCAATCTCAAAATCTTGAAGGTGAAAATCAATGGCATCAATGAGTGAATCAATCCATCTGTTGTGTGTACTTTTCATTATGGATTAAGTATATTTGTGGTGGAGGGTGATCAAGGTGATCTAGATATCACTGATCTATTGATTCCGACCCATCACCCTGCAAAGAAGAAGTGGAAGAGGAAAAGGGAAAGGAGTAGGGGAAAAGAAAAGTCAGAAAACAGACAACTATGTGTTAAATTAAGTAGAAATACATATCCACATTTTGTTATCCTTTAAGAAGTGTGGAGAAGGCTTTCCTTGATGTTCCTTCATGGTTCAAAAAAGGAAATAAGAATTTAGAAAGTAGAATTGATGGTCTGCATAAGATGTAAAAAAGAAAGGAAAAAATGTTAGTTTGCCAGCCCTGACACAATTGAGACAGAGGAATTTTTTTTTTGTGAAGTGTGACCCTGAGAGGCAGAAAATTAGCTATGGTGGAAGAACTAAGCTCTTGATAGGGGATCACCCTTTGCCTTCCCCTTCTGCCTCTGACAGACAGCACTAGTAAAGGGGTGAAGGAAGAGGATTTCTCTCTCTTCCCAATCCCCCTCCAGAGGCCATAGCATCTCACAGAGGAGCTATTACTCCAGTAAGAGATACTGCAACCATCTGGGTATAGAGAGAATCACAGCTCTGAGGATAGTGAGTCCCAGAAGCTGAAAAGAGACTCAGCTATGGATTCAAGAGAGAATGAGCTCTGGTCTTTGGATGTTAAGCTGTAGAAAGGAATAGGCCCTGAGACCCCAGGGAGTGACCTCGGCAGCAGAGATGTGATACCCAGGGAGAAGGAACATGACCATAATAGGAAAAGAGAAAGACATCAGAGCCCTTCAGTGCCTAAGACATGAGTTGCCTTCACTGCATCTTCCCTACATGTATATCTCACTACTATTGTATGTCCTGTCTCTTTCCACTGTGTGTATTTGTGGGAGGGTATCTTTTAGGTTTATGAGCAGTAGGAGGCATGTTTTTTAGCTACTGTTCTTACTACATCATCTTAGTAAATGGCTTTTAGTAAATGACCTCATTGTGTCTCCTGGCTGACCATTTTAAGGAAGCACAACAGTGGGGGCTCCTGAGTTTTAGTTTTAGGAGGGAAGAACTAAAAGTGTTTTGAACAAGAACTAAACAGTGTCTTAAGCAAGAACTAAAGAGTGTCTTAAAAAAACTAACTACTACACCCCCTGTGACCCAAGTACCAGGGCAAGTTCTAATTGGGAAAGTAATCCCAGAGGATTTGCTACCTATTGAAGAACATTTCACTTTTAAGCAGCATTGCTCCAGGTGCTATCATGCAGCAGCTCCCATAGCATCAGCCCCCGGTATCCCATGGATCTCATGCTTCCATTGCATTCCGGTCAATCCCACTGGTGTTTACATTTTCCTCACTCTAATCACCAGTTTGAATTAAGAAGCCACTTCAACTCTGTTTTGATAACCTGGTCGGCATGGCCAGCAATGAAAAAGCTGCCAAACTGAGCAGAGAGAGAGGCCTTCATGGTGGAGTAGGGAGGTTTTCTACAGGGAATCCAAGTTCTACTACACACAGGTTCAGATGTGAAAGGAGACAACCAGGAGCAGCTGGATTCTATTCTCAATCATTTTCAACATCAGCTTCCAAATTGCATTACCTCCTGACGCTGCCACCATCCTCTGCATGAATCGTCTTATGATTCATCTTCCTGCTTCAGGAATAATTCCAAAGACTCAGGATTTCAGGGGGCAAATAGCCTTGCCATGGCATGCAGCTCTGGTCTACCACTTCTATGTATGCTCACGTAAGCTGCCAGAGCAGGAAAAACTGAGCTTTCCAAGGAATGAAGGTTGTAGTGAATAAGACGTCAAACCTGTTAGAAGACTGGGGTGTGTGGGAAGGCAGGAGCAAAAATTCTTTCTGGCCCAAACTGACCTCAGAAAAAATCATGGCCATTGCCATCAGCCTAAAGACCTTTCCTGCTTTGACATAACTGGCTGACAAAAAGATATTAAATAAAAGAGAAATGGAGAGAGGTGTCTTTGCCCTTGAGTAACCTCAACTTTAGAACACTTGCCCAATACCTATAAGGAGGAGGCAGAGAGGAGATGAGAAGCGGGAGGGGGAGGTGATACTCATATCACACTCCCTTCTGAACCTAGCAGGTATTGGGAGATCTGGATCTGGATCAGAGTGAAGAAAAATCCAAAAAAGATAGAGCAGAACTGTGTATTAAGGACTGTAGATTTAGAAGGAACATCAGAGCCATTTACTCCAATGCTCTTGAATTATAGATGAAAAACTGAAGCCCAGAAAGTCTGAATAATTTGCTTGAGTTCCCATAGGTAGGAAGTAGCCAAGGCAGGATTTGAACTCTGGTTCTCTTATTCCAAGTTCATCTTTCTGCTATACCAAACTGCCTAGCAGCTAGCAAAAGCACAGCAGGATGGCTGAAGGAGCTTGACAGGCATGTGAACTCCAGACATCTGACTGAGAGGGTGACCAGCTAGCCAAATCCACCTCCCTTAGGGAACACCCATTAACAACAAGAAATGTCACATGAAACAACAGACCCAAAGGAGAGCACCATAGATCTGAAGCAAGGGCCACTCTGGCAGTAGAAGCCGTTCTGCAAAGAAGGGAAAATGAAAGGAAGTCCTGTCCAGGGTAGTGAGACCAGAGTTTTAGGGACACAATAGGCTGCCTATCTAAAACCAGAGATCTATGTTCCCATGGGGCCACTCCAGGCACTGAAGGCTGTGACTTCTGCCTCTACTTCCCCAAATCTCAATTACCCAGACCTCCTTGCTGTTCTTCACACAACACAGTCCCTCTCCCCACTTGGCAGCACTGGCTGCCTCTGATCCCTGAAATTCTCTCCCTCCTCATCTCCACCTCCTAGTTTTCCTGGTTTTCTTCAAGTCTCAGCTTACATCCAGCCTTCTACAGGAAGTCTTTTTTGACCCTCCTCAATGCTGCTGCCTTCCCTCTGTTGATCACCTCCAATTTATCCCATATATTTCTTGGCTTGGTCCCCCAGAGGGGTGACAGTCCTGTTTCAAGCAGTTCACCTGCTCCCACTGGTGTGTTTAGCTTTAATAATTAATCAGCCTGCACAAGAAAGTAGGCTGAGAAGCGTGTATCAGAGGTTAAGGCAAGGCAAGAAGTATTTATGAAATGCCTACCATGGAGTAGCTAGGTGACAGTGGATACAGTGACATAGTGCCAGGCCTGGAGTCAGGAAGACTCATTTTCCTGCCTTCATATCTGGCCTCAGATACTTATTTTTTTAATTAGATTTTTTATTTTTAATTTACAACACTTAGTTTTACATGTTCGTGGGTTTCAAATTTTCTTCTCTTCCCTCCCCTCTCCCCTCCCCCCAAGACGGCATGCAGTCTGACATAGATTCTATATAAACCTTCGCATTAAACTTATTTACACAATAGTCAAGTTGCAAAGAAGAATTATGACCAATGGAATGAATCGCGAGAGAGAAGAAACAAAACAAAAAAAGGAAAGAAAAAAGGAGATCAAATAGTTTTCCTCAATCTGCATTCAGACTCCACAGTTCTTTCTCTGGATATAGCTAGTTCTCTCCATTGTGATTCCTTTGGAGTTGTCTTTGAGCCTGGTATTGCTGAGAAGAGCCAAGTCTATCAAGGTTAGTTATCACGGAGTCAATATGTCTGTGGTTGTGCACAATGTTTTCCTGGTTTTGCTCCTCTCACTCAGCATCATATCACGTAGGTCTTTCCAGGTTATTATAAAGTCCGTATCTTCCCCATTTCTTATAGCACAATAGTATTCCATTACATTCATATACCACAACTTGTTCAGCCATTCCCCAATTGATGGACATCCCTTTGATTTCCAATTCTCTGCCACCATAAGAAGAGCAGCTATAAATATTTTTGTACATACAGGTCCCTTTCCCACTTGTGTGATCTCTTTGGGCTATAGCCCTAGGAGTGGTATTGCTGGGTCAAAGGGTATGCATGTTTTTATAGTCCTTTGGGCATAGTTCCAAACTGCTCTCCAAAATGGCTGGATCTGTTCACAACTCCACCAACAATGTATTAATGTTCCAATTTTCCCACATCCTCACCAGCATTTATCATTTTCCTGTTTTGTCATGTTAGCCAATCTGATAGGAGATATGTGGTACCCAAGAGTTGTTTTGATTTGCATTTCTCTAATCAATAGTCATTTAGTGCATTTTTTCATATGCCTATAGATATCTTTAATTTCTTCTTCTGAAAACTGCCTGTTCATATCCTTTGACCATTTCTCAATTGGGGAATGACTTTTATTCCTATAAATTTGGCTCAGTTCCCTGTATATTTTAGATATGAGGCCTTTATCAGACTCATTGGTCGTAAAGATTTTCTCCCAATTTTCTGTTTCCCTCCTAATTTTTGTTGCATTGGCTTTGTTTATACAAAAACTTTTCAGCTTAGCATAATCAAAATTATCCATTTTGCATTTTATAATGCTCTCTATCTCTTGTTGGGTCATGAATTCCCTTTCCCTTCCCTTTCCCATAAATCTGAAAGGTAAACTATTCCTTACTCTCCCAAATTGCTTATATTATCAGCTGTTATTCCTAAATCATGAACCCATTTTGACTCTGTTTTGGTATACGGTGTAAGATATGGGAGTATGCCCAGTTTCTGCCCTATCATTTTCCAATTTTCCCAGCAGTTCTTGGGAAATAGTGAATTCTTAACCCAGAAGCTGGATTCTTTGGGTTTATCAAAGAGTAGATAGCTATAGTCGTTGACTTCTCCATCTTGTGTACTTAACCTATTCCACTGATCTACCACTCTGTCTCTTAGCCAGTACCAGGTAGTTTTGAGGACTGCTGCTTTATAGTACATTTTGATATCTGGTATGGCTAGGCCACCATCCCTAGCATTTCTTTTTATTATTTCCCTTGATATTCTGGACTTTTTATTCTTCCAGATGAATTTTGTTATTATTTTATACAGCTCTAAAATAATTTTTGGTAGTTCGATTGGTATGGCACTGAATAACTAAATTAATTTAGGTAAAATTGTCATTTTTATTATATTAGCTTGGCCTAACCACGGAGCGACTGATGTTATTCCATTTAATTACATCTGACTTTATCTGTAATTGTGTTCATATAGGCCCTGGGTTTGTCTTCTCAGATACTTATTGACTGTGTGACTTTGGGCAAGTCACTTAACTCTGCTCAGTTTCTTCATCTGTACAATGAGCTGGAGAAGGAAATATCAAACCACTCTAATATTTTTACCAAGAAAACCCCAAAATGGGGCCACAAGAGTGAGACACAACTGAAATGACTGAACAGTAACAAAAAGAAATGTATCAGACACTATGTAAAGCCCCAAAGATACAGAGAAGGGCAAAAAATGGTCCTTACCCTCCAAAAGATCATGGGGGAGACAATATGCAAATAACTTTGTACAAACAAAATATATATAGGATAAACTGGAGATAATTAACAGAAGGAAGTCACTAACATTAAGAAGGATCAGAACAGGCTTTGTGTAAAAAGAGGGATTTTAGCTGGAATTTAAAGAAATTCAGGGAAGCTAGGAGATGGGTATGAAAATGGAGAGAATTTTAGGGATTGAGGGCCGCCAGTGAAAATGCACCAACTGGAGAGATGGAGTATCTTGTATAAGGAATAGCCAGGATATCTATTTTGCTGGATTTCAGAGTACATGAGGAAAAGTGAGGTGTAAGAAGACTGGAAAGTAGGAAAGGGGCAGGTGATGAATGTCCCGGGAAACCAGATGGAAGCCATAATCTGGGTCAGGCTGTACCAGGGATAAGAGATTGAAGCCACGGACGTCCAGTAGGTGACTATGTAAGGAAACTGACAGGGCCAGTATGACTTGAATTTGGGAAAGTCCTATAAGACAGAAGCTCCAGACTTTGGTTAATGTATGGAACCTCATAATAACACTGTATTTAGCTTCTTGTCCCAAGCCAGGGTATAGTGACAACCACACTGGCACACCCAGGATGGCTGCTAGTACAGGTTCTTAGATCTGCTTTATTAGGAAAGATAGCTTTTTAAGAGGTCAACAATCTTCTTTAATTACATTCACTAATCCAGGGGAAGGGTCAGTACCCTGAATGTCAGAAAAAATACAAGCAGAGAAATTAGCATAAAGACCAACAGACAGGGCTCTTAACTGCCTGAATCAAAGCACTATTACACCACACTTTACGTACACCACTAGATCAAGAGAGCCTTTACATCTGAGCAGTCAGGGAGTTCTGAACATAAAGCTATTCAGAGTCTTGACCAGGTAATCACAAGATCCTTCTCATAAGCAGATTCCCAAAGCAAAATCCCAACACTCAGAGTATATATACACTTCTCAGAGCCAGAAGGCATCACAAACCTTGTGATTCAGTGCCTAATGAGAAATTAGCAAAAGGTGTGAAAGCCTTCCTACAGGCAAGCCTTCCCTAAGCAAACTTCCCCTTTAAGCAAATCCTCTTAGGCAAGTTCCTCCCCCGGTAGGCTCTATGTGACTCAGGATATATCACAGCTGTGAGCTGGGCCAGAGCTCAAAGCAAGTCACATAGGCTTATTTATGGATGCAGAAGATCTTCCTAACCCATTAACATTACACAGGGCTATTGAAGAATGTAAGGTCTGGCACCAGGCAGCCTCCATCCCACTACCTACAGGGCAATACCTTTGTCTCAATCTGGGACTGAAATGGGGAGAGAACATAGGGCACAGGAGCAGGCTCTCCTCCAAACAATCAGCACCTCTGCCTGAAACTTTCTGAGATAAGATAATATTCAAACCCCTTTCAATTTATCTTTCCAATTCCAATCATGACTAACCAGTAACACGAAGAATAGGAATAGGGCTTAAAGCAATGATTTAATTAGTATAGGAACTCCAGGATGAGGAAATTCCCTCTGCTAATGTAGGTTGAAACCTTCTCTGCAGTTTATGATCTTAGAGATTTGCCCAGAACACTGGGAGGTTTAATGATCTGCCTAAGGTCACACCGCTCAGATTTGTCAGAACCAAGACTTGAGCTCAGGTCCTTCTCACTACAAGAACAGCTCTTTATACAGTATTCCACAATGATAACCATGGAAAAACAAGTAATAATTGTTTTACAATTTATAATATATATTATATATAATATGCACATTATATTATATATAATATATAGGTTATAATAATAAAGAATAAAGAATAATAAGGGGTTGTAGATCCATTGGCTCTTACCACTTTTATCACACAAACACGAGAGTTTTCTAGCAAGAAAAGGAAAGTAAATCATACATACCGCCAACTTGCTTTCCCCATTTTAGAAAGGAAGAGCAACTGGGGGTATGTGTCATAAAACTTATTTACAAAACCATGAGGCAAAGACGGTGGAGAAGAGACAGTAACCCAGCTGAACTCTCCCAACATTCTCCTCCAAACAACTTTAAAAATAGCATCTCAAATCAAATTTTGGAGTGGCAGAGACAACAAAAGGTCAGGGTGAGACATTTTGCCAGTCTAAGACAACTTAGGGGGTTGGCAGGTGAGGTCTGTTACAACAGGGTGGGAGTCCTCCAGGAGCAGCACCAGCAGTGGGCCTTGGAGGTGGCAGTGATAGCATCAGCAGCAGTAGCTTCTGGAGTTAGCCCAGAGATGGCAAGCAGGTTGGACAACCGGTCAGAAAGAGATCGCAGGTGACTCTTTGCTAGCACTCTATTGAGGCAGAGAGAAACACTTGTGGTCAGTCACAGAACCAAAAGGAGCACTAGAATTTGGGGTTGTAGGGGATCAGGATACCTGGTCACAGTTCTGGGGTCAAGAGGAGTGCAAGTACTTGTAACTTTAGGGGTACAGGGTTCTTTCCTGAGTGAAGATAAGAGCAGAGACCAGGAGAGCAGTGCCCACACCTTTCCCCAGATCACACCACCTTGAAAGTACCAAAAACTTGCAAATCCTTAGACCTAGCTCTGAAAATAGCAGCAAGAAAAAGCCTGAAACTTAGGATACTGCCTCCCTGACCACAAGCGAATAGAGACCAACTTTAATGAAAAGTTCAATCCAAGAAATAGGCTGGAAAATGAGCATAAACAACAAAAAATAACTTGACCATAAAAAGCTACTACAGTGGCAGGGAAGACTAAGAAATAAACTCAGAAGATGACAACATGAAAACAGCTACAAGCAAATCCTCAAAGAAAAAATGCCAATTGGACATAAGGCCAACAAGAATTACTGGAAGAGTTAAAGAAAGAGATAAGAGTGGTAAAGGAAAAAGTAGGAAAAGAAATGAGAGTGATGCAAGAAAAATATGAAAGGAGAATTATCAAGTTGGGAACAGAGGCACAAAAAGTACACTGAAGAAAACAATACCTTAAAAAGCAGAATTGGTCAAATGGAAAAAGAGATACAAAAGCTCACTACAGAAAATAAGTCCTTAAAATATGAATTGGGCAGGTGAAAGTTAATGACATCAGGAAACAAAAATAAAAAAGTCAAAAGAATGAAAAGATAGAAGAGTAATGTAAAATATCTCATTGGAAAAACAACTGACCTGGAAAAATAGATTGAGAAGGAATAATTTAAGAATTATTAGACTACCTGAAAGCTACGATTTAAAAAAGAGCCTAGACATCATATTTCAAGAAATTAACAAAGAAAATTGCCCCAATATTTTAGATCAGAAGGTAAAATAGAAATGGAAAGAATCCACGAATCACCTGCTGAGACACCAAAATGAAAACTCTAAGGAATAGTAGAGCCAAATTTTGGAGCTCCCAGTCAAGAAGAAAATATTTCAAGGAGCCAGAAAGAAACCATCCAAATATCATAAAGTCATAGTCAGAATCGCACAAGATTTAGAAGCTTTCACATTAAAGGAGCAGAGGGCTTGGAATATGATACTATGGAAGGAAAAGGAGCTGGGATTACAATAAAAAATAACCCACCCAGGAAAACTGAGTACAATCCTTCAAGGGAAGAAAAATGGATATTTAATGAAATAAAGGACTTTCAAGCATTCCCGATGAAAAGACCAGAGCTGAATAGAAAATTTGACATTAAAACAAGACTCAAGAGAAGCATTATAAAGGTAAACATAAAAGAGAATTCATAAAGGATTTAATAAAATTAAACTGCTTACATTTGTATGTGAGAAGATGATACATGTAATGCCTAAGAACTTTATCATTATTAGGGCAGTTAGAAAGAGTCTACATTGACAAAGGGTATGGGTGTAAGTTGATTATATTGGGGTAATCTAAAAAAAATGAAAAGGTGAGAAAGAAGGATGCCCTGGGGAAAAGGGGAAGAAAAAGGTGGAATGAGGAAGTTTTTCTCATATGAAAAAGGCACACAAGGAAGAATTTTGACAGAGGAGGAGAAAATGGCAAGGTGGGCAAAGCTTGAACCTCATTCTTACTGGAATTGGTTCAATGAGGGAAGAATATACAAACATACTCAGTTGGTTATAGAAATCTATCTTACCCAACATGGAAATAAGAGGGAAAGGGGTTCGGGGAAAGAATGCATAAAACGGGGCAGATTAAAAGAGGCTATAGTCAGAAGCAAAATAGATTTTTGAGGAGGGACAGGATTAAAAAGAGAGAAAGTAAGAAACAGAAGAAAATGGGATAGAGGGAAATATACAGTTAATAATCATAACTGTGAATGTGAATGGGATAAGCTCAACCATATGAAACTGGATAGCAGAATGGATTAAAAACTAGTACTCAATAATATGTTATTTACAAGATACACATTTGAAACAGAAAGACACACTCAAAGTTAAAACAACTGGCTGCAGCCAAGTCTAGCAAAAGTAAAAAAGGCAAAAGTAGCAATCATGTTCTCAGACAAAACGAAAGCAGAAATATACCTAATTAAAAGACATAATCAGAGAAACCACATTTTGCTAAAGGGTACCATAGACAATGAAGTAATATTTTTTAAAAAAATTATATCAAGTTTCCTTGATAAAAGCTTCATTTCTAAAATATATAGGAAACTTTCCATGACATCATGTTGATTGTCTCTATTGTGAAAGAAATCGGGATAATTGTATTATTCTCCACATCGGTTTTTGTTGGGAATGAAGGGAGATGCATTCTAGTCTCACTTCAGCCACAAATGTGCTATGAAACATTTGACTAGTCACTTGATGAGTTGGTACCTGTTCCGTCACCTGTAGAACTGGAAGAAGAATTTCTACCTTACTTTACCAGGCTAATATGAAATCAATAAAAAGAGTTAATGCCTTATACAAATATCAATGACCATTTGAACCTTGCTCCAGAGCCCATTTTACCTGAAGAGAAGAATTTGCAAAAAAAAATTGTGCAAATTCATTAATTGTCTCAATTTCCCATTTTATTTTTTCTGTATCTGTCAGTTTTGTTGACTATCTTACACTAATTCTTTCTTTTCTTCCACATTAGGATTTCATTAATTTTCTTAGCAATTTCATTTGAAGGAAAGAAACCCATTTTTACACTAATTGGTTTTTCCTGTCCATTCTGATTCATATTTTCATGAACTAAACCCAAAGAAAAAGTCAAAAAATTTTCCCTGGTGTTAATTAGTGTTTCTTGTCAAAGCACCAGTTCATCCTAACTGACTAAAACCACAGAACTGCCATAATTAGAAGCACTGCTCTCTCCCTAGTTCTTTGCACCTGCTTTCCTAACGAAACGATATATGCAAATCAAGCATCAAAAAACATTCAAAGTTTGCACATTGTTGGCACATAATATTCAAGTATTCCCAGCACAAGAAATACTTGTCATTTAAACAAATAAGGGGCAATTAGTCCACGAGCATACAAACACCAAGTGCATTTAGTGAAATAAATATAAACTGAATATTTAATTTCAAGATCAATGTAAATTCAATAACAGATATGTAAATAGCAAATGCTAATTTGAAAGCTGGCATTAATCTAACTATACTACAAGTGGAAACTTAATTATGAGCTATTAATGTATCATAACATCTGGAAGACCTGGATCGATTCCAATTATCCACTGAATCGCAAACAATTACATCTGAGTGAGGAAAATTGTGGAGTCATGATTTAAACATCAAATTTTTATCTTATTTATAATATATGAATTCTCACCAAATCTGATCACAAAAAGGACTACTGCTACTTTTTTAAACCAATAGATACTGTGCTCTTCCAGCAAGCCTATAAAAGAATCTGACTACAACCTGAAGGCAGTAAGAAAATTGTATTTACATTTGATTTATATTAGTGCCACAAATAATCTTAATATTTTTATTAAAGAGGCAGTGTTACAAATTGGATGGGGAACTGATCTTGGGACCAAGAAGACCTGAGTTCTAGCCCTGCCTCTGACCATACAGGCTATGTGTACCTTAGAAAGTCACTGGGCACTCTCAGTGCTCCAAACAACTCTTTAAGACTCTAAGTTGCAAAGAAGATGCCAATCTGCAACAGTAGAGGGAGTTTCTTCATCTGGGAGTCCCCTATGTCAAGGAAATCACAGATTCAGTTGCTACCTCTAATATTTTGTTAAAATGAGAATTAGTTCGCAATGATAGAGGCAACCTAGATAATAAGCCAGGGACAGATCAGTAAACATGATCAACGAGCAATTATTAAATGACTACTGTATACCAGATATTGTGCTAGGACATTCAAAAATAAAAAATGAAACTGAAAGAATTTATATTCTCATAGGGGAGGCAACTTGTACAAATGTAATATATGCATAAATATATGCAAATACAAATATAAATATGCATGGTGTCCCAAAAGTTTTAGTGACATTTAAAGCTTTTTAGTCTTAAAATTAAGACTTTTGGGCCATCTTGAATAGAGAGTATATACAAAATGAATATAACATACTTTGGAGAGGGAGGGTACCAGCTCTTGGGGAGATCAGGAAAGGCTTCCTACAGAAGCTAAATTGAGCTAAATTTTGAAGGAAAGCAGCTATTCCTTGGGTCAAAAGTAAGAAGGGAGGAATTTTAGACATGGGAGACAACCAGTGCAGAGTTGGCTACTAGGTGATTAATATTTTGCTTCATGCATTTCCACGGAAAAGGGAAAAATTTTCAAATGGCACCCTATGCTGTGCAACCTTCTTCCATTCCCACAGTCTAAGGGTCAAAACAGGGACAAAAGGCACTATATTTTTAGACAATCCAGACCACTTTCACAGTGGACACAGTCAACATGATATAGTGGAAAGGACCTTATGCTGGGAATGAAAGGAGATGCTTCTAGTCTAACTTCAGTCACAAATGTGCTAGAGAACATTTGACTAGTCACTTGATGCATCGATACCTCAGTTTCCCTACCTATGGAAAAAGATTCTCTACTTTAGTTTATCAGGGATTTATGGGATAAATAAAGTTAAAGTCTTTTACAAATATGAATGATAATTTAAACCTTCCCCCAGACCCTACCTTACCTTAAGAAGAATTTGCAAAAGAATATACAAATTCATTAATTGTCTCTACTTCCCATCACTTTTGGATGTTCAATGAATTGTTACATTAGGAGGACTTATCCACATGAATTGTTGATATTCTGGAGATAAACAAAACAAGAAAAAATAAACTTGAAGATGAGTGAAAGAATGGCTCCTGTGTTTTGCCTGGAGAAAGAAAGAAAGAAATCGGTGAAACTGGATTCATGTGTACCTAGGCATCATTTCATGTGACATATGGGCATCTTGTCTAGCAGTGTTATGATGAGCCTTACCAAAATGACCATCATGTCACATTAAATTAAAAAGGTTTTGCACAGACAAAGCCAATACAACCAAGATTAGAAGGGAAGTAGAAAGCTGGGAAACAATTTTTACGGCCAGTGTCTCTGACAAAGTTCTCATTTCTAAAATATACAGAGAACTGAGTCAAATTTATAAGAATATAAGTCATTCTCCAATTGATAAATGGTCAAAGGATATGAACAGGCAGTTTTCAGATGAAGAAATTAAAACTATCTATAGTCATACGAAAAATGCTCTAAATCACTATCGATTGGAGAAAATCAAATTAAAACAACTCTAAGGTACCACATCATACCTATCAGATTGGCTAACATGACAAAACAGGAAAATGAAAAATATTGGAGAACATGTGGGAAAATTGGAACACTAAAGCATTGTTGGTGGAGTTGTAAACTGATCCACTTATTCTGGAGAGCAATTTGGAACTATGCCCGAAGGGCTGTAGAAATGTGCATACCCTTTAACCCAGAAATGCCAATACTAGGTCTGTATCCCAAAGAGATCATAAAAATGGGAAAATGACCCACATGTACAAAATATTTCTAGCTGCTCTCTTTGTGCTGACAAAGAATTGGAAATCGAGGTGATGCCCATCAATTGGGGAATGGCTGAACAAGTTGTGGTATATGAATGTAATGGAATATCATTGATCCATGAGAAATAATGAGAAGGTGAATTTCAGAAAAAACCTGGAAAGACTTACATGAACTGATTCTGAATGAAGTGAGTAGAATCAGGAAAACGTTATACACAGTAACAGCAACATTGTGTGATGACCAACTTTGATAGACTTAGCTCTTCTCAGCTAATCTAAGCTGATCTAAGACAATTCCAAAAGACTCATGATGGAAAAGGCTATCTGCATCCAGAGAAAGAACTATGGAGTCTGAATGCATGCAGATCAAACTTTTTCTCTTTTTCATGGTTTTTCCCTTTTGTTCTGATTCTTCTTTCACAACATGACTGATGTGTAATATAATTGTACACACATAACCTATATCAGATTGCAAGCCATCTTGGGGGGAAGGGAGGAGAGGGAAGGGTAAAACTTAGAACTCAAAATCTTAAGAGACTTGAATGTTGAAAACTAAAAATAAATAAATAAATTTTTGAAGATTACCATCATGAAGATTAAATTCAATCTAATAAACAAGTATTATTTATTAACTACAGGCACTGTGCTAAGTACTGAGGATACAAATAACAAAAAAAAAGGTGGTCCCTGCTCTCAAGGACCTTACAATCTAATAAGGGAAAACAACATAAACAAAAGATGCTGGAAAGCTAAAGGGAAGTGGAGGGTCAGGAAGAGGTAAATGTATAGGACCACATCTGTGCTAGAGGGTGAAGTGGTAGAAAAATTCAATGAGGAGCTTAATTTAAAAAAACACCAAACCATGTCAACATATAATTTTGGTGCTCTATGACCTTCATGAGAAAATATGCACAAAGGAGGACAGTGAGAAATATTGTTGAACTTATGTCTCAGGATCAAGAAATAAAGTTCACCAAAAAAAAACAGGTTACTGAGAAGCTTCAGTCTATATAACACGAATAAATCTTTCCATTGGAACTGGACATGGAGAGAATAAAAAAAAGCATTTGAAGTGTAATTAACTCTTTTAATAGACAGGCAACAACTAATTACTGATGTGTGAGTTATATTAGAGATAGCTCTCTGCAAAGGTCTCCTGCACAAAATAATCCCCTGCAACTATCTCTTTTAAATTTCATTATTTAGGAATTTTGAAGGAAACTAGTATATAATCTACGAGTACGTAGGTATACTTTTGCCTCCTTTATGCCAATGATCCTTCTCTTAATTTCAGCACTTAGCATAGAGCCATACTAGAGTAGGAAATTTAAATGCTTTTTGACTTGGCTTGTCATATTGCTAGAGACAGCATTTCTAGTATTATCTCAAATATTTGTAGAGATATGGGGCATTGCTGTGTCACCTCTGACCTTACTGAGAAATGTCTCAGTGTTTTCTAATACAATAATCAAAGGTTTTGGTTTAGATAAAGACTTAATGATCATATCAAGGAAAGATCTTTATAGTCTATGTTTTTTTTTAGCATCGATAAGTGCTATACTTTGTTGAAAGCTTTCTCTGATTTTTAAAACTTACATTCTAAATTATATTTTAATTATATTCTAAAAATTGTTTTTGGTATTAATATGATTATCCTTATTTTTTTCCTGATTTTAAAACATACTTGCCTCCTTGGTATAAATCCAATTTAGTTATTGTAAATGAATTTTTTATATTTTGCTAATTTGTGCTAATGTTGATAGTATTACTTATGCTAATGTTACATTTAAATTTTTATATTAATATCTATTAATAATATTGGTGTCTTTCTCTGTTTTGTCCCTCTCAGGTTTGAGTATGAGGTCTATATTTGTCTCATGTAAAAACCCAGCTAGAGTGCCTTCTTTTTCTATATTTGAAAACAATTTGTGCAGCAATGGCTCTTTAATTGTTTGTTCCAATTAAAAATCTATATTGTCCTAGAGGTTTCCCTTCCCCTTTGGGAGTTCTTTTAAAGCTTATTCAATTTCTCTTTCTTAAAGCAATAGTAGTATAAAACAAGAGAAGAATTAGAATCTGAGATCTCAAACAGGAAAGGTTCTTACAGGCCGTATAGTTCAAACTCCTCATATTTTTAACAAATGCAAAAACTTAGGTCCATAGAGATAAGGTGACTTGCCCAAGGTCACACAGATAGCAAGCATTAAAGATGGTATTGGAACCTAGGTCTTCTTACTATAAAGTCAGTTTTCTTCCCATTGCATCAAATGGTTGTGCCTCCTTTATGTTAAAGGTATAAGCATCAGCAAAATGGAGACAACATTATTCCTATTTTCCTAGAACATGATTATTTACATACACAATTCCAGAGAATCAGTGAAGAAGCTATTTGGGATGATTAATACTTTCAGTGAAGTAGAAGAATACAAAATAAACCCACAAAAATCATTAGCATACATATATAATACTAACAAAAACACCAGAAGACTATGAAGAAAAATCTCATTTAAAATAACAATAAATGCACATTTGGAACGTTAACCCTCTAAGACATATTTAGGAGTTATTTAAATACATTATATATAAAAAAACTCTTTACAAAAAAGGAAGATTTTAATAATTGAACAGCTATTCATTCTTCAGGGTTGACTGACATCAATATAATAAAAATTATTCACCTAAACCAATTTATAAATTGAGGGCTATAAAAATAAAACTACTAAAAGTTTCCTTTCTAAGATTACACAAAATTACAAAAATTGCTTGGAAGAAAACAAAGTTCTAGAATCTCAAAGGAAATAATAGAAATGAAGGGAGTGTAGCATTAAGAGAGCTATATTACTAATGTAAAATCATCAAAATTATTTGGCATGAGTTTAAAATATAGAAAGAAAATAGAAGAGTAGATCTGTGGAACAAAATGGATAACCAAAAGGCCCGGTGGTAATAGATGGATAGATAGATAGATAGATAGATAGATAGATAGATAGATAGATGGATATAGATATAGATATAAATACATACACACATATGTATATATAATACATATATATGTATTCATACACATATGTGTGTATATATATGTTTGAACACATATACATACATACATACATACATACATGTGCGTGTGTGAATATAGATATAAAAATGACCAGGTAGGATTCCCTATTTGACAAGAACCGCTGAGAAAACTAGAAAGCAGTTTGGCAAGAAAATTGGTTCAGACAAACATGTACTCCAATAAACTCTAATAAGACCTAAATGTAAATGGTAGCATCATAAAGCCAGACATGAGTTCAAACCCAGCCTCAGACACTTACTAGTGGTGTGCCATTGCCCCTGTTCGCCTAGGCGGCAGCTAGCTGCTGCAGTGAATAGAGTGTTGGGCCGGGAGTCACGAAGGTCTGAGTTCAAATCCTTCCTTAGACACTTGCTAGCTGTACTTGAGCTCTGTTTGCCTTAATCCACTGGAGAAGGAAATGGCAAACCACTCCATTATTCTTGCTAAGAACACCCCACGGACAGTAGGGTACACAGGGTCCCAAAGAATCAGACACAACTCAACAACGACAAGAAGCATCATAAAGAGATCAGAAACTAACAAACAGTTTTCAGATCTATTGCTAAGGGGAGACTTGCATTAACTCACATAGTTGTTGCGGGGGGCCAAATGAGATAACAGGTAAAGCACTTTGCAAACCTAATTGATTATTATTCTTGTTTTTGTTATTGTTATTAATGTATAGCTAAATAAAGGAAAAGAGGATGTAAAAGTTGGGTCGTTACAACTTCATAAAATTTAAAAGCATTTGCATGAACGCAAAAAATTCAAGAAGATAAACTGTCAAGGGGGGAAGTTTTTGTAGAAAACATTGTCAAATAAAAGTCAGGTAGACAAGATATTGACACAATAAGATAACACCAGGAACCACTTCCCAATAAATAAATGGTCAAAGGTTATAAACAGTTTTCAGAAGAAATACAAATGAACAAAAAGAATATGGAAAAAAAGCTTCAATTTGCTAATAAGATAAATGAAGATCAAAAGACAAAACAGAGAAGATTCTGAGAAGACAGTGGAATAAGGCAGGAAATTACCTGGTTCTCCTAAATTCTCCCCCCCAATATAAAACAATAGCTCAAAGTAATAATTAAATTTTGGAGGAAAGCATGTGTCTTTGGAAGGATATTATGAAAGACCCTACCTCCCAGGGCAGTGGTTTGACCTGATCAAGATGCAACTACCTCTGGGCAGATATGAATAAACAAACAAGCAGCCCTGGGGGTGGCTATGTTGGTCCCCAGCCTCAGTTTTAGGAACTTTCACCTTATGGGCAGTGTGGGGGTCAGATAGCTGATGCAGGAAGACTGCAGCATCCTCCACCAGTGCTGGACACCAGGTCCAGGTGTGCTGACCTGGCATGGCCCTGAGGTGTGCCTATGGGTGAGGAGAAACAAGCACATGCTGGTGAATATGGTCACAGAGGGTGGGAACCCTGCTGCCTGTGGGCACTCAGGGGAGAGCAGAGTCCCTGGTTCTGGCTCCAGGGCGGCTGCAGGAAGGACATCAGAGAGCAAAGGCATTTGCAGTGACGGCATTGCTAGGGGCACTCTGGTCATGGCTCAGGAGCAGAAAGGTAAGAAAACACAAAAAACCTGAAGCCTAAGATATTATCCCCCGCATCTCAGAACTAGAGTTTGATTTTAACACAAAGTGAACAGACAAGAAATAAGCTACTAAAAAATTAAGTAAGAAAAAGAACTCGACCATAGGTAGCTACTATGGTAATAGAGAAGATCTGGGTTCAAACTCAGAAGAAAATAGTGAAGTAAAAACAGCTATTTCTATCTCAAAGAAAAAGGCAAAATGGTCACAAGCCCAAAAAGAATTTTTGGAACAGCTTAAAAAGAGCTTTAAAAATCAAACAACACCAGAGGAACAATTAAGGGAAAAAATAAGAATGAAGTAAGAAAATTATAAAAAGAAAGTCAACCCATTGGAAAAAGAGATGCAAAAACTTGTAGAAGAAAATAACTCCTTAAAAATTAGAATTGGGAATGGGTGGAGCCAAGATGGCGGCTCGAAAGCAGGGACTTGCATAAGCTCCCAGCCAGGTCCCTCCAAAAACATATAAAAATGGCTCTGAACAAATTCTAGAACTGCAGAACCCACAAAGCAGCAAAGGGAAGCAGGGCTCCAGCCCAGGACAGCCTGGATGGTCACTGGGTGAGGTCTATCATGCATGGAGCTGGGAGTGGAGAGGAGCGGAGCCCAGTGTGGATGGCAGCAGGACCAACCAGACCAGGAGCCAGGCAGAATAGGCCCTAGCACCCTGAATCAGTGAGATGTGGCAGTTACCAGACTTCTCAACCCACAAACACTATAGACAACAGAGAATGTTAGTGGGGAAAGCTGCAGGGGACAGAGTGAAAGAAGGAGTTTGCAGTTCGGCCACCACCCCGGGGACAGTGGAGGAGGTACAGCTACAGATCTACAGCTGCAGTTGCTTCTGGCCCCAGGCCCACCTGGTGGGAGGAATTAAGTGGCAGATCTGAGCAGGAGTGCAGAGCCTGCTTAAGATCTGAGTCAGGTCCAGGTTGGCGTTTCTTGGGGAAGGAGGAGTGTTGGTGTGGCAGAGCTGGCTGTATAGAAATAGCTCTGAAAACAACAGTGCATCCCCTCAAGCTTGGAACAAAGTACTCTTTACTTTACAAGCAGTCATACCCTGACGAAAAACTCAAAGGTCAAGTAAATTGGCTGGGAACATGGTCAGGCAGCGAAAACACACTCAGATTCAGTCTCAGACTTTGGAATCTTTCTTTGGTGACAAAGAAGACCAAAACATACAGCCAGAAGAAGTCAACAAAATCAAAGAGCCTATATCAAAAGCCTCCAAGAAAAACACGAACTGGTCTCAGGCCATGGAAGAGCTCAAAAATGATTTGGAAAAGCAAGTTAGAGAAGTAGAGGAAAAATTGGAAAGAGAAATGAGAATGATGCAAGAAAACCATAAAAAACAAGTCAAGGACTTGCTAAAGGAGACACAAAAAAATACTGAAAAAATACTGAAGAAAACAACATCTTAAAAAATAGACTATTGAGACTATTGACTATAAATGGCAAAAGAGCTCCAAAAAGCCAATGAGGACAAGAACACCTTGAAAGGCAGAATTAGCCAAATGGAAAAGGAGGTCCAAAAGACCACTGAAGAAAATACTACCTTAAAAATGATACTGGAGCAAGTGGAAGCTAGTGACTTCATGAGAAATCAAGATATTATAAAACAGAACCAAAGGAATGAAAAAATGGAAGACAATGTAAAATATCTCATTGGAAAAACCACTGACCTGGAAAATAGATCCAGGAGAGATAATTTAAAAATTATTGGACTACCTGAAAGCCATGATCAAAAAAAGAACCTTGATATATCATCTTTCAAGAAATCATCAAGGAGAACTTCCCTGATATTCTAGAACCAGAGGGTAAAATAGAAATTGAAAGAATCCACAGATCACCTCCTGAAAAAGATCCCCAAAAGAAAACTCCTAGGAATGTTGTCGCCAAATTCCAGAGCTCCCAAGGAGAAAATTTTCAAGGAGAAAATACTGCAAGCCGCCAGAAAGAAACAAGTTGAGTACTGTGGACACACAAACAAAATAACACAAGATCTACCAGCTTCTACATTAAGGGATCAAAGGGCTTGGAATATGATATTCTGGGGGTCAATGGAGCTAGGATTAAAACCAAGAATCACCTACCCAGCAAAACTGAGTATCATGCTCCAAGGCAAAATATGGATTTTCAACAAAATAGAGGACTTTCAAGCATTCTCAATGAAAAGACCAGCGCTGAATAGAAAATTTGACTTTCAAACACAAGAATCAAGAGAAGCATGAAAAGGTAAACAAGAAACACAAATCACAAGGGACTTACTAAAGTTGAACTGTTTTGTTTACATTCCTACATGGCAAGATGATGAGTATGATTCATGAGACCTCAGTATTAGGGTAGCTGAAGGGAATATGCATGTGTGTGTGTGTGTGTGTGTGTGTGTGTGTGTGTGTGTAAAACAATTTTTATACAAAGTCAGATTTAAATAACTGGAGAAATATTGTTTGGGGGTGGGCAAAGCCAAGATAATAAAAATGACAATTCTACCTAAACTAATCTACTTATTCAATGCCATCTCAACTAAATTACCAAAAAAGCATTTTATTGCACCAGGGAAAAATAATAATAAATTTAATTTGGAAGAACAAAAGGTTAAGAATATCAAAGAAATTAATGGAAAAAGATGTAAAGCAATGGGGTTTAGCAGTACCAGATATTAAGATACATTAGAAGTCAGTAATTATCAGAACTAACTAGTACTGTCTAAGAAATAGAAAGGTAGATCAGTGGAATAGAGTAGATATATAATACACAGTAGTCAATGCTTGTAGTAACCTTGTGTTTGACAAATGTAAAGATTTAAGCTTCTGGGATGAGAATACACTATTTGGTAAAAAAAATGTTGGGAAAACTGGAAAGCAGTCTGGCAAAAATTGGGTATGGATCAATATCTTACACCATTTACCAAGATAAGGTCAAAATGGATATATTGTCTAGATGTAAATGGAGATATCATAAGAAAACTGGAAGAACCTGGAACACATTGCCTATAAAACTTATGGATAGGAGAAGAACTTATGAATAAACAAGAGATAGAGAGCACTGTGAGATGTATAATGAATAATTTTGATTACATTAAATTAATGTACAAATAAAATCAATGTAGCCAATATTAGAAGGAAAGCAGAAAATTAGAGGGGGAGGGAAAATTATGGACAGTTTCTCAGATAAAGGTCTCATATCTTAAATGTATAGAAAACTTTGTCAAATTTATAAGAATATAAGTTATTCCCCAACTGTGGTCAAAGGATATGAACATGCAATTTTTCTATGAAGAAATCAAAACTATACATAGTCGTATAAAAAGCTCTAAATCATTATTGATTAGAGAAATGCAAATTAAAACAACCTTGAGATAACATCTCACACCTATCATATTGACTCAAATGATTGAAGGGGAAATTGATAAAAGTTGGAGGGGATGTAGAAAAATTGGGACATTAATATACTGTTGTTAGAAGAGTGAACTGATCCAACCATTTTGGAGAGCAATCTGGAATTATGCCCAAAGAGTTATAGAACTGTGATCCAGCAATACCACTATTAGGTCTGTTTCCCAGGGTGATCAGGGAAAAAGGAAAAGAACCTATATGTTCTAAAATGTTTGTACCAGTTTTGTTTGTCATGGCAAAGAACTGGAACTGGGGAGGCTAAACAAGTTGTAGCAGTGATTGTGATGGAATCCTACTGTGCTGTAAGAAATGGTGAGCTCGATGATTTTAGAAAAACATGGAAAGATTTGTATGAAATAATGAAAAGTGAAGTAAGCAGAACCAAGAGAACATTGTATACAGTAAGAACAATATTGTTCAAAAAATAATTGTGAACCACCAACTCATTCTGTACCATAAATACTCAAATCAACTATAAAGGACCTATGCTACCCACCTCCAGAGAAAGAACTGATAAATAGAAGTACACATAATATGGTTTTACATATGTTTATAAATCTACATCAAATGGTGGTCTTCTCTAGTGCAAAGTGGGGAAGGAGAGAGGGAGACGGTTCAGACCTTAAAAGGTAACAAAAAAAATTAATTTAAAAAATAATTCAGGAGGCCCTCACTCCACTCCCACTAGAAGATATTCTCCAGTACTTTAATGGAACTCCTATCCCATCTTTGTGGTCATTATCTGCATACCTATACATTCTACATGCTATTTGTATCCATGGCCTTGCATAAGTTCACCACAGGGGATGTACTCAATGTGAACAAGGCATTTCTTAAGTTCTTAATGACATCAAAAGCATTTTAATGGAAAGAGCTATTCATTGGCTCTATCTCTCACTCTTCTTGTATTCGTTTCTCCTCATTTTATCCATAAGGTCATTAGAGTGACTTTTCTTCAGCTGGTTTCTTGCAGAGCTTTCTTTAACCTTATTTTTTTCTTCCATGGTTCTTTGCTGTTTTATGAAGAGATATTATTTATAAGCTTCCACCATATTTCTCTGAATACCCTATAATCCACCCTTCCACACTAACTTACTAACGAAAAAGCTTGTAGTTACTTCTCTCTCAATATTCTGAATTCTGTACTTAAAAGTGATAAATGTAATTTCATTTTTCTTTCTCTATTTTGAAACTACATACACATGAATCCTTTGGTGTTTAGCATTTAAAGAAAATTCTATCATCACCACCCCCATACTCTCCTTTTAAAGCTATTTATATTGTGGGAAGGCTTTTAAAGTTGTGATGACTACTATCAGTAGGCGGAAGTAGAATGGTAGGGGAAGTGCAGAAGGACCATAAGTAGTGATCCTTGGATTAGAAGGACTCCATGCAATCATTCCCATTCTCAGACAAAAGCAGGGCCAACAAGGCTTTGCCAAACTCAAAGCTCAAAACCTCTGGTTTTGTCCACAGCTGTTACTGCACTGTGGTTTTTCCTAATAATGTAAGAAAATGAAAGCTAGAGGACTTTCATTCACATCTCTTTGAATTGATGGTACTGTTCATCATGCTGCCCTTCCTGAAATCTTTCCTTTTCCCCTCCATGTCTCCAAATCCTGCCCACTCATGAAGGTCCAGTCCACCTCCCATATCCTCCATTAAGCCTTCCTTAACTATTCTAGGCCTGTTATGATGTGGTGGAAACAATGTGGGACATTGCATCACAAGATCTCAATTCCAGTCATCTCCACCATTTAAGAAGCTATATCACCTTGTAAAAATCACTTACACTTCATAAGTATCATTTTCCTTACCCTATATACTATTATATGAACTACCATTAGCAAGGTGGTCATGAGGAGCAAATGATATTAAATATGTATAGTACCTGAGTTTCTCCTCTCACCTTATCTGACTCCCAGAAAGTCAATCCAAATTCAAAGTACTTGGTGGCTCAGCAGCTAATCTAGATTATAGCTCAGCAGTCCCTACCAATGCATTTCTTTTACAAGAGGAGATATTGGGTCACAGCAGAAGGCAACAAAGAGCAAAACAAAATTATAGCCCCAAAGAGTCTTCACATACACAGCAGCATACTTTCTCACTGGCTACTGCGTACCACCATTTAAGAGGAGACACACACAGGTATCTTCTGTGACCAAGGCACATGCAGAAAGAATCCCTAGGGCTGGGGAACACACGCAGAGATGGGGCAATTCACATGTCTAATGCTGCTGTGGCCAATAATCTCTGGTGGTGTCATCAAGCAAGCTGCTTTGTGGTCCTTTCTTGCTTTTCCTGTAGTTACTCTGAATGTGGCCATTGCCCGCACCTAGAATGAGCACTCTCTTCTTACTTCTGTCTCATGGAATTCCTCACCTGCTTCAAAATGCACCGTATACATTAACTTCTAAACGATGCCCCTTACTTATCCCTTCCCACTTCAACTTGTACTTCCCTCCCTCCCTAATTATGTTGTATTTTTTCTGCATCTACATATATACACATCACAGACTTAACAATCATACATATATATCATATGATGTACATATACATAAACAGATGCATATACATATATAATATACACAATATATCAGAGGCATCTACATACACACATATACATGTGCATCACAAGCATATATATAAATTATAGATAGATGCATATATACATATATATCATATAAAACATACACATGATATACATAGATCTCATATAGATATATATGGCTGATTGGTTAGTTGTTGTCCTTTGTTCTTGAAGAGGACCAAAATGACATTGCCATGTTGGAGTCAAGGTACAGTATGTCCTACTGTGGTTGATCAAACCCACATGAGTTTGGAATGCCCTACCACAGGTCAGATACAAATAAATAGTCCATGGGAACATATGGGGTGGATTCTCTAAATTTGCACATCTCACGTTTCTTTTGAGCTACTGCAATTCTAGCATGGCACAGAGGAGACAGCTCTGGTTTGGAAGTCAGAGGACAGATATTTGACTGACCTCTCTGCTGGGGACTCTCTGCTCCCTTGGCTTACATGACCTGTCTCTTTCCTGGTCCTTTTCCTACCTGTCAGACTGATCTTCCCACTGCTTTCTGTCCTGCTCTGCATTCTCTTCTCACTTTATATCGATATTCTCCAGCACTCTAGCTGCATTGTCTCAATGATCTCATCATCCCTAAATGGTTTGATTTTCAGCTACAGGTAGATGACTCCCAGATCTACGTAGCCACCTTTTATCTGTCTCCTGAGCCCCCATACTACATTATCTTCTGGACATCTCAAGTTAGGGGCCCTTTGACCTTTGAAACTCAACATGTCTGAAACAGAAATGGGATACATACTCAAATTTCAAAATGTATTATAATTTTTGAACCTTATCTTCGTGTGGATGGAAGAGGAAACGACGTGTATATCTGGGAAGGTGTAGAAGTCTTCTGAACCTGTAGAGAGGTGAGAAAACTGGGGGACAGGGTGCAGTGTATAAATTAGGATTTGGGAGGGGGGGAGAGGATGGAGGAGAAACTTTTGGAGGGGTGTGTGGATTGGGATTGAGAGGGTTGGGGGAGAGGGAAGAAAAAAAGGAAAAAAAAGAAACACATATGATGAATTTATTCTATTTGCAGTTTCATGTGCACTCATCTTTATCATACTATGTCAGGGCTGTCCAACCTTAGGTTTTTATTGAAACAACAGACAATATATTTTGATTTGCCATTTTAGAGGGAGCTCTGCAGTTAGCTCAGCTTCATTTACTAAAGCATTTATGTAAATTTCTATGCTTGTAGGCAGGCTGCATAAATCATGCAGGCCGCATTTTGGACATCCCTGTACTATGTTATAGAAAGTTTGTTTTATTCCATAAATTTAGATTTTTTAAAAGATATATTATAAAGCCACAATAACAAAAATTAAATACAACTAGAAAAGATAGACAAACAGATCAGTGGAACAGAATAGAGAACCAGGAAAGAGAACATACTGAATCCAGCAATACTTATTTCAATTTATGGGGAAAAACTGAGAGGAGACTGCTACATTTCACAGGAGTCAGAACTAGAAGGGACAATAACTTTAAATGAAGATCAGAGAAGTCAATCCAGACAATACAACTATGTTTAGCTCTAGGCATCACATTCAAGCAAGGATCTTGACAAATTAAAGCGGGTCAGGGGAAGATGGCAGTCTGGTGAGACTTAAAATTACAGTGTTCAAGCACACTCGGTATTTGTTGGAGGAATTTGACATGTTCATCCATGAGAAGAGATTTGGGGGACATGGTGGGTGTCTTCAAATTTTTGAAGGGCTGCTGTGGGGACAATGGATTTGACTTATTCTGTTGACTCCAGAAGGCAGAACCAGGAGTCAAAGGTGGTACTTAGAGAGAAGGAAATCTAAGTCTTCATGTAAGGAAAAACTCCCTGACAATTAAGTTACTGCAGAGTGGCATGTTCTAAGTCAGAGGACAGTAGATTTCTCATCACTGGAGGTCTTCAAATGGAGGCTGAATGCCATGGATATTATAGAGGGATTTCATGGCAGGAATGGGCTGGAGGTAACTAGGTGGCACAGGGGGCACAGTGGACTGCATCAGGAGTTCTTAGTCTGGGAACTTTGAATTTTTTCTTCTTACTGTATTTCTTCTTTTTTTCCCCTCTTTTTTAAAAAAAATTAATTTATGGAATGAAACAAGTATTTCCATAAAAATAGTACAATAAAAAAGATGATTGTATATGAAACTGCAAATCTACTATGCACAGCTTGCTGTTCCTTTTAAATGTACCACAAAATTATCATATAAATTTCTTTTATTTTCTTCCCTTCTCCCTTCCCCTGACCCAGAGATGGCTACCATTAGATAAAATAGGTGTGTGTGTGTGTGTACATATATATAATTATTCTATACATATTTCTACTTATCAGTTCTTTCTCTGGATGCAGATAGTATCTTTCTTCATTTATCCTTTATAGTTAATTTGGGTATTTATAATAGACAAAATAATTTATTTGCTCAAAGTCATTCTTAAAACAATATTGCTGTTACTGTATATACTGTTTTCTTGATTCTTGCTTACTGTATTTCGATAGCATTATTTTCCTTTGTAATCCCATGTATTCTATTTTGTGAAATTTAAAAAACCTTATTCTGAGAAGGCTTCATCAGACCGCCAAAAGCATCTATGACATAAAAAGGTCCCTTTCTATTCTAAGATTCTATTATGAAAAATAAAACAAAAACAAACCCAAAGAGCATGCATTTGAACCCAGGTCCTTCAAATTCAGGGCCCTTTTTCTGTTCTCTATGCCATTTTCTATTTCTGCATCCTTAGAAGCAATGATATAACCTGATTCAAGAAATTCTTAAAAGCCCTAGTATATTGATGTAGTCTGAGGAACTCTCATAGAATTGTCCTTGGAAGAGATCTCTACCCTAAACACAAATCTTGTCCCAAGGCTGTCCAATCCACTCTGAGACTACTCTAATCATGAGGGCATTTTTTCTTTATGCTAAAATGAATTTGTGTCTGTGTGATGGGTGTGGATCAGCTCACTTTAGGTCTGACTTCAGGAGATGCACATAACAAACAGTAACCAGTTTCAAGCATCTTTGAATGGAAAAGCTCTTTGCTTTGAGTAGGAAGATCTGGATTAAAGTCCTGACCCCACCACTTACTAGTCTGACCTCGATCAATTTACTTCACTTCTCTGGGCCCCGTATTCTTTATCTGAAAAAGAAGGGATTAGAATACATTCTCTCTAAGTCTCCTCAGGCTCTAATGTTCTTTGATTTTGCAAACTCTATCCCCTTTTAACAGACAGTCCTTTGACTGGTTAAGATTGCTATAATGCCCTTTCTCCCACCTCCTACCCCACCCCCCCACCAAAGAGTTTTCAGGCTAAATATCCTCAATTCCTTTAAATGATTTTTTGTAAAACATGGTTTCAAAAACTCACTTTCAAGATAAAAAAAAGGAAAAAGAATCATCTCAGCTGCCCCATTCTGGATGGGTTCCCACATGTCAGTGCCACTTCTAAAACGTAGCACCCCAGACTCGACACAGTACTCCAGATGTGGTCTAAACTTAGTATAGTGGGACTTTCACCTCCCTCACTCCAGACAGTACACTGCTATGAAACTAATTCGGGTACTCTGCCTGCATATTCCTATCTGATATTAACTATACTTAAGCTGGGCATAACCCAGATTCGACAATATCCACCAATTTCACCCCACAATTTAATTCAAATCCTGCTTATTCTTTTGGTCCCTACCCAGAGATTTCTTAGACTGAAGGCTGACTGACCCCCTTGTTTGATAGGTTCAAGGGAGGATTCTTTGTCTTGCATGGGTTGAACCAGATGGCCCATTGGAGCCTTCCAACTCTGAGATTCTGTGCTTGCTGTGGGCACAAATGTGGTGAGAGAAGCTGCATTTGTATCAGACTCAGGCAGGACAGCTTCACATCTTCTTCCAACTTCACTGAGAATTTCAAGAGTAGAAATAGAAAAGACAGAAGATAATGGGTTGACACAGGATTGAAGATGAGCAGATTCTGAACATTAGTTAAGGAAAAGAGGGCATGGAACTTAAAGAACTGTGTCTTGCTAAACAGACCAACTACAGGATCAGGATTACAAAGGGAGGGGAGTGAGGACAGAGTAAAGGCAGTGGCATAGCTATAACAAGGGTGGGCCAAGAAGGGCTTTCTCCTAGGCCATCAAATTTAGAGACTGCCTAATTTAGAAAGCATGGACAACACTGGCAATCCTTCAGTGACATGGAAACAAAACAGTTCAGCATCTAGTTAGCAATAATAATTATTTTAAAAGGAAGCTACTTTTTCAGAAATACAATGATCAAAGACAATTCCAAAAGACTCATGATGGAAAATGCTATCCACAACCAAAGAAAGAACTATGAAGTCTGAATGCAGACTGAATCATACTATTTTCACTTTTGGGTTGTTTTTTTTTTTAAATTCATGGTTTTCCCTTTTGTTCTGTTTCTTCTTTCACATGACTAATGTGGAAATGTGTTTAACATGATTGCACATGTATAACCTATATCAGATTGCTTGTCATCTTAGGGAAGGGGGAGGGGAGGGAGGGAGAAAAATTTGGAACTCAAAATCTTGTTAAAAAATGAATGTTGAAAACTATCTTTACATGTAATTGGCAAAAATAAAATGTTATTTAAAAATAAATAAATAAAATAGAAAGCTACCAGATGGTGAATAGGGGGTAAATGTTTCTGTTCCCCTCACCCTTGTAAGCAGATAGGTGGTACAGTGGAGGGAACACTGGCCCTAGAGTCAAGAAGACTCAAGTTCAAATCTAATCTCAAATACTGGTTAGCTGTGTGACCCTGGGCAAATCATTTAACATCAGTTTTCTCAATCATAAAATGAGGATGATAATCACACCTACTTCCCAGGGTTGCTGTGAGGATCAAATGCTAGTTTCCCTGCCCCCTTATGCTTCTCCAACAATAGCCTTTATCCCAAGTAATCTCATGTGGGGAGGGAAATAGGCATTTATATAGCAGCTACCATATGCCAGATACTGTGCTAAGTACTTTTTACAAATATTGCATTTGATTTTTTTGATGTACAAACAGGAGAGTATTCTGCTCCACCTAGCCCCACCTCCACCCAACTGAGGTCACACTTCATATTTTTTTTTACCACCACTGCAAAAATCACAAGTTACAGTTCTAAGTAAAAGACTGAAAACAAGGAGGCATTGAGTGACTGAAGGCAGTGGGAAAGGTGGAAGGGAGCAGGAAAATAATTTTAAAAAGTAATTTTAAAGTTCATGGTCTTGCTGATGGAACCCATTTGCACAATAGTGAGACCTAAGGTATTCCCATCCCTGTGGGTTATTGAGACAGGGGGCAGGAAGGGAAGTTAAGGGAGATGAGAAAGTAGAAGAATCAGGATGTTAGAGGTTAGAAGGTTATCAGTGTGAATACTGAAATCACCAAGAATGAATGTGAAGCTTGGAGGAGAGAGAAAAACCAGGAGTCTGGCGCTAAAGGTTTTCAAAGAGGAAGGAGCATGACCTGGAGGTTGACAGCATAAGATGTTATAATAAGATGGTGTGAACTTCAAAGGAGTAATAAGTAACAAATAAATAAATAATAACAAACAAACAAATAAGTAAAAAATGATCCTACTCCTCTTCCTGGTCTTATGATGAAGGGGACAGGGGATGGCAATGGATCATGAGACAAGGAGAGAAAGCAATATTAGATATGATGGTAAACATTACAAGTCTTCAGGGTAGTCAGGTGAGCACCAGGAGGCAGGAGTGTGAGGAGATGAGCTCTAGTATAAAGGAATATTTGTCAACAATAGAGAAAGAGTATGGTGGAAATGGAGAGCAGAAGAGAATAGGGACTAGGGAGGAGGAGAACCAAATGAGGATGTAGAGAAAGGTAACAGGAGAAAGGGGTTTTCATCTAAGCACAGGACAATTATGAGGCAGGATTAGAGAAGCAGGAAGTTGGAATTTTCCTGCCATAGGATGGAGCCAAACTTACCAAAGAGGAATCAAAAGCCCCTCTTTTTCATATCATCTCTGTATTTATCTCTCTCTTTCTGACTCTCTCTATCTCTTCTTCATAAAAATTAGTGACATTTACATAGTGCTTTAAGGTTGACATCTATTTGTAACAACAATGTTACTTGCAGCTACTGTGGCTGTGTAAGACCAATAACACCAGCACACAGGAGGGCTACTAGCACAGGTTCTTTGATCTGCTTTTCTAAGGAAAACAACTTTAAGGGGTTTACAGTCTCACTTTAATTAAACATTCATATATCAATCACTTAGTTCAAGGGGAAAAGTCAGCACCTTGAACTTCAGAGAAAGCACAAACAGAAATTATAAGCAGAAATTATATAAATAGAGAAAATAACACAAATCAACAGACAGGCTTCTAGCTGTCTGACCAAGACTATACATACATAGTTACCAGAGAGAGATGCACCAACATCTGGGTTTTCAAACCCAGGGGGCTCCTTAATGGCTACCAAGAGTCTCATCTGGCGAAATCACAGGTACAGCCTTCCAATGAGTGAGCCCCAAGCAAAATGCTAACTTCAGAGTATATATACACTTCTTCAGGGTCAGAGGGTATCGCAACTATGGGACTCAAACCCATGTGACCTAGGCCTTCCTGTGCCTTAAGCAGGTCATCAAAGACTCCCAATTCAATCAAAGACTCTTGATTGAAACAAAGGCAAGACGCAAAGGCACTTGATTGCCTTAGTGCTGAGAAGCACTCCAAAACGAAAAAACAGTAAAAATCCCACCCTGCTTGCCATTACACTATTATTTCTTTTAATCCTAATAACCACTGTGTGAGGTATTATTATGCCCATTTTACAGGGGAAGATATTTAGGCTGATAGAAGTTACTTGTCAGAATCACACAGCTATCAAGCATGAGGCAGGGTTTTGTGATGTTTAAAAAGTCTGAGAGAAATAATTTCTGGGAAATTAGTCATTTTATTAATAATAATTAATATTTTTATATTTATTATTTTGGTTAATAATTAATAAAAGGTCAGTGACACTCTTCCTTGTGAAAGACAATCATGGCAGTGGGCTCACACCTATATGCCTTTGGAAGAGGGGTGTTCCTGAGGGTGGCAATCAACTCTGATTGGTTAACAATTAATGAGAGAATGAATATTACAATGAGGGGCTGAGAGTGACATCATGTCAAAGAGGAAATATCCCTATACCTAGACTACCCACAACCTTGGGCAATCCGTTCAAAGACTTTTTCCCACCCAAACAATGGCTTCCCTAACTGGGTGGGCTCTGAACAAGATTGTTAAGAAAGTTAATCTAATCTCATTATCAGTAATGTCCTTCAAGAGAATGAGGTAAACAGCAACTGTTTCTGTTCTGGCCAGAAACCCTGAGGTTCTTCCCCTCCCAGATTGGTTTTTTTTTTTTAATAGGTGAAAGAGGCTATTTTTTGCCTCATTTATTACCTAGCCTTAATCACTAAGTGGGTATTGCCTCCACAAACTGAGACTTGGAAAAGACTTAAGCTTAAAAAGGCCAAGGTCTCCCACTGCATCACGGCCATCTCCAGTCATCCTGATCTATGTCTTACCAATGGACCCAGATGGCTCTGGAGGAGAGAATGAAGCTGGTGACTTTATATAGTCCTGCCACACTTAAATCCAATTCACTTTCAAGTCAAAACATCACCTTCCTGATGTCATTGGTCCTCTTCAAGAACGAAGGACAAACAACAACAATCAAGGGACTGAACTTTTGAAATGAGGACTTTAAAAAAAGGAAGGAACTCTGGATCTCCCCAAATCATTGGTTATTAATAATCATTTCTCTCAGTTTTAACCATTGACTTCTAGATGTCAGGCTACATCAATAGTCTTCCCTTCCTCTCCCTTTCCTTCATGCCATTTTACTGGTAATGATATAAAACTGGAAATTATATGTGTTTATGTATATATGTGCGCATATATGTTTTTACTATGTTTATTCAACTTACTTGCATGTCTTCTATTCAATTAAAAAGCAGGGAATTGGAGCATTACATAATTTTTCTTTTAAAACAAGACACATAAAGTAACTTTTTCATGTATGGTCCTCATTATTAAAAAAAAAAGTTTTCCTCCAGACCAAATGAATGTACCATACTCTAGGTCAACTGCTACACACACCCTTGACAAATAAGTCATTAAGCACACCTGTTCCTATATGATGGACTTTTTCATTCCCAGAAATTCTAGATTTGATTCTGTTTTTTCTCTTAAAGATACATTCCAATGACAAGTTTTAAAGGATCTTTTGATAATATGAATTTAAGAGTGACCCATAAGGAAAATTAAAATGGCCATTCACCAGCCTTTGCTTGGCTCCAACATCTCCTATCCAGCATTCCTAGAATCTCAGTTCCTATCCCTTTGGGAGTGTCATTCTACACACATGGGCAGTTAGGTGGTGCAGTGGATAGAACACTGGGCTTGGAATCAGAAAGATTCGTCTTCGTGAGTTCAGATGTGGCTTCAGACACTTACTGGCTATGTGACCCTGGGCACATCATTTGACCCTGTTTGCCTTGGTTTCTCATCTGTAAAATGAGCTGGAGAAGGAAATGGCAAACCACTCTAGTATCTTTGCCAACAAAACCCCAAATGAGGTCTCAAAGAGTCAGAAATAACTAGAACGGCTCAACAACATGTACTATGTGCCAGGCACTGTGCTAAGCACTTTTTTACAAATATTATCTCATTTGATCCTCACAACAGTCCTGTGAGGTAGGTGCTATAATCACCATTTTTTAAAGTTGAGGGAACTGAGGCAAATGGAGGTTTAATAACTTGCCCAAGGTTACACAATTAATGGATGTGTGAGACCAGATTTGAACTCAGGTCTTCCTGACTCCAAGCCCTGACATCTATATACTGTACCACCTGCCCCTCTCCCCACAGTGGGATGGGCAGATGAAAACAATTTGTTCCAATGGCCATGAAGGTGGCTAAAGCAGGCACTGTGGAGTGCTTAAAGCTTAGTTAGACGTCAAAGACGCCAACCAAGGTCATCCACTGCATCCGGGGCCATCGTCAATCATCCTTACTTTTGTCTTGTCCCTGGATGTCGATGACTCTGGAAGAGAGAGTGAAGCTGACAACTTTGTGTAACTGCCTCACCTAAATCCAATTCACCCACATGTCAAGATGTCACCATGATGTCATTGTTCTTCAAAAATGAAGGACAAACAACAACAACCAGCCTGAGAACTGAATTTAGGGATGGCATAAATGTACACACAGAGGCTCTGAGTTTATACAAGCCTAGTAGAACATGTTTTTTTTTTCTCTTAGAACCCTTTCTCACAGGAGGAGGGAGAGCAGAAAGTGGGAAGGCAATGAAGGCCCTCTCAAGAGGTCCAACAGCAGCCTGAAAACTTCTCTGAAATCTCCCTGAATAGTAATAAGCAGCCACTCCACCATTAGTAAACAAAAAGAGCAAATTCAGCCATTCCTTGCCCTGGTATTTGTATCTTTATGCATCTATCCTCTGTCACTACTGAACTGAGCTTCTCGGAATTCTATCAGGTGGGCACCTCAGACATTTTCTTTTCAAATACTATTACTAATCTCATCTTCAGAATTAGGTAAGAAAAAGCAACTGTGTTGTCATTTTTTAGACACCTAGTGACCTGACTTAGTAAAACAGATATTGGAAATGAGTTTGTTAAATTGATTAGAGGATTCCTCAGTCCTTGGATATGTCGATCAAATAAAGGGAGATGAAGTTTTCAAGCAAATCTTAGTCTTTAACCTATGGTAGCAATACCCAGCTGCATCCTAATCCCACCCCAGGCCCCAGATGAATGACACTAATTTAGGATATTTTAAGCACAAAATTTAGAACTTCTTTAAGCATGGATAGCTGAAACAACAAAAAACATCTCATTTATAACACCTTATTTTTTTTACAATAATGAAAGAAATGAATATTTGTTTAGAAAATACCATAAAAATTAATTTCACCTTCTTCTCTTGAGCTATGAAATACACCGAACAGAGGAAGTGACAGAAGAAACAAAACACTCCTAAGTACCAATTTTGAGTACCCTTTGACTTCACTGTTATGTGCTTCTCTAAAATATTGACTTGTTATCTGTCTTTAAGGGTTTCCCCACCTTTTTTTTCTGGCCAGCTCCAGTTCCAACTAACGTTCAGCTGCTAGTTAGAGTACAGGTGTTAAATACCTCATTAGCACATTTTTGCTACTCCCTTGGAGTACTAAATGCCCTCAAGCCGCTCTTAAATTATACCAGAATAAGCCACCTCCAGCCATCTGGTTTCAAAACTCAGAGACTTTTCCATCTCCTCTTCTCTTTCTGTCTCTGTCTCTCTCTGTCTCTGTCTCTCCTCTCCCCACTCCTGACACCTCCCATCCCGATCCAGCACTGATTTAAAAAACAGGTAAATAGGTTTCTTCATAGTCCCTAGCTTAGATTTTCCAAAGAATTCATGGACAATCACCTTGGAGAATGAATGGTTCAACCATAGCATGTAACATGTTGCCCTTACATAATAAATGTTTCTTAAATGTAATTGAATCAACTTAAAATCATGACAACTACACTTCTGACTTCAGGGACTGAGAAAAGCTTGTGATTATCATGGAATTAACAAAAGCAATGCAGCATTATTATAATAATATCTAGCATGTATATAACACTTTAAGATTTGCAAAATGCTTTCCAAATATCTCATTTGCTCTTCAAAAAAACCTTGTAAAGTAGATGCTATTGTTATCCTAATTTTTGCAGTTTAGGAGGCTGGAAGAGATTACGTAACTTACCCACAGTCACGCAGGAAATAAATATCTGGAGTTGGATTTGGACATGGGACTTCCTGATTACAAATACAGGGATTCATCCATTATACAACCTAGCTTCCATTCTCACTAGGTCTTACTTTGACTCTAAAGATCTGGGTTTGAATCAAGTGTTCCTCTTGGGACCTCTTATGCATCTGGCCCCAGCACAGCCTTGTCAGTTTCTCATCTTTGGCCCTGTCCTGTCTTCCTCTTCTTAAAGGGCCCTGTGTTTTTTTTGGTCTTTATTCTCCATTGCTTGCCATTGATTTTCCTTACCATTACCATCTGTTGCTTGACTCTATCTGCTTTAATTACTTACGTATTTTCTGTACTTTCTGCACCACGAGCATGGTTTTAACTGGCTGTAAGTAAATTAATTACTTACCAGTAGTGACATATTTATTATCAATTGCACAATTGCTTTATGTACTTCTAGTAAAACATTACTTCAAGTGTAAAATATGTCTAGTAAAGAACGAATTACCCATGCTAATAACACATTTGACACAAACCATTATTTATTGTGCTTTGAGCTGGCGTTTGTCAAAAGCCTCAAGTCATTTCATTTTTGCTGTGGGCTCATAGTTACATATTTGTGTAATTTAGTCATTCATTACTGTCAACGTATACTTGTCCTTGCCTTAAAACAAAGAAAGCAACTTAGCTTCGGAGGAATGTTCTTCAGGATGTCTTTTCAACTTGGAAGGGAAAATGCCAAATATTCCCTACGTACATGTGATGCCAGAGCTGGGAGAGGTGTTAGGAGCAGCTGGACCAACCCTCTTACATTACAGATAAGGAAACAGAGATTCAGAAATGGATTGGCTCATCCAAGGCCACACTCAGCTTTAGGGATGGAATCAGAAGTAGGATCCAGGTGTCTTAAGCCCCAAATCCAGGGATCTTTTTTACCATACCATGAGGCCTTTCATATTTTCCAGAGCCAAGAATGAAATGGGAAAGATTGAACAAGGGAAACCAATTAATCAAGTTATGATACATGAATATAAAGAAATACTGTTATGCCATAAGAAACGATGAAAGGGATGAGTTTTGAGAAACCTGGGAAGATTTGTATTAAAGTATGAAGAATGAATTGAGCAGAGCCAGAACAATTCATACTATAACAACAACACTGTAAAAACAAACTTGGAGAGACTTAGGAATTCTGAAACAATGTTTCCATGGGATTCATGATGAAAAATGCCACTCATCTTGTCACACAGAGGTTATGAACTAAAATTGCAGAATGAAACATAAATTGATGGTCAAGGCCAATGCAGGAACTTATATTGCTTCACTATGTATATTTGTTATAAAAGTTTTCTTTTTCTTTTCAATTAGGAGAGCTTGGGAGAGAGAATATAAATGCTTGTTAATTGGGAAAAGAAAATTTTAATTAAGTTAGAAAACAGCAAATGCTCTGATATTCATTATTTTTTTGTTAAAGCTTTTTATATTTTTCATATCATTTCTCCATAAAGCCCTCACCTATTGAAACACACAAACAAAAAAGTTCAGCAAAGTTGATTTATAAAGCAACCATCTCTGACGATATATGTAACTTTCCATACCCATAGTCCCTCACTTCTCTGACATGGAAAAGAAGTGCTCATTTCAGAATCAAAATTGTTCATCGCAATTAGTTTGAGTTCAGTTGTCTTTTAGTCTTGTTTCCATTTCAAATTATTGGCATAACATATATGATTCTTTGGATTCTGCTTTCTTTACTCTGCATCTTCTCAAACTTCTCCCCCTTTGTCTCTCTAAATTACATTGATATTTGACATTTGTCATATCTTTATTAAGTTTCTTTTCTCTGTCCCATTTACTTTTCAAAGTCTCTATCCAGTTCTTGATTTCTCAACAATACTTAGAATTCTCATGAAATCTGTTTTGGTTTATTTTTTTTTCTCTATAAGATTATGTTCAACTTTTCAGAATGTTATTTCTGATTTTCTTTCTCATCTCGAAGTTGATGAAGTGTATGGTGCAAGTCTGGTCTATAGTAGATGGTTTACTTCTTCCTTTCCACTTGTAATAATATTCTTTGACCTACATGCTTTGGATCACGGTAGTTACATTTCTTAGTGTGTTATAACTAGGATTTCTCTGTAGTGATGATGTGTGAATTCTCTCAATTGGCATTTTGCCTTCTGGTTCCAAAACTTGGGGCAATTTTCCTTTTATTATTGGCCAATTCATATCTTCAATCTTTTTATTCTCTTCTTGGCAATTTTCTTTTGTGCTTTCTTGAAAGGTACTTTTTTTTGTTTTAGTTTTATCATATTCTTCCAGGCTTCTAATGATTATTAGATTATCTATATGTGCCCTAAATTCCAGACATTTATTTTTTATAGTAAATAACTCACATGTTCTTCCAAACGTTCTATATTTTTACCTTGCTTTCCTATTTTATAGTATCACTAAAAATTTGAGTTTTGTTCCCTCCGTTCTTTTGCTATATGGTCTATTCGACTTATGGGAATGTGAAGCAATATTGCATGGATTCCTGTGGAACACACAGACAGCCAAAGTTATCATATTCTTGCTGCATTGCAAGTTTACCTTTTTTGATTAGGTATCTCCCTGAATGCATTCTTTATTCTGCTCCTCTTGTCCAATCATATGTTGGTAATATGTTGCTTCCTACTCATATCTATTATGAGCTTTTCCATTGTCCTAAGATGACTCAACCTTAAATCTTCAGAGGCCATGTTATTCTACAACTCAAAGTCCATTCCAAGTCTTCCTAATAATATCATCTGTCTAAGAGATAAATATTTGTTTCAGGGAAAAGCTTGGAGTCATTAAATGTACCATGTATTTTTTTTTCCTTTCTTTTTTCATCATGTATTTTTTCTAAAGGCAATCCAGCCTAATTTCCTCTTCTATCCAGCTCTGATCCCAACCTATTGACCACCTACAATTTATATGCTGATGGATGAATCCTATGAATTGTTCACCCAATCAGCAACACTGGGCAAAACAAAGCAGACAAAGAATGTATATCGTTTAGACTATCACATACTGTTAGATGGATAAGTCTAGCAAGTAAGTGTCTCAAAATTGCTGCATAAAGTTACCTTAGAGAAAGCAAGAGGAGAAATTCTAGGTGAGGAGTAGCCTACAGTTATCACTGTGAATTTACAACCCAAGTTCTCACAAGCCATCTTCCTAAGCGATATTCTCAGGCCAGTGTTGCTAGTTTTTTTTTTTTTAATTATCACATATAACATTCCAGAATGTTAAAGATGGAAGGAACCTTTAAAGATCCTTTATCTAATCTTCTCAGGGAATTTAGACTAACTGCCACATAGTCCAACCCTCTTGTTTTGTAGATAAGGAAACTGATGACCAAAAGTTTTAAGTGACTTGCCTAAAGTCATGCAACAGTGAGCCTGACTACAAATGTAGGGCTTTTTCCTCTGTTGGTGTCATCTCAAGTGGCAGAATTGGGACAAACATGAGGTTTCTTGAGCCACATCCACAATTCCTGCCATGATACCTCCACTCCTACACCTCACTCCAACACAATGCTGTCAATACAAGGAAGTCTGCATGAGGAATAACATTGGGATGTAATTTTCCCTCATGTATGAAGACCAATCATTAAGATAAAGTCAATGAGCCCCACTAATGTATCGGTTAGTCCTATAGCCTTGAAAACATAGCTGTTTCTAATTAACTCTGTGTGTGTGTGTGTGTGTGTGTGTGTGTGTGTGTGGATATATGTGTGTGTGTGCGCGCGTGCCTGGAACTATCCCAAGGACTTTGCCACACTGATTATAGGATACTGTATTGTGTGTCCTTTAAGAGTCAGCCAAAGTGGTGACCTCTCATGCAGCAGGCAAATCTACCTATGACCTTTCCTACCTGGACAATTTTAATCCTTTAGAAGCAGTAAGTAAGCTTCACCTTTCAAACATAGCATCTACTTTAGGCTGCCTGATTACCCGGAGTCACAAATAAACAAAGGTCCTTGGTTGAGTCTTCCCATGGAATAAGCTTTGTTTTGTTCCAAAGGCAGCACTGCAGAGTGAATTTGGCACTGGAATTATAATCAGAAGATCTGGGTTCAAATCCTGCCAAAGGTATTTACTCTTTGTGTGACCCTGCAAGTCATTTAATCTTTCTGGGCCTCAGTTTCCTCACCTATAAAATTAAGGGATTAGATTCTGTAGCCATTAAGGTCCCTTCCAGCTCTAAATCTATGGCCCACTCTGTGTGCCTGCCCTTCAAATGTTTCATCAGTCATAAGGAACAAATAATGAAAGACTTGGAAGTTGATCAGTGCTGATCAGGACAGATCCAGCACCATTCCTGTAAAAATCTGCTCGAAGTACAGTATCTGTCGATGCTGGCTTGGAAGCATCTTCGTTGTGTGCATGAAGGCCAGCACATGCTAACACTTTAGACTGCCCTGTAAAGACCTGTTCAAATTGTGATGTGCTGCTGGAACATCCTAAGCAAACACAGCATGCCAGAAGGCAAGATGTGTGTAAACTCGTGTCTGCAACCAAGAGAGAAATGTGAACTTTGCCAACTCTGTCCCTTAACAGCAGAGAAGAGATTCTTTACCCTTCTACCTCAGTCTAAAGACTGAACTTTTGCACAGATAAATAGATCTTCATGGTGAACAGGCTAGGTCTTGGAAAAAGAGGATCCCCTGCCCCCCTCTCTCCCTCTCCTTCTCTTTTTCTATTTTAAATTTAAACACACAATAAGAAAAGAAGAAGAAACATTTTATCTCTGTCTCTCATCTCTCTTTCTGTTTCTCTGTCTCTGTCTTTCCCCTGTCTCTGTCTCAAAATTACCTCAGAGAAATATGTTTGCTATGTGTCTATCCTAGGATTCAAAGGCAGTTTTACAATTTCCTAATGAAAGGGATGCTTTACAGAAAATTTCTCACCCAAGGATCGTACACTTGATAGAAATATCATGTTTTATGGAATTCATTGAGCAAATTTGGTCATTTTGAACCTGTAGAGGATAGACATGTGATCACGTGTGTGATTCCACAAACAAACCTACATTTTATCTCTCTTAAAAACAACCTTGGACACATTCTATCCCACACACAAATTCTCTCTGATTTATACTCATTCTTTCTCTCTCTCATACACGCTCCTTCTACATATGTTCTCTTACACATTAACTCTTAAGCACATCTATGTTCTCTCTTCTCTCTCTTTTTTCTCTCTGTATCTCTGTCTCTTTCTGTCTCTGTCTGTCTTTGTCTCTGTCTCTCTGTCTCTGACAGACACACACAGCTTGGTACTACACTTCAACAAAAGCAATTCTGTGCTGTAAAACCATAGATTCAAAAAGATAACATAAAGTACATGGACAGAAGAACCCTAGTGAAGGTGTCCAGTACTTCTGCACAGGCTGTATGCTCCTCTCCCCCATGATCTCCTTCTCACTTCTGCCTCTTGACTCAGCACCCTTCAATGCTGAGCTCAAGTGTCACCTTGTACCCAAGGCCTTTCCTGATCCTTCCTGCCACCCTAAACCCTCCAGTTGTTAATCTTTCCCCACCCCACCCTGCCAAAATTATTTTATTTTTATTTTGTATATGTTTTATCTGAGTATGTTTCTTACCTCAGTAGAGTGTAAACTCCTTGAAGGCAGGGACTGTTCAGTTTTGCCTTTGTATCCTAAGATGCTAGCACAATTCCTTGTACATAGTTGGTGTTTTAATAAATGCTTTATAAAATAAAATTGAATTGAAAGGTACTATAAATACAATTTATCTTAAGTAGAATAAACTGGGTAAATTGTCCCAATTAGGACTATCCTGGTCTAAGGAAGAAGTTAGGGTAGAGCCCTTCTAGGTCCTGTAATTTTCCCAAAAGTTTTTTGGGAGAATGAAGAGAGAGTGGTTATCAGCTGGTTAGTGACCCAGAGGAGAGAAAACATTGAAGTGGCAGAAATTGTTAATGGTCGTGGAGGGGAGCTATCTATGATAGTGTCGAACCTTGAATTTGTAGGAAAGAGCTTTACCTGTAATTATTGCAAATACCCAAAATAACTTAAAGATATGAGTATGCTCAGTTGAGCAGCTAGGCCAGGCCTAAAGTCAGGAAGACCTGAATTCAAATCCACCTTTGGATACTTACCAGCTAGCTGTGTGACCCTGGGCAAGTCACTTAACCCTCTTTGCTTCATCTATAAAATGATCTAGAGAAGAAAAAGGCAAACCACTCCAGCATCTCTGCCAAGAAAACCCCAAATGGGGTCACGAAGAGTCAGATACAACTGAAACAACTGAACAACAACTACAACGACACAAGTAAGGTCCCCACTCCCAGCTCTGTGGAATTTTCTATTTTTAGTTAAGTATCATACGTTCATTTGTACATGTACAAACTGGCATTCGAGTCAAGTATTTTTAAAGGAATTCAACTCATCAGAAACTTCTACAATTACCAATGCAACAGGAACATTCGCTGACAGACAGCGGGGAACATTTCTTGTTGATCTTAATAAAAGTGTCCAGATAATTTAGCAGGCTTGTTAGAGTGATGTTGGACTCAGAAGTGAAGCCTAATGACAAATCAGCATTTCATTTTTTCAGATTGGCACATGTAGTAAAAAGCCGCATACCCGGAGCCAGGAGACTTCAGCTGTGGTCCCAGTCTCGCTGCTGTCTAAGTACAAGCCACTGAGAAATTCAGACAAATGAATGACAGAGCCCCTATCTCAGAACCCAGCCCTGCTGGCACTCCAATGCTCTTTAGGTAACTCTAAGAACCTGAACAGGTTGTGAACTTGGTATTAGACTTTTGAATTATTAAATGTTAGGAGAGACAGCATGGTCTAGTGGGAAGCACACTGGATTGGAAACCTGACTCTGTTACTATAGGTTTGTGGTTGTTTGATCATTTTCAGTCATGTCTGACTCTTTATGACTCCATTTGGGGTTTTCTTGGCAGAGATACTAGAGTGGTTTGCCATTTCCTTCATTCTACAGATGAGGAAACTGGGGCCAGCAGAGCTAAGTGATTCACCCAGGGTCACACAGCTACCATCTGAGGGTGGAGTTTAACTCAGGAAGAGTCTTCCTGACTCCAGGTCTGGCCTTCTATCCACCAGGCTACCTAGCTGCCCTGTTTGATTATGGGAAAATCCTTTAATCTCTTTAGACATCAATTTCCTCTGCTTTAATAAAGAGACCAAATTAAGTGACCTCTCAATTACCTTCCAAATGCTACATTCAACCTCTGTGGGCCTCAGTATCCTCACATGTAAAGCAAGGGCATTGAACCTCTAAATTGTTTTCCAGCTTTCAATCTCCAATTCTCTATAATCCTTCTAGTTCTAAATCTTACATCTCTCTAAATCTCTAAGCTTATGGTATCATCAAACTTACTTTTTTTTTGCAGTTTTCCCCCATGTAAAGGCTCGATAAGGCTTTGGTCGCTTGGTGAGGAAATTTGATCAACTTCTTCCAGTGTCTGGTAGTAAGTTTGGTGCTGAATGGGGATCAATCTCTCTTGCCAGACAGGAGGGAACTATATTGTATAATGTAGTCACAGCACATCTCCTTAAACTCCTATCATGATACCAGAGAGTGATGGGCAGTGAACAGAATGGAGGCTCATATTTAGTGTTTATATCTCAAATTACATCTGCAATGCCTTCAAACAACTTATTTCTAATGGTATTCCTTACTAAAGAAGCCAACATCTGCCTTTTGTTATGCTAACCCATACTGTTTGAAACATTAACAGCCTATTTGAGTAAAAATTCCCTTTTCTAAACTGCCTAAGGGAGACAGAGAGTAGTAAGGATTTTGGCAGAGATCATCACCACTATCGATACCATCTAAAAGTATGTATGTATCCATATATGCATGATATTTTGCTGGGCTATGTAGAGGTGGGCTGAAATGATGGAAAATTATTTTTGGTTTTTCTAAAGAGGTCTCTAATTTTGTTCCAAAATTCTGAGCGAGCCAAAACCAGTCTAGAAAACCAGTTATATTCTCCCATTTTCCCTTAATGGGGGAAAAAAGATAGGGAAAAGGAATTGAGGAATGGATAGGAAAATCAATCCCATTCCCTTTTAGGCCTATCAGGGGCTGTTCTGTTATTGCCCTTCCAGATCACCTTGTTCTCTTTCTACAATGCAAAGAGCTTTTGAAACCCAGACAAATGGCAAATGAAGTGGTTATTTCTCCATTGGGCCTTTCTTTTGCGAACCTTAAATACACACATTTTACTCTCCCCCAAACGCTTACACTTCGTATTGTTTTTACCTAATGAAAATAACACACAGACACACACACACACCCATCCTAACACACACACACACATACACACACACACAACAGATCCATCCAATATTTTAGAGTGTCTTTCTGATTTTTAGCATGTTTACTACCATCAGTATTGTTGTCTAATGCTTGTAAGCTCATAGAAAGCAGAGAAAATATCTGTTTAATTATGTATTTAGGATATTAGGTATTAGGTATAGAGATGCAGGACAAAAATTGCTGGATCTATCCATCACCTCAAGTCTTGCCAAGGGAAACTCCAAAGATAGCATGCGTGGTAGTATGAGCTTCAAAGGGCAATTGAAAGGAATTTGTTCATTCTAACCCAAATATCAGGTGGAACTTCTAGGGAAGTTGCCAATGAAGAAGAAACAGAATATGCAAGAAACCAGTTTGACCTGGGGAATTCTTTATGTGCTGACTAGATGGGGCTTTGAGGTTCATTCACAAAAGAGCTGAAATAGCCCTAAGCCTCTGAGTTACTCCTCCAAAAAAGCTGTAAACAGAACAGGTCACACATACCATCCTCTGGCAGTAGAATATCACACTATTGCAATTCAGTAGATATTCAACATATGGTTGTAGTAGCTTAGAGCAGAAAATCAGCAGAAGCAGAACTTGGAAGAAAGCAGCCTAGCACGTGAAATTAGCAGCTCTTTAGGGAAGTAGTAGCAAGAGATACCTATGAAGGGGAAGAAGCATCCCAGCTGAATGTAGCTCTAGGAGCATAAGTTGTCTGTCTTAACACATTGTGGAAGTTTGTGGGAGAGTCTATAATTTTCTTTTGTGGGTAGGGGAGACTTCTCTTTGAATTAATGTATTTTTATTTGTTGTTTTGGTTTGATTAAAAAGAATGAAGCATTAGATGGGGGCTCATGAGCCATGGTTCTAAATAGATGCAGATATGAAGCATATTTTAAATGTAGAGCCTGAAGATTTTGAACCTGGAATATAGTAGCCCATGTATGAGAAGTTTGGAGAGATGGGCAGGAACCTGGTGATGAGGTCTGTCTTGCTGGATTTGAGGGACAGGCAAGGGAATGGTGGGAGTCAGCAGAAAGGTAGGAGTGCAGGGAAGATTGCAAGAGCTAGGAGGAAGCTCAAGGTTATCTAATCCAACCTTTTTATTTTATAAATGAGTAACTGAGACAAATAAAGAGGTTATGCAACTTGCCTGTGGGGGTGGATGGAGATAAAAGGAGCCAACTTTTATTAAATGTCTATAATAAACCACGCACTACGCAAGATGCTTTACAAATATTATCTCAGAACAACCCTGGGAGGTAGGTGCCATTAACTCCATTTCAGGAAACTGAGGCAAATAAGGATTAATTGACTTTCCCATGGTCCCAGAGCTGGTAAAGTATCTGAGGCTGGATCTGAACTCAGGTCTCCCTAACTCTAAGCCCAGCCCTCTAAACACTGAGCCCCAGTGACAGTCAGAATCTGAGAAAAATAAAAGCACTCTGCCACAAAATATGGCACCTACTCTGTTAAACCAAGCATAGCAAGGATGGTTCAAGCAGAGAATTTTCAAGCAATAATTGCTTTATTCTCATTGAAAGAGCACTCAACTAGAAGTCCAAAGATCTGAGTACAAGTCTTACATCTAATACTCACTGGCCACTTGACCTTGATAAGTCACTTATCCTCTTTGGGACTCAGTTTTCTGAGAACAAAATGGGCTTAAAAGACTTGCAGCCACTTACTGGTTAAGCCACTTGTTAAGAGGCTCCAATGAGATAATGGATGTAAAAATGTATTGAAAACTTCAAAGTACTATGCAAATTTAAGGGAGTAATTTTTAAATTATATTTGGCAGAAAAGAGATCACTAAACATCTATTAAGCTCCTACTGTGTGCCAGGCACTATGCTGTGAGCTGGGGATAAAAAAAAAGAGACAAAAATTGTCCTTGACTTCAAGGCCTTATTAAATTGCTCTCTCTGTCTCTCTCTCTGTCTCTGTCCCTGTCTCTCTCTCTCTCAACTCTCTTTTCCATGACTCAGTCAACTTTCCATTGAAAATCAAAGGAAGATGCAGCTATACAGATGCCTGTAACCACAGGGAGAACAATGACCCCAGGGGCATGCTCTCATAGGCCAGGGCCAGGGCCACTCCCTTTGAGGGAATAAAAAGAAACTCTTAGGATTCTCACCAAGTTCTTTTCCTAGAATTCCTATTGTCAATTCACAGTGGTAATCCAGGCCAGATGAGTGAAAGGGATGACAGGGAAAACTAATAAAAGAAGATTCTAACAATGCAGCTCAATCCACAGAAAGCTTCACTGTCCCTTAGCTGGTAGGTTACCAAGGGTTCACTGTGCAGACTGCTGTGATGTATTTTTCAATGAAAGGTAATCTATCACAGTAAAATCTTAATTAACCAACTCCTTAGGGAAAAGAGTGTTATTAAAGGTTACCAATTCTTTTTTTTAATTACTCATTAAAATCATATTCAAACTTTGCCAAGTCTTGTAAACTCTACCAATCCATCTCTCTATCCACTTCTCTCTACCTATATGGCCTGCACCCAAGTTCATGCCCTCATCATTTTTCTCCTAAACTATTATTATGAAAGACTCCTAATTATTCTCCTAGTTTCCAATCTATCCTCTTACTCAAAGCTATATTCCATATAACTGCCAAATTGCTATTCCTAAAGTACCATGTCACTCTTCTACTAAAGAAGTTGTAGGGTTTTTTTTATTTTTAATCATTTTTGTAATTAACTATTTCCCAATTATATATACTTTTTAATAATCATATTTTAAAACTTTGAGTTCTAAATTCTGTCCATCCCACTCATTCTTCACTCCTCCTTGAGAAGGTAAGCAATTTGATATCAGCTATACATGTGAAGTCAAGCAAAACATCTTTCCATATAAGCCATGTTGCAAAAGAAAACAAGAAAAATAAGGTTTTTAAAAATGTGCTTCAATCTGCTTTCAGAGTTCATCAGTTCTCTCTCTGGAGGTGGACAGCATTTTTCATCATAAGCCCTTTGGAACTGTATCATTGAATTGTTGAGCATAGCTAAGTCTTTCACAGTTGATCATCATTACAATATTACTGTGCACAATGTTCTCCTAATTCTGCTCATTTCACTTTGCATCCATTCATATACGTCTTCCCAGGTTTTTCTAAGAGCATCCTGCTTATCATTTCTTATAGCGCAATAGTATTCCACCACAATCATATACCACAACTTATTAAGCCATTCTTCGATTGGTGGACATCCCCTCAATTTCCAATTCTTTGCCCCCCAAGAATGAGCTGCTACAGTTTTGTACAAATGGCTTCTTTACCCTTTTCTTTGATCTCTTTGGGATACAGACCAAGTAATAGTATTGTTGGGTCAAAGGGTATACATAGCTGTATAGCCCTTTAGTCATAATTCCAAATTGTTCTCCAGAATGGTTGGATCAATTCACAACTCCACCAACAGTGCAGTAGTATCCCAATGTTTCCACATCTCTTCTAGCATTTGTCAATTCCCTTTTCTGTCATATTAGCCAATCTGACAGGTGTGAGGTGGTGTCTCAGACTTGCTTTCATTTGCATTTCTCTAATCAGTAGTGATTTAGAGCATTTTTTCATGTTACTATTGATAGCTTTTATTTCTTCTTCTGAAAACTTCCTGTTCATATCCTTTGACCATTTATCAACTGGGGAATGGCTCTTATTTTTATAAATTTGGCTCAGTCCCCTAAATATTTGAAAAACAAGGCCTTTATCAAAGAAATTTACTGTAATTTTTTTTTCCAATTTCCTTCCTTCTAATTTTGGCTGCATTAGTTTTGTTTGTACAAAAGTCTTTTAATTTTGTGTAATCAAAATTAACTATTTTACTTCCTGTAATCCTCTCTATCTTTTATTTGGCCATAAACATTTCCCTTATCCATAGATCTCACAGGTACATTCTTCTATGCTCCCCTAATTTATTTATGATTTACTTCGTGTTTAAATCATTTATCCATTTTGATCTTATCTTGGTACACGGTTCAAGATGTTGGTCTATATCTAGTTTCTGCCAAAATGCTTTCTACTTTTCCCAGAAATTTTTATCAAATGTTGAGCTCTTACCTCAAAAGTTTGGATCATTGGGTTTAACAAGCACTAGATTAGTCTGGTCATTTACTACTATATATTGTATACCTAATCTTCCACTTATCCACCACTCTGTTTCTTAGTCAGTAGATTGTTTTGATGATTACCTCTTTGTAATACAGTTTGTGATCTGGTATAGCTCGGACATCTGCCTTCACTTTTTTTTTCCATTAATTTCCTTGGCATTCTTGACCTTTTGTTCTTCCAGATGAATTTTATTATTTTTTCTAGTTCCATAAGATAATTTTTAGTAGTTTGATTGGTATGGCACTTAATAAGTATATTAATATAGGTAGAATTGTCATTTTTATTGTGTTGACTCAGCCTACCCATGAGCAATTAATATTTCTCCAATTGTTTAGATTTTATTTTATTTGTGTGAAAAGCATTTTGTAATTGTGGTATTTAGTTCTGGGGTTTGTCTTGGCAGGTAAACTCCCAAGTATTTTATATTGTCTACAGTTATTTTAAGTGGAATTTCTTTTTCATTCTTGTGCTACTGGGTTTTGTTGGTAGTATATAGAAATGCAGATAATTTGTGTGGGTTTATTTTATATCCTACAACTTTGTTGAAGTAGGGCTCTCTAAGTATATAATCATGTCATATGTAAAGTGATAGTTTTGTTTCCTCATTGCCTACATTTATTCCTTCAATTTCTTTTTCTTGTCTTATTGTTAGGTGGCTAGCATTTCTAATACAACACTGAATAACAGTGGTGATAATGGATACTTTTTATTCATTCCAAGTCTTATTGGGAAGGCCTCAAGTTCATCCCAGTTACAAATAATGGTTTCTCTTGGTTTTAAATAATGCTTATTTTGAGAAAGACTCCATTGATTCCTATACTTCCTAATTTTTTTTTAAATAGGAATGGGTATTGTTTTTGTCAAAGTATTTTTCTGTATTTATTGATAAAATCATATGATTTGGGGGGTTTTGTTATTGATATAGTCAATTATGCTGATAGTTTTCCTAATATATTGAACCAGCTCTGCACTTTTATATGATCTTTGCAATATATTGCTGTAATCTCCTTGCAAATATTTTATTTAAATTTTTTACATCAATATTCATTAGGAAAATTGGTCTATAGTTTTCTTTCTCTGTTTTTGCTCTCCCTGATTTAGGCATCAAAACCATATTTGTGTCATAAAAGGAATTTGGTAGGACTGTTTCTTTAACTGTTTTTTCAAATAGTTTAAATAGTATTGAGATTAATTGTTTGATAGAATTCCCTTGTAAATCCATCTAGTCTTAGGGACTTTTTCTTAGGAAGTTCATTTACGTCATGTTCAGCTTCTTTTTCTAAGATGGTGTTATTTAGGCATTTTATTTCCTCTTCTATTACTCTGGGAAGTTTACATATATATAGATATAGATATAGATATATAGATACATAGGTATATCTATAGATATATCTATATCTATATCTATATGTTCATCCATTTCTCTTAGATTGTCTGTTTTACTGGTATATAATTGGGCAAAATAACTCTTAATAATCACTTTAATTTCATCTTCATTTGTGGTACATTCACTCTTTTCATTTTTGTTACTAATAATTTGGTTTTCTTCTATTTTTTGAATCAAATTAGCTAATGGTTAATCAATTTTATTGTTTTTCCCATAAAACCAGCTTGTGTTTATTAGTTGTATTTTATTAGTTCAATAATGTATTTATTAGTTCAATGGTTTTGCTTAATTGGGAATTGTTTAATCGAGGATTTTTTATTTTTCTAGTTTTTTTTTTAAATTGCATGCTCAATTGATTCACTGTTATCTCTTTTAGTGGTGTATGCATTTAGAGATATAAATTTTTCACTAAGGGCTGCTTTGGCTTGTGTGGGATGAAAGACCCTCATCAATTAAAAATTAATAAGGAGCCATCTCAGGATGGGAACAGAAATACATTTTATTCAATTCTCGAGAATTGGGCATCCCCCGCTAGAACAAATCCAGCAAGGGAGGTGCTTTACAAGGGGCTAGGCACCCATAATTATACCTAACACAAGAGAATTCCTGCCCACCTCTGACCCTTCTCACCATTGGCTGGGAGGTGGGCTTACAATCTGAGCATGAAAGCTAGACAAAGAACCGGGACATTGAGGCACAGAAACTCCAATTCCCATTCCCTTAGTTAATGATTACAAGTGAGGTGACATCTAAAAATCTAAAGAAGGAGAATAGGATAAGGGGAGGGGGAGACCCTCTCCATTCTTTACAGTAGAGAAAAACAGGTCATTATGACCCTGTTCTTACTGAGCAAATCTTTAAACCAGAACCAGAAGAAAGAACAAAAAGTTTCAGGGTAAATTTTCCCAGAGGCTGAGCCATCAGACTCTCACAGCCTCAGAATCTTCCCCTTCCCTATATCTTGATTTTTAAACACTCCTGTATATAGATATGAATAGATATGAATATTATACACATCCTCCCCTGTGAAGTCTTCATATTTCATTTATTTACCTCACACAGGCTGCATCCTACAAATTTTGGGATGTTGTATCATTGTTGTCATTCTCTTTAATGAAATTATCAATTATTGCTATGATTTGTTCTTTGATCCACTCATTTTTTAGGATTAGATCAGTTTTTAATTAATTTTAATCTATGCTTCCATAGCACTTTATTAAATGTTATTTTTACTGCATTATGATCTGAAAAGGGTACATTTAGTATTTCTGCTTTTCTGCATTTCCTTGTGAGATTTTTATGGCTTAATACATGGTCAATTTTTGTAAAGGTGCCATGTATAGCTGAGAAAAAAGTATACTCCTTTCTATCCCTATTTAATTTTCTCAAAGGGTCTATTATACATAACCTTCCCAGATTCTATTCATCTCCTTGACTTCTTTCTTATTTATTTTATGGTTAGATTCATCTAGCTCTGATAGAGGAAGGTTGAGGTACCCCCACTAGTATAGTATCTATTTCCTCCTGTAATTTATTTAACTTTTACTTTCAGAATTAGGATGTTATGCCATTTGGTACATATATATATATATATATATATGTATATATTGTATTGATATTACTTTGCTGGCTATGGTTCCTTTCAGCAAATGCAGTTTCTCTACTTAACCCTTTTAATTAAGTCTATTCTTGCCTTTGCTTTGTCTGAGATTGTGATTGCTACCCCTAACTTTTTTATTTCAGCTGAAACACAATAGATTCTGCTCCAACTCCTTATTTTAATTCTGTTTGGGTCTCTTTGTTTCCTATGTGTTTCTTGTAAACAATATATTATTGGATTCTGGTTTCTAATCCATTCTACTATGTGCTTCCTTGTTATGGGTGAGTTTACCCCATTCACATTCACAGTTATGATTATTAACTGTGCATTTCCCTTCATCCTATTTTCTTCTATTATCCTTCTGTCTTCAGGGCAACTAGACGGCATGGTAGATAGAATCCTGGGTCTAGAGTTAGGAAGACCCGAGTGAAAATCTGACCTCAGTTTCCTCATTTGTAAAATGACGTGAAGAAGGAAATGGCAAACCACTCCAGGATCTTTGCCCAGAAAATCCCAAATGAGGTCACAAAAAGTCAGCCACAACTGAAACAACTCAACAACGACAATTCCTTCTCTCTTTTTATATTGTCCCTCCTCTAAAGTCTGCTTTGCTTCTGACCGCTCCCTTTCATTTGCCCTCCCTTTCATCACCTCTCCTTTTTCTTATCTTCTTTCCCTCTTCAATTTCCTGTTGGGTAAGATAGATTTCTATTACCAATTGCATATAGACACACCTGTGTGTGTATGTGTGTGTGTGTGTGCGTGTGTGTGTGTGTGTGTGTGTATGTGTATTCCCACTTTGAACCAACTTAGATGTGATTGCCTGCTTCCCCCTCCCCCATTTTCCCCTCTACTTTAACAGTTCTTCCTTGAGCACCTCTTTTATGTGTGATAATTTTCCCCATTCTTCTCCTTTTCCTCTCCTCCCAAGGCATCCCTCTTTCTCACCTATCCATTTTTTTAAACATCATCCCAACATAATTGACTCACCCCTGCACCAAACAGCATCTGGTACTGCATCCAGTGATAGCCCAGGGGTACCCTGCAATCTCTTTCTGACCAGTTGCCAGGTCCCTTTACTATGTCTGGCTTGGGACCTCTTGAAGCTGCTGCTGCTTCTTGTCATCACCACCACCTAGTCTCACCACCGGTGTTTCATCCACATAGGTTCCAGGCTAGCCTTCACTCCCATAACACAGATCTCTCTTTTCAAACTCATGCGTTGTCCTGAGCTGGAAGACTGTCTCACTCTGACCTTTTGTTGTCTCTGCCACTCCAGAATTTGATTTGGGGTGTTATTTTAAAGTCATCTGGAGGGGAATCAGTTGTAGTGTTTTTTTGTTGATTTTTGGACAAAACACAGACTCCTCCGTTTGGCATTGAAAGTCCTTGACAATTTGGTTCCAACCTATCTTTCCAGGCTGATTACATACAAATCAGCTTCATGCACTCTGCCTTGCAGCCAAATTGGCCTATTCACAAAGCCAGCATTCCAGGGATGGGAAGCGTTTCGCCCTTGCAAATGCCTCACCTCCACCCCTTGGAATGCCCAGCTCCCTTCCAGGTTTCACTCATGGGCCATCTCTTACAAGAAACTTTACCTAAGTTGCCTTACTGTTAGTGCTCCCCCTCCCCAAATAACTGTTTTCTAATATTGTGTATATTTTGTATTTATTTACCATTATACATGTTGTTTCTTCTTGGTACACGTAAGCTCCTTGATAACATAGTCTGCTTGTATTTTGTGTCTCTGTATCACCAGCATGCAAAAGAGCATCAATAAATAAAATAAAATCTTATTGAAAAAATTAATGAAATCTTGCTAAAAATCTTTCATACCTTGCTAAGTGAATAAGGAATTCAGCTTAGTCATTTAGCATAGGGAAAACAACTAACTCTGTCTTTGTTGATCAAGGCTCTGAAAGAGCCTTAGGACCATCATCTCAAATATCAAAAATCCTTGTACCTGAAGCCACAGAGACTTTTGGTATCCTTATTCCAACTTTCACCTGCACTGATTAGTTGGACCTCCAGAGGGATGGCTAGTTACATCTTCCCATCAGGTTTCTAGTGGTACCACTAAGGGTCAGTGAGGTACCTTTTTAATGCTATGATCATGAGCACCTATTCTGGTATGTTCTCACCAATACTAGCTGCTAGTTTTATTTAGTACATTCCTTATAACAGTGATTGACCGTGTGATTAGTGTCTCCACTAATTTAACTAATTTAACCAATTAGCATCAACTTTTATAAAGCAGAAGCTGGGTGGCACTGTGGATAGAGTGTCAGGCCTAGAGTCAGGAAAACCTAAGTTTAAATCTGGCCTCAGATACTTACTAGCTGTGTGACCCTGGGCAAGTCACTTAACCTTGCTTGCCTCAGTTTCCTCATCTGTAAAATGAGCCGGAGAAGGAAATGACAAACCACTCTATTATCTTTGCCAAAAAAAAAAACCCCATGGGGTCATGAAGAGTTGGACACAACTGAAATGACTGGACAACAACAAGCTTTTACAAAGAATATTTAAGGAGAAGATACAGCAAGAACAGAAGTATAAACAAAACCCCTCAAAAAAAAAGCAACATAGTCTCCTATATACCATCTTAGTCCCTAGAGAGAGTGGGCTCAAATTTGAAGCAGTTGCTCCAAAGCATTCATCCTCCAAAGTTCACTTCCCAACATGGCATGACCTCCGGACAACTTGCTTTCTTGCTATAGGGTGTGGTATTTTGGCTACAGATTTGATATCTGCTAGGCTGGGTCGGGTGTCACTCATCAGGGTCACACTGATACACCAGGCTCAACTGCTGGCAAACTCTATAGGGATTTCAGGTCTTAGGTTTCTGCGGAATTGCTCTTCCAATCTCTCAAAGCCACCAAGGTCACAGCTTTCTCCAATATTCCTTCAGACAAGAGCAGGAAAACAAAAATAGAAACAACATTAAGGTCCTGGACTCATAAACTGTGAGCCTAGTGGGGAGATAAAGACCCAAGGCCTTTCCTGCACCACACCTAGAGGTTTACAGTATTTCATGCTCTTCACTCAATTGCAAAATAAGGGAGACATCAATTTGGCATATCCAGTTCCAGGTTAGCACCCAAACAAAAGGCCCCTCTCCATCACAAGGTAAGCAGATAGGAAACACTTATAGAATATTTATACATATTTATGCATACTCTGAAGTCCACATGACTACAGGTGGAGAAGTTACATCAGACAGAATAAGCCCACTGGCCACTCACCCATTGCGCTCACAGATTAAACGTAGAGGCTATAGAAAATTTGGGCTGACTATATATTGACACTATGCCAGATGCTTTCCCCCAAAACACTTTTTGGAATAAATATTGAATGACATCTTCCTTGTTTTTCATGTGCTTCTTTCTTCTTAGAGAATTCATTCGATTTCTAGTTAATTGAGTTTACTCAATAGAGGGGTCCCAGCTAATTCAGATTTATGATTACATTAGGCAGGATCTCATATGGGGTAGGAGTTAGGGTGGGGCAAAGTAGGCAGGGATTACATTTCCAGTGACCAGGATACTTATGTCTAGCCTCAAAGATATACCTACCTGGACACCAGTTCCATGGACATCTCAACTAGTTCACTGGAAAGTTCTTTGGTGAGCTGAAAGTTGTAGCAGAGAGAGCTTAGGAAGCCCTGAGGGATATTTTATCCAGGCCATGGCAGGGACCCATAAACTCTCCCTGGTTTGGCCTCGAATAGACTTTTCATTCTAGAAACAAATCTGCTCCAAGCCATCAGATTCAGCATCCCTCTGCCCTGAACAGCGCTGGGAAAAAGGCTGCCAGACTCTTATTTTCCAAAACTCCTTTGTCTGGCCTCCTTGCAGGCTGCCATCCTGTTGTTTCTATTTACAAATTACCTCACCCTACTTCATTTCAACAGCCTTTCTTAACATGCTACAATTCCCATGTTTACAGATTATTTCTCGTTGTTTACATTTTCCAGTTGACTGCTTCCTGATGGCTTATTAGGAGGCACCTTAATCTCATCTGCAAGCTATCTCTAAATCTCGTCTCAGAATAGTGGACTTCTGGAGAACTTCGGTAGACAAGAAATCCTGTTCTCAGGGGATGGATTCTCATTACTGGTTTTAGCCTCACAGCATGGCCCTTCCTGATCTGGCCTGTATGACTGGGGGTCATTTTACTTTGGTGACAGTGTTGGTCAGATGTAGAATCTATCCCTCTATGCATGATGATGTAAATATCACCCGGACCCCATGAAGTTCTAACTAGATTGGCTATTCGGGAGTAACGTTTGGATCTTGAAGGCCAGGGGACCACAAATTATGGCAGACCACAAATTATAGCAATCTCTGCCCTGGTGGGAAAGATTCAGACATGGTCCCGGCAGCCCACTAAATCGGCTTTCAGAGAACAATCTTAACTAAGTAAAGAGAGGCTCATTGCCAGTAGGCTGATCATTTGGTCACTTGGCGATTAATTCTTTTATCATGGCAACCCACGGAACAAAACTACAAAACAGTGCTCCTTCTTCTGCAGCCCAGGGATTGTGGCAGAGGGTGTGAAAAATTGTATAATGTTTTATCTGTTCCCTCCTGTGAAGACAGACACGTACCATCACAATTTCTCTGGGAAGACTCTGGGTATTTCCTATGAAATACTTCTGGTTCCCGGTGACTGTAGCTGCCTCCAAAGTGAAAGTCTGTTGAAAGTCAGGGTCTATAAGCAAGCTATGAAATGCTTCTTTTTTGAACTTTCTCTTTGCAGAAAATGGAGGTAAGGGACTTTCTACACATACCCCGAGGAAGGCCAAGTAATAGTGATTTGTAAGAGAATCACATTGAAAACCTGAAAGAAGAATTCCTAAGCCTCCAGGATTCTCATATGCCTGTCTTCCCACAGCCTTTTCAGCACTATTTCTATCTTTTGTCACCTTTTCTAATTTGTTGGATGCAGGTGAAATCTCAGATTTGTTTTAATGTGCATTTCTCTTTCTATTTCCAGCAAACTTTTGTTGTTTATAGTTTGTAGTAACTTTATCTATGAAAGAATTGTTCTTGTGCTTTTGAATTTCTATCAATTCCTTAGATATCCTGGACATCAGATTTTTAGCAGAGATATGTGACTTTTTCCCAATTGAAGATTGCTCTCATCTTAGGTGCATTGATTTTGTTCAGGAAGTATTTCAATTTCATAAATTTGAAATTGTTTTATTTTATCTTTTCTAAATTTCTCCATATGCATTTGGATAAGACACTTCCCCTAGCCATAGAAATGGAAAGTGCTTTATTCTATTTCCATTTTTGTTGTGATTTTTTATATTTATATATCATTTCTATTTATCATAAATACTTTCTTCAAGATGAAGAAGTATCAGATAGCACAAAATAACATCACTAAAAATAAACTGATTCTATTTGAACAGATAGGAAATGACTGGCTACCAAAGTTTAAGTAATTTCTACATTAGCTCTTCATAGTCATACTAGGGATTACTCATGGAAAAGATCAAATTAAGTATCAAATTGGAATAAATAAAAAACGAGAAAGAGCAAAATGCAAAGAGATGAATTGTCATCCCTTTTAAACATGCTGTTAATGCCAAGAAATGGGAAACGAACCAAAAAAACTTGATAAAAACACAAACTAGAACCTTTCCTAATGAAGTTTAACAAATATAAATCAATTCACAACAAAGAAACCAAAAGACCCTAGAAACTATTTCATACATTAAACCCATGATCTCTTTGCCAAGCAAAAAGATGTGGAAGCCAAGGACAACATGGGTTTAGAGCAGAGGTGTCATCAAACTCCTGGCCCACAAAACTCTTTCAGGAACTAGATTAAAATATAATTGGGAAAGACAAAGTAAATAAAAATAAAATACAATATAGATAATGCTAATTTGTGGTTTTCTAAGTCAATATGCAGCACAAAGGCAGCAGTTTCAATTTGGGTTTGAGACCACTAATTTAGAGTACAAACCTATAAGATTTTGTAGAGAAGAATGGTAGAAAATTATGGGAAAACAACTTTGAAGAAAGTTTGAGAGGAGATAAAGTGGAGCAAAATTATTCTGAGGACATTTAAGGTTGGAAATAGAAACAATACAAACAGAAAAATAGAAAAGATCTATAAATATTTTTATCACAAACTACCATACTTAGAAGCTCACATTAATAACTACTGGCATATATATGAATATATATACACATATATACACACATACACATATGTGTATGTATATGTACATATATATGTATAAAAATAGTTTGCCATCTCTACCAAATTTGTTTATGAAAATAATCTTCAAATACATTGCGGCTATCTTTGAAGAAAGTATTAGAAGGGAATGAAGAGGATAAAATTCATAAATTATATTATATAGCAGACCACATCTTTAAGGGACAAGGAAAACAAGATAGCATTGCTATTCTTTGCTGACTATGAGAAAATATTTGATTCTTCAAAATAAAACTCAATTTTAATGACATTTCTTCAAGAAGTTTTCTCTGACATGTACATTAAAATCATACAAATTCTATGAAAGATAAAATAGATATATTTGTTAAATAACCTTCTATTTATCTATATCAATAAAGATATAAAACGAGACATATGCTTCTTGAAGGTGTTTGCTACCATCATGAACAGTATCCAGCAAAGAGTTGCAATAGAGAAGAGATTTCCTATAAAGGGTAAGGTCCTTCAGATGTCCCTAACTGTGACAAATATCTTGAATGTATGCAGCCCCAGAATATTTTGGAGCTTCCTTAATGAAATCGATGATCTCTGACCCAAACAAACTGTTTTCCTACCCCAGCTTGGCCAGCCCTCCCTTTGACATTACCCCCCAATAAAGCTTTGCTTCCCATGCAAAAAAAAAAGGGTTTAACCTAACTAGCTGCACGAGACAAAAAAAAATGGATGAACAATGCTCATTTTTCAGACTATGATGTGCAGTATGAGGGATAATCCACAAAACTGATTCATAAGAATACCTATATTAGACAGACAGTGCTCATGGACAATGGTCTGGGTCTTGAATTGGATAGGAACAGATGAGAACAAGAAAAGCATTTATTAAGTGCCTGCTACATGCTAGGTACTGTGCTGTTGTCGTTGTTCAGTGGTTTCAGTCATATTCAATTCTTTGTGACCCACTTTGGGGTTTTCTTGGCAAAGATACTGGAGTGGTTTGCCATTTTCTTCTCCAGCTTATCTTACAGATGAGGAAACTGAGGCAAACAAAGTTAGGTGACTTGTCCAGGGTCACACAGCTAGTAAATGTTCAAGGCTGCATTTGAATTCAGGTCTTCCCGACTCCAGGCCCGGCTCTTTAGCCACTGTGCCACTAGTTAGTTACACCAGGTACTGTGCTAAGCACTTTACAAATATTATCTTACCTTGGAATGTAGGTGCCATTATTATCCTAATTTTACAATTGAGGAAACTGAGGCAGGCAGACATTAAGTGACATGCCTACGATCACACACTTAGTTAATATTGGAGGTTGGATTTCAATTCAAGTCTTTCTAACTTCAGGATCCGTGCTTTATCCATTAGACCACCTCCTTGCCTCAAAAGGACCAAAGTAAACAAACATCTATTAAGCACCGACTGTGTGCCAAACACTGTACAAAGTGCTTTAGAAATATCTCATTTAATTTAACACCCTTGGGAGGTAGGTGCTACTATTATCAACCCTATTTTACAGCTGAGTAAACTGAGTCAGGCAGAGGGGAAGTAACTTGCCCAAAGTTACAAAGCCAAAAAGTGTCTAAGACCCAGTTTGAGCTCAGATCTTCCTGACTTCAAGCCCAGCATTCTATCCACTGCACCACTTAGCTGCTTCTAACAATTCAGAAGAGAAAAGAGGGCTGGTTTGCCTTTGGAGCCCAAGTTTTGCTTGGAAAACCTAGACTCATGTATTAAATAGTATTCCTCGAGCAATGCTGTATGGTTTTAAGACCTGTAATGACAGAGCCCCAAAAGGAAAAATGGAGGGTGGCTTGTAATAAAATACCAAGCAAGAATTGCACAAAGGAATCAGTATAAAGGATATTATCAGAGATAATACGTATGAGCTGAAGATAAGATGAGGCACTTTAATCAGAGAGTGAAAGTTAAGAATAACTGAGGGATGACCTAAATACTCCATTGCTATGCACAAAATTTATAGAAAATTAGAGAAATGTTCCTGATGTATAGGTGGACCTCTGTGGAGAATTTAATTTAATTTAATTTAAGACATCTATTATAAAATGGGTCTTGAGTATTGATAATAAGTGTTGAACTTATGGGTTGCCTACAGGGCAATATTAAGTAATACAGAAGACAGGAAATTTAGATAAGAAGTCCCTCTCCGATCCCATGGAGATTTACCTAGCTAGCGATGTGATAAACCATGAATAACTAGAAGAGACAAAATGTGATAAGTACATAAAAAAGGAACAAAACGTCATGTGGATGACAAGGGGGAGAACATTATTGCTCAGAGGGATCAAAGAAGGCTTCACAGGGAAGGTGGCATTGGATTTAGGCTTTAGATAATAGCAATTCAATAGGTTGGGGGGAAGAGGGTGGGTGGCTGGAGAAGTATTCTAGGCATAGGTTTTGTTGTTGTTATTTGTCCTTTATTCTCAAAGAGGACCATGACATCAAGAAGGTGATGCCTTGGCTTGCAGGTGAATTGGATTTAAGTGAGGCAGAGCTCTGCAAAGTTACCAGCCGCACTTTCTCCTTCTGAGCCATCTGGGTCCAGTGGTAAGATACAGATCAGGACGACTGGAGAGGACCCTTTCTAGGCAGAGGTAACAACATGGGCAAAGAAAGATGCAGAAGTGGGACAATGTAAGACAGTGTGGGTCACTTACGGGAGATGGGTGGCTGTGCTGTTTGGACAGTGCATATAGTATATAGGGATTGTTATGAGATAAGGTTGAGATAAGGCTAGAAAAGTAGGGTGGAGTCATATTGTGGAGGATCTGACTGCCAGGCAAAGGAAATTGAAACTTACTCATTGGGCAATAAAAAGTAACTGAAGGGTTTACAACAGAAAAATGACATGGCCACATCTACATATAATTAGCAAAACTCAAGTGCCTTTATTAATTTTTTTTTCCACATCAATACACCATACTTGGCTTGGCATTTTTCAAGAAGAGTCAACAATTGCACTTTATCTTTCCTCCTTGGCCAACTCATTTGTCACAGCCATGGCTTCAATTTGTAATCCCCTTCACAAATGACTCTTAAATCTATCTATCCAACCCTGATTCCTTCCTTGAAAGTTTCTGTATTTCCAACTGTTTTCTGGACAGCCTCCACTGAATGTCCCCTGAAATGTCAAAAACAGCATATCTAAAACATACCTTCCACTTATGAACCTAACCCTGTGTTTTCTCCCAATTTTCCTATTTCCATTGACAGGACCATTATCTCAGTCCCCAAGCCTGAAATCTTGGAGCCATCTTTGACTTTTCCTTCTTCTTCGCATCCAACATTCCATTAGGTCTAGTAATTCCACCTCCAAAATATTTCTCAAATCTATCCCATCCCTTCAAATAGGAATCACCCTAGCTCAGGCTCTCATTATTTCTCACCCAGACAATTTCATTAGCCTCCTGACTGGTCACTCTGACTCCAGTCTCTTCCTTGGAAAAAAATCCATCCTTTACCCAGTTGGCAAAACAATCTCCTTAATGCACTTGTCTAACTCCATCACTCTTTTTTTTTTTGGAGGGGGGAAGTCAGGGTAATTGAGGATAGGTGACTTGCCCAAGGTCACACAGCTAGTAAGTATGTCAAGTGTCTGAGGCCAAATTTGAACTCAGGTCCTCCTGACTACAGGGCCGATGCTCTACTCACTGCGCCACCTAGCTGCCCCCTCCATCATCACTCTTTTCTTCAAAAGCCTATGGTGAAAGTTTCAGAGAAACCTGTGAAGACTTACATGAATTGATGCAGAGTGAAGTAGAATCAAGAAAACAATTTACACAATAACCACAACATTATAATTCAAACAACTTTGAAAAACTTAAGATCTCCCATCAGTGCAGTGACCAACCAGCATGCTACCCATCTCTTGACACAAAGGTTACAGACTTCAGGTGCAGAATGAAACACATTTCTGGACATGGCCAATGTGGAAATTTGTTTTGCTTGACTATGCATATTTGTTGCAGGATTTCATTTTTATTTTTTCTTTTCTTTCCAGTGGAAAGGGGAGAGGTTGTAAAGAGAAAAGAAGTGCTTGTTAATTTTTTTAAAATAACTTTTTTAAGACAACGTGTAATATTTATTATATAGCCTTTTTTAAAATAAGGTTTTTTTAATTTACTTTTTATTTTTAGTTTACAACACTCAGTTCCACAAGTTTTTGAGTTCTAAATTTTCTCCCACTCCTTCTCCTCCCCCTTCCCCTGCAAGATGGCATGTAATCCAATATAGGTTCTACATATACCCTCACATTAAACTTATTTACACAATAATCAAGTTGTAAAAAAAATAATAACTTTTAAAACTCTCTTGACTTTCCACTGTTTACAGAATAAAATATAAACTCCTTAACCAGGTATTCAGGACCTTCTACAGCATCTCCAACCTACTTCTCCATTTATATTTTCCTATTACTCCCCTTCAGATATTTTATTCTAGCCAAACTAGATTTCCCCAATCTTGGTCTGCATTTTTTCCTCTAAAACCCCTCTGTATGTTTTGTATAGGCTGCTCTCCATATCCAGAACCTATTCCTTCCTCATCTCCCCCTGTTGAAATTCTTCCCTCCTTCATGGCCCTTCTCCAAGAAGACTTCTCAGATCCCCCTCAGTTGAAAGGGAGCTTGGCCTCCTCCAGCCTTCTTAGAACCCTTCCCTTGGACCTCTCCTTTATTCTTATCATGCTGTACTTTGTGCCACATTTATGCCAATTGCCTTTCTCCGCAGCTAGACAACAGGCTCCTTGAGGGCAGGGACTATGTCACATGGCTCTATCATTGTCCCCTAGTGCCCAAAACAGGACCTTCCACAGAAGCAGCTTGTAATGACCTCTCGAGGAACCGAATCAAAATGAACTGAATTGACACTAATGTGCTTTAGCAGTCAAAGTCGCACCATTGGGGGCCTCTTTTCCTCACCTCACTCCCATATTTTATTTTTACTGAGTTAGTGCAACTTAAATATAAATCTTGCCTGTAAAACTCTTTTCCCACGGAACTAGCGTAAGATCAAATGATCCTGGATTATTTTTCAAGGTGTTTGAATTAGCAACCCAGGAACTTCTCTGCTGTTTTAGTGTTGTTGTTTCTGGAAATGTTAAGAGCTGAGGATGTGAATTATGGGCGAAGACTGTTGCATACATGCTATCAGACGTGGCTAATGTGTTGGCTAGTTTTGCTGAACTGTTTTTCTTCCTCTTTTTAAATGTTTGTTACAAGGAATATCTTGCTAAATAAGTGAGGGGATATATTTAGAATATAATACAGTAAATATTTATTAAATGTCTATGTGCCAGACACTGTTCTAAGCACTAAGGATATAAATAAGAAAGACAGTTGCTGCCCTTGGGGAGTTTGTAATCTAATGGGGGAGGATAATACAGAAAAGGAACCTGAAAAGGGGGTGGGAAAAAGAGGTTCCGGGGGTACCCCTCAAAGGGGTATGACATTGGTGCTAAGCAAAACAGCAGGTAGGGGATGAAGAGTTGGCTGGAAATTCTGAGCTTCTGGAATGTCTTCAGGTGCTTTGTTCTTGTTAAAGGGGGGAAGAAAGGTTGTTTCCATGAGGAACCAGGCACAGAGCACATAGTAGGTGCTTAATAAAGCATTCTCAAAGAAAAGGAATGAATGGGGAAGGCTATTCCTGTCATCCTCCATAGGTTTTAGGGCTCCGATTCCCATGACTGTCTTTTTGGTTTATATGAGAAAATAGGTGCTATACTTAGTATGGCTCTGTGCATATTCCTCCCTGGGTGGCTGGATACTGGCCCTAAATAAATCCTGGTTCCTTTCCTCAGTAACTCATTTGGGGGATGCATGAGGGATATGACTGACTTGGGGAGTTATAAATCACCAAAGTACAAGCTTCCCATTTTCAAAATTATTCCAATTCTTTTCCAGACTGATGAGGCCAGAAGACCTTGGTATCAACTCCAGCTATTGAAAGGATGGAGAGGAAATGAAAGGAAGAACTCTCAGAAACGACTCTAAAAACAACAATAAGAAGAAACTCACCAACCTTCTGTTACTATTCCCTCATCGCCCAGTAGGAGCCTCTCTTCAATTCTCGCTTTGGTAAGACCCCTTCGTTCTCACAGCTGCTTTTGTGACAAAAGGAACATGATAAATGTTCTGCAAATATACCATGAAGTATGTAAAGATTTTCAACTCTCTCTCTCTCTCCCTAACACACACACACACACACCCAGGGCAGAAGGGCAGCAGCAGCAGGTGAGATGTCACATTTCATACGTGGCTGAACCTTTTAGATGCCAAAGCTGCACTGGCTCTCATCCAGGCTTCATCTAGGTGATAAGATCATTGTTCCAGTGCTAGAGCTGGAAGGGGCTTTAGAGGTCATCTAGTCCAAGCTCTTCATTTCATAGATGAAGGAACTGAGACTCAGGGATGTTAAGTATTTTTCCCAAGATTACACAGTACTAAAGTGTAAGAGGTAGGATTTAAATCCAGGTCTAGGTTCTTGGGAAGAGATACTTCTGAGCACAGCACCAATGCTGAACAGAGTTTCCTCAAGAGTTATGGCTGAACAGTACCTTGCCTCCCTGCAGGGGTGGCCCTGTGGGGCTCAGACCTTCCATCTCCTGAATGAAACTGGAGACTGATCTCCTACAGTCTTCCAAGGCAGCCCTAGAACATTCTATCTAAAATACAAGTTTTTTTTCCTATTTGTATACATTTTATGTGTTCTCCCAGAAGAATCTAAGTTTCTGAAGGGCAAGGTATATTCTGGTTTATACCATCCTATTCCCAGTACTGCACACAACATCTAGACCACAGCAGGTGCTTAAGAAGTGTTCAGAGAATTGAATTGAATGACCTTGGATTTCCTGGGCTAACTCCATCCTTACAGCTAGGTAATGCGATCCTTTCTCCTACAAGACAATTGCTAGCTACGATGTTAGAAAGGTTTAAGAGACATAATTTCTGGGTAATTTAATCATTTTATTAATAAGGCCAGCATGTTATTAATAAAAGGATGGTCATTTGGCCAACTTCTTAAAGAGGCCTATTCACCGAATGGACATTACCTCACTCAAAGTGAGAACCTTAAAAGACCTTAGCTTGAAAGGGCCAGGGTCTCGCAATGCATCCTGGGCCATCTCCAGTCATCCTGGTGAGCCACCTGTACCCAGATGGCTCTGGAGGAGAAAGTGAGACTGGTGACCTTGCACAGCCCTCCCTCACTCAAATCAAAGTCAACTGCAAGTCACGTCATCATTTCCTGATGTCATGGTCCTCTTCAAGAACAAAGGACAAACACAACAATCTCTCTTAGACTAAAGACAATCACGGCAGGCTCACAGTTTCTATACCCTTAGAAGAGTAGGTGTTCCTGAGGGGTGGCAATCAACTCTGATTGGTTAATACAATGGGTGGTGAGTTATATTAAAATGAGAGGCTGAGAGAGACTTCATGTTACCCTTGGGCAGACTATCTCCATCCAGACCACCCCTAGCCTTGGGTAATCCATTCAAAGAATTTATGCCCCAGTCAAGACTAAGTAGAACACAATAGTTATCTTATCAGGGCAAGGTATTAGTCCAAGCTCATTATTAGTAATGTCCTTTAAAAACTTAATTTTAAAAATCAGGACTTATGACAAAAGGTGGGGGACTCTGGATCTCCCCAAATCACTGGTTATTAATAATCATTTCTCTTAGAGCTAAACCCTGGTTCAGGCAAAGTCTAAAGAAAAAAGAAAGAAGACTATCTTGATGATGCTTCACATTGCTAAAGTTGGGAATTTTTCCTTTTATTTTTTAGACAGTTTTTAACCCAACCCCAAACCAAAAATATACATATGCATACATATATAATATATAAACCTATATAGTGTGTCTAGGTATGTTGAATCCAACTAAAAATCATTTTGTTTGGAGAGCTTCAGGAAGATTTTGCAATACCCTTTGAAATAACTGGAGACACCTAAGGATGTCACACATCTGGGGTTGCAAAACAGACCCATAGTTATACTACCTGTATCTTCTCCCTGTCCCTAAGTTGCAAGTGTGATGCTAAAGACTGACTTGCTATTTGAGGAACAAGGGACCTTAAAGATCATCTAATCCAGGGGTTTTTAACTTCTTTATGTTTCATGGAACTCCTCAGAAAATTGGTGAAGCCTAGGAACTCTTCAAAATTATGTTTTTAAATAATTAAAGGAAATGCTAAATTTCATTTTTCCCATACATGTTCACAGACTTATTAAAATCAATCTATAGTCTTGAGAGTAAAGAACTTCTGATCCAGCCCCACTTGTTTTGAAAAAGACAAAGCTGAGGCCCACACAGGAAAAGCATCTTGTTCATGGTTGCAAAGCTAATAAATGGCAAAACCAGGACTTGTTATTCATATCCTTAGATTCTACCTCAGGGAGTTCTTTATCTTTATTTATTTATTTTTCTTAGTGGAGAATAAATTGCTTTACCTTAGAATTATTTGAACCAATATTATAGTTGATAGTCCAACAAGTTTTGTCCTTTTGTCATCCCAAATTAAATATATGGTCCTATGGCTTTTAAAAACCAGATATTTAAATTGCATACATAGACACCTCCTGTTCCTAACTAGTAGCCAAACTCTTTTGTTGAAGCATATTCATTCCTTCACTTCTGCAGAAAATCTGACTTTATTGACCTACAATTTATGAAATCTTAACTCAGAACTGAAAGGGACCTCAGTCTAGACCAACTTTCACATTTTATGAGTGAGGAAAAGGATAAGTGACTTATCATGATGCTAATTAGTAGCACAGCCAGGACTTAAACTAGTTAGTCAGTCAAGTATTTATTAGGTATTTACTATATGCTAAACACTGTGCTAAGTGTTGGAGATAAAAACAAAGGCAAAAACACGGTTCCTGTCCTCAAGTAGCTTACATTCTAATGGGAGAAAACAAAAATCTCCAGACTTTCCACTGAATACTCTTTCTAGTAGTATTATAGGTCTACTCAGATTTTATACAAGAGTGCCCAGATTAACAAAAGAGGAAATATAATACTTAAATAAGCCTATCTTAGAAAAAGAAATTAAAGAACGTATCACTGAACTTCATAAGAAAAAAATCCCCAGGGCCATATGGATTTGTAAGTGAATTCTACCAAACATTGAAAGAAGAATTAATCCCAATACCTTATAAACTATTTGAAAAAATAGGTGAAAGAGTCCTATCAAATTCCTTTTATGACACAAATATAGTGTTAAGACCTAAACCATAAAGAACTAAAACAGAGAAAGAGAACTATAGACCAATGTCCCTACTGAATATGGATGCAAAATTTTTAAATAGAACACTAGCAATGAGATTACAACAATATGTCACAAGGATCATGACCAGGTGGCATTTTTACCAAGAATGTAGGACTAGTTCAATGTAAGACAACCTATCAGCATAACTGATCATATCACTAATAAAACCAACAGAAATCATAATTATCTCAATAGATGCAGAAAAAGCCTTTGACAAAATACAATAGCATTCCTGTTAAAAACATTAGAGAGCATAAGAATAAATGGAGCTTTCCTTAAAATGATATGTAGTATCTATCTGAAGCCATCAGCAAGCTTTATCTGTAGTGGGGATAAACTAGAAGCCTTCCCAATAAGATCAGAGATGAAGCAAGGATGCCCATTATCACCACTATTATTCAACATTGCATTAGAAAAGCCAGCTATAGCAGTAAAAGAAGAAAAAGAAGTTGAAAGAATTACAATAGGCAATAAGGAAATAAAACCATCATTCTATGAAACTGATATAATGGTATACCTAGAGAATCTTAGAGAATTGACTAAAAAACTTGCTGAAATAATTATTAACCTCAGCAAAGTTGTAGGATATAAAATAAACCCATATAAATCATCAGCATTCCTATATATTACCAACAAAGTCCAGCAGAAAGAGATAGAAAGAGAAATTCCATTTAAAATAACCATCACATAATATAAAATACTTGAGAGCCTACCTGCCAAGACAAACCCAGGAACTATATGAACATAACTACAAAACACTTTTCGCACAAATAAAGTCAGATCTGAACAACTGGGAAAATATTAATTACTTAAGGGTAGGCGGAGCTAATGTAATAAAAATGACAATTCTATCTATATTAATCTACTTATTTAGTTCCATACCAATCAAAATACCAGAAATTATCTTATAGAACTAGAAAACATAACAAAATTCATCTGGAAGAACAAAAGGTCAAATATATCAAGGGAATTGATGGGGGAAAAAAAAGTGTGAAGGAAGGGGGCCTAGCTGTACCAGATCTCAAACTGTATTATGAAGTGGTAATCATCAAAACAATCTGCTACTCACTAAGAAACAGAACAGTAGATAAGTGGAATAGATTAGGTACTGAACGGTTTTTTGTCCTTCGTTCTTGAAGAAGACCATGACATCAGGAAGGTGATATCTTAACTTGCAAGTGAATTTGATTTAAGTGTTAAAGGCTGTTAAGGGCTGTGCAAAATCACCAGCCTTACTCTTTCTTCCAGAGCCATCTGGGCGTAGTGGCAAGATACACATTAGGACAACTGGAGATGGCCCTGGTTGTAGTGGGAGACCTTGGCCTTTTTAAGCTAAAGTTGTTCCCAGGCCTCAGTTTGTCTGAGGTAATACCCATTCAATGATTAAGGCTAGGTAAGAAATGAGGCAAAAAATGGCCTTTTACCTACTCAAAAAAAAAATCAATCTGGGAGGTGAAGACCCTCAGGATTTTTGGCCAAAAGAGAAACAATTGCTATTTACTCTCACCTTGAGCCATCAAAACCCAAACAAGTGAAGCTGGGACCTATTGTTGGCCAATCAGTGAGAGCCAGAGTGATCTGGCTTTAAGGCAGGGTCAAGTAGCTCCATTTGAATCCCAGTGGGCTTTATGAAAGCCTTTTTTTTTCAGTTCAGTATTTCAAGACTTCATAAATGAAACTACATGGGGCAAAAGAGTTAATTGTCCCAGTATTTTTTTTAGATGATAGAATAAAATAAGTAGGGAAGAGAAAAAAAAATCTAGCCCATAAACTCCAAGATATCTTGCAAGGTTTCAGTGATCAAAATTTATATTCCTTTGGGCAGAGCACCCACAGGTAAGGTTATGATTCCCTCTGTAGAAAGAGGTAGAGGAGGGAAGGAGAGAGAAAGGAAGGTAGGAAGGAAGGAAGGAGTAGCATTGCCCAACTGGAACTGACCAGTTGGGTCCCCAGTGGGGCAGCTACTACTACTCACACATTGTTTTTTGTCCTTTGTTCTTGAAGAGGACCAATGACATCTTGAATGTGATGTCTTGACTTGCAAGTGAATTGGATTTAAGTAAGTCAGGGGTATGCAAAGTCACCAGCCTCATTCTCTCCTCTGGGACCACCTGGACACAGTGGCAAAATATAGATCAGGACAACTGGAGATAGCACAAACAAAATCAATGCAACTAAGATTAGAAGGAAAGCAGAAAACAGGGGAGAAATTTTTACAGCAAATATCTATAAAGAAGGCCGTATTTCTCAAATACATAGAGAACTGATTCAAATTAATAAGAATACAAATCATTCCTCCATTGATAAATGGTCAAGGGATATGAACAGGCAGTTTTCAGATGAAGAAATCAAAGCTATCTATAATTATATGAAAAATGCTTTAAATCTCTGATTAGAAAAAATACAAATTAAAATAACTCTGAGGTTCCACTTCACACCTATAAGATTGGTTAATATGACAAAAAAGGAAATGATAAATGTTGGAGGACATGTGGGAAAATTAGGACACTAATGCACAGCTGGTGGAGTTATGAACTGATCCAGCCATTCTGGAGAGCAATTTGGAATTATGCCCAAAGGGCTATCAATCTGTGCATACCTTTTTATCCAATAATATCACTACTATGTCTGTATCTGAGAGAGAGAGAGAGAGAGAGAGAGAGAGAGAGAGAGAGAGAGAGAGAAGGGAATATTCGAAAAAGGGCATTTATAGCAGCTCTTTTGGTGATGGCAAAGAATTGTAAGTTGAGCAGATACCAATCAATTGGGGAATGGCTGAACAAATTGTGGTATATTGTTGCAATGGAATATTATTGTGCTATAACAAATGATGAGTAGGATAATTTCAGAAAAACCTGGAAAGACTTACATGAACTGATGCAGAGTGAAGTAAGCAGAACCAGAAGAACATGGTACATAGTAACAGCAATATTGTACAGCAAAGAACTATGAATGACTTAGCTATTCTCATCAATACAATGATCCAAGACAATCCCAAAGGACTCATGATGAAAAATGCTATCCACCTCAAGAGAAAGAACTGATGGAGTCTGAACGCACACCAAAGCATGCTATTTCATTTTCTTTTTTCTCTTTCTTCCTCTCTTTCTGGTTTGAGTTTTCTTCCACAAAATGACTGACATGGAAATATGTTTTACAGAATTGCATATGGAGAACCTATATCAGATTGCTTACTATCTCAGGGAGGAAGGAGGAGTGGAAAGGAAAATTTTTTAAACAAATGTTAAAATTTATTTTTACTGGTAATTGAAGAAACTAAAATATTATTAATTAATTAATTAAATTATTTATTAATTAATTAAAATATTTAATTCCATTAAAAAATAATGGAAAAGATTTTATACAAGTTGGTTTTATGGATTAGGGAGAGTCCAGGAGCAATCAAGCCATAGTATCTGTTTCTGGATTAGGGCCCCAAGACCATGAAGCAAAGAGGAAGTATCTGTAGGCACAAGCTATATAGCACCACCTATGTTGTACTTTATGTCCTATGTTCAAAATTCTGAAGTCTTCTATGTGGCATGCTAAGTGCATAGTATCCCTTTCCCCCCTCCTCTCACTAAACTGGTGGTTATGAACTTGGTTCTCATCCTATCAGTTATATCATTTGCTATAGAGCTAAGTCTAGATGCAATTAATTATGTCATGGGATAGAAGCAAATTTCTTTCCTGCATCTCCTCAGATGGTACAGAGGGACAATTTGCTGCCTGCTGTAAAACCTCCAAGGAATCATTGGGAAATGAAAAGTGCTGTATGCTAATGTAAAGCATTGCTAATGGAGCACACTGGAAGCTTTGGACGGGATGCATAGCTTTTTAATGGGAGACATTCATCAGACTAAGCTGACCAGTTCATTCTTCCTTCCTGAAAAGCAGTCATCCAGGACTGGAAAACAAAGCCTCCTCCCTTCCTCTCTCCTCTCAATGAGTTGGGAAAGGCCATCTGGCCTACACAAGGGAAACAGAAATGCCTGCACAATTTTCTACCATAAATTCAATACTGGAAATTGTAGAAATCAGTCAGGGTTCTTAGCATTTTCTTCATTAAATGTTCTGGAAGGTGTCAAACAAATGACGATTGAACCCAAAGTTTTCCTCCTTGGTGGTTACTGTCCTGATTTCTTTAATTCCTAGAAAGAGAGAGCCAATGGATCCCTTGAGAAGACATTTTTTCTCCTTTCAAAGGGCTATTGATTTATAACCATAGCTGGTCTTACAGTGAAGTAGGTGGAAGTTTAAGGTAAAAGGCATTATAAATACATGGCAGATGAACAAGGAGGCTGGAAGGTACATCATCTGATAGATGGATGAGTAAGCAGTAACTGTTTAGCTAGAAGTAGAGGAGGTTAAGGGGCAGCTAGGTGGCACAGCGGATAGAACACTGGGCCTGGAGTCAGGAAGACCTGAGTTCAAATCCGGCCTCAGACACTTACTAACTGGGTGACGCTGAGTAAAAAACACTTCACCCTGTTTGACTCAGTTTCCTCATCTGTAAAATGAGCTGGAGAAGGAAATGGCAAACTACTCCAGTACCTTTGCGCTTCAGTATCTTTGCCAAGAACACCCCAAATTAAGAGCCAGACACAACTCAAATGACTGAACAACAAAAAGAGAGAATTAAGCAAAACACAAAAGAGGTCTTCAGATATTTGGAAAGCCATCAGGTCTATGAGAGAAGAAACTCTTATGTTGGTTACAGAAGACAGAACTAGAACCAGCGGAGGGAAATCACAGAGGATCATATTAGGGCTAAACATATAGGAACTAATATTTACCCCCAAAAGGCAGCTTAGTGGCACAGTGGATAGGATGCCGGGCCTGGAGTAAAGAAGACTTGAGTTTAAATCCAGCCTCAGACACTTACTGGTTGTGTGACTCTGGGCAAGTCACTTAAATCTCTATTTGCCTCAGTTTCCTCAACTGTAAATGGGGATAATAACAGCACTTATCTGTCAGGATTGTTGAGGAAATCAGATGAGATATAGATATAAAGTGCTTAGCACAGTGCCTTGCACACAGTAGGCTCTTAATAAATGCTCTCCTCTCCAATGATCCAAATATGGGTTGTGTTTATCCATAAAGTCCAACTCGTATGAAACCATCATATTTTCAGTATATAACTATATAAAAGAATATACTTGTGTGTATTACATTCTTTCCAATGAAATCTCAATTGAGGGTTATGGCCCATATTTGGGGGTTTCTTATATTCAGATAATACAGTAGCTCCATACAACAATGGAATAGACTACCTTTATAAAGTACTGGGTTCCCTGTCATTAGAAATATTCAAGTATAAGCTGAATGGTCAAGTCTTAGAATTATTCAAGGAATTCCCACTTTGGGTGAGAAGTTGGATTAAACAGACTTTAAGGTCCCTTCCATCTGTAAGAGCCTAGGATTCTCTGATCTCCCTCACTCAGGGTCCATAATACCTGAAATCCCCCTATTTGAGGCTCATCATTTGGGATATTTTCTCTTTCCAAAGACATATTTTTTCATTCAAATATTCTTGGGAGAGATAACACATTCCATAATTCATACTAAGGTGTTAGTGATTTACTAGCTTATCCCATCTGACCTAAGAATGAGAGCACTGAAAAAGGATGTAAGGGGGCCAAATAGAAACTTTATCTACTTTATGGTTTTGACCCAAATGCAGTACTTACTAAAATGAATCACAAAGCCCTGAACTGAAGGGGTCACCTCCATTTTCTATCTAATTTTCCAAACCAAATGACATAGCTACTTTGCTAAAGTGAAAAGTGCAGTCTGAGCTAGGAACCTGGAGACCTGGAACTTGGTCCGGCATCTGTCACTAACTGATGATATCACCTTGGAAAAATCACTTCATCCCTCTGGCTCTCCTTTTTTCCATCCGTAAAATGGGGGTGAGATGGAGGGGTGTGGACTAGCTGGTCTCTAAGGTGTATCAATTTAAATTTTATGATCCTACAACTTTAGGTGACTTTTTAAGACCAACTCCAGATACTATGATCCTATAACTTGGCAATTTCTAAGGTCCCCTCCATCCTGATTCTTAAGTCTTGTGATTCTCACTTTGCTAGGTCATTGTAAAACGAGCTGTTTCTTTTCCAAGCTAAAGCAGCCACCTGTGTCCAAGAACATAGGGTCAAAAGAGCATGATCTCTCCTTTCCTGACATGTAATTATTCTTCCAGCATCTGACAGAGAGAAAGAAGTCCATATAGCCTAGAGGCCTTACTGAGCTAAGTAGGCTGTTCTTGAAATTGTTGCTGAGCCTGTCCCTCAGATGGATCTGTCTGGGTTTTCCCTAAGACATACATAACACACATGTGAACTTTACCCGCCTGCCCCACGTTTGGCTGAGAGGGATCATTTTAGCCTGACCCCTTCTGCTTTTTTGGAATTTGGCTCTGAAAGCTTTCATTCAGAACCATCTGTTTTTCTTTGGTGTATCATCCAGGCTCCAGAAATCCACTCTTCTCCTCTGGTCCCCTAATTGCCAAGCCCTCACAAGCCATGCATCCTTTTGTGTTAACATCTATAGAAGGTGGGTCATGGGCATGGGTGTGCTGGAGCCCACTCAAACCTACTGCTGAGAGCCAACTGTTACATTCAGAGTGAGCATCTAGACCTTAGACATCTGCAAAAGCTACAAACCAGGCTGGATTGATTGTTCTGTTGACTGTCCAGACTTAAGAAAGTGAGGGAAAAAATATTAATAATTCTGATTAAGCTTGAAAGGTCGTTAAACATTTATCAGCAAACCCCTGGGCTTCCTCTGATCATTCATGTCTCTCCTGTCTGAATCTTGAGTCAGAAGATCTGAGTTCAAGTCTGGAAAGCACCATTTAATTGGTTTGCCACATAATATCTCAAGGTTTCTTTTCCTCATCTCTAAAATAAAGCTAATACGCATTTGTCCTAACTGCTTCATAGGGTTGTTTTGAGGAAAGCTATTTATAAACCACAAAGTGTTATAGAAATGTGAGTTGGTGCCTCATTATTGTTATCGTTCAGTCGTTCCAGACTCTCCATGACCCCTTTTGGGGTTTTCTTGGCAGAGATACTGGAGTGGTTTGCCATTTCCTTACCCAACTCATTTTACAGATGAGAAAACTGAGGTAAACAGGGTGAAGTGACTGGCCTGGGGTCATGTCTAAGGACTGATTTGAACTCATGAAGATGAATCTTCCTGACTCCAGGCCCGGTACTCTATACACTATGCCACCTAGCTACCCTAAAAGCCAAGAGTTCAAATGCCTACCTTAGACACTCACTAGCTCTGTGACAAGTCACTTAATCCATCTGTTTCCATAATGGCACAGAGTTGCTTTAAGGATCAAATATAGTAATATATAGAAAGTATTTTAAAACCTTAAAATGTTCTATAAATGCAAGTTTTTATGACTGATGAATCGTCGTTATGGTCTCCTGAACCATAGTTATTTACATGGCTGTTCAGTTGACTCTTTGTGACCCCATTTGGGGTTTTCTCATCAAAGGTACTGGGGTGGTTTCCCATTTCCTTCTCCAGCTCATTTTACAGATGAGGAAACTGAGGCAAACAGGGTTAAGTGACTTGCCCACAATCACATGGCTAGTAAGTGTCTGAGGGCAGTTTGCACTCTGGTCTTCTAGACTCCGGGCCTGGTGCTCTATCCACTGTGCCACCTAATATCATTATCATTATCCTCCCTCAAATGTTCTACCCTGTACTCATTCCTTTTCAGGCTCTTATTTCAACAGCATTCTCACCACTGGGGTTCTTGTCCTAACTCCTCTACTTGCTAGCACCTTGGGCAAGTCACATCACCTCTGTGGGTCTTCCTCTCACCACCTGTAAGAACCTAGAAGAGGCAATTCCTTCTAGCTCTAACATTCTGTGCTCTCTATAGGCCTCAGCTTCCTCATCTGTCACATGGGGAACCAGGAGGGAGCTGGCCTTTCATGTCCCTTGCAGCTCCAGGTCTATGGTCCTATGAATCTAAGATCTAAATCAGTTTGCTCTTATTCAGTTATTTATTTGAGAGGATCTCAGTCAAATATTCTTTTTTATTTAATATTTTACTTTTTCCCAATTACACGTAAAAACAATTTTAATTTTTTTTCAGATTTTGAGTTTCAAATTCTTTCCCTTCCTCCCCAACCTCCCTCTTACCCTCCTCCCCCATTGAGAAGGTGAACAATTTGTCACTCAAATATTATTAGGAGAATTAATACGTTTGACTAATTCACCACAAGGTGGATTACCAGATCTTTCCCACCTGACCTAGTAAAATAAAGAGCCAATAGAAAGGGACACAAGAAGCCAGAGAAAACATTCACCTATTTCACAGCTTTTTATAGGGTTGGCCATATCTGTGGCATCCAACTGTAACTCATGTAAGCCATCTGTAGAAGTGTCAAGCCAGAATTGCTTTGAGCCTGTGTGTAGAAATACAACGGACAAAAATTGTTGGAGGTAAGGGGTGTGTGTATATGTCTGTGTGAGTGTGAGAAAGACAGAGACAGAGAGTCGGAGAGATTGGAGAAGCAACGTGGGTGGGAGAGAGAGACTGAAAGCCTTCCAAGATGTTCCTAATTATTTATACACCTCATCAAAGTCTCAATCCTCTCACTTGTGGTGAGTGCTCAGCTCACCACCTCTGTCTCCTTCCCAAGTTTCCTCATTCTGAGCCTTTTCATGCAGTAGAGCCCCTTACCTTTGCCTGAGATTTTTCTCCAGTCCCTCAGCTAGCCTACAGTGAAACCCTCGGAGCACCTTGAGAAGGACAGGCTACGGAGACAGAGCTCTCATCACAACCACATGTGGAATTGTTTACCCATGTCAGCTTGAATGATTAATGTGGAAAAATTGCTCTGTGGCTAATAAGACAGAGCTGCCTGTAGGACGGTTTTAAAACAATGCCCACACTGTACATGGCTAATCACAGTAACATTTGTGGCTGGCACCATGGGCTCTTTTCTCTGCTCACTGCCATTCTGGGATAGATCCCACTTCTACCCCCCAAGGACACCAAGTCTTCCATTTCCAGGCTGGGAAGGGAGGGCGAGAGCCCTTTAAACTTTGTCAGTAAGTGGTCTGTGAACTGTGGGGTGGCAAAGAGCTGGGTGAGAATGCCGGATGGCAGCAATGGCGTTGATGTCATTGGTGACTAGATAGGCAAGCTGAAGGGCAAACAAGATGGCCCCAAGCCAAAGATAGTTATCTGTTTGACATTTTTTCTTTTTCTCTGTAGTAGGAGTTTTAGACAATGTTAAACATCAAATTACTTTTTTCTTAAAAAATAAAATCCAATGCTCTTCCCACAGCACCATGCAGGCACCAACCAAAGGGGAAGAATAAAAGAATTTAAAAACTGACATTCTGTTATAAACACAGGCTGCAATGTTAGCGGTTCTGTCCATAGTGTAGTCTGCTTTCCATTGCTTTGACTAGAACCTGGAGCAAAGGGTCCCCAGAACGCATGGCACCTAGATTAATTTGATAAAATGTGGGAACTTACAAAGGCCCGAGCTCTGTTAGACACTTCTCAGATTGGTCCATTACTGAAAAGTATCCTGATGCTTTGAGGGGGTTCCCATGAAAATGGGAAACATCACATTTGACATTTGCCATGTCCACACTCTTCTGGACCCACGATGTTCTAAGTCAGAATTTGTGTTGTGGGCTCTGAGTCATCTTGACAGGATAATCCTTTGGAATGACGCACAAGGACATGGGGAGAGAGCATTTGAGGAGTGATGACATGGTCAATTCCCTTGTGCGTTTTGTGTGTGCCAGCCAAGCAGACTGGGACTTAAATGAGATTCAGTGGCTTTTTATTTTTCTTGTCTTAAATAAAAGCTATGTTTTCAGTTGTAGCAGACAGTGAGAGACAAAAAAGAATAACACTGGCTGGGAAGTTCATAAAAGCTGGAATACAAATAGAAATGTAAATCTAAATATTAGATCACTTTATGACTCAGAATACCAATGAATATGCCTTCAAGTTTGCTCTTTGTGGGGTTTGGTTTAATTCTCTTCTTATATTGGTTTTTGATTCAACATCTTTTCACAAATGTCTCCCCATCTCCTAAATTAGGAAACATATGTTTGTGGAATAATGCTTTAAAAAAAAACAGTTCTAATCAAATCCAGCAAGTGTTGATTAAGCATCTTCTACATTCTTGGCACTGTGATGGGTGCCATGTTGTACAAGGATGAAAGCAGAACAGGAAAAAAAAAACCCTGCCCTCAAGGAGTTTCCATTCTACTAGGGGCCACAAAATATAAATGGTTAAATATGTACATGATAATTTGAAAAGGGAGCAAGCTTTAACAAGTGACATTCTATCATAAACCTAGACTTCAATATTAGCAGTTCTGGCCATAGTGTGGTCTGCTTTCCTTTACTTTAGCTAGAACCTGGGGCCAAGGTTCCCCAGAACTCAAGGGACCTGGATTAATTTGATAAAATGTGGGGACTTAACAAGTGGGGGAAGGGAGTGACACATGACACATGACCTTAGCTTTGAACGAAGGCAGAGCTTCTAAGAGATGACAAGGTAGGGCTATATCCCATGGGTATGCAGCTTATGCAAAGGAACATAGGCAGGAAATAGAATTCCAATTTCAGGAGTATTTGGAAGGGATGTTGAAAATGTCAAGCACAACAGTATGAAACCTGCCTAGAAGAGCAGGCTGGGGAAACATGGAGAGGCATCCTAGCCTTCAGATACCAAACAGAGAAGCTTATATTTTGTCCCCTAGCCCCATCTATTTTGCATTTAATATGTATATGCTGTTTCATGTGGGTTGTCTCCTCCTTTAGAATGTAAGTTCCTTGAGGGCAGTGACTGTTTTTTGCTTTTTCTTTGCATCATTGGTGCTTAGTGCATCACCCAGGTCATAGTAAGGACTTAATCAATGCTTGGTGATTGACTGTTTGACTCACCCTAGACCTAAAGGCAATAAGGTGCTTGATTTTCTTCAAGTACCTAAACATAATTGATTTTGGTCACACTTTTTTATTCTCAACTTATCAAACACTGAATAAAACACACATTTCCATATACGTAATAGAACAGAAAAAGAGATTGTACATGAAACTGTGAATATTGTTAATATTTTGCTTTTAACCATATAATAAAGTCAACATGTAACTTTCAAACATTTACTTTTTTTGACTCCTTGAGACCTTCTATGTTCTTCTGTGCTTTTAAAAAAGTCTCAATTACTTTTTCTTTTTTTGTTCATCCTTCCTTCCTTCCTTCCTTCCTTCCTTCCTTCCTTCCTTCCTTCCTTCCTTCCTTCTTTCCTTCCTTCCTTCCTTCCTATTTCAAAACCCTATCCCTAACCAATGTACTATGCAAGGTCTAAAGGGAAACATCAGGCCAGCCCTGAGAGCCAGACTTCCGTGAAGCACAGAAATGTGAATTCACCTCAGCACTTCCATTTATGTGTTTGAACTAAACTCCCATGTTGATGGCCTTTAGGAGAATCAAAGGACTGCCTTGGCTTTAAGGTACTGGTAAAAATCCAGTGACCCTCAAATCACACCTTAGAAATGAGTACTATTGTCCTTAGGTCACTACATTGGCATCAGTAACTTCAGATACTATTGTTTCAAAAATTTTCATCAGATAAACCAGTAGTTTTGGGGCAAAGTATAAACCTAGGTTTGGTGATAGGACTTCCTTCCCCTTGCTCCCCTCCCCCTCTCTCCCCTTCTCTCTCTCTCTCCTCTTCTCTCCTTTTCTCTTCTCTCCCTGTCTCTTCTCTTCTCTCCCCATCCCTTCTCTTCTCTCTCCTGCTCTTCTCTCTTCTTTTCCCATTTCTTCTCTCCCTTTCTCTTCTCTTTTCTCCTCTTCGATCCCTTTCTTTCCTCTTCTCTTCTCTCCTCCCTCCTCTTCTCTCCCCTTCTCTTCTCCCATCTTCTCTTCCTGTCTCTTCTCTTCTCTCCTCTCTCCCCTTCTCTTCTCTTCCCTCTCATTCAACTCTTCATCCTTCCTTACCTCTGCCATATCCAATCAGTTGCCAAGCTTTAAATTGACTCTTCCCCCCAATACCTCTTGCCTTGTCCTCTTCTTTTCACTCACACTACCCCGGTTCAGATATTTAGCACTTCTCCTCTGGATTTTTGCAATAACTTCCTAATTGGTTCCGTGTCACTAGTCTCTCCTATCTCCAACTGATTCTCCGAATAATTACCAAAACAATCTTCTTAAAGCACAAGTCTTATCATGTATGCCATTACCTTGTTCAAGTATCTGCATCCAAGTAAAGGGGAGCACATCACTTGGGAAAGGGCTGAACAAATTACGGCATATGAACATAAGAATATCATAGTGTTATAACAAATGACAAATGGGATATTCTCAAAGAAATCTAGAAAGACTTGAATGAACTGATGCAGAGCAAAGTGAGCAGAACCAATAAAACAATGTATGCAATAACAATAATATTATAAAGAAAAACAACTTTGAAAGATTTAAGGACTCTAATGAATGCAATGTCCAATTTCATTAGGCCAGTGATAAGCATACCACCTACTTCTGAAAAAGAAAGGTGATGGAATCGAGGTACAGAATATGACATTTTCAGATATAACCAATGTGGAAACTGTTTGGCTTGATGCTTCATATTTGTCACAAGCATTTCATTTTTATTTTTTTTTCCAATTGGGGAGAAAAAATGTGATCCCCACATTTCTATTGTCCACAGAAATTACATGGGTGGGTATGACCTCCCCGCTCAGCCTTCACACTTTGCATAGAAGTTTGTTTGGAAATAGCTAATGTATTTATCAAGAGACAGTGGGCTTGTGGTATAGAGAAGGCCAGTCTTAGAATTATGTGAACTTGTAAGTCCTTGAGTTCAGGCTTCTCAGGGCCTTGGGTTCTAAAGCTATAAGTTGAAACTTAGTTGCCCATCTGCTCTGATGGGGCATTTTTCAAACCAGTAATATCATAGGTTCAAGTCAAAAACAAAAATAAATCCAAAACAGAAAACTCACATTGATTAAGCATATTGTCATCATCTTGCTAGACTGTAAGCTCCATAAATGAGGTTAGAAGCTGTGTCTTATCTAAATTTAATATCTCTATTAGGAATCAGCAAAATGCTCTTGACATAGAAGATGCTTAATAAATGTTTGTGGCATATTGTCAAATCATTCCTCAATAATTAACATACTCCCACCCTGTCATGCAATTCCCATTCCAGAGATTCTGAACCCTCTGCTGTCATTGTACAAAACCATTCTCTACCCCCAGCTGCCCACTGCCTTTTTCTCATTCCTCTCAGTCCAGACCCTCCAACAACCCACCTAAGAGCTACCCAACCATCCCACTGTGTTCTCTGGATTTCATCAGCTCCCATGGATTCAATGATCATTTCTATAATGACAATTCTCATTTACTTATCCTACCCTAATGAAACTTACCTTCAGCTTTGCATCTCTAACTGCTTATTAGACATCTCACAGAGGATATCTTGTATATATCTGTAACATAGGCCACCCCAGCTCTCACTGCCTGAAGGAAAGTTAGATTTTTCCACCTCTCCATGGTTCTCTGGTATTTTTAAGAAAACTGGGAGATGCTTAGGCTCTCTATAAATGGCTCCAATCCTACAGAAATTGTTCCCTCAATTGTAGAGGGTGGGGGTCCTCTATACCCACTTCCATTTAGCCACAGACATTTAGATTAGCTTTTACACAGAACTATTTACTTCGAAAGGTAAAATCACAAATATGCAAACTTACCCAACAAGTAGGGAGCAGAATCCCCTTTCCCTACACCGCCTCAGTCTCTGGACAGGGCAAGAGAATTAGGTTCATAGCTTAGCTCAGTCCCATAGAGCACAGTCCCAGTTTGAAATCCCCAGGCAACCTGGCTTCTCAGGGCTTTTATTACAGTCTGAATGACTGCAGACAAGATGGTACAGACATCCTGCCTACAATCCTGGCTCTAAGGTCCTCATGGGACAGACTCCTGGTCCATGAGGATCACTTCTAGTACCTGAGGAAGACAAACCTACCTTGGAGTTGGGGTAAAAGAGAAGGAGCAGGAAAAAGAAAGTAGTTCCCCTCTCTCTGGTTCAGTTCATGGCATCCTTGCTTTGGGCAAACTAGAATCTTCATTCTCTGAAAGCAACTGATAAGAGTTGCTGAAAGAGTGAAGCAAAGAGTGAATAACACATCTTTGAAACAAATGGGACCTGAGGATAGAAGAGGAAATGAGATACCGCACTGTTGTCATTGGTGCCCAGTGACTGTGACAGTGGCCAAGGGGCACAAGGAGGAAGTACGGCCAGAGTGAGTGAAAAGCCAGCTTCCTGGCATTGCTCAGCTGGGAGATGTTTGTTGAAAGCAAAATAGGTGGAAATCTAAGACATGCAAGCACATGGCCCTTACTGAAGAAAAACGTGTTTGTGCTTTCTATAGTACATAGGAGAAATTATTCAAGCGTATTTCAGCTGTGTGAAAATATGACCCCAATGGTACTGCCAAAGTCAGAAAGACCATGGGTAATCGTTGAGAGAAGTTCTGGGCACACAAATTAGAGCTGGCCAAAGGACACTTCAACTTGGGCAAGTGTAAGGAAAGTCATTTGAGCAGTGGGTGCTGGGACATACTACGGATATAATAATTAATTAGTACCATTCCCCACAGAAGAGCTGGAGAATTCTCCAAGGTGTATCAAACAGGGGAAACCTGAATCTTGTCACACTGCAAAATGAAGCTGGAGTGCCCTGACTCTTTGGTTTTAATTATGCAGCAGTTCAAAACACGGAAGGGCCAGGAGCTCAAGAAGCTTCCCCCACCACCCAAAGAGGCAGCATTCACATTTTGAAAGTCCAAAAAAGTGGGTCATTCTGTCCCATGCAATGTCCTGGTGGAGCCACCATGCCCTAGAGCCAGACACTTAATGGTTTTCCATCCTCATTTACAACTGGCAACTTTAGAAGCAAAGAGAACAACCTTAATCTCCAACTGCATTACTTTGTTCTTATCTGCCTCTAAATCCACTTTGCCTTCGAAAGGCACAATTAACCTAGAGCAAGCTCACTCAGGGATTCAACATGATTTTTTCTCAACTGGAATGACCCCTTCCCCTAACTTGAGCTGCCCATTCAGCGCCCTTAATAAATACAGGGATAATTTAAACCATGTGCTAGCAAATTGAAAACATGGGCTTTTGAACTATGTATTTTCTTTCTCACGTTGGAACTCTTCCCTTGAGAAAGACTTAGGCCCCATAATTACGGAAAAGGCAAATCTGTGTATCTTTTTAATGAAGTGTTCCATGACATATCGTGAGATAGACAGACAGACAGACAGATAGATAGATAGATAGAGACAGATAAATAGACAGATTAGGTTAGCTATAGATATATATACACACGTGTACATATAGAGATATTTAATATACGTATATATGCATTGTGCTTGGTATGTGTATATGTATACACATATGAATATTTAATATGCATATACAGTACATACATGTAGATGTGGATAATATACATACATGTATATATATGTAGATACAGATAGACATATATATTTACACATATAAATAGTTAATACACATACGCATATGTATGTGGGGTATATAGATACAGAGATAGGTATATATACACATGCATAAATAGTTAATACACTTTCACACATATGTATTGTATGTAGGATGTGTAAATATATATATTTTTCTTTTTTTTAGCAGAGGGTGGGGTATGTGGAGGATGGGGAGGAAAATTGAGGCACATTGGTTGGAATATGCCATGTGCTTTGAAGGAAAGCATTCTATCAACACATCTTAGGACCTCCAGAGGCCATCTGATCTGTCAATGAAACAGGGAAAAACGGATTGTGTTTCTAGTGAAGCCAATAAGTTTCAGAGTTGCAGGACTGTTATGTCGTTACAATGAAACTAAAGATTACTTTCTTCATGAACAGCAGAATGAATAAACATATGTATTTGGGAACTATGTACAAAGGATACATATTCAAATATACCTGTTCATAGCTTACATGGGCTGTGGTTTGAAATGAAGACTACTTTGTCACTCAGGTCTTCAGAAGCCCATCATCATCTATTGCTTCAAATTACAACCTTCAACAAAAATAAAGTAAGTGGTAATTCACTCTTTACTTTAATTAACACCAGGAATCTTGATTTGGCTCCAAAATGTCCCTAACATATTAAAGATAAAAATGTCTCTGTAAGATGTTCCTTTTTCTCTGCATTTAGAAGAAACATCAAAGAGCTTCCCAGATATTAGATGCTTTGCTACAATTTTGCCTCAGGCTTCTTTCATGTGGAGCCAAGGAAGGTTCACAACTAGCTTTCTCCAGGCAGTGGCCCACGAGACACATCTGGCCCCATCATTTTGTCTGTGGTCAAAGCCTTCTCCTGTATACTTTGACCACAAATTCTCTGGAGTGCTTTCCCTCGAGAGATAAAGCCTTACATCTTTCCTTTCCTTTCTCATCCCAGTCTGGGACACCGCCTCCCCCCCTCCCACCCATAGCAAGGAAAAAAACTCCCACGCAATCATGAGGTAGGCTAGACCTTACTGATTCAATGCTCTGAAGCCTCATTTTAAGTACCAATTGGCCTTTCCTTACTGAAAAAGTGACACATAGAGTGATCTCCTATTGATGAAGGATATCTTGGCTTCTGGAAAAAAGAAAAATAAAAACCCAGATGTCATTTCAAGTATAGTTGAATCACCGCCCCCCCACCCCCACCCCAGAAAAAGGAAGAAAAAATTCCTATTAGGCGAGACTAAAGTTCATTAGGTGTTACTCCCTGAAAGATGAGCATTAGATAGACAGATCTTGAGACTCATAATAATTTCTGCCATCTGGACAACTGGACAAGAGAGCCTAACCGTCTGACAAATTTGCAAAATACAAGGAAACTTGCTTTCTGGGGCACCGTTAAGTTGCAGGATGCAAGGGGGCAGGCACATCCCTTTGAATTCCTTGTATGCCAGCTGCCTAAATTCTATGTGACAGACTGTCTGATGTGGGGAATCAGTGGTATCATTTAAAGGAGACTTTCAAATATAGCATGAGAGCTTCTGAGCAAGCCTTTCTGCTTGCTTCATATGGGAATCCAAATCCTGCACACAGCGCTCAGTTCAGAATACTTTTGTTTTTCTGATAATTTACTGAACTAAATTGGATAATGCTAAGACACAGTTCACTGACTGCTGAATACAGTTGGGATGTTCCCATTAGCTTCTGTGGTAAATACACCGTTGCAAAAAGCAGCTTCTTCTGACCTATTTTCCTAACACTGAGAGTAGTCTGTATCTTCTCGAAGACATGTTTAACTAGAAAAGGGCCAAGAGGTTGACATTTATAAATGACTTAGATGTTATGATTGAAAGTCAGGAGCCAGTAAAGTTGAGGGAAGTGCCTCTGACACATCACTCAGACAGTTACTATACAAAGTGGGTTAATAAACAAACACGGATTGAGTTTGATTGCTTTATCCAGAGTCCTTTGCTGTCTGACCTGGAAAGTTATAGGTAGTGTGCTACTTTTTATAAGAGGGTGCTCTACCAACTTCTGCTGCTTTGGTGACACTGGTCCTGATGTTATTGTCACTGTTTATATTGTCTCCAACACAAAAATACAAGTTCTCTTTTCATTTTCTCAAATTGTTTTGCCCCTATTTCTGAAATGAATAAAAATGGTGCATTTCAGAAATGCACAAAACGTGGTGCATTCTGAAAAGAATATGTGGCACATTTCTGACATGTGCAAAACGTGGTGCATTTCTGAAATGCATAACACTTTTAGTGATATTGACGCAACCAAAGCAAATTAGAGCCTTGTAGGGCAGCTGACCCTGAATTTGAGATTATCTAGACTATCAGATGCTTCTGATCTCCAGTGGGCTAATTTCTACTCTTTTCTTTGCTGTCCACAGGGCCAGAGCCCCCCAGCATTGTTTAAGTACCAGCAGTTTGGCCCCATCTAGCAACTAGCTGGACAGCCTTGGGCAAATCATTTAACTTCTCTGGACCTCAGTGTCCTTTTTGTAAAACAATAATGTTGGACCAGGTGATCTCTAAGGTCCTTTTAGCTCTAAAAAGCCATGATCTTATCATAGTAATCATAATAGCTAGCATTTATGTAATGCTTTAAGGACATAGAACACCATGCCTAGAGTCAGGAAGACTCATCTTTCTGAATTCAAATCTGGCCTCAGACACTAGCTGGGTGACCCTGGGCAAGTCATTTAACCCTGTTTGCCTCAGTTTCCTTATCTGTAAAATGAGCTTGAGAAGGAAATGACAAAGTACTGCAGTATCTTTGCCAAGAAAACCCCAAATGGGTCACAAAGAGTCAGACAGAACTGAAAACAACTGAACAACAATGCTTTAAGATTTGCAAAATATTAATACAAAAGAAATGCAAGAGGAATTAGATACAGAGGAATTAGATGGGGGAGGAGGGCTAGTAGTTGTGGTAACCTACTTTCATCGGAATGTGTTTAAGAGGAAGCTATATATGTATATATGTATATATATATATATATATATATACATATATATATATACACATACTTAGAAGAGTATAAAAGTCTTCCAAATGTAGAAGAAATAAAATGGTAAGGATATAGTGGGGGGGACAAGGGAGGGATTTTTAGAGGGGAGAATGAGGGAATAGGTATAGGGTGTTTAGATTAATGGGAATGGGAGAATAGGGGAGGAATCCTTGGAGGGGGGAAGGCAAGTGATAGGAAGGCAATGTAGTGGGTAGAAGTAAAGTAGAGGAGGCAGGAGGGATAGGAAACAAAAGATATGTACAAACATAAAAAACAAAGACCAGGAGTCGAGTATGTTTGGGAAAGTATATGTCTATATACGCATGTATATATGTATAAGTGTATGTATATATCTGTATGTCTATGTATATATCAAGGACATAACTGGACTATATTGTAGCCTTCTGGGGGGTAAGGGGGAGGGAAAAAGAACAAAAAAGTGCACAGCAGGGAACAAAAGAAAACACAAGGAAGCAAAGAAAAGATGGACGATTTTCAACACAAGGTGTATTGTTTATCATGCAGGCTTTCTTGAAATGAAAATTTATTGTTACATATTTTGAATCCTCTCATGTTCTGTTATGCACATGACATGCTTTTTTTCTTTCTTACTTTGTATTTAAGTTTCAATATTTAAGTTTATGATATGTTTTTGTTTCTTTTCTCTGTTCTGTATTTGTGTTCTCGTAAAATAAAAAAAATTTAAAAAAAGATTTGCAAAGTACTTTACATATATCGTTTCATTTAATCCTCACAATAACTGTGAAAAACAGTTTTCTCATTATCCCTGTTTTACAGAGGAGGAGAATGACTGTGAAGGGTTAAGTGAAGTCTCATAGTCAGTGTGTGAAGGAGATTTTTGAACCAGAGTCTTCCTGGCTCCAAGTGTAGGGCTCTATCCACTACCCCACCTGGCTGCCTCCATCACGTGCAGTGACAACCTGGGACACATTTATCTTGAGTTGTTCAATCAGTGATTCTAACTGGATGAAGAAGTGGTGTGACGGATTTTGCCACTGGCTTAGCACTTGGTAAACCATCTCACACTTTGCCCAGATACTGTCCCAACTTCTCACATTGCTTAAGTGAGAGAAATGGCAGATACAGTCCCTCTCCACTATAATGGAGAAAACTGAACCAACAAGAGGGGAAACATCTTGCTATCTTTCCTGCTGCTCTTCCAGTTGAACTTTCTCTTTCTCTAGCATTTTTGATCCTTATCCTAATTTCAAAACAGATAACTGCATTGTCAGCTGGAGAGCTGTGCACAGGCCTCTGCTCCATGCAGACAACATGAGATAAAGAGGAAAATGAAAATTATAATGACGGCGGTACTGATGGTGGCCTAATGGATGATGAATAAAGCTTTGAGCCACCAATGCCCTCTGCCCCTTTATTTAAGATTCCTGCCCACTGGTCTTGCAGTCTAATGGATATGTTTAAAAATTAAAAAACAAAAACAAACAAAAACAAAACCAAGAGCTGATTGCCCAGTGAGTGCTGTATCCTGCCTTTAGTTGCAGTCCTGAGATTCCCATGGGTGTGGAGAAGGTTCTGTTTCATCTCCTGGACATAAAACTATCAGCTTTCTCTTTCAATAAAATAATCTCCCATTACAAAGTGAATGTGCAGACAATGACTAACCAGAGGCAGCAACCACTTCACTAGGACCTGAGACATCTCTAACCCCCAAAGGAAACATATCAGGTTTCGGGAGAGTGTTCCGGCTCCAAAAGGTTGGAGGCTCAGATCAATCTGGTTAGCACACAAATTCCAAAAAAGAAATAAAAATTCCAGCAACTACTCTAATAGAGTCCAAATGTCCTTTCTCCAAACAGTAGCCCTGAATCCAGTGGAGGGTCTTATATATGAGTGATTATTGATAGCATTGTGATGGTATTAGGAACTAAATTAAAGTTGGACTTTGCTCAGAGCCACACATGCCACCACCGCTATTACCCTCCAGCACACACACACACATACACACACACACACACACACACACACACACACATACGCACACACCCCTTACTTCCTCAGATCTTTGAAAACTCTTTGCTTTCTCTCAAGCTATTCTGGTGTATAAGACTTATCCACCATTATATCCAGAGATAGCATCGTGATGGCATGATGGTGGTCATCTGAATGACTAACCTAGAGAGTTTCATCATCATTCTGACCCTGGAGAATCCAGACAGATTAAGGAGGCTGGCTATATCAGGTCCTATTGATTGGGTCTCAAAAGGTCTGTAGACCTTTGCCATAGTAATTTCTTCTTAGAAAATTTCCATGCACAATAGTGGATTTGTTTTTACATTACTCTTCTTCCTGTGGCAGCACCAAAGGGCCTACTGAGATTTGGTTGTGAAGCTATGGTTTAAATATCAAAAGCTACCACTGCCTTTCATGCAACTGAAATCTAATTGTAAACCATAGAATAATTTATCACAATACCTCTAGGGCTTGGAATACATAGTAGATGTTTAATAAATGTTTGTTGACTGAGTTGTAGAGAGACTTCTGAAAGTGTGGGAGGATACAGAGCTGAATTTGGTGGGGTTTGGTATCTTTTGGACTAGACAGAATAAATGAATCAACCATTATTTATTAACTTCCTACTTTAAACTTTGAAAAAATGACTGTTAATAATTTTACATATACTTGGAAAAATATAATATTTTAATTTAAAAAAATCATTAAAAAATACCAATTGCTTGCCTTCTTGATGAATGGAGCAGAGAGGAAGCAAAGGAGGAAGAGGATTTGAAACTCAAATTTTTTTAAATGTTTAAAATTTTCAAATATAATTGGAAAAAATTAAATATTTTAATAAAAAAATAAAATTTAGTTCCTACTATGTGCCAGGTCCTGAGCTTGATATTGGGGCTACAAAGACAAAAATAAGAAAGCCCTTTCTCTCAAGAAGCTTATACTGAATAGGGGAATACAACACATTACTACTACTACTACTACACTACTACACATAATAATAATATCTAACATCTATATGAGGCTTACTATGTGGCACACATTGTGCTAAGCACTTTAAAATTATAAATGCATGTATAGCTATGTTCAAAAAGTAATTTGGGGGTCACCAATAGCTGAGAGGATTAAAAAGGCTTCATAGAAGGCACAACAAGTTGAATTTTAAAGAAAACTAGGGGTCATAAAAGGCAGAGTTGAGGAGAGAATGGCTTCCACGCAAAAGCACAAAGAAGAGACTGGAATACCATATTAATAAACAGCAAGAAGGCTGGCATGACTGGCTATAAAACACATGAAGGAGAGTGATATATAAGAAGGTAGGTAAAGTAGTTTGGAGATATCTTGTGAAAGACTTTAAATGCCAAACACAGTGGCTGAGGAATTTATATTTGATCCTAGAGGTAATTGGGAGATATGGGCATTTATTTGGCAGAATGACACGGCTAGACCCAGGCTTGAAGAAAATCATTTGGCAGCCATATAAAGGAAGTATTGGAAAAAGAAGATCAAAACAGGGAAACAAAGTGGGACGTGTTTGTAGTAATCCAGCAAAGAGGTGACAGGGTCCTAATTAGGGTGTGGTCATTTGGAAAAAAGAGAAGGTGACAAAGGAAAGGGATTTTATTTGTAAAATAGACAAGATTTAGCAACTGATTGGACACATAAAGTAAAGTAGAGTGAGGAAAGGGATAAGATTCCATTGCTGAGAATATGGGTAATTAGAATGACAGTGTTGCCTCTCCAAAATAAGGAAGTCCAGTAAACAAGTAGATGGGGGAAAGGGGAAAAGAGAGATAATGAAGTCCATTTTAGACTTGAGTTTGAAATACCTACAGAGTAGCCAGATCAAAATGTCCCATGGGTCTTTAGTTGGTCATGTGAGACTGGGGATCAGGGGAGAGACGGGGGTGGATATATAGATCTGGGAATCGTCTGCACCAAGAATTAAATCTATGGTCTCTGATGAGGTAAACAAGAAAACCTAGGACAAATTCTAGAGGCATAGCCTGTTAGATGGTAAAATATGAGTGATGATCCAACAAAGGGTGGCCAGACAAGCAGGAGGAGAATTATGAAGGACCGGTATTTTATTTTAAAAGGTAACACAAAAAAAGAAAAAATATCCAGAAGACAGTGGTCAATGGTGCCAAATGCTGCAGAAAGGGCAAGAAAGCTAAATACTCAGAAAAGTCCATTGGATTTGCCAATTAAGAGGTTATCAGTAACTTTGAAGGAAAAGGTTTCAATTCGTTGATAAACCAAGTGGTTCCGATATAGACCTGAAAAGAGATTGTTTGGTAGAACAGGAACAAGGACCTCTTAGCCTCTGCTTCCATCTACAATTCCTGAATACTTTTGGAAATCTGATACTTAAAAAATGATACTCCCAACACAAAGTGCAAAAGTCTTAAAGCTGTACTCACAAGGTATACCTTGACAGGAAATAATTCAGTTAGAATAGGGTCATGGCTTTCTGACAAAGTCTCATTGATTGTTTTAACTTACTGATTTACATTAAGATTTTCCCCTTAGGATACATTGTGGTGTGTGAAATAATTGGAAGTGCCATAAAGTAGAGTGCCAACTCTTGACTATCATTTCCAATTAAAGAGAACACTCTAGGGCCTTGTAAATAGTATTTACAAATACTCAAAAGAGTTTAGTCTAACTAGACCCACAGGAAAAACCAAGTAGATGAAGGATGCCTATATCCTGACAATGGCATCCATTTGGATGGACAGGCTGTTCAGCTGGGTCAACAGAATATGGATCTTGGACAAACCAAGCAGATGAACAAAGAACTAGACCGAAGGCAAGTAGGAGGAAGACAGTGGGTTGGGTTGCATGTGTTAACTGCACAGTGTTATCAATGACCTCCCAAAACACATCTGACACAAAAACCCATCTTCCAATTTCAATTGTATAAAATTAACAAGGCTTTGTACAGACAAAATCAATATAGCTAGAATAACAAAATAAACTTAATAGACACAATCTTCACACCAAATATATTTAATTAAGGTCTGCTATCCAAGATGTATGGAATCTTTTCCCAACAGATAAGTAGTCAAGATACATAAAGAGTTTTCAAAAGGAGGAATGCAAACCATCGATAGCCACAGGAAAGAACACTCCCAATCACTAACAATAATAAAGATGAAATTTAAACCATTCCTGAAGATTCACCTCATACCCTCTCAGAGTGACAAAAGTGATAAAGTAAGACTATGGTATACGTTGAAGTGCCTGTTAGAAGACACAGAGAGGAGGAGGGGGAGGGGGAGGGGGAGGGGGAGAGAGAGTGGGAGGGAGGGAGAGAGACAGAGAGAAAGAGAGAGGGAGAGGGAGAGAGAGAAAGGGAAAGAGAGAGAGAGAGAGTTCATCATTGTCTCCAATAACTCATCTTCTACCAAGATTGAATCAACTCTGAAACTTCCTCCTTCTCAGTGCTGTCTGACCCTTGCTATGACTGGAGAGCATCCAGAGGGACACATTAGAAAGCTCCTCCTAGACCCTCCACTGAAGGAGGGGGCCCAATTCAGCCATCTCATGACTTCTCACTCACCTCCAGAACTTCATTATGCCCCTGTACCCCTCCCCTTTTCAGCTTCTGTGCTGTCTCCTCTTTAGATTGTGATCTCCTTGAGGGCAAAGACTCTCTTTTGCATTTCTTTGTATTCCCAGCACTTAGCGCAGTGCCAGGCACATAGTAGGCACTTAATAAATGCTTATTGATTGAGTAAAATATAGATATAACTATAGAGAGATATATGTGCATATGTATATATATATATGCACATATATAATAATGGCATTTATATAGTGCTTACTATATGCCATGAAGCACCGTGCTAAGTGCTTTTACAATCCTTATCTCATTTGAGCTTCACAACAACCTTGGGAGGTAGGCACTACTATTATCCCCATTTTACAGGTGAGGAAACTAAGGTAAAAAGAAGTTAAATGATTTGTCTAGTCACACAACGAATAAGTGTCGGAGGCCAGATGTGAACTCAGGCCTTCTTGACTCCAGGTCCAGTGCTCTGTCTGCTGCACCACCTAGCTGCCCTCAATGTGTATGTATTTATATGTATATGCGTATATGTATACATATATATATATGTATATATATATATATATATATATATATACATATACACATATGCACACAAATATTTAGAGCAGTACTTTTTGTAGAAGCAAAAAATCTGGAACAAGGTGGGTTTCCATAAAGGTGAATGGTCTTGGGAGTATTAGAATGTAATGTCCACCATACAACTTCCTAATACCAAAAAAAAAAAAAACACCCAAAACACAGACCACAAAAGTCTTAAGGCTATAATCACAGGAAGCATCTTAACAGGAAATAATTCAGTCTGGATGAGGTATTAGGTGATAGGCAGTTTCTTTCCTGCACTTTCTATATTCCTATAATACCTACTGCAGAGGCCTGAATAGCATTTTACAGATGCTAAATAAATATCTGGGGGATTGAACTTAAATTTAAGGTATGCTTACTGTTATTATAACGTTGTTGTAATAAAGTTCAGTGCCTTTTCATTGAAGGCCTGGCTGCATTGATTCCTCTAATAATTATTAAGAAGAATGTCCATGCAATATAAAAATACTATGGAAAATTTCCCATCCAGCAAGATAATCAGCTTCTGTCGTCTTGGGCTCTGTAGAACTAACTCTGTCACAAGCTACCATTTTAAGTCCTTCAAAGAGAAGACTATCTTCATGACAGAGGCCAAGAAAAAGACTGTTTATAAAAGTCTTTTTAGGAGGCACAGATAATCAGGGATGCCTTCCAGGATCCTCTCAGTGAAAAGAAAACTAGATCCATCAACTGCCCTGCAAACTGAAGCTGAGAAAGGACATTATCTTAGCAAAGGCACACATTGGCAATAGCAGGGATACTGGAAGAGAGAGATTTTACTCATTTGTGAAAGTAGAACTGTTTACCAATGTTAACTAAGGTGTCACTCTAACAGGGAGCTGTAATGTAGGCAAGAAAATATACTCAGGGGCCCTTCAGGAACTTACTGAACAAGTCATTGATAGAGAAAGAAATATACATATGAGAGAGAGAGAGAGGAGAGATGGGGGAGAGAAACAGAGATAGGGGGAGAGAAACAGAGAGGAGGAGGAAGAGGAGGAGGAGGAAAGAGAGATACTATTAAAAAAGAGACTATACAGAGATGATAGACAGATGAAGTAAATAAATGAATAAAATGATGACAGTTGAATGAATAAACATATGAATGAATGAATATTTCATATCAAAGCAACTCCTACTTTCATTTTTGGCTTTCAGCTACTAAAATAAAAAGGAAGATTTCTAGACTATAGTGAAAAGGTTCTATGCAAAAACATTTCTGAAGGGAAAGAGGAGGTACATCATAGGTACTTGTTTAGAGTTTCTACATTTAATTATTTTTTTTACTTGGGAGATAGGATGGCATAGTAGATAGAAAGGTGATCTCAAAGCCAATAAAACCACAGGTCAACCTTCAGAGGCATCCTTACTTGGTGATCTTGGACTAGTTGACATCGTGGTGTTCTAAGCAAATCTCTAAGATTATAACTTGCAGAGAAGGTATCAATCTGATCTAGTAAAGATTTCTCCATACTAATAAAACCACAGATATATCTCTATCCTTGCCACCCTTGGGTAAAACTTAGCTGTGGAAAGGTTAGTGACTGATTTCACTTAACTGACTTTACTGATATAACACTGTAAGTACCTTAGTGGTCATTTCAAAGAAAAATGATGCAAGAGAATCAATGAGGTGTGGTCTTAGGAGAGAAGGCACTAAGTAACCAGTGACTTAGTCAACATGATTAAAAATAGGAGCCAAAATTTACTGAGGCCTTCTGAAAGGATCCTAGTCATCTTTGATACCAGTTCCACTGCAGTGTTTTAATGGATTGCCTGTTTTCAAATTTTAATATATGATTATGTATTTTAATATACAATTACTATGAAATTCATGTATTTTAGTTACCAGAATTGGCATAAGTCTATGTTATTCATCCATTTATGTGAAATATATTTTCAAAGGAGAAAATGTTATCATTCATCATGCATTACCACATTCATAGAAACAAAGAATTCTATATTGTCATGCTTGTGGCTTATGCATAGAGATAGGGTACTGAGCCTGGGATTCATCAACGTTGGGAACTCTCAGGGCAAGAGACTCCTTCTACCAGTGTAAGTTGATACGTCCTTTACAACTCATGGTATTAAAGAGATAAGTGACTTCCCCAGGGGTCACATAACCAATGCATGTCAGAGATGAGCTTTGAACCCATATCTTCCTGGCATTGAAGCCAGCTCTCTACCCATTAGGGATGTAGCCCCTCTCCTGGTATATTAATACCAGGAAACGTTATTGCACTATGAAGAATGACAATTGAGTGAAATCGAACACCTGTATGAAGTGATGTACAGCCAGAGTAACAATATATACAATGGCTATACTTATGTAAATGAAGATGAATGCATTTTATCTGAATTTAAAAGCAAAACATTCCAGCCAAAACCAGGTCGTCTGTGGAAAACCTATTAAAAATGAAGAAAAGTGTCAGAGCCATTTCTGGTGGAGTCATTCCAAGAGCCAGGACCTGAAGACATGGACCTCCATGTAGGTGACTGGACATGAAAATTGGTGAAGCCAGCACAGCTGGGGATCTGGGGACACTTTAGTTGTCGAACTTAAAACCAGCATGACTTGGATCAGGCTAGTCCAGGGTCAGAGGGCTGAAGCTGTGGACCGCTAGTCAGTGGCTTCATAAGGAAATTGATGAGGCCAGAGCAGCTAGGCTCAGGGAAAGCCTCAGAAGACAGAGATAAGCTGCGTATATCAGTGGATGTGGCTTTTTGTTAAGATGGAAGGGGATGCAGGTGGGGTTAAGAGAAGGGCAGAATTGGACGGGGAATAGTCACAAGCAAAGCAAACTTCAACTATGCAGAAAAATTAAAAATAAGAAATTAAAAGGAGAGAAAGAAAGAGTAAAACCCCACACCTTAAGTCTGTGCTGGGTGAAAAGAAGAAAATCAAATACATAGACTCCAACACGTTCAATTAGAGATTGCTGGTGCTGATCCCACTACTTTTATTTCATCTCCTTTTCCTTTGTAACAGGGAAGAGATAGAGGGCAAAAAGATGAAACATTATACATAATAAGATATAACGAAAGGGGGAAAACATAACTGACAAATAATCATTAATGTAAACAGGATGAATTCACCTTCAAAATGGAGAAGCGTGGCAGTATAGGTTAGAAAGCAGAATTTAACAATACAACATTTTATAGAAAAATATTTTCTATGGAGAGGAAATAAATTACTGTCCTATACATAATTTATATTGAACATCAAAAACCTTTCTACTTTCTGCTTTGGTGAAACCTTAAACATGAGCCAAAGCCTAAGCTACAAGTGATTTTCTCCAGAGCTCCAGGGTGGGGTATAAAACGCCAAAGAGATCAAGAAAACAGGTTTGTTCCATATTTTAAGTGGTCAGACTTCCCAGGATTGAACCTGGTCCACCTGTGTTCATGGGTCTAAAACTAAGAGGGGTCCATCATCAGACATGGAACAGGATCATCACCACCACACATACATAATATGTGTATGTTTATGTGCAGGTGTGTGTATATATACACACACACACAAAACACAAACATTTTGTCACTTTATTTGCATAATTCCAAATTGCTTTCCAAAACAGTTGTACTAATTCACAGTTCGCCAACAATTAATGAGCATGTTTGACTTCCATATTCTCTCAAAAACTGACTATTCCCATCCTTTCTCATCTTTCCCAATTTGCTGGTAGTGAGGTAGAACCTCAGTGTAATTATTATTATTGATCTGGGGCAAACTTTCATAAGATTTTTAAGAATTTACCATTCTTTTGTGAACTGTTCATGTCTTTTGGCAACTTATCTATCAGGGAATAGATCCACCACTACTTAACAATGGTATCCAGGAAATTCTCCTCGCTTCCCATCTAGATACTTTCCTGGACTTCCTCATCTCCAGAAACTCAAGATGAAATCAACTTGGAAACTCATACCTCCTTGGATCATTTCCCATCCCACATGCATAACTTCATCATACCCTCTCAGAAAAACTCCTCCCACTTTGCAGTGGTAGATTGTGAGCTTCTTGAGGACAAAGACTGTCTTTATATGTATACACACCTATATGTAATTATATACACATATATGTGTCTGTCTGTATGTATGCATAGCACTTTAGTACACCTTATATCTCCAGAACTTAGTTCAATTGTGGTTGTGGTTTGTCCTTCATTCTCAAAGAGGACCATGACATCAGGTTGATGATGACATGACTAGCGCCTGACACATGGTAGATGCTTAATTAAAAAATGCTTATTATTGACTGCTTGTTTATTGGGGAATGGCTTTTTGGTCTTACATCTTTCTGTTAGTTGTCTATGCATTTTGGATACCAAACTTTTATCAGATATTTTATATGTTTTTTTTATTCCCTCAACTATCTTAGATTTATCTGTTTTGTTTGTACAAAAACTTCATAAATTAAGTGGAAGATTAAATTATATACTTCATCTTCCTTCAAAGTATTGCTTAGGTATCATCTCCTCCAAGAAATCTATCTTGATTTCCAAACCCACCCCACCTTTCAGTTATTAGCACTTCCTTAATAAAATTCTTATTAAAATAAATTAAATGTTGCATTTCCTATCTACCTCTTTCCCTAGTGCTCATATGCAAATATGAACTCATGTAAATACATGTACATGCAAAATCTCATTGTCTAACAGTACACAGACTAATACTGCTGGAGAGCATGAAATAGATCCTCTTCAGGATTATGCTCGTGGTACATGCCAACCAATCATTCCCTCATTCAATCTGGGTCCCTATCACATTCACTTGTCAAACATTTACTGAATATCTTCTAAGCTCCCAACTCTCCTTGGAACTCCTCTGCATAGTAGCCTTTAAAATAATTCTAGCAAAGGAGTTTCCATAATTGAGTGATGCTCTTAGCCACTGAAAGCATGCTAATGCAGAGTCTATGTTTTTCACTCTTCTCAAGGTTCCTAGTTATCTCTTCTCCTATTCTAATGGGTCAGCTGAATGACCTTTCACCCTCAAGAGGCTGGGATTCTGACTCTATTTAGGTCAGAAATGAAATTGAATTCAATTGCCTCACTCTGGTCCCTCTTGGTCACCTGTCAGCCCCATTGTTGGAGGGATTGACAGTTTGGGCTCCCCAGAGGCCCCCAGTGCCGAGAGGAGAGCTGCGGGTCACGCCTGAGTTATTACCCTCTCTGTGAACTTTCCCAGAGTCAGCCTGGTGTGTGCATTCATTTTTCTCCTCCCTTTCACACATTCCTCAAGTGCTTAATATGTTTATGAAGATGAAAATGAAAGAATGGTTTTGTAAAAACGATTACTGAGCAAATCAGGCTAGGCAACTACTATAACTTAGAAACCAGTGTCTGCCATGGAATCGGACCACTCCAGATACTTTAATGATTAAGCTTTCCACAAGAAAGCAAGGGGAAGCCCAGGTTTGGTTTCATTTTGGTTTTGTTATTATTCATTCCTTCTTAAAGAAAAAAAACAAAGATTTAGTAGAGAGTAAGATGTCAGCAAGTCCTAATAGTAGCTAGTCCCAAGACCACAGAAAGACTTACTTGTAAGTGATACCATGTTTAAAAAAATAGTATGAAAGTCTGCAGGAAAGCAATACAACATTAAGAAACACTCAGGAGATGTGTTTTGTGTCTCCAGGAAGTCAAAGGCTGCCTTTTTCACTAGTTACTTCACTCTTTCCCCAAGTCCTGACCAGAAAGGACCTTCATGTGTGCTCAAAAGCTCCATACTCCCTGTATTTTTGGAATTATAAAAATTAGAGTGAATTTTTCAAAAATAGAGATGAGGACTAGAACTGTTATTTCATTTATATGAGTAAAAAAATCCCCTTTCCAAATATTGGTCAATTGAACAATCAATAAGTAAATGCTATTATATTATCATATTGTGTATTTATTATAAATATTACATAATATTATAAATAAATATCTAAGCACTGAGGATACAAAAGGAGGCAAAACACCATCCTTGCCCTCAAGGAGCTTACCGTTTAATGATCAGCGCTGCTCTGCAATTTATAATCTTAAAGATCTGGAAAGGTCTGAAAGGTCAGGTTATTTGACCAAAGCTCACCCAGCCAGGATATATCAACAGCGAGACTTGAACCCCCATCTTCCTGGCTTCAAGGTCAGCTCTCTGGCTGCTAAGCATCACTGTCTCTCTAGAATTTTGGTTTCCTTTTGGATCATATAACACTTTGGCTTTTTTAGAAAAGCAATCTTCAGAATCAAAGTTGAAGAGAAAATCTTTCCAAGTAAGAATTATTTTAAGGTGCGAGATGAGAAATATCCTGGAAAACTGGGTCTTATCAAAAAGTAGGCATTTTTATATTGCCTGTTGAGGGAAGTACAAGGCTTCCTTTTTTTAGCTGTAGTATACAGGGAAAGAAAGAAATAAGGAAAGAAAGAAAGAAAGAAAGAAAGAAAGAAAGAAAGAAAGAAAGAAAGAAAGAGAAAGAAAGAAAGAAAGAAAAGAAGGAAGGAAGAAAGAAAGGAAGGAAGAAAGGAAGGAAGGAAGGAAGAGAGAAAGAAGGAAAGAGAGAGAGAAAGAGAGAGAGAAGGAAAGAAAGAAAGAGAAAGAGAGAGAAAGAGAGAAAGAAGGAGAGAAGGAAAGAAAGAAAGAGAGAAAGAAAGAAAGGGAGGGAGGAAGGAAGGGAGGGAAGGAGGAAGGAAGGAAGGAAGGAAGGAAGGAAGGAAGGAAGGAGGGAAGGAAGGAAGGAAGGAAGAGAGAAAGAAGGAAAGAGAGAGAGAAAGAGAGAGAGAAGGAAAGAAAGAAAGAGAGAGAAAGAGAGAAAGAAGGAGAGAAGGAAAGAAAGAAAGAGAAAGAAAGAAAGAAAGGGAGGGAGGAAGGAAGGGAGGGAAGGAGGAAAGAAGGAAGGAGGAATTTCACTCCCTTGGACTTCAGTTTCATCATCTGTAAAATAAGGAGTTTAGATGGCCTCTGAGGTCCCATCCAGCTTTAGAGCTACAATTCAAACAAATTTCAGGTTTAGACCAGAAACAAAATAAACTATCCACTTATTCATAAGACTTGATTCAAAATAACCTTTGTCTGTTTCTAAAAAGCCAATCTACCCTTAAGGGATGATATTTGCCCCAAAAAAATAATTCAAAAGATTGTGCACAAGATTGTGAAGACAATTTTTTTTAATTACAGAAAAAACAGTCTTGAGTTTTGATATTGGAAAGAACCACCGAGTCTGAAGCCTACAGAAAAAAGATCCCACTGCAACTCTATACCCCTTTCTATTGTGCCCTTTAGAATGCCTGTTCCATAAGGAACAGACTCCCCTTCATTCTGGATCTCTACCTCACATACTCTATCCACCACCTTGCACTCGCTGAGACCTGCCTGCACCCAGATGACACCGCACCCATGGCCATCTTCTCTGACACTGGTTGTACTTTCTCTCATGCTCCTCAACACATTAGTCCTAGAGGGGGAATGTGAATACTTCTTGTTCCACACTGTCACTTACAGACCTTCCCTTTGCCTCCAACACTTAGCAGCCTCTAACCTTTTAACTTCGCTCTATTAAAATTTATCACAAAATACAGATCATGTTAACTGTTATCTACCAACCTCCAGATCATTCTACCTCCTTTGTGGAGTTCAACACTTGGCTCACAGTCTACTCGACGGTGCCTGCCCTTATAAGAGAGGACTTTGGCATTAATGTTACTGCTCCCTCAAACGCCCTAACTTCCTAGCTTCTCAGTCTCTTTGTGTCTCATGACCTACTTCTCCACTTTATATCAGCAGTGCAGAGGGCTTATCATACCTGGGATCTTATGATTACCAACAGGTTGTGTTTGTCCTTCATTTTCAAAGAGGACCATGGTATCAGGGAAATGACATGACTTGCAGTTGACTTTGATTTGAGTGAATGAGGTCACCAGCCTCACTTTCTCCTCCAGAGCCATCTAGGTCCAGTGGCCTGATATTCATCAGGATGACTGGAGATGGTCCAGGATACATTGGGAGACCCTGGCCCTTCCAGGCTAAGGTCTTTTCATGTACTCGCTTAAGAGTGAGGTAAAGTCCATTCAGTGAATAGGCCCCTTTAAGAAGTGAGTCAAGGGATGGCCCCTTTAATTAGAAGTGTCCCACTTAAATGACCAAAAACTGTGATATCTCTCTGACTATCATTTCCTACCATTAAGGCTCTCACTATGCCTTACCTCTCCTCAACCTATTCTTTGCCCTTATTTCTCTACCCCTCTTAGCACCACTTTGCTCCATTACCCTTGCTCTGACTTCATTTTCCTCCTTTCCCAACCTCAACTCTACAGCTAACCAATTCAATTTCACACTATCCTCCATTCTAAAATCATTTGGTCCCTTGTGTAACACTTGCCGAACTCCAACCTGGATTACTTCCACCTAATTGACTTCCCAGAAAATCTCAAACTCAGCACATCCAAAATATGTTGTTATCTTTTCACCAAATTTCATTCTTCTACCAAAACTCTTTATGTTGAAGGCACTATCATTCTTTTATTATTCCAGGTTCCAAAATTAAGCATCAATCTCTTTCTCCCTCATTCCACATAGCCAGTCATTTGGTAAATCTTGCCATTTCCACCTCCTCAACATCTCTGAATATGAACTTTTTCACTATTCACACTGTCACTACTTTGGTTCGTGCCCTCATCACCTTTTACACAGACCATTAAAATGGCCTTCTGACTGGTTTCCCTGCTTCAGATCTCTGCCCAGTCCAATCCATTGTCCACACAAGTAATGTTCCTTAAGTGCAGATCTGACTATGCCATTCCACCAATCAATAAACTCTAGAGGCTCTTTCTCGTCTCTAAGCAATAACTCTTCTATTAGTCTTTTAAAGTTCTTCATGACCTGGCTCCAACCTGTATTTCTAGCCTCCTTATGCATAGCTTCCCTTCCTGTACTCTACAGTCTAGTCAAACTAGTCTTCTCTCTGTTCCTTACAAATAATAGCACCTCTCCTACCCCCATGTTTTTGCCCTAGGTATCCTCCGTGCTTGTAACATATTCTCTGTTCACTTTAGTCCCATAGAATACCTTGCTTCATCAAGATATGATACCATTGCAAAGTTTTTCATGGTTCCCCAACTGCTAACTCTCTCCTTTCCTATCTTGCATGTATCTACACTGTATTTATTTCTTATTCATTCTCTATATACCTATATGTACATGTTGTCCTCTCAGACAAAGAAGAAGAAAATAAATTCCTTGACAGTAAGGAATATTTTAATTTTTGTATTTGTTTTTCCAGTATGTCTGACAGTGCCTGGCATATAGAAGGTATTTAATAGATGCTCAGTGATTGATTGAGTGTGTCGCGCTGATCAATTCTGGCTCTCCTGTTCTATCTATAAAACCAGGAGCTTTGACTAAGGTATGCTAAGGTCCTCTGATATTCTATAATCTACTTTATAATTTTGCCAGGGGATAGCCTTGACAAGGAGAATATAACTCAATAGCTTCTGCATTTAACTCAGCATCAAGTACTTATCAATCTATTTCTCTATCACTTTCAAGTCCTTTGTCAAATGGAAATTGTGTTGGGATCTCTGAAATTTGGATAAGTCTCTCTCTCTCTCTCTCTCTCTCTCTCTCTCTCTCTCTCTCTCTCTCTCTCCCCCTCCTTTGCCCTCCCTCCCTTCATCTCTCTCCCCACCTTTCCCTCCCTGCTCCCCCCCTCTCTCATTGGCAATCTCATTGATTTGGATATTTCAATATAGATCACAATCACTTGCGTCCATGTCCTACCATAAGTTTGCCTAAGGAAGTCCACATAACACACTGAAAGCCTTTTTTACTTTTTCATGGTATACCACAGATAATGATGGAGCAACATAGCTGTACACATGTCATCCCTCATTCTAGCCACATGACCACTTCCCTTTTTCTTCTTATCGAACATTTCCCTGATGCTATCTTCTGCTTCTGCTCATCTTTAAAATGCTTCTATCCCACTAGAAAAGCAGAAATGGTCACAAGTGGTTTTCCCTTAGCAACCAGAGACAGACAAAAGACTTCCTTGGACTTTTCTCACTTCTACCAAGACCAGGCTCAGAGAATGTGGACGTGTGAACAATATGGTACCCATAAGTAGTTGTTTTGGTCCTCCTGATCCCTGGGAATGGCTAGGATGAAATGGTACCCATTACTACACATTTTCAGAATTCTTGGATTGTGCACGTTTATAGTGATGTTTCATAATGGCAACCTCAAAAAGGCAACTCAGGGACTCCAAAGGAGCTGGTTTTACAGCAATCTCTGTAGCATGCAAACAAATACCTCTGGGGCAATTTAGGGGTTTTATGATATAGTAGGGCTATACATTTGAAAGCCCATTAGAGGACAATTGCTAGAAACTCTCTGTAAACAAGTTATACTAATATGTTCCCAAGGGGTATTTTGTCTTGAAAAGAAAAAGAAAAAACATGAATTGTTTTGGGTACCAAGATTTATATTTTAAATTTTTTTAGGCTTCCAAATGATATATAATACAGGGTAGCAAATCACTAGCTATATAAGAGAATAGATTCTCTTCCAGGATCCATGGACTTCAAAGGCATTCATGAATAAATTGGATGGGAAAAATAAATCTATTTTCACTAACCTTTCATTTCCTTTGTAATCCTATGTATCTTATTTTATGCATTTAAAAACATCATGTGAATACAGAGCTTAATTGGTCTGTGCCTGGAAAAAAAAATCTTATGGGCCCCAGAAAAGATATTTGTAGGCTTGAGTATTTTCTCCCTTGAAGACACTAATGCACACAATAGTCTAGGGTCTTACTACATATCCTGAATTTCTTAGCAAGTTATAGCTTTGAAATATGACCAAGAACAATATCATTTTTTCATCCATTACAAAACTGGTTTCTGAAATGACTGCTCTCTATCTTTTCCTTTTGACCAAAAACTCAGTATAAACCAAACTCACTTTAGTTTTCCTAGTTTTTACTCACCAAAGTACAAGAATTAAGGGGAAAATATAACAAATATCTTATGAGAATAACATATTTATACATTTGTACATATATATTATAGATACATACATACATGCATATATACACTATAAACCTGTGTATATGCATGCATTATATGTATTTATGTATGTGTATGTATATATTACATGTGTATGTATAGCGTATATAATATGTATATGTATGCATATGTTATGCATGCGTGCATTTACTAGGAACAACAGTGGCTGCTACCCCTCTAATGCTTGTCCCCAAAAATCAGAGGCCAGGCCCAACTGCCTCTGTATCCCAGGTTCCAAGAGAAAGCCGTACCATGGGACTGCTGCTCTCCAAAGCAAGCATGGCCATCAGCTTAAGAGACACTGGAATTTGAGTCAAGCTAAATTGCCCTGTCATTACAGGGCTGCTGATCTCAGCACACCCCCGCTGATTAGAAATGTGTCAGATGTTGAACTCCTAAAAACCAAAAATGCAAATATTCCCAAATGCACTTTCATGTGGTTGAAATGCCTCCGGTTGTCTCAGGGCCCACGGTGCCAGGGAAGGGGCAGCAGTAGCCGCCACCTTTGCCAGCTGTTCCTTTGTGAGAACTCTGCACACAGCAGGAATGGGAGAATTCACTTCATCTCCAGCCAAGTCAGTGGCTTACTCTTTGTAAACATGTCTTACAGGCCCTGTCTCTTATCTTTATGCCATGTTACTCCTCCCTAAGGAATGACTTTAAAAATTATTCCACCAACTTTATAGGAGTTTTGACAAGAAGCTATTCATTAATCACTTTCTGTTACTAGTCTTTCCTTTGACTTTAGATGACAGACGTGATGCTGCTTGAAAGCTTATTCAACTGCCAATAAAATGTATTCAGATCCCAAAAACAATTACCTGGAATGGAGAAATGGCACATATTTTGATACTTCATTTGGGTGATGAGGGGATACGAGCTAGCCAATATCCTTTCCTATTTTATTTCTAGTGTAATTCTTTTTCATTATTTCATTTCCCCCTTTTTTCATTTTTTTTCTTTTTTGCTGTGTGGTATTGAGAGATAAAATAATATCAATATGGTCAAATTAAACATGATATTAAAGAATAACTATTGAATGCCCAAGCCAGGGAAGAAGTCATTCCAATTGGCTGTTTAGGGAGATTTCTTGGGCTGGTGTAATGTCTATCTTCCCAACCCAGTTATTTTGCCTCCTGGGGATTTCAAAGGGACTCCCTCACTGACATCTAAGACTCATATATTTCAACAATTAAAAAGATCTGTGATGTCATCAGTGTGATCACTTCCTTTGCAGATATTATTGAAAGTGCCTTCACAGCTATGCAAACAATCTTTATGAGAGGATATGAACTAAAAATCCTTTTATAGTAATCCTTTTTTTAAATTTTATTTTAGATGCAAACACCAGAACACAAATACAAAATAGAGAAAAGAAACAAATATCATAAATTTAAATATTGGAGCTTAAATACGAAGTAAAAAAAAAGAAAAAAAGCATGTCATGTGTATAGCAGAATATGAGAGGATTCAAAATATGAAATGATAAATTTTCATTTCAAGAAAGTCTGTATGATAAATGCTACATGTTGTGTTAAGAGCTGTTCATCTTTTCTTTGCTTCCTTGTAAGTTTTCTTTTGTTCTCTGCTGTGCACTTTTTACTTTGTTCTTTTTTTGCCCTGCTCCCTCCCCACCAAAGGCTACAATTAAGTACAGATATATTTCTCTCTGTATATACATATATATATACATATATACACATATACAGATATACACACATATACATACATATATACATATATATATACATATATATGACATATACTTTCCCTAACAAATTCTACTCCTGATCTTTGTTTTTATGTTTATGCATATTTCTTATTTCTTATCCCTCGTGATTCCTCTACTTTACTTCTACCCACTACCTTGCCCTCCTGTTACTCAGCCTACTCCCCTTATCCTCCTTTATCCTCCCATTCCCATTGATCTAAACATTCTTCTATATGCCCATTAACCTATTCCCTCAGGCTTCCCTCTAGAGATCCCTCCCTTGTCCTCTCCCTCCCTATCCCCTTACCATTTTATTTCTTCTGAATTTAGAAGACTTTTATACTCTTCTAGATTTATATGTATTGTTCCAGCTTAAACCCATTCCCAATGAAAGTAGGTTACCAGAACTAATAGCCTTCCTCCCACATCTAATTTCTCTGTATCAATTCTCACTCTTGTACCTCATTTGTATAAAATAATTATTCTTTCTAGCTGTTCCTAAGTGGTCTTACTTTTTAAAGTCATATCATACTCAGGTCTGCCCTAATCTTTTTTATAAACTACCCAATTACTAATGGAAATCTTAGACATACATTTTATATATATAAAAAGTAAATGGTCTGTCCTTATTGAATCCCTTGTAATCAGTCTTTGGTATGTACTTTATGTTTCTCTTGTCTCTTGTATGTCAAATCTTCTATTAAGTTCAGATCTTTTTTTTAAAAAAAAAAGTTTTGAAAGTCTGACAGTTGATCAAATATCCATTTTTTTTCGTTGAGGATTATGTTTACTTTTGCTGGGCAGGTGTAGTGTTAATGTGATTAAAGATCTTCCTCCCTCCCCCATTTAAGAGGCCTCAGGTGGAGCTAATTAAGGGAAGCTTGATTAGGAGAGGCTTGTTTGTAGGAAAGACCACACCCTTTTGCTAACTAGGTGTGAAGCCCTGGAGCCCTAAGAAGGGTATATACACCCTGAGGGACACATGGGGGTTAGTGGGAGCCTCAGCGGAGAACTGCAAGGGCTGTGAGAACTGAAAGCTCTCAGAACTGTTGGAGGAAAAGACACAGGCAAGCAGACAGCTAGAGTTTATGGGTGAGTGTTTATGGGAAGGCCCTAGCAGAGGGGAAGGTAACAGGATGGCTTGGCTTCTTGCTGCAATATTGTGTTTTAAGTTCCTTGCTGTTAGGCTGAAGTGGACTTACTGGTTTTGGATACAATTGTTGCTATGTTGAATTGAAATTACTGGTTTTGGGACTTGATCCTCTGGTGTCTGAATGAATGTTTTATTTCTTTTGCCTTCTATATAGAAAGTATCTCATATTTTGCGATTCTGAACTATACAGGTATATTCATGGTCACCATGAATATCGTGAATCTTGCCTAACTGATAGAGTATGATATTTTCAGCCGGAGCCCCAGTTCTTTTGTTCTTTGATATATAGTGTTCCAAGACCTTCAGTTCTTTAGTGTCTCCACCGCTAGGTGTTGTGTGATTGTAACTGTGACACTGTCATATTTAAATTGTCTTTTTCTTGTTGCTGGACCTGGGGTTTTTGAATTTTGACTATTATATTCCTATGAGTTTTCCTCATATGATTTCTTTCAAGTGGGGATCAATGGATTTTTTTTTTCTATTTTTACTTTCCCCTTTGTTCTAATACTTCAGGTGAATTTTCTTTAATTATTTCTTGCATTATTGTATCAAGATTCTTTTTAATCATAGCTTTTAGGCAGTTCAATTATTCTTGTTTTCTCTCCTTGATCTGTTCTCCAGATCAGTTGTTTTTCTTATGTTTCACTTTCTTTTAATAGTAATTCTTTGAAGATATCTAGGGTTTAGGACATAATCCTTCAAGAGGCCTTTCCCATTCACTCCTAATTTCTAAAGCCTTCCCCAATAAAGCTACCTTCCATCTACTCCATAGGTATCTTGTATATGTTATTTATATCTGTTCCTTCTTCCCCATTAAAATCCAAGCTTCTATATATGACTTAAACATTATGGAAGCATGGAAGAAATTATCTTTCAGCTCTATGCATAAGGGAATGGTTGATCAATGAAACAAGGGATAGAGAAAATAACAGAAGACAAAATGAACAATTTGGATTACACAAAATTTCGAAAGTTTTTGCATGAATAAAACTAATGCACATAAAATTAGAAGGGAACCAAGTAATTGGGGGAAAGTATTCACAACAAGTTTCTCTGATAAAGGTTTCATTTCCAAAATACATAAGGAACTGATTCAAATTGATGAGAATAAAGGCCATTCCCCAATTAAAATGGTGCCAAAGAATATGAACAGGCAGTTCTCAAGGGAAGAAATTCAAGGCACTTGTAATCATATAAAAAAAGCTCCAACTCACTAAAAATTAGAAAATGCAAATTAAAGCAACTCTGAGGCTTTGCCTCTACCTATCAGTTTGCTCAATTTGGCAAAAAAAAAAAAAAGAAAGAGAGGAAATGGCAAATGTTGGTGTAATGGTGATCAGGACAGGACTTTCTTGTTGTCTTCTCTTTTGGAATGCTGAGGTAATCAAGTACCTTTGATGAATCTAGCCTTTCAAATGTAGTGGTAAGCAAACTAGGGCTTTTCACTGTTCTTTGTTTGAGTGCTTCTCAGCACTGAGGTAATCAAGTGCCCCAGGGCCCTGAGATGTGTCTTTAAGATCTCAGGTTGTCTTTTGACTTTTGTGGGGTACACTCATTGAAAGAGTGATGAGATTCTGGGCAAGCCACTGAAATAGCAACCCCCCTCCGGCTCTGTAACCCAGACAGATAGATGTTGGTGTTTCTCTGGTAACTATGCATTGCTATGGATAGACTGGTTTGTGTTATTTGCTTTGCTTATAATGTATGCTTGTAATTTCTGTTTGTATCTGCCCTGAAGTTCAGGGAGCTGATCTTTTCCCCCTGAACTAAGTGAATGATATATGTATGTTTAATTAAACTGAGATTGTTAACCCTTTAAAGTTGCTTTCCTTAGAAAAGCAGGTCAAAGAACCTATGCTGGCAGCCCTTCTGTGTGCTGTTGCTATTGGCCTTACGCAGCCACAGTAATTACTAGCAACATCATTGTTACAGTTGTCCAAAACTACAGGAAAACAGAAACATTAATTTACTGTTGTTGAAGATATGAATTGATTCAATCATTATGAAAAGCAATTTGGAACTATGCTCCCAAAATTACTAAATTGTGCACACTTTTTGTGCACTACCATGCCTATATTCTCAAAGAAAACAGAGAAAAAGGAAAAGGACCTATATACACAAAATACTTGTAGTAGCCCTTTTGGTGGTGGCAAAGAATTGGAAATGAAGAGTTCACCCATCATTTGGAGAATAAATGAACAAATTGTGGTATGCAAAAGAAGTGATAAAGGGAGTAGTTTCAGAGAAACCTGGGAAGACTTTAATAAAGTGATGCAAAGTAGTTGAGCAGGACCAGGAGAATAATTTATATAATAACAAAAACAAGATAAATATAAATAACTTTGAAAGAATGAATAAATCTGTTCAATGTAATGATCATCCAGAAGACTAAAGATGAAATGTGTTGTATACCTTCTGACAGGCATGATGGATTCAGGGTACAGACAGAATGAGACATATAATTTTTTAACATGGCCAATATAGGAAATTCATTTTGCTTGACTATGAATATTTGTTATAGTGGTTTTGTTTTTCTTTCTCTTTAATGGGGCAGGGGATGGGAGGGTTAAGACAATAGATTTTTGTTCATTGGGGAAAAAAATAGAGAATATAAGTTTCTTGAGGACAAGAAGTGATTTTAAGGTGGGGTAGAGTATCTTTATAGCTTTAGCAAAAAGCACAGCGCCTGGCACAAAATAAACTCTTAATGGATACTTCCTGGTTGATTGATTGATCATCTGACAATAGACATAGTCCATCACGAGACACACAGGCAAAGCCTATCCAGCTTGAAAGGACCTGCCAGAGTTTGTGCTTATATTCTAATGGAAGAAGACCACTAATAAAGAGAAGCTAGAAAAGAGAGAGGAGAAAGGGTATTCCCTCGGTTTTGGGGGAATAGGGCTAAACTGCTGGCAAGGAGATGAAGAGGGAGTATTTTTTAACTTAAAGCACTATAAAATGTCAATTGTTATTATTTTTTGGCCCCAAAACAGTACATTATAATCCTAAACCACAGTTTTTCACTATTCCCTGATCATTGGATGTATGGATTACTTCCAGTATTTTGTGTTTTTTATTTGTTATTATGAATAAAGCTGCTATGACTATTTCTGCGTAACTAGGTCAGAAGAACAGTACAGTTGGTCTCTGCTAATTTCTTATATGCTTCGTAGACATTACCAAGTGCAGGCTATCCACATGTTGGCTACCAGGTCTACCCTGTTTCCAGAAAGGGAACAGCATTCAGCATGTTTGGTCCATTAGGACACCATATACATACATACATACACACACACACACATATATATATATACATATATACACATATATTATATATATTATATATATACATATATACACACAGATATATACACAAGCACACATATATACACATACACACATAAGTGTGAGTACACATATATAACAGAATCTGTCATCCCATTGATCCAAAGAACTCCCATGGAGGGGACCCCTTCTGCCAATGAAGATCAGGACTTTATAATTTTAGAGATTTGCCCATGACATTAAGAGATTAAATGATCTGCCTAGGATCATGATCCAATATGTTTCACAAGGGATTTGAACCCAGCTCTTCCTAGGTCTGAGGTTAGCTTTCTACCCACTATTCCATTCTGCTTCTCATATTGCATCTTAAGGTTTATAAAGATTATAAAATAATATTATCCCCATTTTACAGATGAGGAAATTGAAGCTCAGAGCAGTCACACAGGTGAGCGATGGGAGGTGAACTCAGGTCTCTTGACTCTAAGTCCAAGGCTGTTTCTGGTAAACCTCATTGTCTTCATGAAAGTCAAGACAATAAAGTCAAACAGTGATGATAATTAGGACTGGGTGAGGTTGGGGGGAAGGGGAGAATAGCTGAGCAAGCATCCTTAGGAACATCTATGATTCTGCTGGCCAGATAAAATCCATTGCCAATACTGAAGAATCCCTATATCCTGGCCAAGTGAGGTACTGTCTAGAAATATAGTGGTCTTTGGGATTCTTTGCCATTGTTCTTTGATTCTGATATAGAAAGAATAAGAGGCAAGGATATCGCCAGTACAGCTTGGTACCGAATCAACCAATCAATAAACATGTAACAAGAGACTGTTATGAGCTAGGCACATTGTTACATTCTGGGAATACAAAAAAAGGCAAAAAATAGCATCTGCCCTCAAGGAATTTATAATCTAATGGGAATCTCATGTCATTCCATTTACCAAGCCCTATCTCTATGGAGGACTTGTGACCTCTATCTCCTTCCTCTTTTTCTTACTAGGAGATGTAGGTGAAATCAAGCTTTAAGATTTGATTTGCTCTCTCCACAAAACCCTCACCGTCCAGGAGTTCTTAATCTTTTTTATATGTTGTGAATTCCTTTGGCAGGCAGGGGAAGCCTATGGACTCAGGCTCAGAATAATGTTTTTAAGTAATTGAAAGAAATGCTAAATTTCAATTAGAGGTTAACAAAAATAAAGATGTAATTTTTTTTCCCATCCAAATTCACAGACCTCTGAAATCTACCCACAGACCCTTTAGGACTCCTGTTCTAGTCAGAACATCAGTATTCACTATAATATTTGTTCTACTTAGCATCATCACAAGGTAGCCTAGAGAAGATCAGAGTTGGCCTTTTTCTTCTGAACTGACACGGGGATGGTATTTACATCCCAAATTGTTGTCTTTTTAGTACTTTAGACTAAATTAAGTCATAATATTCTGGAATTAGGTAATTATTAGTTCAATCTGCCCTATCTCTTACTAAGTTCACTTTTCCCTGATAAATAAAGATTCTAGGGAATTTTCAGGCTCAGAGAAGGTTTGAAAGATATCATAAATTAGCCACTCAGTCCTCTCAACATCCTAGGAAAAACCATGAATCCCTCATCTAGTCCTACTGAGGTTTTCATAGGACCATAAATCTTGAGCTAGAAGGCATCTCAGAGGCCATGTAGCCTAACTCTAATTTTATAGGTGAAGAAATTGGGATTCAGAGAGGTTATGATCACACATGTCATATAAACATTAGAGGTGGGATTTGAACCCAGTTTCTTGGACTCTATCCATGCAACAATATGGCTCCTTAAGCATGTAATATTATTCTAGCTGTATGCCCTCCTTCCTGAATAGTACAGGGAAAACTGACATAAAACTCCAATTCAGCCTCATAGTAGTAGTAGTCAATGGAACTGAGTCTGTCAATAAGCATTTATTAAACACCTACTATGTGCCAGACACTGTGCTAAGTGCTAGGAATATAAAGAAAGGCAAAACCAGTGCCTACTCTCAAGGAGCTCACAGTCTGTGCCGAGCTGTTCATCCTGCGGAGAAGGATTGGGCAGTCACCACAGGCAAAAACGGTTGTTTTCACCTTTCACCTGGGATTGAGGGCTTAAAAATGATCTAAATTTAAAAATGCTTATTAACCTCAGTTTTATAAGTATAGTTATCCCTTCCATATTGTGACTTTCCCTATTACAGTTTTGATGGATTGCCAGTTGGTATAAGAAATTAACTGGAACTTTGGGGGAGCGAGAGACAGAGACAGAGACAGACTGAGAGACAGAGACAGACTGAGAGACAGAGAGAGACAGAGACAGAGAGAGACAGAGGCAGAGAGAGACAGAGGCAGAGAGAGACAGAGGCAGAGAGAGACAGAGGCAGAGAGAGACAGAGGCAGAGAGAGAGAGACAGAGGCAGAGAGAGAGAGAGACAGAGGCAGAGAGAGAGAGAGAGAGAAATGAGGTGTCTAAGGCAAAGATGAACTGTGTTGCTTTTCTGTCACTTCTTGAGCTGTGTTTTCGACCTGGATATAAACCTCATCACTTCAAGACAGGTCAAGTTTTGTGATTTTTGTAGTGTGAAGGCACCCAGATGTATGGTTCATTGTATTAGTGGAAAATCATAGAATCATGGTACAGTTAGGAGAGAACTTGAACGTGATTTAAACTTTCTTATTTATAGAGTATTTTTTCTCAACTGAGCTTCAAAGATAAGCTGGCCCAAGTTGACATAGAGAATGAGTAGAACATGCCTGGAATCCAGATCTCTGGATTTTTAGTTAGGTTCTCTAATGCATTATGATACAACCCAAATTGAGGTAAAATCACAAGAAATACAGATAAAACTACACATGTCCACACATCCTACACATACAATTAGGATGGGACAGACTTAGCACTTTTACTCATTGGCTTACAAACAGCTGAGCCTGGTAACAAGTTATCAAGTAACAAGTTACCAAGTAAAAGGATCACTTCTTACCCCTTCTCCCAATGATGAGATCCTTTCAATCCTGACCCCATCCTACTTCCACTCCTTTTTCTAGCAGGGGCCTCCTCAGGGGTGACCTCAAGGTAGCATCTCAGAGTCTGTGGCTGCATTCCAGGTAGCATTTCGAGTCTGTCCCTTCCCAATTAAATTTGTGTTAATTTGATGACTCGATGAGCATTGTGCCAGGCACAGTGCTAGGCACAGGGGAGACAAAAAGTCAAACAGGGTCTTCCCTTGAGGCACTTACATCCTATTAGAGGGAAGGGAGATTATACCATACACATGGAAATTTATGTCTAAAATTATTATATATATAATATATGTACATATTTATATATAATATAAATAAATATGTATAAAATTATTATATATAATTTATATAAATAATTATAAAATTATGTATAAAATAATTACAAAATAATTTGGGGCAAGCACTAACAATAATGGGGGTTGCTGAATTGAGCTAAACTTTAAAGGATGCTGGGAAATTTGTGAGACGGAGGTGAGGAATAAGTGCATTCCAGGCATGTGAAAAAGCATGGAGATGGAACAATAGCAGGCAGGTATGAGGAACAGAAAACAGACCAGTTTAAGACTAGTGGCAGTGGCAGTGGCAGTGGCGGCAGCAGTGGCGGTGGTGATGGTGGTGGTGATGGTGGTGGGGGTGGTGGATCTTCGTTTTCAGAGAGGACCAATGATGATTTCTTGACTTTCATGTGAACTGTATTTAAGTGAGGCAGAGTTGCACAAAATGGCAGCCAAAGTCATGGAAGTGGGCAAGACAATAGTCAAGATGACTGGCAATAGTCCAGGATGCAGTGGATAACCTTGGCATCTTTGATGCCTGACCAAGCTCTAAGCGCTCCACAGCTCCTGCTTCAGCCACTCTCATGGCCATTGGAACAAATTGTTTTCATCCGCCTATTCCACCATCCATGACTGGAATGACTGAGCAACACACAAACATTTCCTTCCAGTCAGACTGGCAGAATATAGAAATTATGAAAATAAGCAACATGAATTAAACCTGGATACATAGGCTGGAGCCAAGTTGTGAAGGGCTTAAAGTTCAACCAGTCTGAATTTTATCTGATTCAAGAGTGAGCCAAAGGAGCTTCTTGATCAGGGCAGTGACACGGTCAGGCTTGTGTTTTAGGAAAGTCAAACTGGCAGCTGATGGGAGTGAGGAGAAACTGGAGTCAGGAACATTGATTAGGAAGCTATTGTGATAGTCCAGTCCAGAAGTGATGAGGGCCTGGACAAGAGTGGTGGCTATATGAGTGGAAGAAAGCAATAGGAAGGATGCTGTGGCAACTGATTAGATGTGAGGGGTATGGGAGAGGGTAGAGTTGAAGATTATTCTGAGGCCTTAAGGGTACCTTTTCTGAATCTTGACCTGGGCACCATAATTATTTGTTACAACTCTGATTTACACACAAAAGCATCCATACCACACAACTCACAGATACAAGTAACACATTATTCATAAGAAACAACAATTTCTTATTTATACAGTTATGCAGGAAAACTGAGGTCATGTGGAAATAAATGAAGTAAAAAAGGTTAAAAAAAAGTAAAACATAAATTCTCACTTATTCTCTAAACAAACAAAATGCTCATAAAACTCAGCTGCCCTCAAAGTCCAGTCCTACCTATACCATCACTCTCTTCCCACTCACAATTCCCTGCTATATTGCCCCAGACAAAGATAAGCCAGAAATCCAGCCACAGCAGCCATGTGAGAAAGATAGCCAGGCCCTTTGGTTCTGAATAATTTGCCTTCCCTCTCTGGAAGATTAAGGGTGCCTTATTTCACAATGACTGAAGTTTACACTTGGAATCAGCATATACAGTATTTCATTGAGCTCTCTCTTTATTTTCCTTTTATTTTAAATTAAATTTAGTTCTTTTAGTCTACTTAATATCTAGCCAAAAAGCCTTCAGCAATAAATGGAATGGACACTGTTCACAACTCTTCAGCTGCTCTTATCAAATCTCCAAGAGCCTCAGCTCTGCCTGGGATAGCCCTCTGGGGAGCAGTGCTCTGGTCCAAGCCATATTACCTCATAGAGTCCTTGCCTCCAGATGATTAAATTCTATTCCCTGCTTTTCAATGATTTAATTCAACAAACATTCATTAAATGCCTACTATAGACAAATGAAATGGATGAAGGTTATCTGCTGCCCAGACTATGACATTCATTTGGAAGGGCAGTCCACACAGCATGTCCATAAGTTACAAATATCTTGAATAGAGACTGTAAATAGATGATAAGCTGGTCCAAATTTGAATTGGAAGAAGTTAGCATAGACTAGATTGCATTTGGGAAATTATGCAGTGCTTTCAATGACCCCTAGTTTCTCCCTGAATCAAAACCCCATTTTCTTAATGCCAAAATTCTAAAAATGCTATAGGGCTGTGAGCTATAGAAGAAGAAAACTCCAAAGGACCAAACTTTGAGTGATCTCTATGCTTGGATAAATCTCAGGCCTCTAACCTGGTCTCTCCTTTTCTCTCTGTTCTTCTTGGCGATCTCATCAGCTGCCACTGGTTCCAATAATACTTCCATGCAGAGCATTGCCCAAACTACACAACCAGCCTAGTTCAAAACCTTGAGGTTCGGCCACAGTAAGGGGGAGAGATGTGGATGACAAACAAGCAAAAACACTGGGAAGTAGTAGTCAGCCATTCAAAGTAAAAATTAGGAGAGAATAGTGTCGTGAGTAACTATGGGTTGGGTTTACAGTTGCTTAGATTCCTTCCAACTCTCAAATTCTGTCCTTCAGTGGTTTTGTGAGAATCTAGAGACAAGAGAGTAACTAGGTAGGAGGAGACAGTCAATGGCATCCCATGTTGTGGAGAGGTCAAGAAGCATGTGGACTCAAAAAAGACGATTATGTTTTTCAATTAAGAGATTATTGAGAGGAAACTAGGGAATCAGAAAGAGTTTAATGGAGGGTGGCACTTGAGAAGAGTTTTGAAGGAAATAACCAAGGAACAGAGGCCCAGCATTCTAAGTACCGAGCCACCAACCTGCCATAAAAGGCAACTGAAGGAAGATGGTAGCTTAGAGGCAGCCACCCAATGAACTTTCCTAATATTCCTTTAAAAAATCTTTAAGATAACTTCGCAAATCAAATTTTGGAGAGGCAGAGCCAACAAAAGGTCAGAGTAAGACATTTTGCTAGCTTAAGACAATTTAGAAGGTTGACAAAACACCAGGGTGGGAGTCCGACCATAGCACGGCAGTAGCGCCAGCATTGGGCCTTAAAGGCAGCTACAACAGCAGCAGCAGGAGCTTCAGGAGCTCCCAGCCAAGAGTGAGGGGGTTGAACTACTCATCAGAAATAGATTATAGGAGACGCTTTGCTGACACTGGGTGCTGCTAGTGCTGATTGGCAACTCTATTGCCCATATGCAGTTCTGGGTCATAGCTCCAGGGAGGAGAGGAGCATTGGTGATAAGGCACAAGGCAGCAGGGGTCCCAGTTCCAAAGCAGATAGGAACACTAGCACTTGTGGCTGCAGCAGAGCAGGGGACCCGATCACAGTCCCAGGGCCAAGAGGTGTGCTAACACTTGTGGTTGCAGAAGAACAAGGTAAAGACTCTACAGAGCAAGGACTAAGAGAGTAGTGACTACACCTCTACTCAGATCACACAACCTTGAAAGCACCAAAAATTTGCAGATCCTCAGAACTAGCTGTGAAAACAGCAGCAGTAAAAAGCCTGAAGCTTGGGACAGCATCTCTCCACCCCAAGGTGAGCAGAGCCCAACTTCAACTTAATGTTCAAAATTTAAAAAAAAATTGGCTAGGAAAATAAGCAATCAACAAAAAAAGAACTCAACCATAAAAAAAAACTATTATGGTGGCTGGGAAGACCAAGACATAAACTCAGAAGACAATAATGTGAAAACAGCTACAAGCAAAGTCTCGAAGAAAAATATCAATTAGACACAAGCCTGACAAGAATTCCTGGAAGAGCTAAAGAAAGAGATGACTGATAGAGGGAAAAAATTGGAAAAGAAAGGCATGATGTAAGAAAACTATGAAAAGAGAATTAACAGCTTGATAAAAGAGGCACAAAAATACTGAAGAAAATATCACCTTAAAAAAAAAGCAGAATTGGCCAAATGGGAAAAGAGGTATGAAAGCTCATTGAAGAAAATAATTCCTCAAAAATTAGAACTGGGAAAGTAAAAGCTAATGACTCTATGAGACATCAAGAAATAACAATACAGCAAAAAGAATGAAAGTAGAAGAAAATGTGAAGTATCTCATAGGAAAAACAACTGAACTGGAAAATAGATCAAGGAGAGAGAATCTGAGAATTATGGGACTACCGGAATTTAAGAATTATTAGACTAACTGAAAAATCATGATCAAAGAAATACATCATATTTTAAGAAATTATAAGGGAAAACTGACCTGATATCTTGGATCCAGAGGATAAAATAGAAATTGAAAGAATACTCTAAACACCCCCTGAAAGAGATCCCAAAATGAAAGTTCCCAGGAATATTATAGCCAAATTTCAGTGCTCCCAAGTCAAGAAGAAAATACTGTGAGCTGTCAAAAAGAAACAATTCAAACATCATAGAGCCACAGTCAGGATCACACAAGATTTTTCAGCTTTCATGCTAAAGGAGGAGAAGGCTTAGATTATGATATTCCAGAAGGCAAAGAAGCTACAATTACAACCAAGAATAATCTAATCAGCAAAACTGAGTAATGGATGTTGAATGGCATAGAGGACTTCCAGGCACACCTGATGAAAAGACCAGAGCTGAATAAAAAATTTAACATTCAAACACAAGACTCAAGAAAAGCATAAAAAACAAACACCAAAGAGTAATAAGGGATTCAATAGTTAAACTGTTTACATTGCTATATGGGAATGTGATACATGTAACTCTTAAGACTTTTATCATTATTAGGGCAGTTAGAAGGTATTTACATAGAGGGCATGGGTGTGAGTCAATTATATTGGGATAATCTCAAAAAAAAAGAACCTAGGGGTGAGAAAGAGGTATGCACTGGGAAAAGGGTAAATGGAGAGATAGAATGGGGAAAATTTCCTTACATAAAGGAGGCACACAAGGAAGAGCTTTTATAATAGAGAAGAAATGAGAGAATGGGCTGATAGGCAATGCTCGAACCTCACTCTCACTGGAATTGGTTCAAAGAGGGAATAGAAATCTATCTTACCCAATAAAGAAATAGGAAAAGAAGGGGATAAAAGATATAGGATGGGGTGGGACAATAATAAAATAATAAAAGAGAGGGCTGATTAAGAGAGGCAGTGCTCAGAAACAAGGCAAACTTTTGAGGTGGGAAAGGATAAAGAGAAAAAGAGGATAAACAGAAGAAAATAGAATGGAGGGAAATACACAGTCAATAATCATAATTTAATGTGAATATGATGATATCACTGATAAAATGCAAGTGAATAGCAGAATGGATTAGAAGACAGAATCCAACAATATGTTGTTTACAAGAAATACACTTGAAACAGAAAGACAGACACAGAGTTAAAATAAAGGGCTGCGGCAGAATCTATTACGCTTCAGCTGATATAAAAAAAGGCAAGGATATCAATCACGATCTCAGACAAAGTGAAAGCAAAAATAGACCTAATCAAAAGAGATAATCATACAAACTACAGTTTGCTACAGAGAAATAATATCAAAAAATTTAAGGGCAAATTTCTCTGATAAAATCCTCATTTCTCAAAAACATATAGAGAACTGAGTCAAATTTATAAAAATAAAAGCCATTCTTCAATTCATAAATCATATCAAGAGATATGAACAGGCAGTTTTCATAAGAAGAAATCAGCTATCCATAGTCATATGAAAAATGCTCTATTGATTAGAGAAATACAAATTAAAACAACTCTGAGGTACCACCTCAGACATATTAGGAATAACATGTTAGAGGGGATAAAGAAAAAAAAGTAGACTAATAAATTGTTGGTGTAGTTGTGATATGTATGCAATATGCATGTGACATCCATGCAAGTGGATAGCAGAATGGATTAGAAACCAGAATCATTCTATACAATACCTATCCAAAAAAATATAAAACTGTGCACACCCTTCGACCCAGAAACACTACTACTAAATCTATACTCCAAAAAGATCAAAGAAAAAGGAAAAAAAACTGCACATACAAAAATATTTGTAGCAGCTCTTTTTGTGCTGGCAAAGAAATGGAAATGGAGGGGATGCTTATACATTGGGTAATGGCTGAACACGTTGTGATGATTGTGATGGAGTACTGTTGTGCTATCAGAAATGAAGAGGAAAAAAAAAAAGAAATGAAGAGGAAAGTAGTTTTAGAAAATCCACAGCCACACCTATATGAACCAATGCAAAGTGAAGTGAGAAGAACCAGGAAGTCAATGTGCACAGTTAGTGGAATGTTATAATGATTGACTGTGAAGACTGGGCTACTCTGATCAATACAATGATCCAAGAGAGTTCTAAAGGAGTCACGATGAAAAAGTACTCTCAACCTACAGAGAGAGAAAACTGATGAATTCTGAGTGCAAACTGAAGTGTAATTTTCTTGCTTTACTTTTCTTGCTTTTTGTGATATGACTAATATGGAAATATATTTTGCATGATTTCACATGTATAATTAATATCATTTTACATGTCTTCTCAGTGGGTTGGGGAGGGAGAAAATTTGGAACTCAAGATTTAATAAGAAAAGAATGTTATAAAAAAGATTATTGAGCAGTTTCAGATGAGTGATGATGTCAGAAGCCAGATTACAAAGGGTTAAGGAGTGAGAGGAGAGGAAGTGGAGACAAGGAGTACAAATGGCTTTTTTTCTGTGAGTTGGGCTGAGAAGAGAGGAAAGGTGATTACTTGAGGTTGTGGTAGGGACCAGTGAAGGCGTTTAAGAAGAGGAGATATTTGGGCACACTCAAAGACAACAGGGGAAGAATCATTAGATAGAGAGACTGCAAATTAGAGAAGTGGGGTATAATAGGAGAAAGTGGAAGAGGTTAGGAACAAGGGCACATATGGAAGAGTTTTCCTTGGCAAGAAGGGCCACCTCATTATCAGATCCTGGAGGAAAGGAGGAGTGAATGGGTCATGAGGTCAAGGGATTTTAAGATAAAGAGAAGAAAAAGTATGACAGAAAATGACTTCAACTTTCTCAGTAAAATATGAAATGTGACCCTCAGCTGAGAGAGTGGGGATAGAGTAAGGTACAGTAGGCTTAAAGAGACAAGAGAAGGTTTAGAGCCTCTGTGAGGGGTGAGATAGTGATGCAGTTAGGGAGGGGTAAAAAGACTGCCCTGTTACACTGAGGGCTCACTTGAGTCTAGTAACATAAATTCTTGTGTACCCAGTTAGCTCAGTTGCCTGGCTTCCTCCAACTTTGTATAGCCAGAACCTGAGTAGAAGAGGTGATGGAGAATTGGGATTCAGAAAAGAGTAAACAATAGGCAATAAAACAAGGGAACAAAAGATTCAATAATACATGAAAATATAGAGATGAAATGTTAAATTACATGGTCCAGATTGGGAAGGGGAGAAAGTGAATTCAGAGCAAGAGTAATCACCTGAGAAATTAGTAAGAGATGTAGAGACTGAGGATTGTTATTAGGGTGAAGAATAAGTTTAAGAGGGGCAAAGCATAAGGATGCAATAATATAAGGTTAAGGTCAGAGAGGAGAACGTCAGAGTTTTTGATCAAGAAAATGGAACCCCAGTATTTGGTGGTAACCATCCTTCCCTAACTACTTTAAATTTAGCTATCTTGTATTTATTTTACATTTATTCAGTATATGTACGTGTATATTGAATGCATATATGCATATATACACATATATTTATACACATATATAAATACATATTATGTATACATGCATATATGTATGTATAGATAGATGTATATACATATTCCTCTGATTAAATATGAGTGCCTTAAGAGTAGATACCATTCTTTTTTTTTTCTTTGTATTCTTACTGCCTAGACAATACCTGGCATATAACAAGTACTTAACAAATTCTTATTGGTTGATTGGTGTGTTGTCTCCTCCTATTGGAAAGTAAGCTCCTTCAGAGTAAGGAGCACCTTTGCTTTTGTATTGGCATCCCCAATGTTTGGCATATAGTCATCGCCTAATACATGTCTTTTCATTCATTCATCTCACTCCTCAGCTCTCCACCTGAATGCCCCACAGGCATCTCTGAATCAACATGTTTCTCATGTAACTTGGATGGAAATTTTCCCCTTAAGTTTGAGTGTACCCTACATTTTAGTTTTCCCCTCTATTTCAAAGTCACCACCATCCTATCAGTCACCCAGGTTTACAACCTAGGAGTCATCCTCATCTCTTTACTCCAATTCTCCTATCCTAATTTAATTAGTTGCCAAATCTTATTGATTCTACTTCCACAACCTCCTTCACATCCTCTCATTTGGACTATTGCAATAGCATCCAAATTGGCCTATTTGCCTCCATTTTCTCCCCTTTCCACCAATCCTCCCTGCAACTGCCAAATCAATCTTCCTAAAGCATAGTTCTGACTTTGCTTCAAGAAACTCCAATGTTTTCCTGTTTTCTCTAGGATACATTTTCATATTTAAAGCTCTTTACAATCTGGCTCCAATCTCTCTTTCCAGAAATGAATACACCTTATTGAATTTCAGGCCACATCAATCTATTTGCTGTTCCCTGAATGAAACATTCTACCTTTGGCATCTTTACCTTTGCATAGATTGTTTCCATGCTTGAGATGGGCAACCCCTTTATCTCTGCCCCCTTCAAGGCTTGACTCAAGTGACACCCAGAGCCCTTTCCTGAACCCCCCAGTTGTTAGTTAAAAAAAACCCACCCTCAAAATAATTTTGTACATAGTTTGCTTTTATTGGTCTGTGACCAGGTTGTTTCTTCCTGATAAATGGTAAAATCCTTGAGAGCAGGGATTATTTTGTTTCTGTCTTTGTAACCCCAGGGCTCACCAGAGTTCTTGACATATAGTAGACGTATAATAAATGCTTATTGAACTTAACTGAATTTACTAAAAAAAAATAGAGCAGGCATTCCAAAGGGAACAATGTACCAAGAGAGCAGAGGTAGAGATAGACTGTGGAGGAGTAGGGGATGAGGTGGACAGGGATGAGGTTATGGAGAGAAATAGCAGGGAGGAAATGCTTTGGGAATTCAGACAAGAGGCACACTGGCTGAGAAAAAATGTTTGGGCCTCAATGTAAAGAGTACCTAGAAACGGAGAGATCACTAATCCATCAAAGTATCTGTCAAAGTATGGAAGTTACCTAATCTGGAAGGAGTTAGATATGTCTAAGACTGGGGAGAAGCATCACTGATAAATAAAGACAGGACCGAGATAAATTTCAGAAAGCCATTTGTAAATCTGTCTCCTTGCATTGCTCCCTCAGATGGAATCACAAGACATCTGAAATCATTGCAAATGTATCTATTGATAGAGCCTCATAATTCATCTGTTATGGATTAATGGCAAATCACCACACCCTTTTTTTTATTGATGTTACTCACTCATTATGCACAGCATTTAGATTCCTTGTATCCTAAACTGGTCACTAGTGTGTATTCTTTTCTGGCCTATTTTCCTTCTTAAGAGTTCCAATCCAGATCTAGAACAAGCATGTGAGGTTTTACTCTCTCTCTCTGCAATACATATAACACACGTGAGCCTTCATTTGTAATCAGTCTCAGCCCTTCTGATCTCTTCTCAGGTATGTGGGCACCAGAGTAAAAATCTTTATTTTGCTACTATTTTATCCTAGATAGGTATACAGTCTGCTAAACCAGATGGCACAGGGACCCTTTTCAATCCTATCAACCTCAAAAACTTTTTATCAATAACTCTATTCAACTCTTCTTTGTTCCTCTGATTCAGCCAGCATTATAGACATGCCTGTTCTATCAGCATTTGGGCAGCAGATAATTTTTCACTTCTGTCCGGCAGGCCCACTGAAATTGGCCATAGCATTGCAACCCTTCATGTTTGCTGGCAGCAGGGAGAATAAAATTTATAGCAGTAAATGGGAGCTGAATTCTCCCAATGGCTTTGTGCTGAACAGCTCTGTGTTGGCCCATTCTTAATTGTGAAAACAATATGTATAAAAATTCTGCATTCATCAGCACTTTCTTGTAACCATTTCCATCTGGCCAAAGAGACATGTGGGATGCCTAGTTCCATGACTGTATTGTCCCCTAAATAAAAAGGTAACGTGCAGAAGATGACCTAGGATGACATGAGAAATCTGTGCTGAATAATGTATTAGAGAAATAGATAGATAGATAGACATATAGATAGATAAATAGGTAGGTAGGTAGGTAGATTGATGCATGGGTAGAAAGAGAGAGAGAGAAGTAGATAGGTAGGCAGATAGATGCATGGATGGAAAGACACAGAGATTGATAGATGGAAAGATAGACAGGTTGACAGATGGATAGATAGTAGATAGATGCATGAATGGAAATATAGATAATGATAGAAAAAATGGATGGAAAGAAGGAAAGAGAGGCAAGGATGGAAAGCTAGATAGATACACAGACAGATGGAAGCATGGATGGAAAGACAGACAGACACAGAGACAGATAGAAAGATGGATAGACAGATGGACAAAGACAGATGACAGACATATTGAACTCATTCAAGGGCTCATTTTGAAAAGTGGGCCAATGTAGGTAATGAGACAATCCTCGGCTGTTTGCTTTTCTGTCTTATTCCCCTTGTACCTATTAAGCACAGGTAATGGTTAACAACTGCTTGTTGAACTGGATTGACCAGAGCCAAGGCCCTCATGGGAATAGTGTGCCAAGGGAGGAGAGGAGAATCTAGATTGTGGTGGGATAGGGCTAGCTAAGGTGAATATAGATGACAACACTAGACCATAAGCTCTATTAGGGCAGAAATTCTGTTTTATCTAATGATTGTATTTCTCCTAAGACTTAGAATACCTTTCAACACACCAGGTCCTCTATAACTCTTTGGTGAATTGAATGATCTTCCCTGCTAAAGCATTTCTAATTAAGAATAAGAACTAGACCTAAGATTTCAATGGTATAGGGAACTCTTGGATGTGAAAAATCCCAATACTAATGTTGGTCATCACCTTGTCTGTAACTTACACAGTCTCAGAGGGTTGCCTAGACCAGGAATGAGGATCCTGTGGCCTCATGGCTACATGTGGCCTTCTAGGTCCTTGGATGTGGCCTTTTGACTGAGTCCAAGTTTTACAGAATAAATCCTTTTATTAAGGGGATTTGTTCTGTTAAGTTTGGAGTCAGTCAAAAGGCCACACTTGAGGATCTAGAGGGCCACATGTGGACTCGAGGCTGCAGGTTCCCCAACCCCGGCCTAGATCACTGAGAGATTGAATGACTTGCTTAGGGTCACACAGCCAGTTTGTGTCAAAGGTAGGACTTGAATTCCTGGCTTTAAGATGGCTCCTTATTTACCACCCCATGCTACTTCTCATTTCTAAGTAATACAAAATGGTACTGGTAGCTGAAATTGAGGAGAAAAGGAAGGGGAAGGGAGGGGAAGAGAAGACAGGGGAGAAGAGAGGAGGGAAAGGGAGGGGAGAGGAGGGAAGGGAAAGGGAAAGAAGAAAAGAAAGGAAAGAAAACAATCCCTGACCTCAAGGAGCTTAAATTCTTTAATTAGGTATAAAAAGCTCACCAACAGTGGATAGTGCCAAGCTATTTGAACTTGCTCACAGAACAATGATGAAATCAATAATAAAACCATAAGAAATAGGGCCTACATGCCCTATCACCTTGTCCAACTTTCAGCGATAGATTGCTGAAATCCATAAGCCCTATGAGGGTAGTCCTACTATTTCTATCACCTCCTTCCCCACAGTTGATGAGCCTGCTGCTATATGGCACAGAATCTTAGACACATGACTTAGGCTTGTCATGCTTGACATGAAGGAAATACAGTAGATCATTTCCTAGGACTGAGTTAAAGGGAACCCTAGAGGTAATCTAGTTCAGACCCTTCCTCAGTTGATCAAGTAATCCACTCTACAGTATTTCCCATGGGTAGAAATGGGTACTTCATTAACTCATAACTCACCAATTCATTAACTCATTCACTAATACTCCACTTTATAGTTGCAGCTCCCCTTACTCTGAACTCCCCAGAACAAGAAGCCCCCTAGGGTTCTTCCCCCCTCCCCTCCCACCCCACTTTCCAACTTTTGTGTGCTGTCTTCCCCCATCAGACTGTAAGCTCCTCGAGGGTTAGGACTGTCTTCCTTTCTCTTATTTGTCTCCCTAGAGCTCAGCAGAGGGCCTGGCACATAGTCAGCACTGAAGGTTTATTCAATTGAATATTTAATTGAATTCAATCATAAGGAAACCCATTCCAATCTGGGATAGATTCTCAATGCTAACAGGTTCTTCCCTATTTAGTTTAACTGAAATTGACCTTCCTAAAAATTCCACCCTTTGGCCCTAGTTATGTCCCATGGAGCCAAATAGAATAAATCTAATCCTCTTTCTACATGAAGAGAGATTATAACAACAAGAATGATAGTAAATAGCATTTATGTGGTGTTTTAAGGTTTGCAAATATATATATACATATATATATATACACACATATATATATACATACATTTATATATATATATAAAATCTCATTTTACCCTCACAACTCTGGGAGGTAGTATATGTGAAGACTGGCATCTTCTTATCTACCATTATTCCTCTTCCTTGGTTCTTTCAATCATTATTTCCTCATTTGATGGAGTTTTTACTAACATCATCCTGGCTGCCCTCCTCCATGCTCATGTACGGCTTAACCAGAGAAATGTACAACGAGATTATTGCATCCCTGGTTTCTGAGCTTATACGATGATAAATACAGTGGATGTAGCAGAAAGAACACTGGATTTAGAGTTAAGAAGATCTGGGCTTGAATCCTGCCTCTGCCATTTACTGACTGTGTGACCATGGGTAAGTACCTTAACCTCTCTGAGCCTCAGTTTACCGCATCTGTAAAATGAGGACAATAATAATTCACCAGGTTGTTGTAAAGATCAAATTAGATTTCCAAATCTTCAAATGTTATTGCGTTCCCATTAGTATTTTCATGACAGTCACATCAATCACACTGTCAACTCCTTAAGGTTGAGGCTATCTAAAGGCCCTACATCTGTTCACGTGACGGCTTCTCCGGCCAGATTTTCCCTATCATAGTCATATTATTGGGTTTTTGAACCTGCTTTCCAATTTTTACATTTGTCCTTGTAACATTTCATCCTGTTTGATTTGGCCCATCGTTCCAATCTGTCAAGGTCTTTTTGCCTCTGATCTTGTCTAACAAATTAGTTGCAGATGGTGCCTTTCTTTGTGTCCTTGAAAAGCTGCTTTGAAAGCAAATATTCTGCACATCAAATTTTACTTCTCCATTAACTGCTGTTATAAAATCAAAGGAATGCTCTTTTGGAAAAATTTTTTGAACCCAAGATAAAATAAAATTATACACAATACAGTAAATCTTTTAAAAATAAGTTAAGCAAAAAGTTCATTTATAGATGATGGAGTCGGTAAAGCATGATGCACACCTGTAATCCAAGGTATCAGGCAGACTCAGGTTTGTGGATCTCTGGAGCTCGGGGGTTCTGAGCCACGGCGGCTCGAGTCAATCGGGTGTTCACATCAGTTCAGCTTTAATAGTGGCGAATGCCAAGAGTTTGGTGAGAGATAATATACCAAGGTTCCTAAGGGGGACAAACAATCCAGGTCGGAAATGGAATAGATCAAAGCTCCCGTGCCAATCAGTAAAGGAGCTCCTACGCTTGCAGACTGGGTGAAATGGGGAGAACTCATCTTTAATTAATTAATTACATTTAAAAACAATTAACTCAGAAAATATGAATCATTGCAATGCCCTGTGGTTATTTAAGTTTGGTCATAATAGCCTAAGATTATAAGAGAACAAAAACAATAATCCTGCTTAGTTACTGGACATAGTAGGAGGCAATCATGTCGATGGACCGAAATAAAGAACCAACTAAGCAAAGCACACTGGAATATAAAGCTATAAAGCTTCTATTAAAAATCCTCTTACCAATGTCCTGTAGAAGAATGACATTCACAAGCATGTATTAACATCTTAATGACTGCTTACTGATTAATTGATTGACTGATCTGCTTGGATGCTCAGGCTTTGTTCTCAGAACTTTGTAGAAGCTACTCGATTTTAGAAATGAATTGTTGCATCTATGTAATAATTCAAAGTGTGGAAGTACTGAACAAGCAGGGGGTCCCATGGCCCAGAGCAATAGAGCAGGAGGCAAGAGGGGTAAAGGAGCAAATATAGCCTCTGAAGCACAAGGCCGAGGGAACTTTACAATTCTGTAAAGTGATATATGTTACCTGAGTCTTCAGGTAACAGATGCGTATGCATACAGCGTACCCCAAAAGTTTTAGTGTAGTTACATTCTTAAAGCTTCTATGTGTGCACATATATATGCATACACACATACATACTAGTAAAGCTCATATATTAAGCACATATGTGTACACACATAGATATAACGCAATGTACAGATCAAGAAGTATAACTAAACATATGCATATATGTATATACATATACATACACACATATACTCTGTGTGTGTATTTGTATATTTCTTGATTTATCCCTCATGTAATGAAAGCTTTACGAACGCTGAGTTTCTACTACTCCTGTCCCAAATCCTATTTAGAATCATGTCATGTTTTAGTGTGGACATACCATTATCTGGCAAGTCTGGAGGATACAGTGTTTTGTTTAAGTAAATATTTGGAGAGGAGGGGGGAGGCAGGTAAAGGTTGTGAGGAGTAAAGACTAGGGAGGTGGGTAAAGGTTGGGAGGGGAGCACAGGACCTCCAGGACTCAAACGAAGTATTCTGGTAACAAAGTCAAAGATATTTGCAGCAGGTGTGAAGGGAGGAGACCTTGGACATGAGGGTCAATAGCAGAAAGGCTGTTGCTTTGTAGTGAGCAGCTGATAGAGAAGGAAGCCAATGGCATGCAATGGAGGGAAGCTCTCTTTGGCAGGTGTACCCAAGTGCTTTGCATACCAGAACCCTGCTTGATTCAGTCTGCATTTCAAGAGGGTGGCACAGGTCACTTACATTGCCACTCATCCTGGACACCTCCTGAAAAGTAAAGTGTGAGTCCCCGGGCACAGACTTGTTGGCAGTCAGAGGCTGTTCTGCCCCAGTTGGGTACAACTTCCCTTGGGAAGTCTAACCTGTGCCCTTGCTACAAAGTCAACCACCTCCATTCCTTGATCCCCTAAAGGAAAAGCAAATGAGAGAAATAGCAGGCAGGAGAATAGCAGTAGGAAAAGATGGGCCATAGGAAAGGGGTATGATAGGACCCCGGTGGTGATAGCCCCCCAGCTAAGGGGACAGGGGCAATCGCATGGTGGCTATAATTCTAAGAGAACTATAAACCATGGGGACAGCTAACAAATGGGATGGGCTGGCAAAGAATTCACCTCCCACACAGAGGCCAGCTGTGCACCTGACCCATCAGTACTTCCTACCTGTACAAACACTGTCAGCATCCTCTACCTCTCAGCACCTGGGAGGAAGCACTAGTTACCCTGCCTTAGTTACAACTGTGAAGACTGAAGACCGATGTTCAAATCCCGATTCCACAAATGAGGTGACTGTGGGTGAATCAAAACCTCTCATATCCTTAGTATTTTGATCTATAAATTGGGGATAATAATACTTATCCTGTCTGCCTTGGTGTTATTATAAGGGTTAGATAGCTGGATAGAGCATTTATTAAGCATTTACTGTGTGCAAGGCACAAGGTAAAATGAGCATAAATACTGTGAAAACTACAAATTACTCTGTAAATATAAGCTAAAGACAATCATGGAGATTGTCTATGTCTCCCAAAATGGATAATCAGTTTTCAAAGAATTAGAATACAATAAAATACTACTTAATACAAAAAAAATATTTAATACTAAAAACATCCTAAATATAATCTAATAATGAGTTTCCATCAAGTAACATTCAACTTCTGAAAGGCAAGTAAGGGGAAATAAAAAAGATGAAACATCCCCCTCTTTCAGCAACATGAGGGAACCAGGGAGGTCACTTTATAACAGCTCCAGCTGTTATAGAGAAGATAAACAATAGGCAAGTGTGTATTTTGAGTATGGGGTGAGACGATGTAAGGTTAATGGGGAATAGGCCATCAACAGGCGTCATGTGGAGCCCATTAAGGGAAGCTTGCTTGTAGGAAGGCTTATACACCTTTTGTTCATTTCTACTTAGGCACTATTAGCTGAAAGAGTATATATTGTGAGAGGCGAGCTTTTGCTTTGGGAGCTTGCTTATAAAAAGGATCTTGTCAAGACTCTGAGTGGCCGTATGTCCAGAGCTCCCCGACTCCTTCGAGGTAAAGTCTCTCTTGATTCAGTGGTGGATGTAAAGCTTTTATTTAGGCAGTAGAGCCCTGTCTGTTGGTCTTTATTTCTCTTCTCTGTATTTTTTCTGTTTAATTAAAGAAGATTGTTGACCCCTGAAACAGCTTTCCTTAGTAAAGCAGAGAAAAGAAGATGCTCTAGCAGCCATCTTGGGTATGCCAGTGTGGTTGCCCTTACAGATGATGACATCACAACATCCCCAGGTGACAAGTTCTGGTCCCAGTGACTCAATTCTGAGAAGCCCTTGGAGGTCCCACAGTATGGGAGTTCCTAACCCCAGTCCCTCCCATTGGCTCTCTGTTTTTACCACCACTTACCTACCCCCTCGCCTCCTGACTGACACAAAAAGGAGGCTTCTTACCATGACAGCTGCCTGCCCTTCTCAGTTTAAAAGTGCGCAGGCCTATCTTGCATATAGGAAACCAGAAAAGGCAGAAGCAAAAAGAGGAACAAGTATTCCTGTCCCTGACAGCTGGTTCCCTCTTAGGAAACTTTATCAAGGAGAGGCACTCTGATGTGGGGTATAGAGTACTAGTCTTGGAATCATGAAGACCTAGGTCAGAATCCTGCTTCAGACTAGTTGGGGGGCACCTAGGTGACACTATAGACTGCTTGACCTGAAGTCAAGAAGATTCATCTTCCTGAATTCAAATCCAGCCTCAGACACTTATCGGCTGTGTGACCCTGGGCAAGTCACTTAACCATGTTTGCCTCAGTTTCCTCATCTGTAAAATGAGCTGGAGAAGGAAATGACAAACCACTTCAGTATCTTTACCAAGAAAACTCCAAATGGGGTCACGAAGGGTTGGACACAGCTGAAAAATGATTAAACAATGAACAACTCAGACTAGTTGGGTAACCCTGGGTAAGTCATCTAACCTCTCTGAGCTTCAGTTTGCGCATTTATAAAAAGAGGCTGCAATTTGTGGCCCCAAAGACCCCTTCCAGCCATAATTTTTTTTATCATATGCACATATGAAATGGGTAGTAATATGTAACCTGGGCTTCCCTGGGTATGCCCAGTTCTCCTATGGAGACGCCGTCTTAAGCATGCCCAGTTTACCTGTCATGGAGTCTGCTGTGTCCCCTACCATGTGGGCAGGGGCAGCCTCCTTTGATTGGCTGCTTGCATCTTTAATACTAGCAAGACAGCTCTTTCGTCTTGTATCCAGAATACGAAGGTCCTAGTTCACTCACAGAGAGGATGCCATGAACTGAAGCAATGAAAAGGGAAGAACTTCCCTTCTCTGCTGCCTCTCTTTTATTGTGGCTCTACGAAAAAAGCCTGGGCTCCATGTTAGACAAGCTAGGCAGGTTCAAAAGGCCCCTCAAGAACATCTCCATGTTAGGAGAACTGGATGTGCTCAGAGAAGCCTGTGTTGCAAACAAAACACAATTGGCATGCACGTACCAGTCCTAAAGCAAAGAGCTGACATCAGCAACCAGCTGGAGATTTTGTCTTTCAAATCATTCGAATTGAAAATCGAGGTTAAGATAAAACAAGAGAATTGGATTTAGGAATACTCCTGGTTGAAAGGGCTTCATGCTTCTGAATGTAGGGCTGTTTGTGGAGGTCCAACCTGGAATCCATTATGATGGATTCTTTCCTTTGGATAAGATAATAAAACTAGACCTTTCTGGACACTAGCCAGCTTTGTGTTCTACTTTGGCAGGGATGTTACATAAGACTAAAGTCATGACAATAGAAATGTACCTATACAATATGGAAGTTATAAATACCATGAACTCCTCATGATTCAAGGGTGTGTGTGTGTGTGTGTGTGTGTGTGTGTGTGTGTAACATTTTCTTCCAATATTATCTGACCAGATCAGCTAATTATGTTATTAATTAAATTCCAACAGAACTTCCAAGGAGCCAAGATTTGATAACTTGCTTCTGATGGAATAGATTTTTATAGACCTATGAACTAGATAGAGACAGCTTCTATGACTGCAAGTTTTGAGAATAGTTGGGTGAGCTGTTTACTCTTTGGTTGCTATTTTGTTCACAGTTTGTAAAGGTATGGAGCACATCTTGACTTTTTTATGGACGTCTCTGAGGCTCCGAGTGTACTTCCCTCAGATTTCTGTAACCATGGTCAGTTTTCAGAGGTTACAGTTATGGGATGACACTTCTGTTGTCACCATTATAGGTCTTCATGTGCTGTTCTGCCAGCAAGCCAGAGCTCTTTCACATTAATCATGATTTTACTGCAGACAATTTTATAGACAAGAATGGAGGGATTCAAATATAGAGACTGAAATTAAAATAGTGTTTATGTTCTCAGTGTTCCAGGAGAGCTGATGACCAATCTGTAGAAGTAGGCTAGAGCAAGCCAGAGAATTAAATTCTTTTGGTTCCTACTTACTGAAGTAAGCATAATTTAAAATTTTCATTTTTCTCTTTATTGCCCTACTATTCTTTAGTAATAGGGTCAAATATGTGTGTGTGTGTGTGTGTGTGTGTGTGTGTGTGTGTATGTGTGAGAAAGATACACAGTGAGGGAGATTTTGAAATTAATAGTTTCAGAGTATCTATTATTTTTGTTAAAAGAAGATGAGAGAATATAGCGACAATAAAACCAAAATAGATGTTCCAAGTTCTGAACTGTTTTGAATAAATTGTGTTCATAGAATTTATTGCTCTCTATTACCCTTGAGGGGGTAGCTAGGTGACAAAATGGAGAGAATGCTGAATCTGGAGTCAGGAAAACCTAAGTTTAAATCCTGCCTCAGACATTCATTAGCTGCATGACCCTGGGCAAGTCACTTAACCCTGTTTGCTTCAGTTTTCTCATCTATAAAATGAGATGGAGAAGGAAATGACAAACCACTCCAGTATCTTTGCCAAGAAAACCCCAAATGGGGTCTCAAAGAGTTGGACATGACTGAAACAACAGAAACAACTGAAAAAACAACCAATTACCCTCAAACACAGTTATTGAGTAACCAGCCTTCCTGCTTTCCAGAGTAATCACAATTTCTTTAACCTTTTCTCACCTAAGTCTCATATTAAATGTTTGGACATTTTTGTGGCTCTCTTCTCAACTCAATTCAACAAGCAGTTATTAAGTACTTGCTACGTGCCAGACAGGGTCAGCTAAGTTGCACAATGGATAAAGTGTTGGGCCTAGAGAGTCAGAAAGACCTGAGTTCAAATCTTTCTTCAGACACTTACTAGCTGTGTGACCCTAGGTAAGTCATTTAATCCTCTGTGCCTCAGTTCCCCATCTATAAAATGAGCTGGAGAAGGAAATAGCAAAGCATTCCAGTATCTTTACCAAGACAACCCCAAATGGGGTCATGAAGAGTCAGACACGACTGAACAATAGCAAACCTGCCAGACACTGATAAATACTGACATTCATTGAGAATTTAGGAAAAAGAGTGGGTTGGGGAAAAGGGATAGAAATAATGAGTTACATTTAGGACATTTTAATTTTGATATAAAATATGGTACATCTCTTAAGGTGGAGATGTTCATAGGGAGTGGAGGACTGGGGAGAATGAAAGCTCTTGAGAACATAATCTGTCTTACTTTTGCATTTATATCCCCGGTATCTAATGCAGTGCCCTAGCACATAATGGGTGCTTAATAAATGCACACTGCTTAATTAATAGATGGATCCATGGTAGGAAAAAACCCAGCATTTTTATTCCCCTAGTTCTACCTCCATACCTCTTCCCTGCAACCAATCTAAAATACTTAATTAATGATTGTATGTGACTCAACTCATCATTAGATAGCTAAGTGCTTAATAACTGGTTTTTCATTCGTTCTTCTTATCTCAAGGAGCTAAAATTTTCAGGGATTTGGTCCCTTGTTCCAGTGTCTGTTTAAAAGATCAACAAGCTTTAGGAGAGCCAATAGGCCAAAGCCAAGAGTTGGGCTAGATCACCTCTGAGAAGGGTCTCAGTTCTTGGAAAACTAAGGTCCTCCCTGAGGTTCTTGGCCCTGTGGCTAGTCCTTTATACACACTGCTCCCTCTTCATTCTGGCTGCAGTGAATAGAGCCAAAAGTTCTGTAAACAGGAAGGCCAGGGTTCCAAATTCACCTCTGCTACCACCTAATTGTCGATCTTATAGATCTCCCTTTCCCTATCTTGGTCTTTCCTCATCTCTAAAAGGAAGACTCTGGATTGGATAATCTTCCAAGTGCCTTCCATCAATAAAATTCAGGCCGAGTTAATAAATAATAGGGAGATGGCCTTGTACAGTGGAAAAAACACTGATCTCCAAGGAAACTCCCAGTTCTGGAGCTATGGCCCTGTGACCTTATGATTCATAGATGTCTGTGAATGCTGCATATTTGCAAAATACTTTGTGAGACTTTTTACTATTCATTACCTCAGCCAGGACCAGGCTTCACTGCTGCTTTCCTGCCTGCCTCTTACCCTCCACCCCAGTCTTACCACAAGTGACCTACTTCTCCCCCCCCCCCCGTTTTTAAGACACAAGAGAATTACCCATCCATGACATTTCCACTGAAATGCATTGTTTGTGGCATAACTTGGTGCTCTTGTTAGCATCTGAAAAGAACACGGAGAGAAGAAAGGAAAAACATGCTAAGGTCAGAAGGGGGTAAAATTAAAAAGACGGGGCAGGTCCCAGACTCTTTCTACATGGGGCTGCTGGTTCAGCTGTTCTAATTTATTTGACCAGTCAATTCAATCAAATAGTTTCACCCTTTTTTCCCTCTCCACTGAACTGAACTGTTGTTTGATGAACTAAGTGAATCTTGGATTTGGAGTCAACAAATTGACTTGGAGTCAAAATGATCAGGGTTCAAATCTTACCTGTGACACTCAGTGGCTGCACATCCAGATGCAGAAGTAGCTGATGATGGCTCAGTGGACACAGCACCAAGTCCAGGGTCAGGAAGACCTAAGTTCAAACCCAACCATAGACACTTAACCAGCTGTGTGATCTTGGACAAGTCACTTAATTATTATTTGCCTCAGTTCCTTCCACTATAAAAATGGAGATCACAATAGCACCTACCATACACAGTTGTTATAAGGATCAAATGAGATAATATGTGTTAAAAAAAAAAGCACTTAGTATAGTGCCTGGCACATCATTGTAGCTTAATAAATGCTTCTGTGGACCATTCACTTGACCCTTCTGAGTTTCAGGCTCCTCACCAGTAAGAGAAAGATAATAGTGGATAAAAGTCCCTATAACTTCTATCTCACAGGCTTGTGGAATATTCAAATAAGATAATAATGACCGGAATTTTAATAGAATGTTTGTTTGCAAAGAGCCCCACATACATTCTCTAATTTGAGATGCATACAACAACCTATTCAGATTGAAACTGCAGGGGTTTTTTTATCCCTTTTTTTACAGTCAGGTTGCCAATTCTGAATGAAGATCAGAACTGCAAAAAAAAAAAGGATTAATAGTGAGAAAGCATATGTCATGCAATTAAAACAACTGGTTTTGATTACTTAAAAAAAAACTGGAAATTTAAAAATGGAATGGAAAATTAATTAAAATGCAAAATTTTTAAGTGGGAAATAATTAATCTTGATGTGAGTTAAAAACTAGCACCAACATCAACTACGATAATTTCATCCAGAAGTTTAACAAAAGTAAATTAATGGCCACAACAAGATCAAAAGACCCAGAAATTGCCTTACTCAGCAAATATCTGACGTAATTTGTCAGAGATGGCTACCAAAGGCAACACTAGGTTAGAAGATAAACTTTTCAGTAAAATATTCAATAATGATGGACAATCATGAGCAATATCATCTCATAAAGCAGAGAGAAACAGTGGAGGGTAAAGCCAGCTTAAAGAAAGTACGGCAAGACACCCGACTAAGCAAAAATCATCCCGGGACATTGAAAGATAAAAATGGAAGGAGGACTACAAATAGAAAGAAAATGGAAAGGTGTTTTTAAAGCTATTTTAACAATTTATTTGCTCCATCAAAGATGGTATAACCACCACACTGTACCATAAAATCACAGCTTCAAGGTGCCTAATGAAGATGGGCTATCCTCTGTCACTAAAGAAAGGAAAGGTGGGAATAGCAACTGGATTGGCTCCTATATATATAGAAGAGATCTGTGCTGGCAGCATTCAAATTGTGAGGACACTGAAGGATCAACACAGAAAGCATCTGAAGGTAGGGGGAATACCAAAAGCATTGGGGGAAAAAACTCAGACCTTGTTAATACTAAAAAAAAAAAAAAGAGTGAGTGACCAAGAGGACACCAATAACTACTGGTACATATACACACACACATACATATATGCATATATATGTTTATATATATATTTATATGCCTACTCTTTTATCTGTACAAAACTTTTAAGAAAATTACCTATACACAAATTAAGGGCATCCCTAATGAGGGCATTGGTAGGGAGCAATCAGTAAACGACTTTTTTAAAACCATTTCACAATTCACTGAAAAAAATTTTGAGAATATGTGGTTCCTCCCATTGGTTCTAATAATTCTTTACAACTTCTTTAAAACATGAAAACATGTTTAATATTAATGTATATGTAGAGCCCATATCAGATTGCATGCCGTCTTGGGGAGGGGGAGAAAATTGAAAACTCAAAAGCTTATGGAAGTGAATGTTGAAAACTAAAAATAAATAAATAAATGTTTAAAAAAATTTTGAGAATATAAGGTGCCACTGTGCCTACTGTTTGTTGATTACAAAAAAAAAAATCACTTGTTTCTGTGGAACAAAAACTTATGAACTCATTCATAGTACTGTCTTCCATCCTTTGCCAAGATCAAACAGGATTCCTTGAAAGGTATAAAAACAGAAATAACCCTGTTCAATGATCCAATGATAGTAAATATCAGGCAAGGCATAAAATACGAAAGAATAAAACATGCTTGTCAAAAGTATTTGCCCCTGTGATAGGAGAGGCCAGGTCAAAGAGGGGGTCCCTATGAACGGTAACACCCTCTAGCTGCTCCTATTTTTTAAATAATATTTTATTTTTTCCCCAATTACATGTTAAAATAATTTTCTAACATTTTTTGAAAGCTGTAAGTTCCAAATTCTATCCCTCCCTCCCTTCCTCCCCTCCCCCTCCCTGAGACAGTATGTCCAATATAGGTTATACATGTAAAACATTTCCATATTGGTCACTTTGTACAAGAAGATTCAAAAAAGAAAGAAAAACAGCCGCTTCAGTCTGTGTTGAGACAATATCAGTTCTTAAGAGCTGCTCCTAGTTTTCAATGATAGTATTCTCACTACCTCAAGCCCTAGAACATCACAGAGCCTCCTGGAAGAGATCTGCAATCACTGAAAAGAATTTAGTTTGTCCATCCACACAGTAACGACTAAGTGGATGAAGAATGCCTATTGTCATTGGCACAAATGTGGATGGACACCCAATAGATCTTTTTCCAATAGTATCTGTGTCTGGGACAGACAGTACAGCTAGACAATGATCTCAGCCCAGAGCTGAAAAGGAGGGGGAGAGCTTAATGGATTTCTTTCAGAAAAACAATTTTATTGACCTCAGGCTTCCCATGAAGGCGAAACTCCATCTTTTCAATTTTAACATTCTATTGGCATTGCTCTATGGCATTGAGACATGTAACAGTACTGCTTGACCACAGAAGAACTAAGTATGAATATCCCACAGAGGTCAATGGAGAAGTGAATTGTGGATGTAATCAGGCTGCAACATCTAACAGTGAGTAATGTCAAATGAGAACAGGTTTCAATAATATCATCAAGGAATTAATTGAGTCTTTCTGTCATTAATTTGTCATAGAAAGAAAAGATGGGCTCACACAGAAAGAAAGGAGAGAGAGAGGAAGAGAGAGAGGGAGAGAGAGGAAGAGAGAGGGAAGGAGAGAGAGAAGGAGAGAGGGAGAGAGAGAAGGAGAGAGGGAGAGAGAGGAAGAGAGAGGGAGGGAGAGAGAGAAGGAGAGAGGGAGAGAGAGGGAGGGGGAAAAAGAGGGAAAGATGGGGAGGGGGAGAGAGGGGGGGTAGGAAAGGGAGGGGAGGAAAGAGGAGAAGAGAAGAGCAAGGAGAGGACAGGACAGGAAAGGACAGAGAAAGAAAGAGTGAGAGAGAAAAAGAAGAGAAGAAAGGACTAGAAAGAACAGGAGAGAGGACAGGTTGACAGTCAGAATGTTCCACTCATCAGCCTCCTCAAGAAAGCAAGGAAGGCCTTTGGCATGTTTGGTGGACACCCTATGGAGTGCTTTTGGAAGATTATGGGCGAGGGTTTCATAGAATAGGCAGGTGTGGGATGCAATCTGCATCACTAGAGGGAATTTGCGAATTGATGAGATCACAGATGCTACATTGGAGCGTTTTACTGATGAAGAAACCTGAGATAATATAGATGATATAAAGCATTTTGTAAACTAGAGAGTTATATAAATGTCAGTTATTCCTTCTGTTCAATAAGAATGAATTAAACACCAAATGCACGCCAAGCACAATGGCTGCTTACAGAGTATACAAGATGAACACAAGACAGTCCTTTGCCCTAGAGGAAGCAATGGTTGTGACTTTTACAGGAACAGCTTAACAACGCTGAAAAATAAACATAGTCAATGAGACATTCCCTCACACCTGCCTAACCCTTGAGGGTTATGTATCATCAGCCAGAGGCACTATTTGTGCTGTGACTTCCTCTGCCTTTACAACCATCCCCCTGCCTCCGGTAAGATTAGGTCACGTGCATGAGGCAAGCTGGCAGCCACAGCTGCTCTGGACATCAAGTAGGAAAATTCCCAAAGTGCAAGTTATAACACAAGCTATTGACATCTCCCCTAATATGAACTCCCATTGCACTTAATTTCAATTGATTCCAGCCACACCCCAAACTCTTTAATGGCTGGTCGGGTTCTAGTCATCTTTATGGGGGAACAAGCGTGCGATGATTACATGATTTTTCCCTCTCTGTATCTGTGTGCAGTACAGGCTCACACTTAGCTAGAAAGACATGTTTTCCTACTTAAATTCCCCCTTGAAAATACACAAGGGTTTAAATTAAAGGGGGGGAGGTTTCAAAACACAAAAGATTTTGCCAAAATCCAAAAATGTCTGAAAAAATAGGTCAAGGAGTTTTGCAAAAGCACCAGGTTTTCCCATATGCAGTTAGAACTGTTGATCCCGAATAGGTTGATTGGAAAAGGTTGTTCCATACAGATTTCTTCATTTCACATCCCTTGTTGTTATGTGTTTGATCACTAGGGGAGAATGCTGTTTAACTGGGCTAGAATCAGGTACTCATGAGACTAGGCACGGGATCCTGAGTATGTGACCTTGGATGTGTCCCTTACCTCCAGAGCCTCAATAAATGAGGAGAGGACTAACAACCTACGTCAGAGCTGGGACAAAGGCTGCTATTTACCCTATTCCAGGATAAAAAAAAAATGCAAGTGCAAAATAATGTTTCTCCAATTCTTACTGGCAAAGCACTCAGCTGTGCTTTGAAATATGGTGTCCTCAGCACTAGGCACGACCTTCGATGCTTGGCACTATATGCCCAAGAACGGAGACAGCTTTGAAAAGATGGCTTAATTTTCTGAGGGCCAGAATTATTGTGGTTCTCAAAACAGCAACATGTGAGCCATTATGAGTGACCATAATGCACATAGTGTGCTGGTGGGGAGGGTATAGGAAGGAAGAAGCAAGAGATGAGGAGAAGAGGGTAAAGGAGACCAGAGAAGAGGGCAGTGGTTGTGGATCATAATCATAGATAATCATAGACAGATTTACAGCTTAGAGATCACTGAGTCTAACTTCAGTTTACAAATGAAGAAACTAAGGATCAGAGAATGACTTGCCCAAGGTCACACAGCTAGTCTGCGCCTAGGGCAGGATTTCAACTCGCACCTAGCACTCTACTATGGCGCTCTGTTTTTCCTGTGAATGAAAAGGTCCTTGTGTTGTCCATAAGGTATTGCATAGGAGGAGGAGGAGAGGGGCTGTTGTCGACTTAAAATTGAACAAAAGTTCTTCCTTAAAAACAAGAGGGACCGCTTGAATATGCAAGAGGAAGCTACTGCTGTTGCTTCTTCTGTGAATTTAAAACAAAGGCATTTGTAAGACACATATTCAATCTGGGGTGAGACACAACTAAGGAAGCATTCAAAAGTGGGCACCCGGCTTGGTGGGGAGCTTAGAGACCGGGTCATACACACAGACAGCGGGTCTTCTGACTCTAAATCCTGAGTGTTTCCCAGGACAACACATTTGTATGTCCTTCATGGGATCGTTGTGAGGAAAGGGCTTTGTAAACCTGAAAGCTACAGGAAGGTGAACCATGTTTTACTTCTCACTGACGCTGAACAAGTCTGCCTTTGGGCACCGCTGCCTTCATTCCTCTGCTCACAAAGTCCCAGGTCCCCTTCCAGTAATGATAACAATGATAACAGCTAACATTTACGCAACACTTGGACAGCGAGGTGACACAGCGCATAGAGCCCTGACCCCGGAGCTGGGAACACTTGTCTTCCGGAGTTCAAATCCAGCCTTAGACGCTCACTAGCTGTGTGACCCTGGGCAAGTCACTTAACCCTGTTTGCCTCAGTTTCCTCACCTATAAAATGAGCTGGAGAAGGATCTTGTATCTTTCCCAAGAAAAACCCAAATGGGGTCATGAAGACTGAATGACAATACCATATAGTGTGCTCAGTGTGCCAAGTGCTATAAATACATCATTTCTCTTGATCTTCTACCACTGAGCAATCAGAAATACCCTCTATCTTCTTTTCTACTAATTTAATTTCCACTTGCTCAGCTTCCAGCCTAACTTTCCCATCAGTTCCCTATTGTTGACTGTCCTATCCATACTGCTGTTGCCCTCCTCCAGACTCCCAGAGTACCTATCATCTTCACCACTCATAGAATCAAGGAGTTGGAAGAAGTCTTAGGGATTACTTAGTCCAGGGGTGGCCTTGAGGCTACATGTGGCCCTCTGGGTCCTCAAGATTCAGGTTGACTGAATCCAAGTTTGAAGACCTAGAGGGCCACAGATTCCCCGCCCCTGAATTCTAATCTATTCCTCCCTCATTTTACAAATGAGGAAACTGAGGAGCAGAGGAATCGACAATTTTCTCGAGGTCAGATAAGCAGGAATCTGGATTCAAATTGAGATCTGCTGCTTACAAATCTGGGTCTTTTTCCACAACACCATCATGTTTCTTTTGGCCTTTGTTAAACAATGTCTTGTACTATTTTTGTGTGCATTTGTGCTTTGTGGGGCCCCCTTTCCCCCCAGTTTATAAACTCCGAGAGCAAGAATTGCGTCCTATTCTTCTTGGCACACCTAATGTGGGGCCTCACATGCAGCAAATGTGTGCTGATTGATTTAACTAAATACAATATACACTAAAATCATAAATCAGGAAACTGACACGGCTGGAGTTTGTCCTCTCGATCCCCTGAGGCCATCTCTACATTCTGGGTATATTGCATCAGGGTACTTTTTTTTTTTTTGCCCTTTTCCCAATCAATACAAATACCTATAGGTTTGATCCTTGGAGACTGCTGACAATCAAGATGAATGGATGGGCTCAGCTGCCAATCATTCATTCTGTGTTTAAGACCCAGCCAGGGATTCCTTCGCCTCATTAGGTCTGGCATTCTCCTGACTGAGTAGTTGGCCCTCGACATTTGAAAACAATAAACCTACGAACAATAACTTGGAGTCAGTTTTTTTCTGGGATCCCTTTTCCTTTGAAACATCCAAATAGCTTTCCATCAAATCAGGGGTCCCAGAGCGGAGTCAGAGAACGCTTCAGCAGCATCGGCTAGCCTAGCCAAGCCATGCTCCAGAAAGCACAGGTCAAGCTTTTCATACCTGCCACAGAGGCTGCTAGGTTGCAAGGAATCAATGAGCTAGGCATGTGTGCTGTGAAGGCTGGTGAGTTTTCCAGCTGTGGAGTTCACCATTGTGTGTTTTTGGACACAGTTTCAAGTTGTCCCAGTCTTCTTATTTAAGAATCTCCATTGTTAACCCATTCCTTTCACAGGGTTTCTGCCTGTTCCTAACAGGGTTTTTCCCTCTTCTCGTATCACCTTCAAAGTGATCCAGAAAGATGTTTCTATCACCTGAAATAATTGACTAAATTAAAAGATGCTTACACCTGTCAGGCCATAAGGAGTGGAAAAACATTAGTTATACTTAGAACACAGAATAAAGGATAGAAACATCCTCAGAATATGCCTAGAAATGCTCAGTGGGAAAAGTTGTTTACAACTTCACACTCTAGGAATAAATAATCGCAGGCTGGGCCTATAATCTAAACCAAATAAAACAGCTACCAGGAAACCACATAAAGACCAATACCTCACCACCCTCATTCAGAAAGTAAAGAAGAATTATCAATTTACCAATGAACAAGAATTTATTAAGCACCTACCAGTTCGAACCTCTTCTCTCCAGGAACCAAGGAGGTAGAGGAAAAGTGGTACCTCCAATTCATGGGGATGCATTTGGACTTTTGTTCATGCTGTGAACATGTCAGTGAACATTCCTGTGTAAAAGCTAGTGGATATTAAGGGCTAATCAGGAGATTATCAAGGAGATGTCAACTGGTTAAATTATATTTAATATTTAATATAATATATTATATATGTTAAATTATATATATTGACACTCATAAATTTTATTAGAGTAGTTCTCATTTGTGATTGATATCAGAGAGAATACACTGGATGGAGGTTCAAGCCACAATAGCATTAGAGATGACCTATAACTCTATAGGGACACTGCTAGAGCTCCGACGGGGAACAACAGTAATTGCTGGGCTATTAGTAATAGGAATAGCTGAGCTCTGGGGACCCAACCTGCCAGTGCTAGTAGGGGAGGTGAGTAAATCCAGAACCTGTAAGTGGAGCCTTTAGAGTTTGAAATGCCTTTCTCCTCTATTATCTCAGTGGCTCTTCTCAACATTACTGTGTGAGGTAGGCACAATAGGTATCATTATCCCCACTTTACAGATGAGAAAAATGCAGGTTAAGTGACTTCCCACAGTCATCTGACTAGTAAAAGTAGCAATCCTGTTTTGAAACCTGGTCTTCTTCCCAAGTCCAAGGGAAGTAAAGGAAGAAATGGCCAGTAACTGGTGGCAGTTCACCCTTTCAGAGAGTTGGGATCAGAGCATAGGAGCACCTGGTCCCTCATGTTGGTCATTGTTCCACTTACTCCCACTTCCCCTGTGATAGTTAGGTTCTCATTTTTAAAGATTTGCTTTTAACTCAGTCTTGCATTGCTAGCACTTAATTGTACCAAGTTGCTGGGGAGGTGAGAGAAATAGATTTCCTGGAACTAAAAGGGACTCAAAGAATCATTGATTCATTATGATAAGAGACCCTAAGGATCGTCTGGTCCAACACCCTCTCTGCCTTTTACCAATAAGGAAACAGACCAACTGAAATAAAATGACTAACCCAAAGTCACACAAGTAGTAAGAGCCAAAACCAGGATGCAAACCCAAGTCTTCTGACTCCAAATCCAGCACTTTGCTCCCCACCCACTGTTCACCTTCTCTTTTGGAGAAAAGAAAAAAAAAATAGGTGTTTCCTGATCACCAGTAAAAATTAATTTATTTTATTCATTCATTCTTCATTTGTTTGTTTGTTTATTTATGTATTTATTTATTTTTGTTCAGAGGCCTAGGCATTAAAGGAACATAGGAGCAAACAGAGTGGAAGAGATCAGACCTTCTAAATTTTCTTCTTTCCCCAAAGATCGCCAAACAGGAAACACATTTCTGGTTTCTCAGAGTCATTTCCTGGCAAATTAGTCCTTTGCAGAACTTTCAGAAATTCACAAACATCTGGATGTTAATATTTAAGTTGGGTTGTTTTTTTTTTAACAAATGTTACACATTTCTTCCAGGTGCCAATGTTGGGGTGCAAAAAAAAATCCATGTCTGTTCATCCATACACTATATTAAGAGTAAAATGTTTATTCCTACTTCTTCTGGGGAGTTAAGGAGAGAGAATACTTACGGGAAGGAAAGGGGGGATAATTTCTTTTTTAACTGTAAAGGGGATTTGAACATGCACAGAGTGCATCACTGTGCTTGGCTGATGCAAATTCCTCATGTGGGGAGGGGAAGAGGGGAACAGAATAAGCGTTAATTAAGCCCCTACTATGTGCCAGGCAATTTATAAATTTTATCTCATTTGATCCTCACAGTAACCCTGGGAGGCAGGTGCTACTATTTTCCTGATTTTACAATTTAGGAAACTGAGGCAAACAGAAGTTAAGTGACTTGCCTAGGATCACACAGCTACTAAGCATCTGAGGCTGGATATGAACTCCGTAAGCCAGGACCAGTGCTCTGTGTACTACAGCACCACCTACCTGCTAAGAGAGACTACTTTGGGGACAGTTTTAATGGCATATGATGGAAATGACCCGGAGAGACATCGGAGCACGCTTAGATAATCTGTAACTGGCTCCAGCCAGCTAACCACACAGTGGAGACGAGGCATTCAGAAAAGCCTGGTTTAGTTCTTCCAGCTGCTCTGTTTGTGGTTAGACTCCTCCTACACTCAGCGTACAGTGAGAGACAATACTGTAAGGGGAGAGACCTTGGGGCTTCCTTCCCATTGAGGCCACGTGATGCTGAGAAATAAACCCAAGTCCTTGGCGTCTGTCATCTCCCTTATGGACAAAGCAATCCAATCTTGTTTGGCCACGAGAACTTCCCAGCATCCCATGGTTCTGGAGTCTGGGTTCTGAAGCCAGTGCAGCATGTACACCTGAAAAGCAAGGAACAACCTTTGGGAGTGACCTTAGGGCCCTAGCCCAGGGGTAACTGAGATGAGGACCCATCTGACAGTCATGCCATATCTGTGGGACCAACATTGTATAGAGACTGAACTAAGTTTAAGCCCCACTCTCCCCACAGACCAAGGTGGAATAAGGGGGAGTGAGTTCCCAAGGTGTCTGAAGGAAATATTTATACTTTTGTTCCTTTTACATCTTTGAAGTAAATATGTTCCTGTCTAAAAGCTAATTTATGTTAAGTGGTTAAATGGAACTGGAGCCTACTTGATGGCTGCTAACAATGGAGAATAATGCCAGCAATAGGGCTTGAGAGGATGACAGTGGAGAAGAGACACCCACAGACTCCTCAGGGCACCCTAGAATCCTGAGGAGCAGATGGAGCAAGCCCGGCTCTGCAAGAGGGAGTTAGAGCAAACTCCCTACAAAATGATGACAAATCTATTTTTTTTCATTGTGGATTGTCTGTTTTTTGTCTGTGTGCCCCCAGTTCTTATACAGTAGAACAAAATTAGAGCCAAGAAGTGGAAATGATGGAGATGGTGGACTTTTTAAAGTATACGTGTGCAAAAATGCAACAAACTAGCTTGGGACATAGTGAATTCCCTATGGAACAGGGAATAGTAACAGATGCTTAATAAATACTTGTTGATGGATTGAATGTAAGTTTCTTGAGAGCAGAGACTGTTTCATTGTTTATATCCGTGTCCCCAGTGCCCAGCACAGTGCCCGGATCATAGCAGGTGCTTACGAAATGTTTATGGATTGATTGATTGTGTATCACTTCTTGTAAAAACCAGATGCCTTGATTTAGCCAGAGCTTGTGTCAACAACCTGGGAAATATCTCTTTTGGAACCAGGATTTTAGATTGGTAAATATGAGGAAATCCATCTGGATAAAGGATTCCCCAGAGGCCTTGAAGGGAGACCACAAGGCCTTTGTTAAGGATTGTTAAGGATCCTTGTTTTAGAGGAGCTGGCCAGAGAGGCAGGCACAGCACAACCACAGGTCAGGGGCCCAGAAGGTAGTGCCACATCACATTTTCGCCCACACAATACCTGGCTCAGGTCATAAGAATTCACCTTTAAATAGCCAATCCTCTGGATATTTTGTAATGTCTAGTTGAATAAAGAGAAAGATACCGTGCAAGGGAGATAATTGTGTGTGTGTGTGTGTGTGTGTGTGTGTGTGTGCGCTAAACAAAAACCAGTCTCATTATAAAAGCAATAAAAGTGGGAGGAGGCATGCCTATTTTTTTTAAAGGGGAGTGTATTCCCCCGCCCTCACCTCTTACAGAGATCTTATCGTACAAGGGTTATGTGTCTCTGAGAAGGGGCTTTGTGACTGCTTACTGTGTGTATTTTTATGTATTGTTTTGGTTGCCATGGATGCTGAACTAAGCATTCTTATAAAAACTGAGCTGGCCCAGCCAATGCCATGCCCCCTCCTCCCCCAACTCACACCCCCATGCAGGCTTAGCTCACCCTGGATTTTGTGAAGCAGACTGATTTAATGGAAAGTGTGCTGGACCCAGAGTCAATCCATCAATCAATCAATAAACATTTATTAAGCACCTACTATATGCCAGGCACTGTGCAATGTCAGGGATACTTAGGTTTGAATCCAGCCTCTAGCACTTATTAGCTGTGTGGTCATGGCCAAGTTATTGGGTTAGTCAATAAGTATTTATTAAACACCTACTATGTGCCCAAATAGGGTGTGGTTCTCTCTCTCTCTCTCTCTCTCCCTCTCTCTCTTTTGCTCTCTGCTCTCACCCTAGAGAAACTGTGAGAAAATGTCTAAAGCAAAACATAAGTATGTTTCATGTCTAAGGGCTCCATAAATGGAAGTAAAAGTGTCCCATGACACATGGGTATTCAATGTACGCTATGATTAGTTACCAGGTATAGCACAGCCTTTATTTCATCCCACAGAAAATGTTCAAAATGTAAAGAAACCAAAAGCACATATGAAAGATACTGAAAATATAAAATATTCAAATAGTAGCTTATCCTTGTGAACTTTTAAATATAGCTTGTTTAAAATTTGGGGTTATCTTTATGCTGCATTTGAAATATAGGGATGCCTTGCTCTTCAGCCTTTGGGAATCTATCCCCTTGACAACATTCTCCAGAAAAGATTTCTGCACTCTCTGTTTATTTGGCTGAGCAGACTCTTCCCTCAAAATGATCCTACATTTTTATTTGCTTTGTTAAATATTTCCTAATTACAATTTAATCTGGTTCTGCCACACTTGGGAGTGTTACAGGATATACTGCAGGTGGGGTTTTCTATCTCTGGCTTAGTGGATTGAATGCCGGCCTTGGAACTCGGAAGATTGGGTTCAAGCCTCACCTCTGACACATAATGACCTCTCAGTGCCCCACTCAATGCGATAAAGACTAGAAGCTTGGGGTGTTTCCTCACTATGGGATAGATACCTCTGGTTTGCAGTTGTCACAAGTGAGCAGCGATCTGGTCATGAGTAGGATATTATCTTCTCTTTTGGGGGGAGGGGAAGGGAAAGGTGGGGGTTAAGTCACTTGCCCACGGTCAAACAGCTAGTAAGTGTCTAAGGTCAAATTTGAACTTGGGTCCTCCTGACTCCAGAGACAGTGCTCTATCCACCAAGCCACCTAGCTGCCCCAGGATAATATCTTCTCAAAGAAATATTCTGAGGGGAACTTTATAGAAATGCCTGCCAATGCTAGGGAGCTCAATTTCTGTCACCAATGAGAAAAGGGGGGTGCCATCTTAAGGTAGGTTCTCATCAAAGAACACCAAACTCATAGGAATTTGCCAAGGCTGTCTGATAAGCAGCTACCGAAAAACTCAACGATATCAGCTGAAATGTCAGTAGCCCTTATAAAGCAGGTGAGGCAGAAGTGAAGCAAGAAATGAACTGGATGCTACTTTTCATAATGAGGAGAAAAATAGCCAAAAACTCAGCTCCCAAGAGACCTCCCTATTTGTGTCTGAGGGAAAGTGATCAGCTGTAAAAGAAACACTCATCTGGGAGTCAAAAGACATGAGGTGAAGGTGATCTGTTACTAACTAGCTGTGTTACGCCGGTAAAGTCACTTAAAATCATGGTGTCTCAGTCTTCTCATCTATAAAGCCAAGGGGTTGGGTCAGATGGTGTCTAAGGTCCCTCCGAGCTTGACCACTGTTACTTTATGATGTACCTACCTTAAGGCTGCTGAGTAGCTATGGTTTGTGTTTTGTTCAAATAGGAAATCATCCGCAGGCTGAAAGGAGATACACCTTGACTATTATTATTCACCCTACTCCCCTGCACAAAAGTTTGAACTGTTTACCCGGTGTATCCAAAATAGTCATGTACCCATTGGGTAACCCGTACCTGTACCCCCCAGGGAAGTGAAGAAGAAGCATATATGAGTGTTTTTCTCAAGTGTAAAATGGGGATAACAATAGTACCCACTTCATAGGGTTGTTGTGAGGAGTTAAAATTGGTAAAGCACCTAGCACATAGTAGGCGTTTAATAGATGCTTATTCCATTCCTCACTTTTCCTGTTCTTTATTTGGTTAAATTCCCAAATGAGGTTAATATGGGAGGGGCTATGGAAAGATGGGTGTAATAAAGTATTGTTGATGGACCTGTGAATTAGTATGACGATTCCTTAAATCAATTAGGAATTATGCAAATAAAGGGACTTCAACACCCGTACCCTTTGGCACAGTCTACTTTGAGGCACATATCCCAGCAAAATCACTAATAAAAATAAAGGCTCCACATACACCAAAATATTTTGAACAGCATTTTTTTATGATACCAAAGAACTGGGAACAAAACTGATGACCATTAGTTAGGGATTGGTCAAATAAATTATGCTACATGGCAGTAATAGAATATTACCACGCTATAAGAAACAACAAATATAATGAATGCAGAAAAGCATGAAAAGACATTGGACATGATGGAAAGAAAAGTAAACAGAGCCAAAAAAAAAAAAATAAAACCCCATGTACACAATGACTACACCACCACAAATGGAAAAAAAAAACTGCCATAAAAGAATCAAAACGGAATTCTGTAAAATTACAAAAAATAACCTTGGCCTCCTCTGAGCTTCAGGTTCCTGACCACTAAAATGAGGGAATTAGACTAATTTGGAACTTAGATATTGCTCTGAGGTCCCTCCCATCCTGTGTTCTAAGCGCCCTCCCATCCCTAACGGCCTGTAGTCTAAGGCCTCTCCCAGCTCTGACATCCTGTGTTCTAAGGCTCCTCCCAGTCCTAACATCCTGTGTTCTCAGGGTCCTCCAAACTCTGACATTCCTCATTCTAAGACCCCTTCTAGCGCCGACATTTCACGTCCTATTTGTGGGAAGAGCTACTTGCCTTACAGAGTCCAAGGAAGAAGAGAGCCAGAAAGAAAGACTTTTATTTTAAAGGTCCACTGAGTCACGACCACTAAGGGAATGGCTAGGTCATTTCTAAAGCTCCCTTTCTTACTGAGTCACCAGACGTAGCCCAGGGCTCCATAATCCTCAAAAAGCCCAAGAGGTGAATTTAGCACCAGATCAGTCAGAATCAAGGAGGGAAATTCTGAACATGCCCTGTACAACTGTTATGGTCATCGTGCACATTGTTTTCCCAGTTCTATTCTCTTCACTTTTCATTTCTTCATATGTCTTCTCAAATGAGGACTTACATTTAAACAAAATTAACATCTAACAGTCTCCACAAGGTACCATTAAGTCATTTTCTGCCTTAACAATAAGACCAAATAGCCTAATAGTCACTAATTTCACTCAAAATTTTTATTTGAATATTTTAAAAGTTATTGAAATATTTTTATATCATCTACCTTCCCATCTGTATCCTTCCCTCTCTCTCTCCCAGAAAGCCATTCTTTAAAAAAAGAACTTTTTTTAGCTAAAAAAAGGAAAAGAAAAAAGGAGAAAACAACCCCAGCAAACTCCATTGAGATGGCAAAAAAAAATCTGACTTTACGTACAATGTTACACACCAGGGGACCCTTGATATCTAAAATGATCCGGAGTTTTGGGGTGCTTCTGAGTTTGTTCTATCCGGTCTTTCAGGTCATTTTGTGGATTTGAGAAGTTTGGCATTCCCAGGTTCTTTGATCAGAGATGACTGGTAGCAAGAGGAGGAGTTGGATCCCAGTAACTACCCTGGATCTCCCGGGGGAGGCAATGACAACCAATAACAAGATGATTCCAAGCCTTGACTTGGAGAAGCTATCTGAAGGATAGCTTGAAGGAGGCAGTACAGAGTTAAAGTGAAAATGCAATAAAGCCAATTCAGCAGTCCCACAAACTGCTTTATTTTTGAAGAAGCTGAAGCTCAAACACTTTGCAGAGCATAACCATAGTTATTACTGCTTCTTGCTTAATTAATTATTTTAAGTTGGTCAATGCACTTGTGTTTTATGTTTACCATTACCTATCCCAAATCTGATTCATCCTGTACGCTGAGTACATTTCCACTCCCCCATTTTGGGGGAGATCCTAGATATGAGCTAAAACCTAAGCTTTAATTCAATTGACCTGCCAGGGTAGGGGTGTAATTAGTCAGAGAGTAAAAGAAAAGGGAGTCTAATCCCTTTTATGAGGCCAGATTCTCCCAGTTCCAAACCCAATATACATAGTTCCAAAGAAGAGGGATGAGAAAGGGTACAAAGTCCAAGCTCCTCAATTCCTGCAGTGATTTTAATGTTAAATCCACAACAGTGTAAATAGAAAGGTTGCTAAAACCTGCAATAAGCTGAATAAAATAAACGGAAATTGGATGCTGAGTAATTATAATGATGAAGCTTATGCTTCAAGAAGAGAAATGATGTACCTTCTTTGCAGAGATGGGAGTCTGTGGGTGTGGAGCATGGCATTTGCTGTCAGACTCGGTTGATTTTTTTTTGTTAGTGTCGGTGAACTGATTATCTCTCCCTTTTTAAACATCCTCTGTTTCAAGCAGTAACTAATTGGAGACAGGATATGGATATATTTAGAAATAGAGGTGATGTTAAAACAAAAGATATCAATAAAACTCTTAAAAAATAGTAGCTCTCACAGATAGACTTTTTTATTGCTACAGTTTCTTAGTGCTCAGAGGAACGTAGAAGTGGCTTTAGTTACATAAAGACTTTTAAGGACCCTAAACAGTAACGAATGGTTTGCTCTCAATGAAAACCCTTAAAGTTGTCTTTCTGCACAGAAAATTTTTCCATCCATTGATCTCTCGATACATTCCATTCTGACGATACACGAATATGAGAGGCTAGAATTCTACAACGAAATAAACAATTCCAAACTCGTAACAATGAAATAGTCGGCTATTGACTCCACATCTTGAGTCCTGTTAGACAAGCATCCTAATAAAACAAATAAAGGCGTCCCTTTAATTCCATGAGCTCCCAGTGAGATTCGCGTGGGTATTCCCTTAAAGCTGCTTGGGAGCTTTTCTGCAGTCAGTGACCACTGAGGTGACGAGAAAGTTGTGGAGGGTGAGAACAGAAAAGAAAGCTAGGAGAATGTAGTTCTGGTTTTTTGGAGGATGGCGACTCCTCCAGGCCTTTCCATCCTTACCCTCTCAGAATTTCAATCTCAGAAGGCACTAGAGATACCACCTGGCTCGACCTATACATGAACAACAATCCCTTGTATAACATCCTGTAAGCCAGCTGCATCCTTCTGGATTGGCTTTAATTCCCTCCGATGAGGAGAAAGTCAATATGACAATACGACAAAAATTATAGCATTTACACAGCGCTCTAAAGTTTATAAAGTGCTTTACACATTATCGCCTGTGATCCTCAAAAAGTGCTTTTCAGTAGGTGTAATTATCACCCCCTTTTAATACAAGAGGAAGCTGGGACTGAGAGAAATTAAATCAATGTACCCTGGGTCCTAGAGCAAGCGGGTCTCTGAGGAAGGCTTCAGAATCAGGTTTTCCTGATTCCATTTACACACTGCACCTCCTACTTGCCACCTGGGATAGCAACCGATTAGGAGGTTTAATGTCACAGCAAACCCAAATCTGCCTTTTCTACTTCCAACTGTTGCTCGTCATTCTGTCCCCTAGGGCAAAGTTTGTTGCTGTGTTTGTCCTTCGTTTTCCAAGAGGTCCATGACATCATGGAGATGATGACACAACTTGCAGTTGACTTTGATTTAAGTGAGGGTGGGCTGTGCCAGGTCACTGGCCTCACTTTCTCCTCCAGAGCCATGTGGATCCAGTGACTGGTTATTCATCAGGATGACTGGAGATGACCCAGGATGCAATAACAAATCTAACCCCTCTTTCACACGCCAGCCCTTCAAAGATCTGAAAACACTTCTCACACCTGTCCCCAGGTTCTCCAGATTAAATATCCTTAATTTCTTTTTACCCATCCTTTAGAGGTTGCATAGCCTTTAGTCTCTCTGCCAGCACACAGTGCAGAGCATGGCACATAACAGTTGCTTAATAAAGGGCTAAAAGACTGATCTTACTATCCTGGTCATCTTTCTCTGGACTTGTTGTTCAGTTGTTTTCAACTCTTCCTGACCCCACTTGGGATTTTCTTGGCAGAGATACTGGAGCAGCTTGCCATTTCCTTCTCCAGCTCATTTTACAGATGAGGAAACTGAGGCAGACAGGATTAAGTGACTTGCCCAGGGTCACATAGCTAGTAAGTGTCTAAGGCCTGATGTGAACTCAGAATGTTCTGACTCCAGGCCCAGCACTCCCTCCACTGTACCACCTACCTTCCCTTCTCTGGATTTACTCTGAATTATCAACATCCTTTCCAAAATGTGGTACCCAGAATTGAACATAGTTATCCAGGTGTCACCTAATCTTTTTATCTGTCTTTCAATAAATCTTCCAGTTCTCCAAAACTGTAATCAAAAGTTAAATAAAAAATAGGATTTAACACACAAATATTTACTTTACGTGCAATTTCCAGAGTGAATACAATAGTAAGATGAGGGAAGAGCAGGTAAATATGAAGATATTTCCTTTCTCCTGTCTGGTCTTCCATGACTCTCTTTGTAGAGGGGGTGTAATGGTAATAAAAAAAATAATGATCGTGATAGAATGTACCACTTAGAAGGGTCAGGAATTCTAAGCCCCCACCCAATGCAGGAATTCCTCCTATGACATCCCTGACAGGTGGTCATTTGGCCTCTGCTGAAGATCAGGCAACACCTTCCACATAGATGAGGAATGCACAGTTCCTGGAATGAGTAACATTGCTTTAAACCTGGCACAAGAACCTGTGTGCAGAGTTCATGGCTTATGGTTCTCATTTAGTGCAGTTGCAGCCCTGTTCTTCCTCTTTCCTGGGGGTTGGCTGTAGTGTCTGGACCAGGAGGGTCAGAACCAAAAAAAAAACAAAAACAAAAACAAAACTGCTGTCCTGGGTGACATAGGAGGAGCTATACTCCACTGAGCTGGCGTCTTCGCTAATATGACTGTGGTATCGCTCTTACAGGGAAAGGAAAGATCTAGGCTGAGCAGCATTCAAGTAAGGGTAGGTGTTTTCAGGACAGCCTGGAAGGCATGCATCTTGGTATGAAGTACCAGTAAGTGAGTCAAAAATCCTCTCCCCAAACGGGGTCTCAAAAATTCTACTGTCCATGACAAATCTCTTACTTGTCTAGTGACAGTCCAAGATGGTCCAGAAAAACTAGCCTCATGTTGTTCTACACACATGACACTCTATCTTTCGTCTCCAGACCTTTACACTGGCTGCCCCCTGTCCTAACCTGTCGTCTCCTGGAATTCAGCTCAAGGGTCACCTTCCACTTGAGGACTTTGTCGATCCCTTCTTTCCTGCCCTGACTCGCTAGTGCATCCTCTAAAATGGTGGTTGTTCACTTGGTTTCCAGTCATTTCTGACTCTTTGTGACCCCATGTGAGGTTTCGCTGGCAAAATACTGAAGTAGTTTGCCATTTCCTTCTCTAGCTCATTTTATAGATGAGGAAACTAAGGCAAACAGGGTTAAGTGGCTTGCCCAAGGTCACACAGCTGGTAAATGTCTGAGGCCAAATTTGAACTCAGGAAGACTAGTCTTCCTGACTCCAGGCCTGTATTCTATCCACTGTGCCACTTAGCTGCCTAAAACAGTACCTTGTATTTCTTGTGATTACATTATGAAAGGATAGCTTGAAAGAATTGGAGACATTTGACTTGGAAAAGGAAATTCTTAGGAGGAAATTTCAAGTGTTTGCAGAGATGCCATGTAGAAGAGGGAGAAAGAGAGAGAGAAAGAAGGAAGGAAGCAAGAAAGGAAGGAAGGAGAGAGGGAAGAAGGAAAGGAAGGAAGGGGGAGGGAAGGAGGAAAGGAGGTAGGAGGGAGGAAAGGAGGGAGGGAGGAAACAAGGAGGGAAGGAAGGAAGCAAGGAAGGAAAGAAGGAAGGAAGGAAGGAAGGAAGGAAGGAAGGAAGGAAGGGAAGGAGGAAGGAAGGAAGTGAGGGAGGAAGGAAGGAAGGAAAGAAAGGAGGGAGGAAAGAAAGGAGGGAGGAAGGAAAGAGAAAGAAAGAAAGAAGGAAGGAAGGAAAGAAGGAAGGAAGGAAGGAAGGAAGGAAGGAAGGAAGGAAGGAAGGAAGGAAGGAAGGAAAGGAGGGAGGATGGAAAGAAGGAAGGAAAGGAGGGAGGAAGGAAAGGAGGGAGGAAGGAAGCAAGGAAGGAAGGAGGGAAAGAAGGAGGGAGAAAGGGAGGTGCTGAAGGTACAAGTGCAAGCAAAAAGAAGACAGTCCCTGTTGTGATTATACTAAAACGGAGGTTAAGAAATTTTCTGTGGTCTGACTTTGCTTATGTATTAAATACAAATATTGAACTGGATCAAAGTTTCTTAACATTTTTTGTGTCATGGACCCTTCTGGTAGTCTAGTAAAACCTATGAACCCTTTCTCAGAATAAGGATTTTAAATGCATAAAATAAAATACATAGGATGACAAAAGAATCTAATTCTATTGAAATACAGGGAATTTTTTAAAAAAGAAAAACCACAAGTTCATGGACTCCCACGCTAAGAACCCCTAAGCAAGATGATGTTTAAGATCCCTTCTAGCTCTGGGTCTACTCAGAGGTTATCTGAGATTTCAAAGGAAAGAGCAAGCTAGCATTTTTCTGAGATATTGAGGTCAGAGTGCATCTGCTTCATCCTCTACAGAGGATGTTGGTTCTTAGCTTAACCCACAATTATCTTCTTGGTGGTCTTTTTGCTTAGGATCATCATGAGCACTGTCAGGCAACATGACCAAGTGTCCCATGAAATGATGTTTCTCGTTGCCTTTGGGCATACAATGCAACCAACTCTGCCAGTTCCTTTATTTGCCTCTCCAAGAAGACCTTGGGAATGTTCCTTCCACGTAACTGCAATTTATTTACATCTTCTGGTTTCATTTATAGTTTGAACATTAATATGAGTATGATTCAATAGTATATCAGCTCACTGTGGGTCATTGGTCAAAGATTTCATATGTAACTGGGCTTGCCTTTGGAGCACGGCCAGATTGCCTAACATGGAGGCTTATCTGAGCATGACATGCCTCCATTTGGGGTACCTCCATTTGATCTTGGGGCCTTCTTGAGTATGCCCTACCCATATGTGTGTATGCATATATATGTGTATATATGTGTGTGTATGTATGTATGTATGCACATATGTGTATATATGTATGTGTATATGTGTATGTGCATGTGTGTAATAAGCTAAACTAATGTTTGGAAAAGGTCCATGGATGTCTCTTTCAACCCTGAGATTCTCTAAACTGAATTGAATTAATTGAATTGAATTAAATTGAATGAGAAAGATGACTTTAAGGAAAAGACCACTTAAAATTATGAGATTCTCTTCATTGTCTACTCCTTTTTCTGCCACTATGTAACCATTACCATGGAAGTAGAAAAGGGTCTCAGAGCACCAAGGGTCCTCTGATCTTCATAACTTCCCAAACCTCTCCAAAATAAGAAATATGTACAAGCAATGAAGCTATTTCAACTATCTCCATGGTCCGAGTTACCTAGAACTTCTATGATGTAACAACCATATGAACTAACAGCAGAGAAGGCTAATCCATAATCATCAAGGCATTCATTCACCATCCTTTCCCCTACCAGCTACCATGCTCTGTCAGGGCTTGCAAAATAATTCAACTCTGCCCCCACTTCCTCCCAACAATATAGGAAACTAATAGGCAGACACATGCTCTGAGTGGGACTATAGAATGAAGAACTAAAGAACAGAAGGAACCGCAACCAGATGCTGACATGCGTGGATATACCAGGCCCAAAGCAAATAGGTCTTGCATTCAGCTTGGGCTAATTCTATCTCCACCGAAATCACATGGGGAAGAAAATGAGGCTAGCAAAATATGAATTGTTCATCATGGAACTAACCATCAAAGGAGAAGGAGTCAGAAAGTGAGCAGTAGGAGACTAGAAGGAGGAAAAAAAACACCCTGAAATTTCCAAAGATCTCAGGAGGAACAAAACTCAGTCAAAGACCATGAATATAAGTAACTAAACCAACAGAGAAGATATTGTTAACAAAATGTGTCCAAATCAACTAAATGAGTCCAGACATCTATGAATAAACATTGTAAGACAAAGGAAAATGAATCAACACCTTATGATATATATGGGTTCTTAGAGCATGGAACCACAGCAGAATGCCCCTGCATGGTTTAAGGGAGAAACAAGAATTATGAAAGCAGAAGTTATGGCCTGCACAGTAGAATTAATTAATAGAAAACCATGGTGGCAAACCACACCTAAGAAACAAAAGAGAAAACAATTGATTGTGAATACAAATACATTGAAATAGAGGGCAATCTGGAAAAAGAGAAGCAAAAAAAAAAAAACACTTAAAGAAAACCTGATTTCTGTTTAAGCATTTAGGAGAGGAAACCCAAAATAGTAAAGTTAAAAACTTTAATTCCATGAGAAATACAGAGATGAAAGAAGAAATATATAAGTATAAGGGTCATGAATTAAAGAATAAAAGTCTAGACAAAGCAGCTAGCAAAGAGAAATGAATAGAACAAGGGAAAGAAAGAAATCCTTATTTTAAAAAGTACAGAAAGTGCCAGAAATACCCTAATAAACAAAACAAGTGGAAAGGGAGAAGGGGGGGGGACGGGACATTTATTTATTTATTTATTTATTTAACAGGAAAAAAGATTTTAAAAAACTAGATGAAAAGAAAAGTGATTAATAAGTAAAACAAAACTCCAAAACTAGGGAAAGGGGTGACAAGTGAGAGCAAGTGGGAGGGGGAGCTCAGGGGTAAGCGGAAGAGAAATAAAAGTCCATAACCAAACAAGAGATAGAGTATCATGGGTCGTAAAATGTATAATTTTGATTGCATTAAATTAAAAAGGTTTTGTGCAAACCAGTGTAGTCAAAATTAAAAGAGGGGAAACATTTTATAGCAAGATTCTCTGACAAAGGTCTTATTTCTCAAGCATATAGGAACTGAGACAAATTTATAAAAGTAAGAGCCATTCCCCAATCGATAAATGGTCAAAGGATATGAACAGGCAATTTTCAGAAGAAGAAATCAATAGTCATATGATAAAGTGCTCTAAATCACTAATAATTAAAGAAATGAAAATTAAAACAACTCTGAGATATCACCTCACCCCAATCAGATTGGTTAACATGACAGAAAAGGAAAATGACAAATGCTGGAGGAGATGTGGAAAAATAGGTATACTAATGCACTGTTAATTTATTTGTGAACTGACCCAACCATTCTGGAGGACAATTTAGAACTATGCTCACAAGGCCATAAAATTCTGCATACCCTTTGACTCAGAAATACCACTACTAAGTTTGTATCCCAAAAAGATCAAAGAAAAAGGAAGAGAACCCATATGTACAAAAATATTTAAAGCAGCTCTTCTGTGTGGCAAAAAATTGGAGAACTGGGGAATGGCTAAACAAGTTATAATATATGATTATAATAAAATACTATTCAGCTGTAAGAAATGGAGAGTGGCTTATTTCAGAAAAACTTGGAAAGACATATATGAACTGATGCAAAATGAAGTGAGCTGAACAAGAACACCATACAAGGTAACAGCAATGCTCTAACGATGATCAACTGTGAAAGACTTAACTACTACGATTGATACAATGATTTAAGACAATTTCAAAGGACTTATGATGAAAAATGCTATCCATCTCCAGAAAGAGAACTGATGAATTCTCAGTGTAGATTAAAACATATTTTCATTCACTTTGTTTTTCTTACTTTTTTTTCTTTCACAGCATGGCTAATGTGAAGATATGTTTTGCATGACTTCATATGTATAATTATATAGTATTTCTTGCCTTCTCAATGGTTGGGGGAGGGGCAGAAGGGAGAGAAATCAGAATTGAAAAAATAAGTCTTTTAAAAATTTTTAAAAATTAACAAGTGAAAGAGAGCCAATGGGAATAGAGTTTGCCTTAAAGTAAATTAATCTAAAAAAACTGAAGAGAGAAAGTACTGTCTTTAAAGTGTGTGTGTGTGTGGGGGGGTGGTGGTGGTGTTCTATAATTCAGAAAAAAAAACTTACAGACACATGGAAAAAAACATAACTCTAACTCTCATAACTTTAAATATGAATGGATTAAAATTTTAAAAAGAGTGACAGATTGGATAAGAAAACAAACCCCACAATCTTATAGCAAATATGAATAAAAGACAAAGAATAAAATAAAATAAAAATAAAAATGAAGAGGTGAAGCAAATTTACTATGCACCAGGTGAAGGCAAAAAATCAGGAGTTGCAATCATAATATCAGACAAAGCAAAAGCAAGCAATCATAACTTAAAAACATTAAGAAGGAAATCGCATTATGCTGAAAGTAATGATAGAAAGTAAACTAGTATTTATGTTAAATGTATATGCTCTGATCTGATTGTGTTAGCATCCAAATTCATAAAAGAAAAATAACTTGATTACATAAGGACATAGTAATCATAGTGGCATAAAAGTAGCAGGAGATTTTAATGTCTCTCAAAGTTTTTGGACAAATTTAACTTAAAAATAAATAAAGGTGAGAAAGTAGGAGGAGAATATCTAGGGAAAAGAAAATATCCAGAAGGAGAGGGTGATAAACAGTGTGGCATACTGCAAGAGATGTCAGAGACCATCAGGACTGAGAAAAGGCTATTAGATTTGGCAATTAAGTGATGACTAATAACCTTAGAGACAACAATTTCAGTTGAATGATGAATTTGGAAGCCAGATTACACAGGGTTATAGAAGCAAACGAGAGGAGTGAAGGTGGAGTCACTGAGTGTCAATTGCTTTGTCAAGCAATTTACCCTCAAAAGGGAGGAGAGATATAGGAAAATCGTTAGCAGGGATGGTCAGATCAGGAGAGGGTTTTTGACAGTTGGTAGAGAAAATGGCATATTTGTGGGCAGCAAGGAAGGAGCCAGCAGATAAGGAGAGACTGAAGAATAGAGAGTAATTGGGAATAATCACAGAAGCAATCTGCTGGAGAAATTGAGGGAACTTTTTGGACAGTTATGAAAGAACTGTTGTTTGGACAGCTCTGGGTGGGTGTCAGAGGCACGATAGGTTTAATTCCCTAAACACGTGACCAACACTTGGTAATGAGGATAAGGGTGAGGTACCTTACATTTAAATGGTGCTAGTGTTTTACAAAGGACCCCAGCATACATTTTCTAATTTGTTCCCCCCAGCAACTTTGTGAAGTAGTTAAGACAGGGATCAAAGTGACAGAGAATTGGACCTTGGAGATCATTTTATCTAACTCCTCATCTTATAAATAAGGAAAGAGAGGCACAGAGCCAGGGATCCAGCCCAAGTCTTCTGTGTATTTAGTGTCATGCAAATAATAGGCATTCAGTAAATGAGTCTTGAGTTAAATTCAATTGAAATGAATTCTGGCTCCAAGTTCATTGTTCTCTTCACTATGAGCCCAGCAAAAATTATTGTGTAAGCAAAGTTTGTATTTGGCTCTCTTTTTACCTACTATTATCAGCATTCCCTTTCTCACTCCTGGTCCCAGAAAGTCCCTTGCAGTGAAACCTGCAGGTCTAGCTTTACTCTGAGCTGATGGTTAACCAATTCCTGTGATGATGTTCCTTGGTAACCAAGTCCTTACATAAAAGGGCTAAGTGTAATATTTCAGTTGAATAATGAATTTAGAAGGCAGATGACACAGGGTCTAGAAGCAAATGAAAGGAATGAAAGTGCAGTCACTGAATGTCAATGGCTTTGTCAAGTTATTTACCCTCAAAAAGGAGGAGAGATATAGGAAAATGGATAGCAGTCATGGTCAGATGAAGTGAGGGCACTTTCTTCTCAATTACCTTATTCTGATGGGTAGTTCAAGTATTTTTATACCACTTAATGAATGAGGAAACCAAGGCATAGAGCAGGGAAGGGGGCTTAACCCAGGTAACAGACCTACTCTATGAGACAAAACTAGACACTCTGAAGTAAGCCTCCTGAAGCCAAATCCAGTGCTCTTTTCATTATGTTGGTAATATGGTCCCCCAAATACCAAGTTGCTTTAAAAGTATGACTCCTCTTAGGGGTATTTTACATTTCAGAAGGGGACGCAAGCACACACACACAACACACATACGTATCTTTTGAAACACTAAAGAAGGAAGCTGTAATTGTGTGCCAACAGGTGATGGGGTTGGCATTTGGGGACTCTCTGGCCCCTACAGTTTTAAACTACTTATATTCTCTCTCTCTCTCTCTCTCTCTCTCTCTCTCTCTCTCTGTTTTGTTATTCAGATGGGGGCAGCAAGGTGGTATACTGGATAGGATGCTGGGCCTAGAGTCAAGAAGACCTGAATTCAAATCTGGCTTCAGATACTTAATAACTGTGTGACCCCGGTCAAGTCACATGACTTTTCCCTGCCTCAGTTTCCTTATCTGTAAAATAACACCTAACTAGCAGGGCTGTTGTTGGGATAATATGAGATCATGTTTGCAAATTGCTTTGTAAAACTTTAACTCATTATGTAAATGCTAGCTATAATTACAATTGTTATAATAATTATTATTATTTTAAGGGGCAAGTACATTTAAAAATTAAAATATGAAGAAGCAGAGATCTGATAAGGCCCTGAAAGAGTTCCCATGTGGTGTTCTGGCATTGTCTTCTCCTGTATTCCTTCATGGTGTTGGGGGTAACCATAAGAGGTACCTCTTCCACAAAACAACTTTTCAAATACTTGCAGACAACTCTCATGTCACCCAGAAGTTTTCTGGTAAATGTTTAACAAGTGACTCTCTGAAGAAAAAAAAAGTATGCATGGTACACTTTTAAGTTTAATCTATATTATTATTAATCTATAATTATATTAATTATGTACAATAAAACCTATTATAATATTATTATTAAGAAAGTATCAAGAAAACACTCAAGCTCTGATTTGTAGCATTTCCAGGGTGTAAAGGTTCACATTAAAAATTTAACAATCAGCTCTCCAGCACATACCCCCTCTAAGTCCTCTCTTTTCTAGGTTAAACATCTCTGACTTCTCTAGGTAATCTAATCTCATCTTCATTCTTAGCATGATCTCGAGTTCCTTTCTGATCCTGGCTGCCCTCTTCTATGCTCTATCCATTTAGTTAACAACCAGAAATGGACACTCCAGATGGAGAATGACTAGAGCTATGAGATTGTCACCTCCTTTCTCCTGGACACAATGCTTCTCTTAATGCAGACCTGTTGTTGTTGAGTCGTTTTTCACTCATGTCCAACTCTTAGTGACCACATTTGGGGTTTTCTTAGCAAAGAAAACTAGGAGTGTTTTCTTTGCCACTTCCTTCTCCAGCTCACTTTACAGACAAGGAAACTGAGGCAAACAGGATTAAGTGACTGGCCCAAGATTACACACAGACAGTGTCTGAGGCCATGTTTGAACTCAGATCTTCCTCACTCCAGGCCCAACATTCCATCCACTGCACCATCTAGGTGCCCTTAATGCAGACCAAGGTTGCCAATATTACCCTTGGGAGTCTAACCCCAGCTGTTTGACTAGATGAATTGCTATCTAGTCATACCTCACTTCCCTTATGATATGAAATTGATTGTTTTAACCCAAATGTAAGATTTTACATTTATCCTTATCACACTTCTTCACATTAAGTTCATCCCAATATTCTGACCTCATCTTTGGATCAAGTCAAAGATCTTTGGATCCTGAATCTGTTACCAAATATGATAATTACCCCTCCTAACTTTGAGTCACCTAAAAACTGAGAGGCTTTTACCTATGTCTTCATCTAAGATACTGAAACAGGTAAAATGACATACTTGTTTCCAAGTTAATACTTTTCTCTCCAATAATGAAAATATATTTTAATCCTTTGTGTCTGATAGGTACTCTGGTCTCGGAGAAGAGATGCACAAAGCTGACTTTTATTTCTAAGTGACTACATATGTGTCTCTCAGGGCTCAGGAAGTTTGATACTGTAGGGATGGCAAACCTTTGGTTATTTCCAGTTACTCAATGCTGAAAAGACTTTGTGCTCTCGTATAATAATAGTGAAAACCCTGGGTGTGGTCCCTTTGTCCTTCTTACTCCCCATAAGAGCAACAGGTAAGTGAGTTGCTGCAGCAATTGAAAAAGGAAGGACAGCTTCTGGCTGTTTCTATTCCTTCAACCCTTTAGGTGGCATCCTATAACTCTAAGATGGTACTCTTCTTCTACCCAGATATGCAACTTCAAGATGCTCCTCTTCTTCATGATGGTGGCTACTCCCATGTGGCTGCTATCGTAGGGAAATTCAATGAGATGAGCTTGTCCCTGGGTCCCTGGCTGTCTTTTCTGCTGTGTTTCATTTTTTCTTGAGTAGGCAAGTGAACATCATCATTGCATGAACATTTCCAGCTTTGGAGGTGATCTTCCGAGCCCAGCAGAACTAGAGGTCCTAGGTTCTATTGGTACAGCGGAGAGAGCATCAGGCCTGGAGTCAGGAAGACCTGTGTTCAAAATCTGGCCTCAGACACATACTAGCTGTGTGACCCTGGGCAAGTCACTTCACCCTCTTTGCCTCAGTTTCCTCATCTGTAAAATGAGCCAGAAAAGGAAATGGCAAACCACTCCAGTATCTTTGCCAAGAAAACCTTACATGGAGTCATGAAGAGTGAGACAAGACTGAAAAACGACTGAACAAAAAGTCACGTGTGTATGTGTTACCAATTATATCTTAGAGAATCCTCCTGAGAAAAGTGATTTTTAGGGATGAAATGGATGCTAATCACAGGATTGTAGGAGCACAGATTTAGAATTAACAGAAAATCTAGGCCATCTAGTCCAATCCCCTCATTTTAAAAATGAGGGAAACAAGACTGTGAAAGGCCAAGGGATTTGACCAAGGTCATACAGTAGTAAGTAGCTGAGTGGGATCTTAGGCTAATTTACCAAATTATGCAGCCACAAGATGCTCTTAACATATTGTCCATCTGTATTTTTTGGCGGGCAATTAGCTCTGTGCTCAGAACGTATGCTGTAAATTTATATCCATCATATAAAAAAAAAGCAGGGGGTGGGAATCTGTGAATTCATTCAATGTGGAAATCTCTCCATGGATAGAGATCAGCGACTTCTCTGAGATTTTTAGTCTTAGGTGGAGTCCTGAAAGATTAAATGAATAGCCCACCGCGGTCACATAGCTAATACAAGTCAGAGGCAGAATTCAAACCCATGTCTTCCTAATTACAAAGTCAGCCTTCTATCCACTATGTTCCTCAAACATATATCAATCTATCTATTTATATCCTATATATTTGTGTGTGTGTGCACATATGTACACATATTCATATATATACACATACACACATATATAGATATGTACTTATACATGTATATATGCCTACAAAGCAGTAAGCAGAAATATATAGTTGTGCGTACAATTTAAATGCAGCACATAATAAGAGAGGTCATTAGAAACATAGAAATTTAGAAATTTTTCAGCAGCATGGAGTGATGGAGAGCTGGATTAAGAGTCAGAAAGAGCTGGGTTCAAGTCTTGCCTCAAGTACATAGTGACCACGTGTCCTGGGGAAGTTCTCAGTACCTCAAGCAACTCTCTAAAGTATAAATTTCAGAGCAGGTGCCAATATGCCCTGGTGAAGGAGTTTCCTCACTGGAAGCGTCCTATGCCAGAGAAACAGCAAGTCCAGTCCAAAAGAGATTTTAGAATCCAACCACATCACTTTACAGTAGAGAAAACTAAGGCCCAGGGTCTGCAGCTACTTGGTTGCAAAGCTGAGACAAAAACCCAGGTCTCTTCACTCTCAATCCAGTGCTTCTCCACCACCACCCCTCCCCCAAAGTGCCTCCTTTCTAAGGCCTTGGGACCAAACAAAGAAAGCCATCAATTGCTTGGGAACGTCAATGCCCCCATTGATTCCAGGAGTGACCATACCCAGTCCACGCTCTTCATGTCAATTCCAGCTGGAATGATAGAATGATAGGAGCCCCAAACTTTGACTTATGTAACTGAATGGGCTATTGTTCCACAGAAGTGTGTGGGCCAGGAGGACAACAAACCGCTAAGTGTCAGCCAGTGAAGCAAACATTCTCCCTTTTCCCCCTAAACGTAATTTTTGACGTAAGGAGCCTCGCCCCCAATTTTCCTTGCAAATAGGCACACTGGTGGCCATAACAACTGTCATGCTCAAAAGCTGCCCTGTCAGGAGCTCTGAAAAGCCTGGAGACATTTGTATTAGATGGTCATAGCCATGCTAGCTAAGGCTTAAATGCCAAACCAGTCCGCCCTGATCCAAATGAAGAGCATCGACATTTGTGTTCCATTAAACCAAAATTAATAAGACTCCAATAGGAAGAAAGCAAAGGGGACTGGGTTTTTTTGTGTATACAGCTGTGTTATGAAGTAATACGGGGAAGGCTCATATGAATAATGATTACACATGTGTGTTTAATTTATTTCTTTTACTTTCGTATATGGTCTCCTTTAACCCTTTTTCTCTATAGGTTTTTGAGGAATCAATCACAGATTTCACAGCTGGCCAAGACAGGGGTTTTGACTATTCCTTTCACACTACAGGGCCCCAATAGCACTTCTATATTTAAAAGCTACTCTGGGTCACTGGTAAGTTGTACTTTTGAAAAATGGTCTCTTCCTTGCTGACTAAGTACATGGGTCTAGTGGTTTGACTTTACCAGGGGGGAAAATAAATTTTTAAAAAAATCCATTTCTATAAACAATGAGTCTATAAATTAAAACATAACATGAATCCTGCTTTTAGCCTAGTGAATAAGGTTGGGGAGGGCATAAGAGAAATCCCCATGAAAAAGGCAGATTCTCCTCATGTGACAGCCCTCTGTTCCCTCCCTTCCCCCAACTTCTTCTCCATTTTATATAATAGAGGTTGAATCATGGTTCTAGTACAGATGCAAATAAAGAAAGAAAAGGGAGAGAGGGAGGAAGGGAGGGAGGGATGAAGGAAGGAAGGAAGGAAGGAAGAAAAGAAGGAAGAAAGGAAGGAAGGAAGGAAGGAGGGAAAGAAGGAGAAAAAAAGAAGAAAGATAACCAATGATCCCCAACCTGGCAATTTCTAGCATGAAGCTAAGTGAAGCTGGTTGTATGGGTCTGTGCAGCCTATTTTTGCTCCTCCTTTCTACCAACAAATCCACCTTGTTTGTCTTCTTAAGAGTCAGCAACATGGAGAAACAGGAAAAATAGGTCAGATTCTAGTGTGCTCATATCAACGGTGACTCTATCTTCATCCTCCATAATTCTTCAGCACTTATGCCTCCATTATGCCATCCTTGTTTGGGCACCCTCCATAATGTTCTCCACTCGTTTTATGGCTTTATGTTTGCTGCACAGAATTTGGGGATTCCTCTACTTCCATGGAGCCTGGATTCCCATCTTCTTAAGAACTAAGCTATTTGCCCCAGCTCTGGTTTCCCAGCCTTCCCCTTTTAGTCTTTAGTGCTTAGCAAAGTTTCTGCCACATAGTAGGCATTATACAAAGGCTCATTTCCTTCCCCTCCCCTTTCCTTTGGCCTTTTTACTGTATGAAGCTCCCATTATCTCCACTGACCCCCATCTTTCAGGCTGAATTGAATGAAAACGTTGATCTCAGGCTGGGTGAGTGGGTAGGGGGTAGAGAGCAGAAAACATTTATCTTACTAGATGTAATTATAAAATAGTAGTGTGTTATGTTGTCTGTACTCACATGTCCAGCTGTGAAAGTCTGAAAATAAGGATGTTGGCTTGGCCAATATGTGGAGTGATATGCCACAGAGTGTTCAGTATGTAGTGCTATTGACCAGCTGGGCAAAGGGAAAGAGGGAAGGAAAAGAGAAGAAGAAAGAGAAATATGTTGGGTCCAGATAGCGACTCAGAAATGTGAACTTTGTACCACTACTAAAAACCTGTGTACCCTAGATGAAAATTTGATAGAAATCTGTCATATAGCTACAAATCTAAGGGTGTGTTGATAAATGTTTAACAATCAGCTCTCGGTGGTGGTGGTGGTGAACCTGTACCAATGACACATGTTTGAATTTATTTGCATTATTTATATTTTCTTCATCACTTTCTCAAGTCTAGAACTAGTCAGCAAAACCATGAATCAAGCCCAGAAGTATTTTTCAATTTCTGAGGTGTAAATGCCCAAGCTGAAAATTTAACAATTGGTTCTCACAAGCCCAGAGAAGATGGCTCCAATAAACCACTGCCTGGATTTTTACATAGTATCTATTTCTTATCAAAATCTGTGCAGTGATTTAGAAGAACATACCAAACACTAAATATTACATCTTCGAGAAATCAAAGTTTTTGTTTGTTCGCTCACTGCCTCTCGGAGTTGTAAAGATTGAAAGGGCTGGGTACTAGCTGGTTCTAGCTATTATAAGCAAACATCGTATCTAGGAGTTTAGGACTCAACACATATCTGTCACATAACATTTATTTAAAAGCATGGAGATTGTGATGAGTCAGTCACCAGCCTTCTTTGAAGACCTACTGTGTGCTCCGTCTGTGTTAGGTACCAGAAAGATCATTAACAATGGCACAATTCATCCATCCATGAACTGTAATGTATGAACATATGTATACATACATATATGTATGTGTGTATGTATGTATATATATATATCTGTTTGTATGTTTTACGTGCGTATACATATATGTATATATACATATATTTATCATTTGTAAAGTTGTTCTTTTTTAAATAGCTGTAGGAGGGAGTTTTCATCTTTGTTGTCTAAATACAGGACAAAAAGCATTATATCTGAAGTAAACAAAAGTGGCAAGGAGAAAGTGAAAACAGGTAATTGAAAAGATATGTCGATTTTCAGAAGCGGGATAATCACTTGCCTTGTATGTTAGCTGTGGGAATTCCTGGTCAGGTACAATTTGGCCTAGATGGGCTCTGAGGTTCTTTCTTTCTTTCTTTTCTTTTAATTAGATTTTTTATTTTTAGTTTACAATACTTAGTTTTACATGTTCTTGAATTTCAAATTTTTTTCCCTTCCCTCCCCTCCCCTCGCACCCCCACCCCGAAGGCATGCAGTCCTATATAGATTCTACATAAACATTTGCTTTAAACTTATTTACACAATAGTCAAGTTGCAAAGAAGAATTATGACCAATGGAATGAATCATGAGAGAGAAGAAACAAAACCAAAAAAGAAGAGGAAAAAAAAAGAGAGCGAATAATTTGCCCTCAATCTGCATTCAGACTCCACAGTTCCTTCTCTGGATGTAGCTCACTTTTTCCATCATGAGTCCTTTGGAGCTGTCTTTGAGCCTTGTATTGCTGAGGAGAGCCAAGTCTATCAAAGTTAGTCATCACAGAATCAATATGTCTGGCACCTAGTAGGCACTTGATAAATTTTGCTGACTTTTGACTATTGACAAGCTTCTTGTAACCACTGAGGACACTCATTCCTAAACTCGAAAACCCAGATTTGGAGTTAAATGACCAGGGTTCCAAATTGTTCTGTGGTGTTTACACATTCTGCCAGCCTCAGGAAGTTTGGCATGAAACTGAATACATGTTACGAGATCCAGAAATAAGGGAGGTAAAGCAGGGACGGGGTATCTTCATTTGTGAAGATCATAGCAAGAGCCTTCCTTGACCTATCCTATGGTGCTTCCTACACACTGAGGCTTCCTGTCCTCTTGCAATGTGAGACGTTACACTCAATGCAATTGTAGGCCTGCCCTGGGCAGATGTTACTCCTTCCACAACTAAGGCAACAGATGATACAGCTTCTGATTCTTGAAGAATCGGCATTATTACGGCGTTGTTTTGTTTGTTATTTTAGGTGCTTTTCACTCATGTCTGACCCTTTGTGACCCCATTTGGGGTTTTACTGGCAAAGATACTAGAGTGGTTTGCCATTTCCTTTTCTGGCTCATTTTACAGCTGAGGAAACCAAGGCAAACAGGGTTAAGTGATGTGCCCAGGGTCATACAGCTAGTAAGTACTTGTCTGAGGCCATATATGAACTCACAAAGATGAGACTTTCTGATTCCAGATCTGGCATTCTTCCCACCATGTCACCTAGCTGCCCTTATTATGATGGTGAGCAGATTCTTTAAGACTATTGAGAACAATAGCAGAGGCCTGGCACCTAGCATCAAGACATGGCCCCTTTAAAGATCATCTCCAGAATAAACTATTAATCCACTATGTACTACTTCTCCAGAGTGAATCCACAGTTAACGCAGGGGGGCACAGAGCCAGGTCTCAAGGTAGATAGACAACCTTCTACCCTCGTGGGGAAGGAATTTATAGTGTTTATCATCAATAATTTTCTGATTTTTATCCTGAAATCCTCTTTCAAGCATTGGCTCAGATGCTCTAGATAATTCTTTAAGACTTAAAAGTTGCAGAAAAGGTAACGAGGCTACATTGGCATAGGGAGTTTCCTCATCTGAGTTGTCTTTATATCAGTGAAATCACAGATCCAGGCCTTATCCTCTAACTGTTCTAAGGGTTAGCAAGAGTTCTAAGACAGATATAAGAAGGAGATCACCAGTCATGGAAGAAATTCTATTAAAGAGTTAAAATGGAGTTAACTGAAAAAAAGGGGGGGATATCCTGAGCTAGGAAAGTTAAGCAAAGCTTATCCTATGATTCCATGATTCTAAACCCTTTGTATGGAAAAGTAAACTACTAGAAGGGAAAAGTCATTTTCAGCAAGCATAATTTTATAACTCTTTTTGTGGTGGCAAAGAAGTAGAAATTGGGGGAATGGCTGAACAAGTTGTTATATAGGAATGTAATGAAATACTATTATTGTGCTATAAGAAATGATGAGCTGGTAGATTTCAGAAAAACCTGGACTTACATACACTGATGCGAAGTGAAGTGAGCAGAACCAGGAGAACACTGTACACAGTAACAGCAACATTATGTGATGGTCAACTATGATTGACTTAGCTCTTCTCAGCAACACAATGATCCAAGTCAAGTCCAAAAGACTCATGATGGAAAATGCAATCCACATTCAGAGGAAGAACTATGGAGTTTGAATGCAGATCAAAGCATAGTATTTTCACTTTTTTGTGGTTTTTTTTTTCCCTTTTGTTCTGTTTCTTCTTTCACAACATGACTAATCTGGAAATACGTTTTATGTGATTGCACATATATAACCTATTTAAATTGACTGCCATGGGGGGAAAAGGAAGGAGAAAATTTGGAACTCAAAATTTTATATAAAAAATGAATGTTAAAAATTGTCTTCACATGTAATTGGAAAAAAAATACAATTTAAAAAGAAAAAAAATTTTTTTTAATTATAGTGCCCCCTTTTTTCCTATTAATGGTCCTAACTCCCACTTACCATCTCTGGACAGTTTCCTCCCTGGCTCTGATCCCAATTGACTTGACCTCCCTTACAAGCTCTGGTCTAGAGAATCAAGGCCTATTCCTTAGGTACCTTTCTCTTCAGAGAGGAAAAAGAAGAGTGAACTCAACTGGTACAATTCAGATAGACAGGGTTAGGCTAGAACTGACCCTCAAATGCCTTATTCCTCTTACTATATTGATACATGTGCCATATGTGAACCAACTTTTTGCTTCTAGACCCTTCTTTCCTTTATTCCCCACCCCACCCCAATCTATTTCAATCCGTGAAATCAGTACTATGTGTTGTCCATCTCGAAGCTGATTTTTTAAAAATTACTGGAGGAAAGGAAGAAAAATAAGAGAAAAGGATTAGTAAAAGAGAGTGCTGAGAACAATTTAGAATAGAGATCAGCAAATTACAGCCCTCTGGCCAAATCCTGCTGGGTGAGCTAAGAATGGTTTTTACATTTTCAAATAATTGCACTTAAATAACTGTATTTTAAAATGTAAAAACCATCTTAGTTTACCTGTAGTACAAAAACAGGTGGAGGGCCCTGGCCCTCTTGACATACCCCACCAACTCCTGATTTAGAATGTTTTCCATTCAAAAGTAATAGAATGAAATTAAAGGTCTCAAGGTCTGCAATATTGTTTCTCCCCAAGTAGGAACTTTCCTAAGAGTTCTCATTCTCTTCGTCCATCCATTCATTTATAGATTCATTCATTCAAACAAATGTATGTTGAATACTTCTATATACAGGATGCACAGTCCCTTCCCTCATGGCCCTAGTTGCCACCATTAATCGAAATGGGCTAAGTTATATTCTCTCTCTCTGTCATCCCTATACGTGCTCAAGAAATGTCTATTGGTTTTCTAGTAGCCAATATACCAATAGAGAAAGAGGAAAAGGCACATATAGTGGAATAGTTACTAGTTAACTGTTGTTGTATTTGTGTGGTATTTAGGGGAAAAAGAAGTTTTAGAGTTGAATAAATGGCACTCCTTCATATGGAGGCAGTTTGATGTAGTAGAAGGAACACTAAATCAGAGGACCTGGGTTCAAATCCTAGGTATGCTACTCCCTTAATGCATTTGACCTTTGGCAAATTATTCACTTCTTCAGGCCTCAGTTCCAAAATGAGGCAGCTGGACTAACTGACTTTCTAACTGTAAGTTGATGCTGATGGAATTTAAAATAACTATTTCCTCTGCCAACAAATATTTCCAGAATCACTTGTATTAACATCTATTGTACGCCTTCCAGAGTCCCAGGTTCATAATTTTAGTATTATCCTGGATTCCCCACCCCCTCTCTCTCCCACCCCACATATCAAATCCAGTTGCCAAACTTTGCCATTTCTACCTGATCCCTCCTCTCCACTCACATAGATACCACCTTAGTCCAGACCCTCATCACCTCTCACCTAGATTATTACAACAGATTCCTCATTGACCTCCCTATCTCTAGTCTCTCTCTACTTCAGTCCATCCTACACATTGCTACTAAAATAATTTTCCTTGATCTGCAGATGTGACCATGTGACTTCCCTACCTCATCAACTCCACTGCTTCCCTATCGCATCTAGAATAAATCCACCTTGAGATTTTAAAGCCTTTCACAATCTGACCCCAAACTATCTTTCCAACCTCATTGGACATTTCTCTCCCCTCTGCATTCTATGAGCCAGTCTACTGGGCTTCTCTCTGCTTCTCACACATGATGCTCCACTTCCCTTCCATTTATGCCTTTCACTGACAATCGGACGTGCCTGGAATGCACTCCCTCCTTACCTCCACCACACAGAATCCCACTCTTCCCTCAAGACCAAGGTCAAGCAACATTTCCTGCATGAAACCTTTGATCCCCTTCATTTCTAGTTCCCCCATCTTCTAAAACTACCTTGTATTTCACTAGTTTGTGTCTATTTTTATTTATTCACTTTATATTTATAATTGTATATATTTTATATGTACTTTCTTTCTCTCCTATTTGAATGTGCTCCTTGTGAGGAGAGATTGTTTTGTACTTTGTGCACAGTGCCTGACGTACAACAGACACATAAGAAATACTCATTGACCAATGGATAGGATGGGTGGCCCTACAGTAGGCAAGCAAATGGATTTTCTTTTACGTAGGAACTGCCTGGCTCAGTACCGAGAAGCAGAACAGTATAGCAGATACTGAGCTGGACTCAACCACCCCGTGATGTCACTGGTCCTCCTAGAAAATGAAGGATTAACAACAATAGCTTGAAATCAGGAAGATCTGTCTGATGCTTGCTAGCCTGTTATCAAGTCACTTAATCTCTCTGCCTCAGTTTCCTCTTCTCTGAAATGAGGATAAAAATATCCATAGAACTTAACCCATAGGACTACGGTGAAGATAATGCATGTAGAGTGCTTTGTAAAGCTTAAAGCACTATATAAACATTAGTTATGATTACCTACTGTAGGGAATAGACTTAATCAGATCATTTGAGAAATCTGGGCATCCATTTCCTTCTTTGTGTTTACTGGTTAAAGACATGAGTATTTGGTGTGATAAATACATTGCATAATGGAGTAAACCTTCATCCTTATAAGTCAGCTTGTCTACCGTGGCTCACACAACCCCTTATTTTTTGTACAGATACCTACTTGTGCACCTTGATTATATGAAATAATCTCCCTTAATCTTCCTTTCCCAATAGTGTACTCCTCTTTTTCTCCTTTCTTTCTATTCTTCTTTTAACATCAGGACATAATGGTACCACTCCCAGGCCTTATCTAATTGATCTGTCTTCTATGACCCCTCATGATGATAGGGTTCAGAGAGGACACATGTATCACATCCCCATATTAGAGTGTAAACAGCTTATCCTTGTTTAGTTTCCCTGTAGCACTATGCTCAGTTTTGCAGGGTAAATTATTCTTTGCCATAATTACATACCCTTTGCCTTTTGGACTACTATATTCCAAGTTCTGCACTCTATAATGGTGGTTGCTAAATCGTGGGTGATCCTGACTGTGGCTCCTCAGTACTTGAATCTTTCTTTCTGGCTGCTTGTATTACTTTTTTTCTTTGACCTAGAAGCTCTAAATTTTGACTTAAGATGAGCATGAGTTTTTATTTTGGAGTTCCTCTCATTAAGTGGTTAGTAGATTCTATTTCGATTTTGCCCTTTGGTTCAAAGAGATCTGGGCAGTTTTAATATTTCTTGAAATGGATATCTATACTCTTTTTTGGTCATGATTTTCAGATAACCCAATGATATTTAAATTTTTTCTCCTTGATGTGTTTTTCAGGTCCTTTGTTTTCGCAATGAGATATCTTACTTCTTTTCTATTATTTCAGTCTTTTGACTGCGTTTTAATATTTCCTCTTGACTCACAGTGTCATTGGCTTCTAGTCCATTCTAATTTTCAGGGAGTTTGTTACAAAGGTAAGGTTTTGTACTTCTTATACTAAACTGTACATTTCCTTTCCAATTCTTTCTTCCGTAGCTCTTAACTCTTTTCAATTTTTTTCCTCAAGCACTCTCATTTCATTTATAAAAACATTTTTAAATCTTTTTTAAATTCTTGCTTCAACTCTTCCAAGAATTTTAGTTGAAATTTTTTTCCGAAGCAGTGTTGTTCTTTGTGACTTTACTTGTAGATGATTTAGCATTCTTTTTTTCTGGATTTATGTCACGAGCATCCTTGCTGCCACAATAGCTCTTTATGGTAGGATTCTATTTCGTTTGTTTACTCATTCTTGCAACTTACTTCTTCATTTGTTGTTGTTCAAGTGTATCTGACTTCATGACGCCACTTGGGTTTTTCTTGGCAATGATACTGGAGTGGTTTGCCATTTCTCTCTCCAGCTCATTTTACAGATGAGGAAACTGAGGCAAATAGGGTTAAGTGACTTGCCCAGGGTCACATAGCTGGTAAGAGTGTGAGGCTAGATCTGAACTTAGGAAGATGAGTCTTCCTGACTCCCAGCCTGGTGCTCTATCCACCGTGCCACCTAGCTGCCCCTACTTTCTATCTTAGGACTTGATATTGGGGCTAGTCTCTGCCACACTTCTGAAGAAGGTCTAGGCTGGTGCTGTTGTTGCTTTCTTGTAAGGTATTAAGTGTTGTGTTACTCCAGAATCTCAAGACAGGCTGGAGACCTGCGAGCTCTCAGAGTTCTGAAGGTGGCCTGGTCCATGTCAAAGTCTGATTGCTGCTCCTCCCTCCACCACCCCAGCTCTACAAGTTCCTGACCTGAGTTTGGCTCCAGCAAAAAAAAAAAAAAGGAGTCTGCTGGACTCAGCCTCTCTTAGCCAGCTGGAAGTCTCTGTTGGTTCAGAGTGGCAGAACTGTAGGCTCTCCTTCGGTCTGGGACTCCTGCCTTAGTTATTCCTCTGCAGGCTGGGCTAGTTGCTAGAAGTGAGACCCTGCTCAGCACCTAGGTACTGAGTCACACTGCTGCAGAGGCTAACTTCTGAACTCCTTCCTCTGTACACTCCTCCAAGACTCTACGCAAGAACACTCTTCTGCTCAGGTCTCCTTCTCGGACTGCCCTGTGATCCAGAACTGGGTGAGGCTGCTGGTGGTGTTTAGTTGTTTCATTCTTTTTGTGACCCCATTTGATATTTTCTTGGCAAAGATACTGGAGTGGTTTGCCATTTCTTTCTCCAGCTCATTTTACGGGTGAGGAAACTGAGGCAAACAGGGTTAAGTGCTTTCCCCAGGGTCACCCAGCTAGTAAGTATCTGAGGCCAGATTTGAACTCAGGAAGATGAGTCTTTCTGCCTCCAGGCCCAGCACTCTATCTACTGTGCTACCTAGCTGCTCACTATACCACCTAACTGCCCCAGAACTGGGTAGTGGGCAACAAAGCTGCCAATTTACACCAGTCCCCACCACAGTGTGCCAGGATGGGTCCACTGGTGCTTCAGTCTGGGTCTGGGACCTCCTCTTATCCTAATGGACAGCCTTTCCCTGGGTGCTGGAGTGCTCTACACATGGTGTGCCTCTGGCCTGACCCATCCCCAGTGTCCACAGACCTCCTTGTCTGTCTCTCTATTCCAAGATGGTCTGGTCAAATGACTCCCTGACTTTTTCTGGATTCCCTATCAGGATTCAATCTGGAGCATTTTCCAGATCTTCTTGGAAGAATTTATAGAAGAAAGCTCACTGCACTCCTTTCTACCTTTCAGTTATCTGGGCTCTGTCCCCCATCACTATAATTGTTAGTCAATTTTTTTTCTCTATTGAGCTCAAATCTGCCTAACTTCTATTAAGTGGTCCTGCTCTTGCCCCCTGGGGCCAAGCAGGAAAAAGTCTAATTCTTTTGTCACAAAACAGCCTTTCTCCCATTTGAAGCCAGCTCTCATGTTTTCCCTAATCTTCTCCAGATTCAATACCCTCCTATGGCATGACACTTTGGGTTTACTGACAAACCAGTCTAGGAAATAGTCTATGCGCTGGAATCTCTCTAGGTACATCCTGGGTGTGGCAGTTAGGGCTTTCTTTTTGTTGTTGTTGGGTTGTTTTTTTTTTCCTTGATGGTTGTTGTTCCCTGAGAATGTTGCTTATCCAGCAGGCTTAGCATCCAATGGAGACCTTTACTACTGAACGAGCAACTCTAACTCCTGGGCAAGGAATCAATGACGGTGCTCCATTCTCAGCTGGTATAGGGAGATATCCTCCATGAGACCTTTCTTGATCCCTCTTCAGTAATGCTTTTCTGCCATGGACTTCACTTAGCACCTTGCTTCACACCGCCATAAAATACTTACCACGCCATATTGTATATGGTAGTTCCCTGTGTTTTGTGTCATAATCAAATCAGTATTGCTACTGGAAAGTAACAATCAACTGCCTTATTGCTCTATTCACAATCCCTGTGACTCCGTCAACTAAAATGACCTTCCACCACTCCCCTATACATGTTGTATCCCTCATTAGAATGTAACCTCTTTGAGAACAAGGATTGTCTCACTTGGGTCATTCTACTCTTAGAACCTAGCTCAGTGCCTGGCATATAGAGGACACTTTAAAATCATTTTTTCATTCATTCACTTACCTATTCGATGAGTAAACTCCATAAGGGCATGAATTTTATCTTGTGTAAACTTTATACCTTCCCCAGCACCTAGCACGTGGTTCTGCAAACAGCAGTCCCTTAATAATTAAATGAGATAGCATTTGTAAAGTACTTGGCACTGTGGTTGGTACAAAGTAGGTGCTTAATAAATACTTACTCACTTCCTTTCCCCTTTAATGTTTGTTGAATTTATGAGAGACTCTCCAATTACCCCCCCCCCCAAATCACTCCTCTCACCTGCCTAATCAAATGCCCAGAATTTCCACCATAGAGCATCATATCATCCTTTGGGTTAGAGGAGCAAGAATGACTCTTTGTCAGATGCTGTTGACAGTAAAACTATAACCCTGGAGTTAATACTTCAGAAATTCAAATGCAGATTCTGGGAAGATACCCAAGTCAGTCACCTTCAAGGATGGGAGAAAAATGGCAAGCTTCAATGAGGAGCCCAAGTGAGGAATGGGCTGAGGACACAGAGTCTGAGACAGCTGGCAGTTGCCTAGAGCCACTCTTGCTTGGCTTTTTCCCCCAAAGAGGTCTGCATTCTAGAGAATTATCGTTCTGTGCAGATTGGGATCTGAATCCACCAAATGTATTTCATCAAGGACTTTGATTTAAAACCTGGGTTTAAAACCACATTTCTGAAGGAGAAAGGTCATTTTCTCTTTCATGCAATGACTCATTGTACAACACAAAATCGAGTTCACAGATTACTGGGGAGAGCATTTACTAGTAATTTGCAACACATTATCATGTGAGGATCAGATTACCACTAAGGATTCCCTTGTAAAACAAGCCTTAACTTTTATTGCATTTTTTTAAGCAAAATATTTGTTCTCTTCCTCTGTGTGGATGCAGTCACATGCCCTGGGCAGGACATGGGGGCGGGCGGGGAGGTGGGAGGGGGGAGGTATGGAGCAGAGCGAAGGCACTTAGTGGAGGAGAGATTGGCATTTAAGCCACTTCAAGGTTACAAAGATGAGCCAGTCCAGAATGTAGTCCTTGTCCGAGGGGATTAGCATCCCAATTAGTGGTGACAGAATGTGGGTGTTTGTAGAAGCAGCTGTGAGCATGGGTGGGTGGGGGTGGGAAAAACTGGCTGGCTATAAGCAAGGAGCTGGGAATTCATTGACATTACCTCCTCCTACCCTTCAGTAGGGCTATGGTTTTCCTGCTTCTGGGACCCCTTGGTCAGTTTTTGCTACAGAGAGACACGTCCAACTGCTAATTCCAGACTCCACTACTGAAGGGGTCCTGACCAAAGGCCATATTTGCTTCCCCTGCCCTAAACAGTGAATGTGCTCCATCGTACCTTAGTGAAGGACCGGGTTTTTTGGGTTGTTCAGTCATGTCCAACTCTTTGTGACCCCATTTGGGGTTTTCTTGACAAAGATTAATTGTTTCATTCTCTTTGTGACCCCATTTGGTATTTTCTTGGCAAAGATACTGGAGTGGTTTGCCATTTCCTTCTCCAGCTCATCTTACAGATGAGGAAACTGAGGCAAACAGGGTGAAGGGACTTGTCCAGGTACATCTGTCTTATCACCCAAACCTTGATGTAGTAGGGAAAATGCTGGATTGGAAAAGAGAGGACCTAGGTTTAAATTGTGTCTCTCTCACTTGCTACCCATGTGACCTTGGGCAAATCACTTAAGCTCCGTGGGCACATCTCCTCATTTGTAAAATGAGGCTGTTGAACTAGTTGAATTTTAGGTTCTCTTCTATGTGTCTGTAGGTATGTATGTATGTATCCATATATATTCTACATATATTACCTTAAGATTTAAACAAAAAATTATTATGCTCATATTACATTCAGAGCATTTTGAATGAATGAAATAGTACATACTAAACACTTACCCTGTGCCCGGCACTGTGCTAAGACATGGAAACAGAAATACAAGGAAGCAAGAGAGTATATACTTCAAGGATCACATATATTTATGTATGTATGTGTGTGTGTATACATATATATACATTTAATTCCATTTTTTTCAAGTTGTGGAGAAGAATTATGACCAATGGAATGAATCATGAGAAAGAAGAAACAGAACAAAAAAAACCCAAAACAAAAACAAAAGAGAAGAAAAAAGGCGAGCATGTAGTGTGCCTCAATCTGCATTCAAACTTCACAGTTCTTTCTCTGGGTGTAGACAGCATTCTCCATCGTGAGTCCCTTGGAGTTGTCCTTGCACCTTGTCTTGCTGAGAGGAGCGAAGTCTGTCAGGGTTGGTCCTCACGGAATCCATATATCTGTGGTTGTGTACAACGTTCTCCTGGCTCTGCTCCGCTCACTCAGCATTATGTCGTGTAGGTTTTTCCAGGTTGTTACGAAGTCCGTATCATCCCCATTTCTTATGGCACAATAGTATTCCATTACCTTCATATACCACAGCTTGTTCAGCCATTCCCCAATTGATGGGCATCCCTTTGATTTCCAATTCTTGGCTACCACAAAAAGAGCCGCTCTACATATCTTTGTACAGGTGAGTCCCTTCCCCTCTTGTGTGATTTCTTTGGGATACAACCCTAGAAGTGGTATTGCTGGGTCAAAGGGTATGAACATTCCTATGGCTCTTTGGGCGTAGTTCCAAATTACTCTCCAAAATGGCTGGATCATCTCACAACTCCACCAGCAATGTAACAATGTTCCAATTTTCCCACATCCTCTCCAGCATTTGTCATCCTCCTGCTTTGTTATTTTAGCCAATCTTACAGGAGAGAGGTGGTATCTAAGAGTTGTTTTGATTTGCATTTCTCTAATCAGTAGTGATCCAGAGCATTTTTTCATATGCCTATAGATAGCTTTAATTTCTTCCTCTGAAAACTGCCTGTTCATATCCTTTGCCCATTTCTTAGTTGGGGAATGGCTTGTATTCCTATATATTTGGCTCAGTTCCCTGTATATTTTAGAAATGAGGCCTTTATCAGAGACACTAGTTGCAAAGATTTTCTCCCAATTTTCTGCTTCCCTCCTAATTTTTGTTGCATTGGCTTTTTTTGTACAAAAACATTTCAATTTGACATAATCAAAATTATTCATTTTGCATTTTGTAATGCTCTCTATCTCTTGTTGGGTCATGAATTCTTTTCTTTTCCATAAATCTGATAAGTAAACTATTCCTTGCTTTCCCAAATTACTTATAGTATCAGCTTTTACTCCTAAATCATGAACCCATTTTGACTTTATTTTGGTATATGGTGTAAGATATTGGTCTATGCCCAGTTTATGCCCTACCATTTAATTCCATTTTTATTTTAAATTTCTTTTTAATATTCTTGGGGGGGGGCAGGGCAATTGGAGTTAAGTGACTTGCCCAAGGTCACACAGCTAGTACATGTGTCAAGTGTCTGAGGCCAGATTTGAACTCCGGTCCTCCTGACTTCAGGGCTGGTGCTCTACTCACTGCGCCACCTAGCTGCCCCACAAATTTTTTTTCTGGAGGGGGGAAGTCGGGGCAATTGGGGTTGAGTGACTTGCCCAAGGTCACGCAGCTAGTATGTATGTCATTTGTCTGAAGCCGCTTTTGAACTCAGGTCCTCCTGACTCCAGGGCTGGTACTCTATTCACTGCGCCACAGCTGCCCCTTTAATATTCTTAAAGAACAAAATTAGGATTTCTCCATACATAGAAGAACAAAAGAGAATTATATATAAAAACTCAAATCTCTTACATGTGGCTTGCTTTTCCTTTTGAGTACCTCCCAGAATCATAGAATTGGTGAGTTGGAAGGGCCCTGGACAGCCATCTAGTGCACTCAGTCCATAAAAGGAATCCTCTCTAATAAATAAATAATAAATTCAACATGTAGCTTTCAAAGATTTCCTGTTTGTTTCCTTAGAACCTTCCTTCTACTCTCTTCTGAGCAGTTTCTACATGCTTCAATAGCCCCCTTTCTTTCTTTTTTTTTTGTTAGCTCCCCCTCCCCTGCCTAACCTTCACATGAAAAATAGAACTCTCGTATAAACAAATTTCTACATTAGCCATATTTGAAAATATGCATCTCTCGGTTCAGAGGTGAATAACATGTTTCCTTCTCAATCCTCTGGAATTGTGGTCCGCCAGTTCAGTGAACACAGTTCTCACGTCTCTGCACTCGAGTGATTTTGATTTACGATGCTATTGTAATCACATAAATTGTTCTCTGGGTTTTGAATGGAGCTTAGCTTTGAATAGGGGAATAAAATACATATAGATAAGGGGAGTGGTGGCCAGAGAGGAGTGTTTTGAACCAGCTAGTCAGAGGGAATGTTGATTGGAGTCATAAGGCAAATTATTGGCATGTGCTTTCCAGGAATGACAGTGTTGATTTGATTACTGTCCTCAAAGTTTGAGTTAGAAAGCTGGGAGAATGTGAGGGGGTGGGGGGGCCTGGAGAGCAGGGGAAGGGAGGTGATATACTTCAAAGCGTGGAGGGATGGCTTCAAAGTTGCTTGATGAGTTTGAGAATAAGCAGGATAAGGTGATTCCAGAGGCACAGAGGTGGGGGATTTCAGTGTTAGTCAGAGGTAGAGGCTCCAGGCACCGACAAAGTTTGCATAGAGAAAGCATCTAAATCAACTATTAAAGTATATAAGATATTGCTGTTGTTATAGATGACTATTTGGGTGCCTAAAAGGAACAGGAAAAGAACTTCGGCTTAATAAAATCTCAAACTACGTGTATGAAGAAATGCAACTTTCAGATGCGATTTGAGCAGTTTGGGGCAAAGAATGAACTATGGTGTAACTACAGACTCTAATCACCTTGTAAAGATAGCGCCTCATGCGTAGGTAAACAGTTCGATGGTTTAAAAGGGCAGAGAAAGAACTTTTATTTATTAAAAACTAGACAACAAAACAGTTTCAAGGACACAAAATGGTTTGGAGAATTGTCTTGGGAACTTACAGTTGTAGAACTTATGGCTGCTTATTTGAATAGAACTGTTTTAAGACTACAGAGGGAAAGAGAAAGACAGAGGAGTGGGGAATGAGGGAGAGAGAGAGAGGGAGGGAGGAAGAGAGAGAGAGAATTCATACACACATTCACAGACCGAAGTACAATTTTTAAAATTCATCAGTTTCATTTGGGTGAGTTGTTATCTTTTTAAGTGAAAGGTGAGTCACTAAAAGACAGGAGGCTCTGATTTAAGTCACTGAAAGATATGGGGGTTAAAGGAGGTAGAGAAACACAGGAGTTTGAAGATGAAGAGGGAAGAACCTAGCAAATGAGGACTGAAGGAAAAACAGAGTTAGTCAGAAAAGAAGCTTGTTAAAGTTGAAGGACCAACAGCAAGAGCATACCAAAGGCATCCACCGTCTGATTGGTAATTGAACGAATGAAGGCTGCAATGTCAGGTATTACTTCAGCACCACCTCAAGCTTACCCAGAGTGAAACTTCTGCTAAGTGTGTGTTGGGGGACACCCTATCAGTGGGTGGGGACAAATCTCATAATGAAGAATTTCATAAAGACTTTCACAGGGAAGACGGTAACGCTGGAGGTCAACCTTTTAATACTATTGAAAATGTTAAGGCCAAGATAAAAGATAAGGAAGGCATTTCCCCTGATTAACATACATTGATTTTTTCTTTTTTTTGGTGTCAAGCAACTGTAAGATGGATGGACTTTGTCGGACTACAGCATGCAGAAAGAGTCTATCCTTTATCTTGTGCTGAGACTTTGAGGTAGTGTCAAGAAGAGAAAAAGAAACTTTAACACCACTTCCCTGTCAAAAAAAAAAAAATTAAGCCAGAGAGAGAGAGAGAGAGAGAGAGAGAGAGAGAGAGAGAAATTCCACTTAAGTACTACACGGCTGATGAGAATGTCAAGATTAACCCCCTGTGTACAGCACCCTTCTGAAGAGTAACAATGGCTAATAGCACTTTCAGGTTTGGAAAGTGCCTTAGAAATATTATCTCAGCTTGTCCTCACAACCACCCCAAGAGGTAGGTGCCTTTACTATCCCCATTTTATAGCCGAGGAAACTGGTGAGGCAAATAGAATTTAAGTGACTTGCCCAAAGTCACACAGCTAATAAGTAAGAATTTAACACAGGTCTTCCTGACCCACGTTCCACCCGTTGCACTACTTAGCTGCTGAAGTCTTCGTGGGCAGCCATTTTGATTATTGTGGTAAGTGTTGTCTAACCTACTGCTTCAAGCCCAGAGACAAATAAATGGGTGTGTTCTTTTTTTTTTTTCACTTTATTATAAAAAAGTGTAAGTTGCCTTTTTCTGCCTCCCTCTAGTTTGAGAAGGAAAAGCACAAAAGAGAAAGATAGGTCCTGCAGCTTCTTTGCTATAAAAGAAGATATGGTCTGCCTTGTCCAAAGAATCCACTTCAGATGTTTTAAATGAATTCTGTTCTGATTGGACAATACAGCATCCAGGTGAGTGGATAACCAGAGAAGCTGCTCTATATAGCCTAATTACACCCAGCCAGATGAACTTTGCAATTCTCTGGCTTAAAAGTTGCTATTCATATTAAGAGGTGACCTTTTCTAAATGTTCTTTTAAGGGTTATTGTAAGTTAAAATAGATTATAAATGTTACATTTCATTTCATAAGATTTGTCCAACTGAGGAGCCATGAGGACCAATATACAGCAGTTTAGCGGAGAAAGGGGTTTTGTGTAGTACTGTTACGCCTGATTGAACCAAGGCCTTCGAAGTCTGAAGTCCAGATTAATGAGTCAGCCTGAGCACGTGGGTTTTCCTCTTTCATGTGTTTCCCTGATAGGTTCCTGTGTGTGCCTACTCTCTCCTATAGATACTGAGAATTATTGGTGAAAGAGTGTGACCCAGGTTTATATGTGGATTGTTATGTGATTTATCACTGGTGTACTTTCTTTAATACATGAGTGTATTTGCCTTATTACTTAATGGTTATATATAAGAACTAAAAATGTCATTATCGTGAATTATTGGATTGTATAAATGTAATGCTTTGTGAGTAGGTTGTCTACACCCACTGTAGCCCGGCATTATAGCCTGTGCATAGCTGTTTGTGTGAACAGAAAAAGATTGGTGGGGGCTCTGGAACTAGAGTGGTGAGTAAGAAATGTGTATTTCCCTTCAACAGAGTAACTATTAGGACCCTGAGAAAATATGAGTATAGCCATGTGGTAGTGATCTATCTCCAGGAAGAATGAGATAGTGTAAGAGTGGGTTAAAATGAGTGTGGCAACATGAAAAATTAGTAGGTGTCTACATGCCCCTATTTGAGAGACAATATTGTGTTATATCATGGAGGCAGTCACACCACACATCTGTGACGTTTAAATAAGCATTGTCCCTGCCCTCATGGAGACTTAATCTACTGGGGGTACATATATTCAAATAACAGTAATATAAAACATTTTAAAATATATGTGTAAGCAAAGCATTATGTGAGAGTCAGAGGGGAAGACAATTATAATGAATACTTTGGGGTTTGAAACATACTCACAGAATCATAAATGCTGGAGGGAGGGGACATATGGTATAGTTTTTCCTATAAAGATAAAAGGCAGTAAATGAAATTTTTAAACAAAAGAGAAAATTAAGTTTGTTTCCATACAAAAAAATGTTATGTGTAGCAAGTATTTTTGAGATATACATAATTTTATATGTAACATTTGGGAGAATAAAATATTGCTAGCCTTGACATTTTTCCACAGAATCTTTATTCACATGATAAATAACCAGTTTGCAAATGCTGGCCTAACTTTACAAATTGTGACTTTGGCACCAGGGACTATCTGGCTCATAATATTCTTATCAAGGGGCTCTAAGACCCTGGAGAAAGAAAGGTATTTCATTATAATTCAGCCATGAAAACAGGCAAGATCACATACCCCAGGCTTAAAGGAAAGCAGGCGATCTAATGAAAATCAGGCATCATGAAAGAAAATCATATTTTCATCTTTGATCAACACCTTTCCCCCAGGGCCAGCTCTGGTTCCTGCCTTCTCTTTGTCTGGTAACTATAATTGTTCTAGTCACTGAAGTTCAAAATCCCAGTTATACTGATCTCCTTCTCCCTTTCCCCTTACATTCAAACCATTTCCACATTCCGTTTATTCTTTCTTGGAAATTTCCTCATGCCAGTTGCTTCTTTTCTCTTCCAACTGGCACCATCCTATTTCAGATCCCCTTTGAGTCCTGAATATAGGCGTGACATTGTCAGAACTTCACTTTCAGGGTGTCAGCCGTGTGCTAGATAGATTGAAGAGGGAAGAGAATGGAAGCTGGGAGCCCAGTATGTAAACCATTGCAATAGTTCTGGTGAGAGTTGATGATATCTGACTATAACCTTAGAGTCAATTTATTCTACAAATTTCTGCCTAGTTGATATTTCCCTTGCCCTGTATGTAGCAAAGTAAAACTTCATTTCCATAACCTAGGTCAATCAGAACCACTACCTCCTCTAGCAAAAATCTCTTTCCTAATTTGGAACTCAAAAACTTGTGGAACTGAGTGTTGTAAACTAAAAATAAAATTTTAAAAAATCTCTTTCTTGCTACCTTCCCAAAACTCTGGTCTCTAACCATCCATCTGTTCATCTTACTCTTCCCCCAGTCCTTTCTCTCCATGGTCTGCCCTTCCTCCATAATCTCAGGCAGACCATTCAATTATTAACAACTGTCCCGTTCATCTTTAAACAGTTCTTCTTACACACCCTCCATCTCACAGCACTAAATGAAGACTGACCTTTTTTTCCTGATGTTGGTATATCTCATGAGCTATTTCAGATCACTGTAAATTTGACCCTTCTTCTGGAAGCAAGTTCCTTTTGCCCTTTATTTTTTCTTGATAGCAGCTCTCCCGTTCAATTCCAAACCACACTCTTGCCCAACCCCAATTCTTCTCACCTAATTAACACATTTTCATCTCTTTAGCACCTTGACAGCCACACCCAGCTTCCTTTCTTTTTTACCAGTTTATCCCTTTCTGCTACTGTCATCTTTTTTTACCCTTCTTTTACTTTAGCTCAAATTCATCTTTTTCTTTTTGCTTGAGTCCTTCTCTTCCTCTAGGTTGGGTAATTCTCCTTCCCCTTCAATTTTTCCTTGAACCCTACCAAATTTCATCCTCCCTCAGTCAATCTCTGGTTTTCACAACTGCTTCACTTTCTTATCCTCCTTTCCTTCAAGACCTTCGTCTGCTCCTTTTCTTCCACAAACACCTTCTCACTGAAGTAGAAAGCAGAATTCAGGTCAGTTGGCTCGCTCTTTGTGTAGCTCTGTCTCATTTAATCCAATTCATGTGCAAGTCAAGACATCACCCTCAAGATGCCACTGGTCCTCTTCAAGGATGAAGGACAACAACAGCAACTCATCCAACCACGAGCCCTGGTATCATGGGCTTCCCTTTGTTTTATTTTACGCATTTGTCTCTCTTCCCTCTCACTTTGTTTTCAGTGTTTTAATCTTCCAAGAGTGATTTTACCTCAGACATTTTGAAATGATCTAATTATAAGTCATTCTTCCTAAGAAGCAAATGTTTTGAGTACTAATGTGCCTGTGAGACTCAGCCTCCCACTGGGACTTATGGATTCACTATTATTACGAGGGAGCCACCCCTTCGGAGAGAGACAATGACCCTGATCCCAGAATAAAGACACCGGAGACCTCACAGGGACTCCTCAAGTCTGTCTGCAAACACTGTCAAGTGTACATATGCTCCTGACAGAGAATGATGGGATGCATGATGGGAGAGCACAGGCTTTATGCAAACAGGACTGAGTCTACCGCTTTCTCCTCGCCCGCATTTCTCTGAGCTTTGCCATCATCACAGAATGACAGAGTATCAGAGTTGGCTGTCGCCTCAAAGACCATCTAATCCACCCCATCCCCTCTACACCAGCCTGGACACCTGATCATCTAGACAGAGAGTAAAGTGTCCCGACACTGAGAAACTCCTTACTTTCTAAGGCATCTAAGCCCATCTCTCTTTTCAGTAGTAGTTCAGGATTTGTAGAATTCATTGACATAGGCTTCCTGGTCATTACTTACAGTGTTTAATTCGGTGATTAGGCATCCTTGGTGTGTCGCTGCTTTCACCTGAGCCCATATTACTCTCTCTGAAGTAGAAATTTGATTCCACAAAAAAGTAGAGACAGGTAGGTTAGGGGAGGAGGGAAGGAAAAGAAGGGAAGGAGGGAAGAAACTCAGCTTGAACAAATTAAAAAAAAAAAGAATAGAATAGTTTTTTCCCTTCTGCCACAAAAAAAAGGCATGAAAAGATGTGGAAGAAAAGCAGAAGGAATTAATGAAATAGTAAAGGAGTAATTAGTTTAGGCTGATGGGTAGAGAAAAAGGCAGGTCGTCATTCATCTATTAGATGTCGATGGAATTCTGGCTGTAACAGAAGCAGCATTGTAGAGGGTCAAAATTTCTTTGTTTTTCAGCAGTGGACTAAGAGTAAGAAGACCCGGGTTCTAGTCTTTGTTCTACCATTAACTCACTACATGGCTTGGGGCAATTCAATTCCCTTCTGATCCCATTTCCTCATTTGTAAAATAAAGAGGTTGGCCTAGATGACCGTTATAGTTTCTTCAAGCTCTGTGATTCTGAGTAGATGCACCATAATACTACAGACTGTAGACTGACAATACACAGCATACATACCAAAAAAAAAAAAATGGTGGTCCTTTGCTACTGCCCCATTGCTTCTGAGAGTAGGTACTGTTGTCTCAAAGAAGAGTAATGACATGGTGGGGTGGTGACTTGACTCGTGCATGAATTGGATTTAAGTGAGACAGAGTTGCACAAAGTCATTGGTCTCACTCTCTCTTCTGGAGTCACTGAAGTCCCAAGTGGCAAGACAAAAGTCAAGATGACTGTAGACAGCCCAAGATACAACGGATGACTTTGACATCTGCGATGCGTGACCAAGCTATAAGCACTCCACAGAGCTTGCTTCAGGCTTCGTGGCAAAAGGAAGAAATTGTTCTCATACACCTATTGTAGCAGGGAAAGTCTTCACATGCTTGGGGTAGACGTCTCCCTAACTCACCGACAGGTTTGAGTCTGTTGGTTACCCTCAACCTGGTTTAGCCTATCTGCTGAGACGGTTTTACCAGAGTGTGGCCACTGCGCAGATGACAGCTTCTTGGAACCACAGGTGAGAGTTGAGGGATAGGTGGACACAAGCAGCCCCCATACCAGAGATGCTAGTCCTCCCCGAACACCCCATACGGCCCAAGAGTAGACGTACAGTAATACGAACGATGCTTCATGTTAGTCTGTGAATCCAAAGTCAGTCACCCTGTGACCCAATCTACCCCAAGCACATGCCTGAAGAATAAAGATCAACAACTCAGCACCCCCAAGCACACTTCTGAAAATTTATTGACCCTTGTTGTGAAATGTCCCTGTTGGGGAATTCATTTTTAACTACAGCTCTATGCTATCTCTGAGGTTTCCCTGGAACTGGCATGCTTGACTTACACAGAAAACATTTTCAAACATGCTCTGGATCCACTGAATGTTATGAGGTGTTAATAAAACTGTCAGCTGAAGTGCTTTGGAACCGACTCTGCCTTTTGGTTTAATGTTATGCTAATGTAGGGTGAAGATACATTACTAGTATAATCATGAATTCATTTTAAGATGTATTAAAAAAGGAATTTTCCCAAGATGCTCACTTCAATTCAATGTTCCCTAAAGACTAAATATTTTTCACAGTCCCTTAGAGACCCATAATGAATAATGAAAAATGCAATATGGTACTCTCACGCAAAAGTCAAATATAGTGGGGATTTTATACATATGTGTGTATGTATTATATGTGTATGCCAACGTCAACCAGGAGAATTATACACATATAAAAACATATCTGTGTGTGTATCTTTTAAAAATAGATTTTATTGCAATCTTTTTATGTCACCTACAGGGTGTCCCTAAAGTCTGGACACACAGGAAAATTGACAGCATGTGGAGTTATTGCATCGAGTTCACGTGAATCTTGCAAAGCGCATCAACCTTTGCATCCCAAATGATGGAAATCGTATTGAAGATGTTATTTGTTAATATTCCAATTAAACAAAATGTGGTTGAAAATTTCATTCGTTTCATTTCTTGAAAATATGCATTTTTGCCTGTGTATCCAGACTTTAGGAACATCCTGTACATTTCCTGCAGTATGTCTTTCTTAGCCCTTCCCAGAGAGCCCTCCCTTATAATAAAGAAAAAAATTCAGCAAAACCAGCCAACCTCCCCCCAAAATCTGATATTATATGCATATATATATACATATATATATATATACACACACATACATTAACACAACTTAGTTATGAGGTCTATTGAAGTGATCTTTTCCCATCCCTTTCAATTCTGTTCTCATCTCCTAGAGAAGTAACACAACTAGATTTCCAAAGTTTTGCAAAACTAGTCAACATACTAAAAAAGGCTAACATTATGTGCAATATACATACACACATTTTATATGTACACATATATATACACACACACATGTGTGTATATATAACACACATATTTATATATGTATATACACATGTGTGTTATTAGGTCTACTGAGATACTACTTTCCTACTCCTCTAATTGCTGCTACCCTCTCAAAGTAAGTGATAAATGACTTTCCAAAGATTTTTCTTCAAGAAAAATACTCATACTCCTTCAGACTTTTTCTAAGACCATAGCCGTCCAAAGAGATTGGATTTAAGTATCTTTCTGCTCGGGCAAGCATGCGAGAACCTGAAAATATAGATGGGGGAAAAGAACAGCATAAAGTCAAGTCAAAACACATTAATTATCCACTATGTGCCACACACTCAGCCACTTAACCAAAAGACTGTTCCAAGTCCCTTGCAGCTCTCATTTAATCTATGGATGGATTTCAGTCTTCACTGACTAAAGAATTTCTGCAAGCATCTGACACCCAATATTGAATTTGTCATTTTTAATTAGGTAGATCTCTAGTGGAGGAGAGACTGGAGAGGCTTTTCCCTTCCCTCTTTTAATACTGTTTATAGGCGTACCTCAGAGATGTTGGGTGGCACAGTAGATAAGAGTTCAAATCTGTCCTCAGACACTTACTAGCTGTGTGACCCTGGGCAAGTCACTTTAAACTGTTTGCCTCAGTTTCCTCATAAGTAAAATGAGCTAGGGAAGAAAACAGCAAACCACCCCAATGCCTCTGCCAAGAAACCCTAAACGGCATCACATAGAGTCAGACATTACTGAGATGACTGAACAACATAGCCCTACCGGCACCGGCTGCTCCAGGTGATTAGATCCACAACCTCCATTTACACTAAGCCCAGTGGAGGATATTTTAACTCTTTTATGTATGTCATCAGGGAGCCATTTAGTCCACATGAGTTGAAATTAAGTGGTTATTTACTAAGTGACCTGAGTTACTGTTCCTCCCCACCAACTAAGCTGATAAGCTTACACTTCAGAATTAGCTAACTCACCCATGATACCAAAACATCTGGGGTAGGGGGGTGAGGGGGAAGGATGCGGGTAACCAGATGAGACAGATGCTCTGTTGGAATCAGTGGGACATTGGGATGCATCAAAATCTCCATGAACACAGTATGCCTTTGATGCTGGCTTTTAATATCATGCCCAGCTGGAGCTTGTTCTTACACTACCCAAGCTTCTGCTGTTTCAATCACAACCAGGAACACATGGAAGATTTCAGCTCCAGACAGATGGTATGACAAGTTACTAATAATAGATAGCAGCCACTCTAATACTGCCATGATCTTCTTTATTTAAAAAGATAAATTCTTGTGGAAATGTTCTGCTGTCTTGGTCCAAATGTGGTTCTTACTGCCTTAAGCAACGTGCCCCAGTATCTGATACCCAGTCCTGAAAATTGAGTATTTTAAAAATTAGTAATGGCACCATGTCTCTCCATTTAAAAAAAATGACCAAAAGGAGTTTGAATCAGATACTTGGTGTAGAAGAGAGCTCAACAGAGAATGATAAACTGAAACCCATCATTCTTGTCAATATGATAAAGGAGGAAGGTAGAGGAGGAGAGGGAGGTTCCTCACAATCACTTCTTTCTCCTCCAACTTCAGGCATATTTCCTAACTTTCATGAGTTTTGAGTTCTTATCTACGAAATGGAAACAAATACCTCAGAAGGCAGTCAGCAGAAGTTTTCTGTGATTCCCTCCATTTGTCAGTGCCTTCACCTGCCCTACCTCCAAATTACCCTTTATATATTTTGCATAGCTTTTGTTTTGACTCATTTGGGTGCAGGCTGTATACCCCAACCAAGTAGAATATAAGCTCCTTGAAGGGAGAAACCACTTAATAATTGTTTCTGTCTCCCTATAGCCTAGAATAGTACCCAAAATGTTGTTCAGTTGTCCAATGGTGTCTGACTCCTCATGACCCCATGGACCATAGCACACCAGGCCCTTTATCCTCCATTCTCTCTCAAAGTCAAATTCATGTTTGTTGTTTCCATTATTCTATCTAACCATCTCATCCTCTGCCATCCCCGTTTTCCTTTTGCCTTCAATCTTTCCCCAAGACCAAGGTCTTTTGCAATGAGTCCCATCTTCTCATTATGTGGCCAAAGTATTTATATATGACCTTAATGGATCTCTGTTGAATTTTTTAATTCAATTAAAGTGAATTGGATTATTGTGTGATAATGGTGTAGGGAGCTCCGTATATAGCACCCTGGGGAGTTTTTTTGGTTTTGATTTTTTGGAGTTGTTTTTTTTTAAGTCAGGACTTCTGGTACTTGACTTGGTTAAGCTTCTACTCTAATGGAGTAAACAGAGTCAATATAACCAAAAATACATAGGATATAAAAATAACAAAGCATATGACTAAAACCAATTATAGCAAATCAACACAACCACTGGCTCTGGAGAGGGAAAATCTATTTACTTTCCTATTATTCTAATCACCATCTCCATGATTCTAATCGCTGTCCCTATGACAAAACCGTTTTCCCCAGCTATCATTCTCCTGTACCTCTTGTCTCTCCCCCTCAGAAGGCAGGCTCCTTAAAGGCAGGGACTATGTCAATTTTCTGGTTTTTTCCCCAGCAGTGAGTACAGTGTTTAGCACATAGTGAGCGCTTAGTAAATGCTTTTCCATGCATTTGAAGAGACGTAACAAAATTAGAGGATTGGGATAAGTAGGATTATGTATATCACATTAATCTGGGAAGGCTTTAGGGAAGAAATGAACTTTGAGCTATGGTAAAGAGTATTGATAGGAAGGGGGAGGAATAGTTAAATTAAATCACCTTATTTTTCCATCTTTACAAATAGGGTACACAGCAGACTAAATATTCTGAGTGAACTATTTGTCTCTTAGAATTTCTGACGTTCCATATTCAAATCACCTATTTTTTAAAATATTCTTTAGCTTTGCCCTCTGTCACTAGCCAAAAGAAAAATAAATTCCTTATAGGAATAAGTTCCCACAAGACAGAAAGGGGATGGTGAATCAAATTTGTCAATATCTCCTGCCTGGTTTCCCATGAGACTGAAGTCTTTTATACTCTGGGCACGTGGACAAGAGAGTGATTTCTAGCCTGGACCCTACAACATAGAAACAAAGCAGGAATTGCTGATTAATGCAATAGTCACCCTTCACTCTGATAGAAGGATAAATTCAGTAAGTAGATAACTAACTTTTGTTGAATAAATGGAGAATGGAGAAAAACTCCTATAATTTCTGGGTTTTCCTTTTTAATTTTCCTTGGAAAATTCACGCCCCCCCCTTTAAGATCTCAAAGGAAACAGAACAAGAAAAAGTAACTCAAGGATAAGAGTTGACTGTGTGAAGTTGTATCTTAACTGAGAAGCATCTCAGAGGCACCTTTTTCTGAAACAAGGGATTCTATGTCCTTTGAAGAAAATTTTGGAGAGAAGAGATGGAAAATTAGAATCTCAACTGAAATAGGAGAGAGCTGAAATTGAAAAGTAAAGAAGGTGAAACGTCTATGTTGGAAAAAAATTAGAAAGATCATACGATGGTGGGGTGAAGGTAGCACTGGTCCCAGAGTCAGGAAGACCTGAGTCAAAATTCAGCCTGAGATACTTACTAGCTGTGTCACCCTGGGCAAGTCACTTAACTTTTGCCTCCTCATCTCTAAAACAGTGATAATAATACCTCCCTCCAAGGGTTGTTGTGGGGATAAAATAAGATGCCATTTGTACAGCATTTTGCAAATCTTGAAGCACTATGTAAATGCTAGTTATCATTCTTGTGGTTGTTATCATCATCGAAAGGGAGGACCTAAAATCTTCCATTTTGAATTCTGTAGTTACAGCTCAGAGATACCAGTAAGAAGATCCTTCTAGATTTCCTAGGACTTTTTCCTTTGTACTTCAGTTCTATATTATTCATTCTTAACTGATTTTGTCTGCTTGGTTAGGAACTAGAGGCAGACAGCTGACGGAAAACATAGTCCAATATGAAAAAAAAAGTAGCCAAGGCAGAATAGTAATAACACCTTACAAGAAAAACATTTTTCAAGGGAAAAGGATGGATATTTGAGAAGTAAAGTGAGTAGTAAGAACAATGGAGCCTAGCCAGTCATTACTGATACAGAAGAGCAAAGAGCTTTTCACAGAGCAGGAGAAAGGAGGTTTTCTGGTTTTCAGTTGTCAGTAGGTCCAACTCTGTGGTCAAGACTCAACTGCTGATGCAGGTGTGATGAATCATAGTACTTCCACACTGAAAGTCAGAGTTTTCTTGTTCTGCCTAGGACTTTACTGCCTTGGACCAATTCCATGTGGCAAAACCCAAATGAAATGGAAAACGATAACTTAGTCTGTATTCACCACTAAACCTGACACAGGCAAGATGACCCACCGAGGAGACATTGCTTACTTTATCAATGTCAGTGATCACCATTAAAATCAGCAACTGTTAGCATTTCAAGTGTTCAGAGTTTTTTTTTTTCCTTCTAGGGGCCAGAGATGAGGAAGAGAGTAATGATGTTCATGTAACTACAGGTACAATGGCAGTTGGTAGAGAGTAGAGAGTGAAGGTAAGTATTATAGGTCAGGCCTGTTTCAGGATGAGCTGGGGCTTCAAGTTGAGAAATGGAATAAAATGAGACACTCTCCGATTATCCAACAATTAACAAAAGGTTGACTTAGCCATAGTATGGAAAGAGCTCTCAACAAGGATATAGCACTGACTCAGCTGAGCACAGCTACCCTGCCTCCACGTTGGTGATGCGGGGGCATCGGTCAGGCCTCGAGGGCAGCCATTCTTCCATCCGCCTGCTGAAAATTATGATCAGCTTCTACTATCAACTAGCATTGGTAGAGGGATGGCTAGACCAGCAGGCTTGTTGTGGTTGTTCAGTTGTTTCAGTCGTGTCTGACCCTTTGTGATCCCACGTGAGGTTTTCTTGGCAAAGACACCGGGGTGGTTTGCCATTTCCTTTTCCACTTTAGAGATGGGGAAATTGAGGCAAGTGACTTCCCCGGGGTCACACAGCTAGTAAGTATCTGGGGCCAGATTTGAACTCAGGAAGATGAACCTTCCTGACTCCAGGCCTGGCACTCTATCCACTGTGCCACCTAGCTGTCCTGGTTAGCAGGGTGCCAGAGACTCATTTGAACTGAGCAGCAGAAACAAGGAAGGTATCCTCAGCCCTTCCTGAGACATTGTGAGTCAAGCTGAAGAGAAATGGTAGCGCAGTAGCATAGTCTTTCCCTTTTAGGGGTCCAGGTCCCAAAGCCCTATCATTAGGATCTTTCCTAAAAAGATGTACCTACAATATTAACTAACTAGTACTCATAGAGCACTTTGAGGTTTTGCAAAGCACTTTTCAAATATCTCATTTTATCCTCATGACAACTCTGGGAGATAGGTGCCATTACTATCCACAATTTACACATGAGGAAACTGAGGAAACAGAGGTTAAGTAACACAGCTAGTAAGTTTCTGATCCAGGAATTGAACTCAGGTCCTCCTGAATCCAGGTCCAATGTTTTATACAACTGCACCCCTAGCTCCAAATAATCCTCTGAAGCAGGTAGTACAAATACTAAGATCATAAAATGTGATTCTCAGAGCCAAGCCCAGTGATCTAGCCGTGGCCTAATCAGAGCAGAGTAGAGCTGTTACCACCTCCCTCACTCGGGATATTACGCAGTATAAAATAGAATTAGCTTTCTTGGTTGCCGTGTTATACTACTCCCTTCTATTCAAGTAGCAAAGCCTCACATGGTTGTCATACAAACTTTGTACAGCCATGCCTCTCACATGTGATATCCATGAAGTTGACGTTTTGAAACAAAGCACAGAATTTGACATTTACCTCTGCTAAATGTTATTATATTCAATCTGGCCCTTCATTCTAGACTGTCAAGGTCTTTTGGAGTCCTGGACTCTGTTCTCCAACATGTTAGCGCTCCGTCTAAACTTTGCGTCATCTGCATATCTGACAAGTACTCCATCTTTGTTTTCATCTAAGCCATTAATAGAAAATGTTGAACTGCACAGGCCCAAACGCAAAACCCTGAGACATTCAACAAGAGACTTTCTTCCAAGCTGACATAAAATCATTAGTGGCTGTCCTTTAGGTCTAGTCATTCGAGCAGTTCCAAATAAACTGAATTGTACTATTAGCTGAAACGTTTCTTCATGATAAATGCCATGAAGCTGAGTGTCAGGATCAAAACACATTCTCAGAAGAAGCTGAAGACTTTTAGCCTATCTCCTCATTAAATGTTCACCAATGAGGGTTGGGTTTCACTTGTCAGGGGAGTTCCCTATTAAAAGGTACATACCTAACTAAAGGTGTTTCCGAGGCTCCCTTGGTGTCTTAGGTTACTGGGAGAAACCACTGACCATGTATTGATTATTAGCTAGCCTAATTAATAAATTGTTAATTACCTGGAAACTCTGTCTTTGGGGAGTTTTATTCACTACATCCTGATGCCGTGATCCAAATACTCTGTCACAATGGAAATGTGACTATTCTGGGATGACATGTTCATGATATTGCTGTGTTGGCTCTTAATAATCACTGCCTCTCTTCTAAAGGATTCAAAAATCAGCCACTTAATAATGCGTCATAGAATTTTACCAGGAACAGAAGCCAATCTCAGTTGTCTAAAGTAACACAGTTCCCCTCTCTACCGTCTTCTGAAAACTGTGACCCATACCCTTGTCTGGTCCCATACATGACATGGCACCTCTCCCATTCTCTAAGACCTTTCAGAGATCAAAGACAGCAGCCCAGAAATCACATCCAGTAGGGCTGTCAGTATTGAGAAACACAAAAGTTAGGAAGCAGAACATGAGTGTCTCTTTAGGCAGCTCCCATTTATTATTCTGATCTATCCTTTTCTGAACAAAATTTACCTTCCTGGAACCCAATTCCAGTCATGGTTCACATCTCAAATAAGTATGACCTACAAATGCTTCCTTGAACTGGGAATTCTGTTTTATTCTACTTGTCATCCACATTTTGCATATTAGTATAGAAACATCTGAGACTTTGAGTTTTATTACTGGCTATCTTCTCAGATATGGTTGCCCATGAATTATTAGTCCTTTCTTACTTTAGCTCAAAAACTCTTCAAAATAGGTTAGCATAGGAAAGACAGAGTATTTGACTGTAATAGTTAGAGAACTGCCCTATGCTCTGCTCTATAGACATGTTGCCACATAATTTTGCAAAGGACCTTCTTTTTAACAATTTAATTTAAAATTTTAAATTTTCACTCATTAATTAATTTAAATTTTAAAATTTTCAATTTAAAAGCTGATTATTCTTGGAACCATTTTTTTTTAAAACTGTATAAAGTTCCTCACTTAAATGTCTCAATACAAGTGATTGTCTGTTAGACATATGTCTAAAATTGCATGAGAGGGCCACATTTCTCACTAGAACTTGGAGACCTGCGTTTCCTCTTCATATCAATTGAGACCTATCAGACAGATTCCAAAACAATTCTACCACATTATATAATTTTTGTTATAAAATGCATCGAAATTTTGTCTCAATGTGGCTTTGCCATCGATAAGTCTACAAAGTACCGAATCTTCTTTACAATTAGTTTCAACAACACATTGCAGATAGATGTTCATCTATATATAAACAAATGAGCATCTTTAGCTGGATCCCTTGTTTCATCCACTTGCAATGCAAAATAGGAAGATTTTAATTTCTTAAATAATTGATAGCAAAGTCATATATATCAATATGTCTTCTCACCAGACTATCTGCAAACAGACCCATTTAAATCTGCTTTTGCAAATTTTTTTTTTCAATTATCATTTCTACCACGTCTGCAGGTATCTACAATAGCTGTAGGAAGAATGTTTTAACTGTCAAATGAGGCCGTTTTTACATTTAGGAATTCCATAAGCAGCCTTATACAATATAAGCAATCCCATATATGCTAGATGTTCTTTTTAAATTTGTTCTTTATTATTAAAAGCATTTAATTTTCCCTGGAAAAATTCTATTGTTTTGCCAACATAGTCTACACACCCATTTTCAAGATATCTCTTTAATTTATTTGATTAAAATCATTGATATAAAGCAAAAAGAGACAATGGTCTTTCCTCTCAAATCAATAATAGTATTTGTAAACCTTGATGATAAATACAATGGATCATTTTTAAAAATTGGATTTAGGCTTTTTACTTTGTGTTTCCATATTCCTGCTTCTTAAGTTGTCTCTATCATCTTTGCTTATAATATAGGTTTTGTGTGTTCCAATGAATTTTTTTCCTTTAAAGCCCTACAATCAATTATGTATTTATCTGTTGAGAATGATAATACTCTCAAGAGTATTAACTTTTTTTAAAAGACCATAATAAATTTAAGAAAATTAAATTTTAATTTGATTGTTGAAAATGCCAAGCAATTATCTATAATCGTTGAGATTTTTTTCTTTAGGTTAGAGACTTTGTGTACATCAGTGTGTTTCATTGGGCTTATCAAAATGCCCTTTCAGCTGACACTGAAGAATAGTAGCTAGCATTTATATGTACAAATATCTCATTTTATCTTCACAAGGAGGCATCCTGGGAGGCAGATGCTATTACCATCCCTGTTCTACAAATGAAGAAACAGGCTATCAGAGATCAGGTGACTTCCCCGTCCGTGGTCATGCAGCTAGTAAGTGTCTGAGGCTGGCTTTGAACTCAAGTCTTCTACACTCCAAGTTTATTGCGCTATCCACTGCACCACCTGGCTGCCTCTATATAGCAGGTATTTCTTTTAGCTTTCACACAAAAATTATTTCACACTGTTTCTACACTTCAAAATGCAGCAAGCAGCTCCAAGACACAACTCATCGGTGTCACGAGTTTATGCCAAATGACATTAACAGTGGCAAAAGAATCCAGTGTCAGCTTCTGAGAACTGAGAAGCACTGGCTCAAATCTGATGACATTCTCACATATCATATTAAATAATCGCTGTGCTGTATTTGCTTCCTTTGGAGACTGATTTTGATGAGGTTTACATTGAAAAAAGGCAATCTACAGCCAATGATTTTGGCCATGGTTTTGTGCCACCCTTTTACCTTCACCTCCCCCATCCCTTTATATCTTCCCTCTGGGGTAGAAGGCAAAACATGGCCCACAGTATGGGAGAACTCTGCCTTGGAGCAAGAAAAACTGCTTCTGGGAGCCCAGCTCTGCCTCTTATTAGGAAACCACACACACACACACACACACACACACACACACACACTCTCTCTCTCTCTCTCTCTCTCTCTCTCTCTCTCTCTCTTTCTCTCTCTCCCCGTGTCTGTCTCTCTCTGTCTCTCTCTCTCTCTCCCCCCCCCACCCCTCCCCATCTCTGTTTTATACCCCTGAAGGTTCCTGGTCCTTCTGACCTTTTTTTGTTGTCAGGTCCTTCTACTCCTCCAACTTAGAAACACAGGTCGGTATGCCCTCTGTTTCTTCAGATTCTTCTTTTTCTTTGTTTTTCTTTTGAAGATCATCTTTCATTCTTCCAAATGCTTCACAGCATTTAAGAGGGGAAATCATTGTTAGACACGTGTCCTGCATAGATGCAGCTTTCATCTCCGCCCCCTTCTCCCCCCTGCCTTGACTCTGCATGGCCGGTATTGAGCACAGAACCACAGAAAAGCAGCAGCATGTGTCTAACTTCTTGGAGTGACAAAAGGTAATGAGAAAACTCTATTGCTTTTCAAGCAGTTAAGAAAGGGGGGAAAACGTTATATAAAAGAAAGAATTCCTAAAAGAAAAACAGCTCTGTGAACCCTAAGCTAGCTAGGTTTTACAGATTTTCACATGAGACAGGAGAAAATATTTCCCATGGGAATGGCAAGTATCCTTGGGTAAGGTCACTCTTCTTAACTTCAATGTACATGAGTGAGGACTTTTCCCAACTTAATTTGTTAGGATTGAGACAGAGCAGTGTGGAAATAGTGAAGAGAAGCAAGCAGAATTCTTCCCTGGCCTCTTTCCATACTTGCACACCTCGAGGATGGGAAGTTTGCCTCAAACTCAAACAATCCCCAGCTACAAACGCTGGTGGGTCTGCGTTCTATAAAAGAAGATAGCGGCTACTGTGTAGTCTGAGGCGGATCGAGGTTTATTTTTCCTTTGTATGTCTGTAAATAAATGGTTTTAATTTTGGAAAACATACATCTGGAGTGTAGTTGTATTGCCAAACAGACAGAGCCTCGTCACGATGTGTCAACAGCATCCAGAAGGTTGTCTGTCTTCCATGAAATTTTGCATAAGGGTAGTTGGTGTCTTGAAGCTCCCTGCCAAGGTTGTACATGTCAACAGGTCACTTTAACGTAGGGGCATAGCTTTATTATTTCAGAGGAAGGGAAACACGTATGATCTCGGAGTGAGGGGGCAAGCCTCATCAGGAGTTAGGATTGCTGGGTTCTTTTTTGTGGTCCCGCTGCCGTGTGAGCTAAGCTTAAGGATCCTATTTAACCTGTCCCAAAAATAAAGAGCCATTCGCCCGTGGATAGAGCAGCCCGGTGCCAACCACCCAGCACAGCTGTGCCTCATTTTAAACAAATCTAACATATGAAAAATCTCAACTTACACAAAAGATGAATCAGAGAGCGATCGTCTACTTTTGCAAAAGCATTCACCATGTGATTCCTTTGTGAAGCCAGCCTCACTGATGAACTTACCATATTACTGTACGGAATCATAGATGTGGAATTGGAAGGACCCTCGAGGTCCTCTAGTTAAACACTCCCTCCCACCCTCCTCATTTTCGACTGAGGATGTGAGGCCCAGAGAGGTTAAGTCATTTGGCCAACATCAAACAGACCTAATAAGCAGCAGTCAGGATTCCACTGTATTCTTCAACTCTGAATCCTCATCTTTATCACCACGCTGCTTCATTCCTGTTACTGTTCAGTTATTTCTGCTGTGTCTGACTTGTTGTGACCCTGATTGGGGTTTTCTTGGCAAAGGTGCTGGAGTGGTTTGCCATCTCCTTCTCCAGCTCATTTTACAGATGAAGAAACTGAGGCCAGCAGGGCTAAGTGGCCTGCTCTGGGTCACACAGCTAGCATTCCTACTCATTTAATAAAAAGTTAATTGAGCACATATATTCAGGAACACATCTGTGATTATACCCATTCAGAGTCCTCATCTTACAGGTGCTTAGTGACGACTGTTAGAATGCCTGTTTAATGCCTATAACACAGATCAACTGCTAACCCAGGACAGTAATAGTTAGCTAAACAAATAAATTAACTAAACTAGCTAATTTAAAACATCATTCTTGTTTGAATCCCAGAATATCCAATTTGGAAATAAGCAGAAAAGCCAACTAGTTCAACCCTTTGTCTACTAAATGAATGAATCTCTTCTACATTATCCCCAGCACTCTGAGGGTCAACGGCAACTGGCAGAGAGAAATGGTGAAGCCCTTCCCAGATGAAGCTCCTGTTGCTCTTGCCTCATCCTTTGGGTTCTCCTGGCTACTTAGCTGTGAAAAAGTCTGTAGAAGTAAGAGCCCCGGATTGGGATTTAGGGGAGTTGGGTTTGACCCTGGCTCTCCTAATTATTACTTGTATAACCACGGATAACTCACAATTTCTCTGGGCCATGGTTTCCAGCCAAGCAAAGGGAGGAGAATCAGGCCGGATACTCTCCAAGGCCCCTTCCTATTCCAGGTTCCTTGTGAATTCTAGGATCCCAAGGTCTCAATATTGGATGGCTAGGAAGGAAAAGTAGTCGAGACCTGAAATCCCTTCTTAAAGCAATGTGGACGCCAGTCATAGAGAAGAACAAAGATGACCAGTTCATGCAAGGGGAACCTATCACTTCTGTTTTGTTAGCAGCTACGGTGGATTTTCTGGAATTGCTGCCACTGATAGCATCCTTCTCTGCAAATGAGAACTGAGAAAAAACTCAGCTGATCTGGATTCATTTAAGCAGTAGTAGGCAGGGCCATAAGTCATTACAACATCGTAAGCTCTTAGTATATCAAGCAGAAATGCAGTATATCAAGTCAAACTTTTTCATTTTACAGATAAATCAACTAAGGCACAGAGAAGTTAATTAAGTACCTCACCCAGAGTCATGTAGAGAGTAAGCAAAGGACCAGGATCCAAATGCAAGGAGTGGGGGAGTCACCCCCTCCTTGGAGATCTTCAGGCAGAGGATGGATGAGCACTTATTGAGTAGGTTAAAATTGCTACTAATAATCTATTATTAGCAAGTTAGATTATGGGTTGAACTACATGGTTACTGAGGTCCCTTCCAGCTCTCACCTTCTGTGATGACTCTGATTCCAAATCAAAGGCAGAGCTCCCAGCACCGAAGAACATGGTATATGTATGGCCTCAGTGTCAGCATGAGGCATGGCCCAGACTAACACTAACACTACCGGGGTGGAAACCCAAGGCTGAGGAGCAACGCTGAACTTTCCATGAGGCAGCTAGGCAACATAGCGAATAGAGTGGATTCGGGAAGATCTGAGTCCACCTCAGCCATTTACTAGCTTGGCCAATCCCTTACCTTCAGCCTCAGTTTCCTCCACTGTAAAACAGAGATAATAATGATACTTATCTCACAAAGCACTAAATAAATGTTAGCTATTCTCATTATCATCACCATCATCACCGTGGCCAGCCCTCCCCAATCTCCTCCCAAAAGCAGGATGGTCTTATGCCCAACAACCCATTGGGCATCCACATGGCTCTGACTTTCTTTCAGGCATTATACTATCAGTCCTTTCCCCATCAAAGACAGTTTCATTCACCACCACTCACCGCATACCAACAATCTCCCTACTTGCTGGCATTCCTTAGCATCCCTGTGAATGCCATCAATCCACTGCTGTCTTGGCTGCTCCAGCAGTGGGAGAGAGCCATGGAGGGAACTGTCCCCTACACACACACACGCATGCACACGCACAAACTATGGCAGGTCACAAAGTAATTCATCCATTTTGTAATTTATCTATTACTTGGAGAGGAAATTTGGCCCAGGGAAAGAAATCTATAACCCAAAGGACTTTCAGGAGTATTTGAGATTCAAACAACACATTGGGTTGAAATTTTACACCCCCACAGCCATAGTGCTCTGAGGTTGTTATAAAGAGAAAGAAACAAGCATCTCACTCTGCTCATTCCCCTGGCAGCTCTCTATGCCTACTCCTTCAGTCACTCTGCTCACCTTAGGGATGTCATTGAAGTGAGAAGAAATGATTCCCTTCCCCTCCTTCCTCCCCTCCTCAGCTTCCTCTTGGTCCTTTACCATGTCCTAGATCAACTGGTTAAACATGTGGTCATCAGTCATAGACAACAGGCAAATACATGGTCATTCTATGTGTAGAAATTTTCCACTTCTGTATGAGTTTGAATTATTTTTGCTTTCATTTCAAAGTTATAACCTTTCCCTCAGTCTCACACTCTTCGAACCCACCTTAGAGGTCTAGTCAATTTAAATCAATTAACACTATTAAGCACCTACTATAATAATGATGATGATGATGATGATATGTGCCAGGCACTGGGCTAAGCTCTGGAGTTAGAAGAAGAGGCAAAATATAGTCCCTGCCCTCAAGGGAAGGGGCTTACAATCCAATAGGGAAGACAACATGCAAAATAAATACATGTAAAACAAGCGATATAGGGATAAATGGGAAATAATTAATAAAAGCACTTAAATTAAGAGCGATTGAAGAAGGCTTCCTGTTGGAGGTGGGATTTTAGTTGGGACTTAAAGAAAGCCAAAGGGGTCAGGAGTCAGAGTGTAGGAGAAAGAGCATTCCAGGCATGAGGGACAGTCAGAGAGAATGCCAGGAGCCAAGAGAAGGAGTGTCAGCCAGGAGGCCAGTGTCACTGGATCAGCGAGTATGTGGTAAAGTTGTTCATCCTTCATTCTCCAAGAGGACCAGTGACATCAAGAGGGTGATGTCTTGACTTGCAAGAAAATTAGAATTACATGAGGCAGGGCTGTGCAAAGTCACCAGCCTCACCGTCTCCTCCAGAGTCACCGGAGTCCGGGGGTAAGACATAGATCAAGACAACCCACGATGGCCCGGGATGCGGTGGGAGACCTGGGAAAGATGTTATAAGTGGAAGTAAAGAGTAAGAAGACAGGAAAGATAGGAGGGGGCTAGGTTATGAAGGGCTTTGAATGTCAAACGGTGCATTTTCTATTTTCTCTTGGAGGTAATAGGGAATCACTGGACTATAGCTCCTTGAAATTCTTTCTATGAAACTACGTAGTTTGGGTCCCCCTGTTGTCTTTCTGACTTCCCCTTCTTGGTCTCATCTGATGATTCCTTTGCCTCCTCCTCCCACCTTCTAACAGTGCCTATCAATAAAGGCCCCATTTTCTTGGGCTTCTATTTGTCTCACTGTAACTCTCTAGCCTAGATAGGTCCTTGAACCATCCCTTACATGAATGCCAGAAACTTGCGTATGTCCTGTTTGAACTACCACAGCCTACTCCATCTTAGCCCCATGAATTATCCACATCTGCCTTCTACAGACCCACGGAACCTCACTCCTTGTTCTTCACTAGTGTCTCAAGGAGAGAGCTCAGTTCACTTCAAGATTCAGAACCTTCCTCTCAGGTCATGAGAAGTAGTATGGCATGGCTGGAAGACAGCTGGCCTCAAAGCCAAGAAGAGCTGGGTTCAAGTTCTTCCTGAGGCCACTGCCTGGCTATGAGATCTTAAGCAAGTCAACTAACTCAGTGCTCTAAGCAATTCTATAAGACTATAAGGTACAATTTGTACAAGGATTTTTCTTACCCTAGAGTTCCCCATACCCATGAAATTACAGGTCTAGTCCCTAGGCTCCCAGGTCAGAATACTAGTTCTCATCAGTATTTCTGTCACTGGAAACTGGATTCAGGTGTCCTCTGTGAACCCTGAGGCCAGACTCAGTTATTATCCTTAAGCCACGAGAGCCTTGTCTTGCTCCTTCCCAGAAACACAACAGGTTGGTAGGACCCAACTGAGGGACCCCAAAGACTTGCCATATTTTTAAAATATTTTATTTTTTCCTAATTACATGTAAAAGTAATTTGAACATTTTTTAAAAGTTCTGAGTTCCAAATTCTATCCCTCCCTCCTCTCCCTAAGATAGTAAGCAGTATGAAAGAGGTTATGTGTGTGCAATCATGTAGAACATTTCCCTATTAGTCATCTTGTGCAAGAAGATAGGAAGGAAGAAAGGAAGGGAGGAAGGGAGGAAAGGAGGGAGGAAGGAAGGAAGGAAAGAAGGAAGGAAAGGAGGGAGGGAGGAAGGAAGGAAGGAAAGAAAGGAGGGAGGGAGGGGGGAGGAAGGAAGAAAGCAAGAAAGGAAGAAAAAGAAAGGAAGGAAGCAAGAAATGAAGGAAAGGAGGGAGGGAGGAAGGAAGGAAGGAAAGGAGGGAGGAAGGAAGGAAGGAAAAGAAGGAGGGAGGAAGGAAGGAAAGGAAGGAGGGAGGAAGGAAAGAAGGAAAAAAGAAAGGAAGAAAAAGGAAGGAAGGAAGGAAGGAAAGGAGGGAGGGAGGGAGGAAGGAAGGAAGAAAGGAAGGAAGGGAGTAAAGAAGGAAAGGAAGAAAGAAGGAAAGAGAAAGAAAGAGCATGCTTCAGTATATATTCACATAATATCAGTTCTTCCTCTGGATAGCATTTTTCATCATGAGTCCTTTGAGGTTGTCTTGGATCATTGTATTGCTGAGAATAGCTAAGTCATTCAGAATTCTTCATCATACAAAATTGCTGTTACTGTGTACTATGTTCTCCTGGTTCTGCTCTCTTCACTTTGTATCTGTTCATGCAAGTCTTCCCAGTTTTTTTCTGAAATCATCCTGCTTGTCATTGCTTATAGCACAATAATATCCCATTACAACCATATACCACAACTTGTTCAGCCATTTACCACCATTTTCTGATGAGTCCTTCACTAGAGCCTTTTGTAAGTATTTAGGAGGTTCCCATTCGGGCTAGTCAAAGTCACTTTGGCACACCCTGACAACACCACCTGGGTAGGATGATCCACAACATTGTTGTAACAGGCACTGTGCTTCGTCCTTCTGTAGTGTGCTGATCCTCATCAGGACCCTCTCCAGACAGACCAGGGACAATTCAGAGGAAGTCATTTAGGGGTGGCTTTAGATGCTGTTATCCACTGGGTTGGCAAACATGAGTTTCTTTAGAAGTACCCTTGAAGTTCAAAGTCCTCTTTCACCCTCTTCTTCAGGTCAATCCTGAGACCAGTGTTGTCTTTCTTCAAAGTCAGGCCCTGTAAAGAGGGCTCAAAATACAAAGAGCTTGTACAGCACTTGAACGATTTCACAGTCGCTGAGTAAGTCTTGGAGAAGTGGTTTTGTTTGGCAAGCCGTTTCACTAAAGAGAATTAGAAAGGTTTTTTGAAGCAGAAAAAATGGTCAGGGGATAGAAAGGGGAAAACAGTGTTTTGGTTTTGTTGTTTGTTGTTGTTAAGATTAGGATTACCATGTTTTACTGCTTCACTTCTTAGTCTTAATAGCAATTATCTAGCCCCAGAGGGGACAATAGACCTGCTAAAGTCCTGAGACAGAAAGGGAATCTGTCCTGCTTGGTTCATCACCACTAGATCTAAGAAAAGTGATTGGGAATGTGAAGCCATTTGCTTTTGGAAAGTGCATTATTTTTGCTTCTCTGGAAACCATAGTTAGTTCTCTTTTCCTTCCTTTCTTCTTTTCTTCCCACCCCAAGTATTATTGAGCCCCCAATGAGATAGACAATCACTGAGGACAGTGGGGAAAGAAATGCAAAGTAAAATCTCTTCCTGCATGTGTGTGTATATATATATATACATATACACACACACATACACACACACACAGGTTGTCAGGAAGAAAGATGTGAGTTCAAATTTGACCTCAGACACTTACTAGCTGTGTGACCCTGAGCAAGTCACTTAACCTCTGTTTGCCTCAGTTTCCTCAATTGTAAAATGGGGGTGATAATAGCATCTAACTTGCAGGACTGGTGTGAAGATCGAATGATATAATAATTGTAAAGCCCTGAGCACAGTGTTTGGCACAGAGTAAGTATTATATTAGATATGTTATATTAGTTAGCTATCATCATTATTATTATCTCAGCTCAGTTAACATAAAGTATGGGAGAGAAGAGAAAATGAAAATGTGATTTTTTTTTAATGCCAAAGAAAATGTCCATGGCAAAGAGCCCCAATTTCGGCTACTCCCACCCCTTCCATTTTTAGTGCCATTTGCTTATTGGGGCTTTGCCTAGAGATCACACCCTGAAAAGGAAAACTGCAGCGCTCCACTAAGTGTAATTTTATGTTACTAATTGCTACCTCCACCCCAGGCATTAAATGAACATAAATAGCTTCTGTGTCTCCTCGCTAGCTACCCTGGGATATAAGTGCTTAAGTACCTAAAGATATAACCACTATAAACAAATCAACTTGAAAGATGGTTAAAAGCAAATTAAGCAGTAGCTTTCCTTGCCTACTGAAGTTTCCAAGTGCCCCTAAAGCCTCCCTCTGGCCCCCCAGCCAAAACCTCTTTTAATAAGTTATACTGAAATAATAGCCATGATCCAACCTCAAAGAGCGCAGGTATTTGGTTTGGATAAATGCTCCATTTGGTCTGCATTTACACCTAAACCCTCATTCCAAAAACAAACCCCCAAATTAAGGAGGCCAATTGAGGTGAGTGGCTGGGGCTGTGGAGGAGAGGCTGCATGGGTAAAATCCAGAGAGGGGGAAGGGCTTTGCCCTCTCACTCTTAAGCCTGTTCTGGTTTGGAAAAGAACCACAATTGGCTGTCTGAGGTTAATTGTTCTCATTTCTTCATAACTTTGCTCGGTGTAGGCGAAGGTTGGGCTCTGATTTGGGAATGAAGGCTTATGGTCATTTTTTCTCCCTTGGAAAGGTATTATATTTGAAAGGAGCATATGAAAGATACCCCCAAAAGACTGGTCGTGGAGTCAAAAGACCTGGGTTCAAATCCCTCCTGATAACATCTGGGTGACTTTGGACCTCTGTTTCCTCATGAGTAAAATGAGGAGGCTGGACCAGATGGACTTCCATCTGCTTGGACCAGAGGCCCCCTCCAACTCTAGATCTATGAAATAACCATCCCCAAACCTTGTGGGAAGTGACTTCAAACCTCTTTTTTGATTAAAAAAAAATCCTCCCAGAGATGAGTGAATTTTTATATATTCATTTTCATCCCAGAGCCTCTTAGTTGAGAAGTTGATGATAGGGATTCAGTTTAAAAAGACAGCTCCAACTATCATTAAAATTTGATCCGACACCCCTCCCATCCCCATCCCCCCCCCCCCAGTCAACTTCTTCTGTTTACGAAGATCACTTCAGGACGATCAAAATGCCTTTAGCTCTTAGCTGACCATTTCTTAGCAGTGTGCCGTCATTGTTTATACTTTGAAGTGTATCATAACCCTCCACATTTTTCATCTTTAAACCTTTTCTTCCCCCTTTTATGAGTGAAAACTCGCCTACTGTGTTACGTTGCGCAGCCACAGTTAGACCAAGAGATCAGTGACTCAACACTGACATCCACTGGTCAGCACTGAAATGCACAGAACCCCTCTCTTCCCCCCTCTGCACAACAGCAAGGCTATGGTTGGGTAATGCTAAACACCCATACCTAAAGGTCATCTGTCATAGCGGATAGAGGGCAGGCCTTGAGGTTAAGGAGACCTGGGTTCAAGTTCTGGCTCTGACACAGTATTGCCAAATAAACTGGGCAAGTCACTTAATCCCTGCGTGCCTCGGGCACTAAGACTATACCTACTTGTATCATTGGAGGGACTTTCCATACTAAGGGGGCTCCTCATATCACAGATTTCCCCAGCCCCTAAAAAAATGATTGTTGGGGGTGGGGGGTTCTTGGTAGTAGGCCATCTGAAGAGTAAAATGTAAAGATCTGCCCCACCCCCAATTTCAACCCAGCGCTTTGGTATATGACTCAGCTTAAAGTCATAGATGAGGACGTTGGAACAGCACATGATCAGAGAGAGCCAGAGTTAGGAAAAGCACCAGAGGCCATCTAGCCCAACGTGTCCTTGAACAAGGTCCTACAGACTCACAGAATCTCAGAATTGGAAGATACACCTCAGTGGCCATCAAGAGCATCCCGTTCCTGGACAAGAATTTCCCCCACAATATTCTCAATAAGAGGTCATCCAACCTTAAAAGGCCTCCAGGGAGAAGAAGATCATGACTTTGAGGTCCTCACCTGGAAAATGAAGAAATGGGACCAAATGGCCCCTGAGGTCCCCCTTACCTTTGGGACTATGGTCTTCTGATTCAACGGCCTCCAGGAAAAGCTCATTCCGCTATGGGATAATTCTAATTGTTAGGACTTTTTTTTTTGTATATCAAATCTAAATTTGCTTCTTGGCAATTTCCACCGCTGCTCATCCTTTTGCCTTTCAGGAGCAAAGCAGAAAAAAATCCAATTCTACCTCCACACGACAGTCCTGAGACTTCTCTTCTCTAGGATAAATGTCTATGACCAGTGAGTTCAACAGATGCTCATAAGGTATTATTTCAAGGTCTCCTTTTCCTGGTTGTGCAACTATATCTAAAACAGGCCCAAAACTCATCTCTGGCCAGGGAAGAATACAACGTAAGCACCTTTCTAGTTCCAGATAATTTGCATCTTTTATTGCAACCTTTGATCGCATTAGCTTGTTTTTGGTTACCATATCAACCGAAACCTATCTCATCCCGAACTTTCAGTTCACTAAAACCCCCAAACTATTTACACGCAAGTTGCAATGTGGCCATTCCTCCCCATCTAGTACTGGTGAATATTCTTTTCTAAACTCAAGAATAAGACAAAACTGATTGGATTAATTTCCCCAAAAAATAGGGACGCGAATTCTGCAAATTGGATGCCAATATCTTCTATAACTTTATCTAGGCTGTCGGCAAAATGTTAAACGGCATAGAACCAAGTACAAATTTTTGGAGCCTTCTGCTAGAGACCAGCTCTCAAACGGACATCGGATCATTAAGGGCTATATTGCGGGTAGCAGCCATCCAACCAGTTCTGAATCTACATTACTATGCTATTGTTCAATCTACATCTCTCCATCTTCTCCACAACAGAGCATGTAAGACTTTGCCAAATGATTTACTGAAATTTAGGTAAATGCTTGCAACATTTCCACCATCTACCAGTCTCTTGACCTTGAAAACAAAGGAAACGAGGTTAGTCTGGCATGACCTATTCTCAAGGAGGCCTTGAGGACCCACTTTCTTTTGTAAAAGGTTCACTAACCAACACTTTAATGATATATTATAGGAATTTACCAGAAATCAAAGTAAAGTTTACCGGTCTATAGTTTACAGAATCCATTCACTTCCCTTTTTATGAAAACAAGATCATAGATTTAGAAGTTGAAGGTACCTTACAGGCCGTGTAATGCAACACTCATTTTATATGTGTGCTCACTCAAGCTCTCTGTGTCCACATGGGTTGTCTAAATGCATATATACATAGCCCACAGGCAAACAAAGCACGAAAAGGATAAGATATAGCCCCTCCCGTCAGGGATCTTATAGTTAACTTAGAAAGCAATTGGTAGAGGTGGCTGAGAGCTGTGTCCTAACTAGACAGATGGATAGACAGACAGATAGACAGACAGATAGATAGATAGATAGACAGACAGAGAGAGAGAGAGAGAGAGAGAGAGAGAGAGAGAGAGAGAGAGAGAGGGAGGGAGGGAGGGAGAGAATTTGAAAATAAGTTACAATAGAGGTCATCATCTCATACACCAAAGAAAGTCTGAAACATCTGAGTTAAGGCTCACCAACAGATGTTTCTCTGCTCCACTGGTGGAAATAGTAGGTGAAAACTTTAAACTCAGAAAAGCTAAGCAGCTAGCCAGACCCATGCTCATAATGTCTACAGATTTAATTTGGTACAGGCTCTCCCCTTAGCGTGTTGGATGCTGGAGTGTAGTTTAAGCAAGAGCAGAAGCACTTAAGTTTACCATAGATGCCACAAAATTGCAGGAAGCAGGTCTCAATTCATATTTGCTGCAATCTTTGTTTAATTGTTTATTTATGGGTCTGTGGCTTTGGGTTGTCCTAAAATACTCAGAGAGTCAAGGACTCTATGAGTTGGAAGGGATCTCAGAAACAGACTGGACCATCTTGTAGCACAGAGGAACCTCCTCTTCGACAACCAAAACAAGTGGTCATCCAGTCTCTTGTTTGATAAGGGAAGTCCACTGTTTCTGGAAGCAGATTATTCCAACATGGGATATCTCTAATTGTAAGGAAGTTTTCTTTACATCGAGTCAAAATGAAAACTAAATGGCAAGCGGATAGAGTGCCAAGCCTAGAGTCAGGAAGACTGGAGTTCAAATCCAGTCTCAGACATTAGCTATGCTACCTTGGGCAAGTCACTTAACCCTATTTGCCTCAGTTTCCTCAACTGTAAAATGAGCTGTAGAAGGAAATGTTATAGATGTAATACTTTGTCAAGAAAAACCCAAGGGGGTCACAAAGAGTCAAACACAACAACAATAGGGCCTCCAGAGTAAATCCAACCCCTCTTTTATACCATATATCCTTTTAGAGATTTAAAGATTGCTATGATATCTCCCTTAAGACAAAAATATCATTATATGATAACAGTTGATTATCTTATTATCAGATCCCTCGTCCTTGTTCACTGTCCTGCTCACTCTCCTTCATAAACTCTAGCACAACAATGTCCTTCCTGAAACGGGGCACCTATAAGGGAACCCACTTTTACAGATGCAGTCTGACTGGGACAAAATGCAGCAGGAATACTACCTTTCTTGTTCTAGACACTGTCTAAGATGGTTGATCTTTTTTTGAATCCATGTAATGTTGTTGATTCATGCTGAGCCTGCAATGCATTAAAACCACCAGACCTTGTTCCCAAAAGTTATCGTTCAACCACAAATCTACCATGTTGTACTTTTGAAATTGTTTGAATACAAATGTAAAAAGAAGTTGGATTTATCCATATTATATTCCATTCTATTAGATTCAGCCTGATAAACATGTTATTTATATCTTTATCTGAGTCCAGGGGTAGGGAACCCGTGGCTTCAAGGCCATGTGTGGCCTTGTAGGTCCTCAAGTGCAGCTTTTTGACTGAGTCCAAGTTCTACAGAACAAATCCTTTTATTAAGAGGATTTATTCTGTGAAGTTTGGATTCAGTCAAAGGACGACACTTGAGGACCAAGAGGGCCACATGTGGCCTCGAGGCTACAGGTTCTGGCCTCTGGCCTAGTCAATGATTAAAAATTAAATCTCGGGGCAGCTAGGTGGTGCAGTGAGTAGAGCACCAGCCCTGGAGTCAGGAGGACCTGAGTTCAAATCCGACCTCAGATACTTGATACACTTACTAGCTGTGTGACCTTGGGCAAGTCACTTAACCCCAACTGCCCTGCCTTCTCCCCTGCAAAAAAAAAAAAAATCTCACAGGGCCAAGGAGACATCTCTGAGGCACTCTACCAGAGACTTTACTACATTTTAATATTAACTCAATACCCTCTGGCTTCAATAATTCAACTCTTTCCCAATTTAACTAATTCTGTAATCCACTAACCCACATGTCTCTATAACAAGGATAATTTGAGAAATTTTAGCAAATGCTTTGTAGAAATCTAAATTAACTTATAGTATTATATCTATAACATTCCCCCTAATTTATCAGTCAGTAACAATTTTTAAAAAGGAATGGAGTTAATTTTGTATCACCTGTTCTTTATGAAGATAAGCTATCTGAAGTGATCACCATTTCCTCTTCTAAATGCCAGCAAAGTATCCTTTTAACAACTTATTTTAGAAGTTTCCCCCCTTTCAAAGTCAAATTCACAAGTCAATAGTCTGAAGATTCCCCCATTCTTTTTTCAAATGGGCACAATTATCCATCTCCAGTCCTGTGGCATCCCTCCCATTTTCCATGATTTTTCAACAATCACCACTTACACTAGGTCATTTGGTTGAGTTATCAATACAACTGCTTAAGAAAATGGGTTTTCTGGGAATGGGATTAGGATTTCTGGACCACAACTTAAATATAGAAATGGTATGTTCTTCCTGCCCAAGGATAAAGTGGACCTAACAAGGGCTAGTAAAGAAGTCTTCGTCTGGAACCTTGAAAATATAATCTAAAAGAATTTAAACCTTAAGGGAAGGGATAGAGAGAAAACTACCCATGTCTATCCACCAAGCAAGATACCATAGAGCCTAAGAATGACACTGGAAGGCTAACAATTGATATACAGAAATTTGGAGAAGACACAGTCCAAGAAAGAAGCCCATAAAAACCCCATGGCCTCAAATATCTGTAATTGCACAAAATATAGGCAGCAAACAAAATGTATACGCTAGAGTTCCTAAACCAAGGAGGCAAATTTGACCATGGAACCAGAGCAGCAGAGTAGGGTGGAGAGTATTTGGGTAGAGATCAACAGAGGTAGAAAATAAGCAATGATGCCATCAAAGTATACTATAGACCCCTTAGAAAAAGGAACTAGTTTATAAAGGAGTTGGAGAAACAGTTCAAAAGCCTGACACAGAGACACAATATACAGTAGCAGTGATAATGGTCTTTAATTACACTTGTGTATTCTAGAGCTCTCTTTCTGCCAAAAAAAAAAAGTAGTTAATTTCTTAACTTGCTTTAATGATCATTTCATCTTTCAAGAGGTGGAAGAACAAAAGGAATATTTCTTTTCCTCATAGGATTTTTAACAGTGAGAAAAATTCATTGCTGAGTTGGAGAGGAAGAGTAATATGATGAGCCCTTAGAGTCTCTGAAAGCAAAGGTGAAAAAAGTCAGGCAGAGTCTGACATGAACTTTAAACTCTGGAAAAGCAAATTTCCAAGGTTCAGAAGATAGGTAGGATCTCATCAACTAAAATTCCTACAGATGAAGTCAAGCATGGAGGGATGGAAAATTCCCAAGACCAGAACACTGTGCTAAAACTAACAACATAAAATTTAATATGAAGTCAAAGTTTTAAATTTAAACAATTAAAACAATTAATTCATAAGTCAAGATAAGAGAAACATAATTAGGCAGCAACTAGAAAAAGAGCTGGGAGTTTTAGTGGCTTGGAAGAGTGTGTTTAGCAGCTATTTTAACCTTGGGCTGCATTAAGACAAGTATATCTCTCAGGAATAAGGAGGGGATTGTCTTTCGGTTCTCTGACCTTTTGTCAGACCACATCTAACATGTTGCATTCAGTTTTAGAACCACATTTTTGGAAGGGCATTGAGAACATCCAGTAAAAGTCAAAACGGAGAGTAAACAGCCATATGTGCATGGCTGATTGATTGAAAGTATTGGGGGTCCTTATCCTGGAAATGACTCAGAAGAGACATGAAAGGTATCTTCAAGAATATAAAAGGCTGTAACTTTGGGCTGCTAAGAGCCAGGCTAGGAGTCAGGAAGACTCATCTTCTTTAGTTCAAATCTGTCCTCAGGCACTAACTAGTTGCGTGACCCTGGGCAAGTCACTTACCTAATCTGTAAAGTGAGCTGGAAAACCCCAAATGGAGTCATAAAGAGTCAGACAACTGAAATTACTGAATAGCAATAACTTGGACGAATTAAAATTCTGTTTCGTTCTAGAGGGCAAGACTAAAAGCAATGAGTAGAAATTTCAAAGAGGCAAATTTGGTTTTGTGACATGTGAAAAGACATAGGAGACATAATTTCTGGCTAATTAGCGATCCTTTTATTAATTTTGGTTAGCAAATAATTAATAAAAGAGGTCAGAGGGACTCTCAGGGACCAAAAACAAATCATGGAAAACCCTCAAGGCTTCTATCTCCTTGGAAAAGGGAGATGGAACAATAGAGAGAAATCAACTCTGACAATTAATGAGAGAACAAATATTATAATGAGGTGGGCCTAGTCTAATTATGCACATGATCATGAGAGACTCATCTCAAGCCAGGCCACTCCCACCTCAGGCAATCCATACAAAAGGATCTAGCCTCTACCCAACCAAGAATAATTGTGGGGTGAGAATTCTACCCAGATAAGATGGTCTGGCTGTGGTGAATTCTTTAGGCAGGGTCAGAGATGCCTTTGAGAGGCTGGACTTTGAATGAGGACAGGACAGGACAGGACAGGGCAGGACAGGAAAGGAAAGGAAAGAAACCTGGATTACCTCCCCACCCCCCACCCCCATTAATTGTTTATTATATCAGTTTTATATTAGGAAAAATTTCAAGAAAATTGAAGCTATCCAAAAATAGAATGAACTACTTCAGGAGGCAGTGTTCATGAAGAAGATATATTCAGTGGAGATATTATGGCTTGACTCTATCCTGGATATGGGTTAGAAGGCTGTTGAGCATTTCTCTGAAATGCTGTGATACTGCGATCCCTTGATGACCTCAGTGAAGCTGGGTAGGATCTCTCTGACCATTCCTTTAATTAGCTTGCATTTGGGTCCCCTTGTCTAAAGATAATTCTCCTTTACAGAAAAAAAAACCCAGGGTTCTGCTTTCATTCTGTCAGCCACCGCTATCATCTTCTCCATTCCAAGCAGCTGTTTCTGTTCTGCTCTTTTTTTGACATTCCTTTGGCTCTAACATAGCTCCTTTAAAAGCCTGTGCTGCTGGTTCATTGACAACCTCTGTTCATTACGATCTTTAGTACTCCTAATGAGCCTTTTTACTCATCCTCAGTTCTCTGGTATCTCTTAATGCTAATATCTTCCCTCTGAGATTATCGCCAGTTTATCCTGTGTTTTCTTGCTTGTACGTGGTTGTTGGAGTGTTGTCGCCTCCAGCCCGTTACAGCTCCCTGAGAGAAGGCAAGGTTTTTGCCCTTTTTTGTCTCCTCACCACCCTGCACAGTTCCTTGGCACATAATAAGCAACTTTAAAATGCTTCATTTTATGGTTGTCGTGAATTGGGACGTACATTTGATTTCTGTGTCCTGGTGCAGAAGAGTATTTCATGAGTAAAAGAACACCAGAAGCTGATGAGGTTTTAGATTGTGGGGGTCCCCTTGAACTCCCCTTGAATCTTCCCACTAGATGAGGTGTTTTGCCTGAGGCCATAAGCCTTTCATTATTGCTAGGCCCAAATCTCTTAGGCTAGGTTACTCTAACCTAGCCTAGCCCTCCATTGTCTGGCTAGTTTCCACCCTTGATCCTTTCAAAGTGTCTAAGCCCAAATCTGTTACCCTTAAACTAGCCTAGCCCTACATTGTCTGTTATCTCCAGGTAGCCTTCAGCTACTTCCCTCCCTTGATCTCATTCCCTTGGTTCCTGGGGTCTGACCTCATCCCAGTCCCATCAAGCTCCTCCTCAGACTCCTCCTCAAGACCCTTCCCAAATCCCTCCTCCCATCACCCCAGGACCACCCTGGATCCCTCCCACGATCTTTGTGTATATAAGTTTCATCTTGCCCCCATGAAGGTGCTCAGATTCTGTCTACCTCAGACGGAATCTGGCCCACTGGTGAAAACGAGCATCACAAAGGGTGAGATTTCTTAAGACAACCCATTATGGCGAACCTGTGATAAACTTCATCTCTCTTTGGCTGTGAGAAGGCTTGAGTAGAATTCTTTCCAGCAGGACCTGGCATGTTGGTATTTTGGGATCTTGAGCACCCCTAAAAACATATAGTTCCCTGACCTCTTCAAAGCCAGTGACTGATACCTGTGTCCAGAATTCAACTAGGGAATGAGTTTTCCACTTTTTGTAAGAAGACTGTAAACTATGTAAGGTTAGGAATTATTTCTTTAACTTTTATATCCACTACCATATTGCTCCTCATAAAGCAGAATCTCAATAAATGTTGTTCACTGCCTGGTTCTCAAGACATTATATTAATAATGATGAGAACTAATGGATTATAACTCAGACTTCCTCAGGCAAAGTTAATGAGACTCCATTAAAATTCTGGACAGCCGGATGCTAGTTTCTTCTCTGGGGTAATTAGTGATTTTTCAGAGTGTACTGTTGGGAAAAATTCATAGATTCATGAGAATGTATTCTTTTATACGATGTTTGTGAAGGTCGAATGAGGGGAAAAAATTGGGAAATATGTGTTTTCCCACTAGCTGACATGGTGGGAAAAGAGAACCAGTGCTTCAAAAAAAAAATTAAATGGATTACTTTTTATTTTTAAACTAGCATTTCTGAAAAATCCTTTAATGCCTTTTTAAGATAAGGAGCACTTAATAAGGGAAAGGAGAAAAAAAGAGAAAAGAGAAAAAGCAAAGAAAGGAGATTCTTTCCCAATAGCAAAAAAGTTACTGTAAAATTTGCTTTAAAATTTCAGAAGTTCTCAGTACTTTCTGAATTCTTGGCCACACAATAATTTTTTTTTTTAAATGAGATGTTCTTTCTCTTTGTGGGAGCCCTCATTTGGAACTCTAGGATGGTCAGTTTACGACTGATTTTCAAAATACCGAATGATAATAATGACAACTCTCATTATAATGGACTTCACTTACAAGTATGAATCTTGCACTACAAGAATCCTTTTCCAAAATGTGGCTAAAAAAATAAAATCTAGTGACAACTGTTTTGAATGGGAATCCCAGAATCCTGATAATGGTTCATTTTCAGTCCTGTTCATTCAAAACAGCCAGAGAATGATTAGATTAACAAGTAGAACCCTGAGTAGATTCACCTCACTAATAATCTTATGAGTATGGCATTTGATGCACGTGCAGAGAACTATAACTGTATCCCTGCGGCTGACTGTCTGAATCACAGAAGATGAAGGGGGTAGGACAAGAAATGCATTAATTCAGTAGGTGCATTCTAGCTACAATGATTGGCCCCAATCCATTGAGAACTGGAAGAAACCTGAGAAGTCATATAGTCAAGCCACATCGTTTTACAGATGAATAAATTGAGTCCCAGAGAGGTAAAGACTTGCTCAAAGACACATAAATAATAATTGCCAGAGACAGAATCTGAACCCAGGCTCTCTGATTCCAAAATCGATGATCTTTCCAATGTACCATGCTGAGTAAAATCCTTATCACCCAGGTCCTTCATCAATATCTGATATGCAAAACAGTTCCAAGACTATTCTCTTTACTTTCACATATGAAAATCAACAAATCAATATGCATTTATTAAGCACCTACTGTCTAGCAGTGTGCTAAGCACTAAGAAATGATGAATATGATAAATACAGAGAAGCATGGGAAGATTTATATATATATATATATATACATATATATATATATATATGTGTGTGTGTGTGTGTGTGTGTACTGATGCAAAATGAAGTATGCAAAACCAGGAAAATCACATGTACAATTACTACAACAATGGGGGAAAAAAGAAAAGCCAAACTGAATGCTATGAAATTATAGTGATCGAGTTTGATCCCCAAAAAGAGATGTGAACATACTTCCTTTTGCTTCTTGGCTGAATTGAGAGACCACAGATGTGAAACATTTCATGACGTGGGTAAATTTGGCTGAATTTTTTTTCTTTAACTTTTTAAATTATTTATTATAAAGGGTAGTTCTTTAGAGCAGAGGACAAGATGGGATGGGAAAATGTAGGTAATGTAAAAACAAAACATTAATGCAAATTTTTAAAAAAATTTTAAGAGATCATAATTTGGTACAAATAGATTGTTTAGGAAAAAGTGTCTTCAGAGGTAGTCTGAATGGCTTTCCCACAGAAGCAAAAAGACAATTATTTTGGTTCAAAAGAGAATTAAGCTTAAATATATGTTTGAGCATAATATTGTAGCATCATAGCTGGAAGGGATCATGAAGGGTGTCTGGTCCAATCTCCTCATTTTACAGACAGAAAATGGAGGCCCAGAGTAGTTAAGTAACTTGTCACTTTTTTGTATGGATGTTCCTTAAACTCAAAGTGAGCACCAAGTTTTCCTCATATCTCACCTACTCCCTAAGGTTGAAAAGCAGAGGAACTTTGAAACTCGCCTGACTTTGTTAGGATCTTAGCAGACTATTTAAGGCACTAAAATAATTTATGGAATAATACCCATAGGACCGAAAGAAATTAATCAGATACCAAAGTTCTCTAACTCAGCTTTGTCAGCAGCCCAGATGGCTAGAACATGATAACGGGAAATAATAACTCAGATTCAAAGGATCTGTTCACTTCTACAAAGAAAACCTCCATTATGTGACCTACGACCACGCCACTAAGTTCAAACCAACCACTACATGAATACACGTCACCGGTCAGAAGAAGGACAGAGCATGAATGTGGATATTTGATCTCCTATCTATCATTACCACCAGAAAAATTACTTACTGAAAATAATGTGATGAATCCCCTTCATTTATGTAGTGATACAAACACACCTACAACACACACACACACACACACACACATACACACACACACACACACACACACACTCCTTTACCCTCACTCCCTCTTCCCTCCATGGTCCTAAGATAGAGGTATAGAACAGATTGGATGCTTTACAATGTAAAGATTTTATTAGGTTTTACTCCACATTTTGCATGTACCCACCAAGGAAGCAAACGCAAATGAAGCCCAACTCAACTAGAATAATCATCACAGAGACTTTACATTAAAACCCACTCGTGTGTACACCCATACTCTCCCTCTTCCTTGCCTCTGCCTCATACCTGTATCTCAACTACCATTAATAGCTCCTTTTTCTCATACTATGAACTAAAGGTCTGATTGGTGGGCAAACTTCCTAATCCCATCCCAATACTAAAACCCATCTAGTCCCAAGGTTCTTATCCTATTCCCACACTTACACCTGGTGAATGTCTGAGGCCCTGGGAATAGCTGGCAAATAATTTAAAGAACATTAGCGTTGCTTTGGTGTCTTTTTTTCTGACTAGTTATTTGAAATACTCTCAAGATCACAGTTTATAGGGCTCTACAATTCTTGGAGTTCCAATAAAGAAGGGTTTTTTGTTTTGTTTTTGAAAGGAGGACCTTTGGGCAAAGTTTTATTTGGGGACTAGAATTTAAAATCTCTTCCTGGGATACAAAATAAGACTTCTGCCCAGGAAACTGCGGAAAGGTTTACAAGTAGAACTTTTGAGAAAAATTGTCTGAACTTTTTTTGTTTTGGAAGATAAAGGTAAAAATAAAACAAAGGAATAGAGGCATTTATGAAAATGGTACCATGGTGAAAAGGGTTCTTTTTTTTTTAAGTTTTTGAAGAAACATAGTTCAAAGATATGTCAGACATAGAAGAAACCAAAGAGTTATAAGGTCCCTTTCTGCTCAATATCCTGTGAGCTCCACAACCTAGTTCAATCTCTATTTTGAAAATAAGGAAACGGAGGCTTAGATTCCTTCTCTTGGTAACACTGAGGAATCACACAAAGCACACCCACTTTAGAGTTGGTTTTTTTAATTCCACAACAGGCTCCCCAAATACCTGAAGACACTTAGATATCTAAGGATAGCCTTATTTAAAAGGAAACACCAGGAGAAAGAAACACTGATTATCAGATCTGGAAAGGACCTTAGAGATGATTGACTTCATTATTTCACAGACAAAGAAAGTGAAGCCCCAAATGCTGATGATTTGGCCACCACTAATGACACTGGCAGTTTGTATCTGAGGCAAGATTCAAACCCAAGTCTCCTAACTCATAACCCAAGTCTTCTAGAGTAATACGGTGTTTTCTCCCCTCAGTCATGCTATCTCAGTTTCAGTGACTTTAATTTGAGTGTAGAATGTTTAAAATGTAAAAGCAAAGAAATACATTATCACCCACTTAGCTCCAAAAGGAGAGGTTTCTTTGTTGGAAATTTCATATTGGGTAAAAATATTTTTTTCACTCACTCCATTCATTCATTCATTTATTTATTTAACAGTAAATTCCTGGTCTTAGACAAAAGGGGGTCATGCAGGGAGTTGGAAATAATATCACAAATGCAGCTGTGGCCTAAGTCATTATATAATTTTCACTCCAGAAATTGCTTTCTACTTGACATAGTTACTCCACTGGTCAACACAGTCGCTGGCAAGTTAAATACAATAAGGTAAAACAACTGAAATCTCCTGGAAGTTCACATTCTAGTTCTTCATTGGACCAGTGAATGCACAATCTTATATTTAAGGATGCTCGTGGAAGGGCTTCTCAGATGAGAAACGGGGCTCTTTAAGGGAAGGGCATACAACACAAGATGGAAACATTTAACCAAGAAAAACAAACTGATTCTGTGGATCTCATGCAAAATAATTATACTTAATTGGGCGATCTTATTTGAAAAATCCACATTAAAAGGATGGGGGTGAGGAGAGAAGAATACCTATGTCTAAGTGTCTTTGAAACAAAGATTTAGCTGAGCAGAATGTCAGGATTCATTTAAGAAATCACAGCTGCATAAACAAAGTTTATTCACTACATGAAGAGAATTTATAGCATTTGTCACAAAAAAGTAAACACTTTAGAGGCTCTGTTTGTGACACGGTGTTGTTCTTCATGATATTTTGAGCCAAAAGGCACAGTAGATCAATGGAAGAACATTTCTCACGATATTTGGGGGTAGCAAGTACTTTTGAACTTCAAATGTTTCTCACTTTGAAAGGGAACCTGACATTTAGACGACACCCACACTACCCAGGGGAATACTTGTCATGTTGGGGGCTGGTGATGTCCCCAGAATGGTGATGCTCTGTGGGGCCATCCTCATCCCAAATTCTCTGGCCTGTTTTCTAAAAGAGAGGATAGTCTCCTGTTACACCACTGAGATAAAAGAAAAGGCTGAATTTTCCAAAGAATATCGGTAGCCTAGATGCTGGTTCTCAGAACTGCTCTGTCTCAGGTCAGAGTATTTTGGACCTGCATTAACCACAGAGATCTCTTCCCTCCAAGGACCCTGAAAAGTAAGATACTTCATCATTAGCCACAGTCCCCCAGTCCTACAAGTATTATCAAAGGGGTAGGAAGGAGGATGAAGGGAGAAAAGAGAGAATTCAAACAGCGTAAGCTTTTTAGTTTATTTGAATGTTTCGGCAAAATTTACATTAAATATCCCAAGAGATTCTTAAATCGCTAAAGCCCGGTGGAATTTCAAAGAGCTTAATAATGTTTTCTTTTTAATGACCTTGACCCTAGAATTTCATTCTGTAAAAGAGTATTAGGGAAAGAAAGGTTCTGGAAATTTTCAGTACAAACGAATGGTGCCAAGAAAAGGATGCTATCAAGTTATTTTAAAAAAATTAAATGTTCTCCAATGGTGGGGATGGGAGGGTGTCACTAATTATGACATAGATTCAACCTCTGTTTTGGAATTTCAGACTGCTCTGGTTGAAGACGAAGTGAGACCGTGGCCATGCCTACCTACCTGATATCAGTCAATGGAGCAATCAATCAACAAGTATTTATTAATCTCCTACTATGTGTCAGTCTTTCCGTCTGTCTTTCTGTGTACCCACACACACACACACACGCACACTCACAGTATATACACATATAATATGCACAGATTATATGTACATACATATGTGTATGTACATATACACATAGAATTAAAGCAATGACTATTCTTAATGAGCTTACATTCTATCAAAGGAGAAAAAAGTACACATATATAGCATGAATACAAAGTTAATAAATGCAAATACACACAAAGTAATTAAATCTAACGTAGCTTGGGAAGGTAGACGATAATTGTTGGGGAAATCAGCTCATAGGCTTCACAGGTCATACAATCATAGATCTAGAGCTGAAAGGGCCTCAGACGTCATCTAATACAGTTGCTCCCTTTTTACAGAATAGGGAAACTGAGGCCCAGCCTTCTGCAAATTGCCCAAAATCACACAGGTGGTAATTCTCAGGTATACAACTGGATTGCCCAAATCCTCTGACTACAGAGACAGTGTTCCTTAGGCTAAACTATGCGACCCCCTCAAAATCTAGACATTACTCAATCCAATATAGTAAAATGCATTAAGCACCTACCGTGTATACTGCACTGGGCTCAAGGCTGGGGATCCAAAGAAAAAGCCTCCCCCTCAGGTGTTTACAGTCTAATAGAGGCCAGTCTAGCCAAGAGTCCCAGCCAGGGAGTGACGTCTAGGGAAGGCGGCCTGATGGATGAGATGGGGGCAAGTGTGGTGAAACTCAAACCCAAGGTATTAATTCTATTTTTTTTAACTTTTCAAAAATGTATTTTATTTTCAATTCACAGAACAGAATGAGCATTTCCATAACAGTACAATGAAAAAAAGGATGAGGGTAGCACAGGCCGTATGTGTCAAAGGGAACACTTAAACTGAAGTCTTCTTGACTTAACAGGCTATGCCAGACTGCCTCCTCATACGGTATTTATGAAGCACCTACATTGAACTGAAATTAAATTATCCAGAGAGCTGTGGTGGTGTTTTTTCAACCTGAATGACAACTTAGAATATTTAAGCTGCTGGCTTATGTGAAATTCTCTCTCAGAGCAGAGAATCTCATTGAATTCTGGAGTTGGAAGCAGCCTTTGAGTTTGCTGGGTCCAACAATCTCATTTGGTAGAGAAGAAAAATAAGATCCACACAAGGGAAAGTGACTTGCCTAAGGTCACAAAGCTATTCACTGAAAAGGCCAGGGCTAAATCTTCTAAGCCTTGAGATTCTCAGATAAGTGATTATTTCTTAGAGTCAGTTGTTTCTAAACAAGGTTAGATTTGTCTACCAATGGTCTTAGATAGAGAATGATCAGAGAATTATAGCTGAAAAGGATTCCATAGGTCATCCAATCCAACCCTTCATTTTATGGATAACGAAGCTGAGAGAGGGAAGGTGGTACGCACAAGAACAGAATCTGAACTCAGACCCTTTAACTACAAAGTCAGAACTCCTTCTATTCCACTCTCCCCCATAAGGACACACTGAAAGCTGCTTCTCATCTGGCAGGTTTTGTTTTTTCCCCCCACATATACTGGGAATATGACTGTAAGAAAAGGAGAAAGGGGGCTGCGTTCAATGATTTTTAAGTTCACAGACCCCATCCCAAAAAGATACAATCAATAGATAGATAAATAGACATATGTGCATAGATAAATATATATGTTGTTGTTCAGTCATTTCGGTCATGTCTGACTCTTCCTGACCCCATTTGAGGTTTTCTTGGCAGAGATACTGGAATGGTTTGTCATTTCCTTCTCCAGCTCATTTTACAGATGAGAAAATTGAGGTAAATAGGGTTAAGTGACTTGCCCAAGGTCACTCAGCTACTAAGTGTCTGTGGCCAGATTTGAATTTAGAAAGATGAGTCTTCCTTATTTCAGGTCTGGTACTCTATCCACATTGCCACCTAGTTGAGAGAGGCAGAGACAGAAAGAGGGAGAGGGAGAGAGAGAGAGACAGAGACAGAGCAGTGGAGAGATATGTGCGAATACATATGTGTGTGTGTGTACACGTACATATATATACATATATATATACACACACACACACATGTATACACACACACAGTGGTTTTCTGAGATGCTACTGCTATTCAAAGATAAATTCTCACCACTGGAAGAGTGAGAAGTAGAGAATAGAAGGAAAAAGGAAACTGAAAAGGTCAGTCTAGGGACCAGTAACGTTTTCATAAGGAATACATGAAAAATTACTTATTAAGACCCTCTCTGCACATCACCCTCCTAGACAGTCTAGAGAGCACTGTGCAGATACACTATTGACCCTTCCAGAGTAGGTTTTCTTTCATGTGGTTCCTTTTATGATATCAGCAAAGCTATAATGATAAGATGGGGGAGAAGACTGATGGAAGCATCCAAGCACTGTTAGTATGGCCCAAAAAAAAACCATGCTCTGAAAATCACTCATAATCAAATTATGAAATTTAACTTGTTCCTACCTACAGTCTCCTCTCAGTTACTTGGAGGGACCAGAAAACGTTTGAGCTGATAAAGTATCTCAAATGTCTCACATGAAATACTGCAAATGAAATTCTTCTTGGTATGAAAATGGACATGTAAAGGTCCAGTTGAGAGATGAATGCAGAAACTAAATGGTTTCGCAAGTTATTTAAAACATTTTCCAGTGGAAATATCATAGACAGTTGCTCTTATTATGTAAAGCACCGCTCATTCTTATTCTTATTCTCATTACTTTTATTCCATAAATATCAAAATGATTCAGCGTGACAGATGTGTAATTCAGAATCCACACTGAAGATGGGTTTGTATGTGTTTCACCCCTTTATGCTTTTCCTGCTCCCAACTCCTACCGCTTTTGGTGGAGAGTCTGGGGATAAAAGCTGGAAACAACTTAGCAAAGAGGTCACTGGGGGAAGAAGAAGCTGTCTAATCCATCCTTGAATAATCAGGAATTAAATCCCCTATAAGTGAATTTCATTTCCCCCATATGACAAGTATAGCTACAATGCAGGTTGATTGTAAAAAGGATTTGTAAAGTAGTTCTTAACTGGGTGTTCTAGAACAATGGGGAAAAATAAATAATTTAGTGCCATCGAAGGCTAAGGCTCAGACTGTTCTGTAAGCTCAGTTGGTCTTGGGAAGTAGGTTTCCATTGTTTCCACTATGGTCTATGAAAACTATACCCTCCCTCGACACTGTCCATCTCCTATAATACACTTATCCTGTGTTAATTTCACAATCTTTTTTTCCTTGTTTGGTTTGAAATAGGGATCCCAGTAAATATTTCCCCACACAAAATAGGAACCTTCGTCATGTCTTTTTGTAGGAAACTCCATAAAAGTATATTTAAAGTTATCCAAAAACCAATAATCCACATTAAAGCTTCCAATTTTTTTCCAAAAAAGGGAAAAAAACTTTTTGAAAGTATTTCTTTTATATGTATATATCATATATAGATTATATATTATAATAATATATTCTTTAAATTGGAACAGAACTACTGTATGTGAATTTTCTTCATATTAGAACATACCTGGTAGAGGACCTTATAAGCCATGTTTCAGACCCTCAAAACATTTCATAGTTCAGTTGTGAGCACCAGGAATATGCTTTATAAGGGAAAAGGCTGATGCTGCCTTTATTCTAGCTAAGTCAGTGTCACCGCTATAATATTTTAAGGGGTCTCTTGTGAACATGAAATATGGGAAATCACTTAAAAGGACAAAGTCACATTTGGAAACACTGAGATCATGATGTGTGCAATATTACTTGGGAAAGAGAAAATTCACATGTGGAAATGCACTCTACCGAACCAAGGTAAAAGAGAACTATCATTTATATTTTCATTCATATAGTTTCAAAACAGGATTTTGCAGAAATCGTTTTTGTGCCATGGAATGATTAAATGGAGGGATCATAGATCATGTCATAGAACTAAACCCCTTCAATTTACAGATGAAGACACCGAGGCCCACAGAGAACCTAAGTGGAAGAGCTAGGTCCCTTACCAAAGTTTTCTAATTCCAAATCTGGGTCTGTTTGCACTCTGCGACACCTCATTTGGCAGGAGTATTTACCCTTCTCTTTGCTTATCCACCTCAGCCAAAGGTACATTCAAAGTGGTAACTAGCAGAAAGTCTAACTGGGGTATATTTGTTCTGGGTAGCCTACAGCAGTAACCCAGCACTGTGTGAAGCAGCAGATGGGGGCAGTTATATCCCAGACCTCCACAGGACTGTGAGATGAAGCATCATATAAACAGCACTGACTCCAAGGAGGAAATAGAGCTGCCTCAGAGAGGAAAGGCTTCTCTCATCCCCACTCCTTGAATGTTTGTGGCTAGGGATAAAGCCCAACATTCTTCCCATTAGTTACAGGAATCCCAACTTTGAAGAAAATAAAGATAAATGAGGGTTCTTCCCACCTCCTTTCCCTTTCCTTCCCTTCCCTTCCCATTCCCAGTCTCGTTTCAATACAGACCCAAGACCTAAGATAAAAGAGACCTAGTCTGATAGACCAGAAGGAGGTTGGGTTCATTCAAGAGGCAAATCCATGACTGCTCTGGCAGTTTGTCAACAAAAGAGAAGTTTTCAAAACTTGTCAGAGCAGTCGTGGAGATAATTATAGCTTTCCCAAACATTTGCCATAGGGATCAACTGCAGTCCAGTTCGACAAGCATCTATTAAGCACCCATCAACTACGATCCAATTTGACAAGCATCGATTAAACACCTACTATGTGAGGGGCACTGTACGAGGAGCTAGGAATATAGAGACTAAGCAAAAAGTAATATCTCTTCAAGGAGCTTACATGGGAAAGGGGAAGAGAGATTCCACTATTTACATAGACAGGTAAATAAAACATATTTTGAGAGTGTACAGAGATCAGCTTGCCTAAAGTTGACACAGTTGGTTTGAGCAGGAGCTCAAACTCAGCCGTACTCTACTCTTAAATCCCAGACTTTTTCTACTCTAATTGTGAAGTTATCAGGCTTTTCCTAAGCTAGTGTTTCGGTCTCCAGTGGTTCACTGCTCCCCCAACAGATTCTCTGTCTCACCCACCAGTTTGCCATTGGGGAGAAAAAAAATTTTTAATTATTTCAATTTTTAAAAGTCTTACCAAAGGCAAATAATTGGAAATTGAAGGGATGCCCCTCAACTGAGGACTGGCTGAACAAATTGTGGTATATGATTCTGATGGAGTATTTATCATGCTATAATGAATGACAAGCAGGATTATTTCAGAAAAACCTGGGAAGGCTTATATGAACTGACACCAAATGAAATGAACAGAACCAGGAGAACATTACGCATAGAAACAGCAATATTACAGAATGAGCAACTGTGAATGATTCTCAGCAATACAGTGATCCCATACAATTCCAAAGGACATAAGATGAAAAAGGTTATCTGCCTCCAGAAAAAGAATTGATGGAGTCTAAATGCAAATTGAAGCATACTTTTTTTAAATTTTCTATATTTTGGGGGAAGGGGGGGTTGTTCTGCTTTCTTTTGAAACATGGCTAATATAAATATGTTCTGCATGACTTCACATGTATAATCTATATCAAATGGCTTGCCTTCTCAAGAAGGGGGAGGGGCAAGGAGGGAGGGAGAGAATTTAGAACTCAAAATTTTAGAAAGCAAATATTAAAAATTGTTTTTACATGTAACTGAGAAAAAATAATTCAAAAAACAAAAAGGTGATAAAGGAACATAAGCAGGGCAGTTTTGTGACTTCCATGATAAATATAATATGCAGAAATTCAGTTTCATATACAATCTGATTTTTTGTTCGATTCTTATATAATGAAATGTTCATATTTATTCACAAAAGCTAAATTTACAATTAAAAGAAAATTTAAATAAAAGGGGGAAAAAAGAGTCTTACCAGAATGAATTGGAACTGATTTCAACAAATCCATTCGATGCAGCTTGAGTCCTCTCTTCTCCCAAACTGTTTCCCACAGAAGCCAGAAGTCATAACTAGATAGTTGGTCTGAAAAAGCCCTGAGGATTTTAGTGAACTGCACGAAATCATCGGAGAGATACAGCAGTCAAAACAAAACAAATAAACAATCTTCAGCTGCATTAAAAGAGGCATTGCTTCTAGGAACAAGAAGGTGATGGTACCGCAGTAACCTGTCCTAGGCAGACCCCTTATGGAGTACTGCTCAGTTCTAAGTGTCCTCTAGGAGAACACTGATAAGCTGGACAACTTCCAGAGAATGGTGGCCAGGAGAGTTAGGGCCTGGAGTACATATCTCATACAGATCAGTTAAAAGAATCTGTCCACCACATGTATAAAAATATTTATAGCAGCTCTTTTTGTGGTGGCCAAGAGCTGGAAATTGAGAGGATGCCCATCAATTGGGGAATGGCTGAACAAGTTGTGGTATACGGAATGTAACAGAACTATGGCGCTATAAGAAATGATGAACAGGCAGACTTTGGAAAAACCTGGGAAGACTGATATGAACTGATGCTGAGTGAAATGAGCAGAACCAGGAGAACATTGTATACAGTAACAACCACACTGTGCGAGGACTAACTTTGATAGACTTGGCTCTTCTCAGCAAGGTTCTAAGACAACTCCAAAAGGCTCATGATGGAAAATGCCATCCACATCCAGAGAAAGAACTGTGGAGTCTGACCGCAGATGGAAGCATACTCTTTGCTCTTTTTAGTTTGTTCCTTCTTTCTTGCAGTTTCTCCCATTGGTTCGAATTCTTGACTAATGTGAAAATGTTTAATATGAGTGTATATGGAAAGCGTATATCAGATGGTACTCCACCATGGGGAAGGGGGAGAGGAGGGAGGGGGAGAAAATTTAGAACTCAAAATCTTATGGAAGTGAAGGTTGAAAACTAATAATAAATATACAAATTTATTTTTTTTTCAAAAACTGGAAACAAAAAAGAATTTGTCCATCTATTCTTGCTGCTCCACTCTATTTATTAAACATTTATTAAGTATCTATAATATTCAGGGCAGCTAGGTGGTACAGCTGATAGAGTGCCCGGCCTAGAGTCAGGAAGGCCTGAGTTCAAATCCAGCCTCAGACACTTAGTTATGTGACCCTGGGCAAGTCACCTTCACCCTGTTTGCCTCAGTTTCCTCATCTAGGGAAAGAAATGGCAAAGCCACTCCAGTATCTTTACCAAGAAAACCTCAGATGGGGTCACAAAGAGTATGACATGACTGAACGACAAAAATAATATTCAGGGCAAGGCGCTAAGTTCTGGGAATAGGAGAACATATGCACGCATACATAAAATTTTATACCTCAAACATGTGTAACTAGAATGCCACTTGGATAAACTTAGTGTGGTAACCGCTGGGAGGACTTTCTTCATCCGAAACTATTCTAAATAACTTCACATATTTTTTGTATTTACTTTTCTGTATGAGCATATTGTACACCCTCCGAACACCCTCTGGCCCCTTAGCGCAGTGCCCGGCACGTAATGGCCATTTAACTGCTTTCTGAGCCGGTACAATATTTGAGGGGTTGCCAAAACCACAGTGCGTTTGTCCCACTTGAAGGGAGTTGTTGTGGGTCATTTAACCCATAAAAGATGTGTCCAAAAGCCTACTGTACTGCTCCAGCCCCCATGCCCTCATCCACTGCAATGTGTCACTTGTGATAATGCAGCGGCAGCCATGGAACACTCTTCTCCCTGCAGAGAACCTGAATAAAAAATCCTCATGCCCTCCTAGCTGGGGTTAGGGAACATCTGTTTGAAGCAGATCTGGCCAGTGCTTTCTCTCCCCTCCATACAATCTGTAGTCTAGCTATTCTGGCCTATTTATTGTTCCTTACATGCAATACTCCATCGCCTATCTCTACGCCTTCATGGAATGAATGAATAAATAAAAAGCATTTATTGAGCATTTTATATGTCCTAGGGCAGCTAGGTGGTACAGTGGATAGAATACCAGGCCTAGAGTCAGGAAGATCTGAGTTCAAATCCAGCCTCGGACACGTACTAGCTGTATAACCCTGGGTAAGTCACTTAACCCTTTTTTGCCTCGGTTTCCTCATCTGTAAAATGAGCTGGAGAAGGAAATGGCGAACTACTCTAGTATCTTTGCCAAGAAAATCCCAAATTGGGGTCACAAAGAGTCGGACACAAATGAAATGACTGAACAGTAACAATTATACGTGCCATGCACTATGCTAAGTGCTGGGGGTACAAAGAAAAACTAAGATAAATCCCTGGCCCCAAAGAGCTTACATTCTAATGGGGCAGGGGAGGGGAAGAGCACTTATGAATGGCAGCCAAGGAAAGGAGTCATCGTCGGGGAAATCACAAAGACAGTGACTGGGACAAGGGTACAGAACAGTGTTTGTTAAGATACACTTCCCAAAGGTGACAACGGTGGTATCACTTTCTCAGAAAAAGAGGGAAGGAGGGAAGAACTGTGTGGCGGTGGGGCAAAAAATGGCTGGGTGACAATGAGGCCTCAAAGTCACAGCGAGTTCAAAGCCTCGTGGCCGAGCTCCTTCCAGGGACGGCTTCTGTTGCTCTGGCTTTGAAGGTGGGCCAATGGCAGCAGCAACACCAGGAAGAAGCCTGCAGAGGACAGGGACCATTTTCACTTTTTCCTTTCTATCACCAGGGCTTAGCACTGTTCCTTAGCGCATTGTAAGAACTTTATAAATGTTTATAAAATATTCTAAATATTATAATTTATATATTTTTTGATAAATATTATAATATATATTTTATTATCTTATAAATATTATAAAATATAAAATATTTTTATAAATATCTATTCCAGCTGTTGATGAGTGGGACTTATTCTAAGATGGCATCATTGAATATTTTTACCGGGTCACTTGCTTACCAAAACCGAAGCTTTGATTATTTAGCAAACTTGATTCTTTACAATGAAACCATTCCAAAAGTGTACAAGAGGAGACAAGTGAACTGTTTGGGAAGATGACCAATACATCCAATGATCCCAGGTCGCTTATTGACACTAATATCCATTCTTTTTGTAAGCGTTCTCATGGCATTGTTCTGTGTTTGTGAATCGTGAATTGCTGACTAAAGTTGTGGGTGACCCAAAGAACAAACCTACCGTAACCAATCTATCGATCAACATGCACGATGCTAAGCACAATCCTAGGTTATCATACTAATATTCTCTGCTGGAGGGGGCACCCAAAATCATCTCCAGAATTCCTTCTGTTCCACTCAGCAGTATGTTATTCCCACAGCAGTTCGATGACGATGCCCTGATAGAAATACTACAGGGAGGTGGAGAGTAGAAATATGGCGATGATATATGCCAGATTTTCCAGGAAAGAAGATTCAATAAAAAAAAAATGTATACTTTCTTTGTGATAGAAAAACCCTTTCTTAAATACGTGCCTTGGTTTGGGATTTGGAAAACATGGTCACCATAAATTAAAAGGAGATAATAAAATATATCTTAGGAACCACATATTTATAGTGACCCTCTAATTAAAACCAGGAATCTCTGAAGCAACTATCTTTTTTTGTCAATTTTTCCTCAGTTGCCTTAATTTATCTAAAATACCATCTTCATCAGTTAAAGAAACTGGTATGATTTGGTTAGCAAAATAACTGGAAGCAAGATGAATTGTAATAATTTTTCCAATCAGTCATATATATATACATACATACATACATACACACACACACACAGAGCCAATGATAGCTTCTCTGACTTGGCCTGTGGGCATCCACCCCCCTAAATGATGAGGCTTGCTTGGTGTGACACTAAGCTTAGGGCTGTGAACACACTTGGCCTGGGAGGCTGTAACATTTTGCAGCAAAATTCAGGGTGGTAAGGAGGATAATGAACATAATCGACTCCAATACATCCCCATTTGCTTTGAAGGCCACAGTACCACTGAATAATGAGGTTGCCCACAGCTTTTCATGGAAAATTCAGCAACTAAACTAAGGGAGAAATAGTGAACTATGCGCTTAATTGAGGGACCTGGAAATGTTCCTGGGGCTGCTGCAAGGATTGTGAAATCCCATAATAAAGTGTCACTGAGGCACCACAGAGGTAATTTAAATTTAAGTTAAGCAGACGAGCGAGTTCAACTGCATCAAAAATATTACTGTCATCGTCTTCCAGGGATTACCAACTAGAAAAGCTGGATGGAAAAGTAGTGTTAAGTCTGTGGCTGCCCACCAGATTCTCGCTAAGGACGGCATTCAGCTGAACTAGGGTTACAGGGGGGATGTATAATTCTAAAAAAGGGATCAAATCACCTCACACTGTATTAACTGAGGTCAATAAATCTCGAATATTGAAGGGCAGATTAAAACCTTGTAACCAAGATTGGGGAAAGTTAATAAAAAGGCATACTGTAATGGTACTAATGGTCTTACCAAATCCAGTAGTCACAAGGCAGCCAAACGAGAGGGACGGAGACACAGACAAAGAGAAAAGGGAGAGAGTGGGTAAAGGAAAGGGAGGGAAGAAGGTCTTACTTTCAACAATTTTGTCTAGGGCCAGTCCATCTCCCTTCCTCCCAGAGAAGGATCTGGAAGCAGTTCAGAGACTCATCAAATTTTTACTCTGGAGGGTACCACAGAGAACATCTATTCCAGCTCCCCTCACATTTTACATTTCCTTCCTCCAGGAAATGAGACCCAAGAAGGAAGACTGCCCTAAGTTGCCGACATCTAGATTTTCAAATAAACAGAAAGCAGAGTTCTGGAGACTGAGTAACATTTAATCTCATGTACAAAACAGAAGTATAATATGAACTTTGGCAACTTAAGAACGGTGAAGAGTTAGGTGACAATAAACCATTTGGGGGCTGCCACAGAAAATCACAGAGCATCTCTCTCGGCCAATCACTGGAGCTGCGATGATAGTATTAAGAAGAAACAAGAAGAATAATTTGTTGAGTTTTTCAGTATTTTTCAATCATCTGAAACTCATTTGGGGTTTTCTTTGGCAAAGATACTGGAGCGGCTTGCCATTTGTTTCTCCAGGTCACTGTACAGATGAGGAAACTGAGGCAAACAGGGCTAAGGGGACTTGCCCAGGGTCATGCAGCTAGTGTCTGAGGCCAGATTTGAACTCAGGGAGAGGTCAAAGTAATAATAGCTAACATTTACACCACACTTACTATGTGCCACCCACTGTGCAGAAAGCTTTACAGTTATTTTCTCATTTGACCCTCACAATGACCCTGGGAGGTAGGTGCTATTTTGATCCGTTTTACAGGTGAGGAAACTGAGGCAAATATTAAGTGACTTGTCCTAGGTCGCACAGCTATTAAGTGTCTGTGGCCGGATTTGAACTCAGGTCTTTCTGATTCCAGGCGCAGCACTGAGTCACTAAGCCAACTAACTGCCCCTAAACAAAAGGGAGAAGTGGTGAGAGAAGGGAACTTAGGCTTTGCCTCAATCAACTAAGAATCACAGGGATACTGAGCAGAGCCTTAAGGCAGGAGATTTTCATGCCCTTTACTGGAGCATAAGTAATTTGATTTATCAATCCCTGAGAAAGTAGGAGAGAACTCAAACAAGGTAACAGGGCAAATCTCCAGCACCTAGTTCTGCCTGTTGGTCAAAGTAGGAGTCAACAGAAGGAAGCAAAATGTAGTCAGGGAATATTCACAATCAACAAATATTTACTATGTCTATATTTGTGCTAGGTACTGCGGGGGAAGAGGAGTCAGATATTTAGCGCTGCAACCTCATATAATAATTAGAGGACAATTAAGCAGAACAAAAAAAAAGGGATCCAAGGGTTTCATAGCTGGAAGAGTCTTAAGACATCGTCGAGGACAATTTCTTTACTGTTAATAATAAAAGCACTTTAAGGTTTTCAAAACACATTACATTATCTCAGTTGATCCTCACAACAATCCCATGAAGGCAGTCCTATTATAATCTCCATTTTACAAAATATAAAACTGAGTCTGAGAAAAGTTAAGTGATTTGCTGTAATGGCAAGGTGGGACTTTTTGCTGTTTCTTCTTTTGGAGTGCTTCTCAGCACTAAGGCAACCAAGTGCCTTTGACTGAGTCTTGTCTTTGTGTGAATCGAGTCTTTGATTGAATCAGGAGTCTTTGATGACCTGCTTCAGTCACAAGAAAGCTAGGTCACGTGAGTTTGAGTCACATGGTTGCAATGCCCTCTGTAGGCTGACCCTGAGGAAGTGTATATATACTCTGAGGTTAGCATTTTGCTTTGGGGCTCACTCATTGGAAGAGTGTTCCTGTGATTTGGCCAGACAGGACTCTGGGTAGCCATTAAGGAGCCCCACCCCAGCTTGGAAAAACCCACATGTAGGTGGTGCTTTTCTCTCTGATAACTATGTATGTATTTCTATGGACAGACAGAAGCCCTGTCTGTTGACTTGTGTTATTTGTTCTGCTTATATAATTTTTGCTTGTAATTTCTGTTTGTGTTTTCTCTGAAGTTCAGGGTGCTGACTTTTTCCCCTGAATTAAGTGAATGATATATGTATGTTTAATTCAAGTGAGATCATAAACCGCTTAAAGTTGCTTTCCTTAGAAAAGCAGATCAAAGAACCTGTGCTAGCAGCCCTCCTGTGTGCTGGTGTTATTGGCTTTATACCTCCACAGCAGCTGCAAGCAGCATGGTTACATTTGCCCAGGGTCACACAATTACTAAGTATCTGGGACAAGGCAAAGAACAAAGTGTTTATTAAGTGCCGACTATGTGCCAGGCACTGTGCTAAGCTATGGAGATACAAATACAAGTAAGAAAATAGTTCTTGTCTCAAGAAGCTTCCATTCTAAGGAAGATAGACAACACATAAAAGGAAGCTGAAAGGGGGAAAGAAGAAGGTATTTATGCAATGCAATGGTGTTGAAATACAGAGAGTCAGAAAAAGAGCCGAGAGGAGAATGAAGGCTGGCCAATCTGGACTTCTCTTCAAAATGGAGGTGTTGGTAGGAAGTCACTAATGGGAGATGGGGACCTGCATGGAAGACAGATGTTCCAGGATGAGGCTACAGGTACTGAGAAAGTTTCAGGATGAGATAACAGTTGAGGCACAGTGAGAAAGTCTGCAAAGTCAGAAGCAAGGCCAGGAAGAATTGGAGCCTAAGTCTTCTTGACTCTTAAGTCTAGTACTCTTGAGGAAGTTAAAGCTTAAGAGTTTGCAATTTGGTCAGGGTCATCAAAATGCCAAGTGTCTGAGCCAGGACTTGAACTTAGGTCTCTGACATCAAACTGCATTACTATGGCTGCAGCACTACTGGTAACAGCCAGAAGCAGGTCTCCAGCAATAGTTCTCTTGCTAAGAGACCTACCTGTGATATTAGAGAAGAGTGGGTAACCTGCAGCCTCAAGGCCACATGTGGCTTTCTAGGTCCTCGGGTGTGGCCTTTTGACTGAGTCCAAGTTTTAGAGAACCAATCCTTTTAAGAGAATTTGTGCTGTAAAGTTTAGATTCAGACAAAGGGCCACACTTAAGGACCTAGACATTAGAGTATTACAGAGACTGGGACATTTATTTGTTCGTGACCATTACATTGCTTTCCTGTGTAACCTCTTGAGCTATATGACTGTCCCACTGCTTGGCTGACTGTCCCTCGGTAAACCAACAATGTTGGCGCAGACAAAACACTGGTAAATGGAGTTTTCATCAATTGTGCTTAAATTCCCAGAGACTCAGAATCACATTTCTACAAAAGACTTTCTCTTTTCCTCCCATCCACATGTTGTCTACGGTACTATGTATTAGAACTATGTAATAACTTACCACTGACAAGTTCAAAATTCACTGAGGCCACAAACTTTCACAACAGAATTCTGACCCCTGTGGCTCCCTACTATTCCAACAAGGACGGTTCTCATTTGTGAGAACCACCTAAGGACTAAGTCACATCCTTTGTGGTGGTCTTAGGATATTAGCAAGGCTGGTACCTCTAGATGGGCCTATCACTATTGTGACTTGGGATTGCTGTACTTGTCTCAGGGGTCCCCACCAGAATAAATCTACCCTTTTCCCCCTTAGCCTTTCCTGGATTCTTCAGCTGCAAATAGTTCCAACACTGGACTTGCACACAAAGAAGAAATAGAAACATACAAATTGCCTATTTCTTCTCTAATCTAATTTCTAGGGTCCAGGAAAATTTGTTTTCCACCAGCTATACTCTGCAGGCATCTTACATTGCTTTTTCTAGAAGGTAAAAAGGAAGCCACGATCATTATCAATGTCACCTTCCAGGCAAGCAGAAGAAATAAACGTTGTCTCTGTGACGGATAACCACTGTCCTTGACAGTCAGTCAGTCTCTCTTTAATTACCACTATTAGCATGGGACAGATCAGAGCTTGTCTTCAAGAACTAAAATGTACAAACCATGTCAGGTCTAGATATCCTTTCCATCAAGCCAACAATTGTGGGAAGTAAATACACCTGGAGAGATGAAGTGAAGGCCCTCCAGGAACAGACAAAGGCCCATACCTTTGGCTTCAGGACAATACTAAGTGAAGCCAAGGCTATGGGAACATGTTTTTGGCTTTTCAGTGGTATTTTGGGATCACTGAGGAGGACCAGAGGATAGCATCATCACTGATGATAAAGACCAACACTGTGCAGTGCTTCCTACTGAGTCCAATGAGTCTGGATGTAATTTGAAACAGGTATCCAAAGAATTTTTGCTCACCTAAGGTAGATTTTTCCAGGAGGGAGGCATGCGAAGTTAAAAAATATATACATATTTAAACCAGGAGGCCAATCTTTTGACTTTGCCAAACTACTCCCACCACCACCCTTTTTTATTCTTTCTCATATGATATGACCCAATTGATGGGAACATGGAGGGTTAGGGATCTATAATGGAAATGAATTTGATGTGAAGAAACGAACAATACAAAAATAATTTTTAAATGACTGCAATAAAAAGAAAATTTAATTAATAAAAAAAATGACACTGGGCTAAAACAAGAAAAGAATGTTGGGGACAGAAAGGCATCTTCTATTGCAGAAACCATCTAATTCAATCTCCTATTACAGAAAAGGAAAGAAACCTAGACAGGGAGAAAAAAATTGGCCAAGATCACATAGTTATCTACACATAATGGTAGAGAGAGGGCTCAAACTCAGGTCTTCTGACTGCAGTAGTGTTTTCCCACTATACCACAGAGCTAATCAAGCCAGATGAGGTAAAGCATCAGTTTATTAGAACACTGTAACTTCCTCTACTCTCTACATATTTAGTTATTTGCACACCGTCCCCACCATTCAAATGTAAACTTCTTGAGGGCAGAGGCTAAATGTGTCTTTCTCTGTTTGTACCTTCAATGTTTAACAAATATTTCCTAATTTGTTGATATTCAGCTCTCCAGCCCTTAGCACATTGCCTGGCATATAGTATGTATTTAATAAATGTTTAGTGAATTAATTCATTGTAGTGGGGAAGAAAGTCTGAAGAGCTAGTCAATAACCATGTCATTCTAGGACTTACAGAGTCTATTTCAACATAAATTAATTTGCTAAAAAGAGTGATGATCAAGTTATTTCAAAAGCTCCAAAAAAGCTTTCAACAAAGTGAAAGAGACCATTATGAGAAATTTTAAAGGCAAATATTTAGGACATCCTCCCTAAACTAGGGGTTCAGGGGATTACTTTTCCAGGAGAAGTTAAAGAAACAAGCATTTATGAAATGCCTACTATGTGCCTGGCACTGTGCTAAGCAGCTTTGTATCTCAATTGATCCTCTCAATAACCCTGGGAGGTAGGTGCTATTATCCCCATTTCACAGCTGGAGAAACCGAGGCAGTGGTTAAGTGACTTTTCCAGGGTCACACAGCTAGTTAAGCATCTGATGCTGGACTTGAACTCAGATCTTCCTGACTCCAGGCCAATCTCTCTATCTTCCGGCCCCATCTATCTCCCTCTAAAGACCATGCCTTGTAGTAAGTAGGAGAGGAAGAGGGAGAGAGGGGAGAGGAAACTAAGTGAGGAAAAAGCCACAGGAAAAACCCAACACTAAGGCACTCCATCTCCTATCTCCTGGTCCCCATGCCTGGAATGCAGTCCCCACCTAACCCTCTATCCTCTTTAGAATGCTCAGGCTTTTTCCAAGACTCCCCTCAGGCACCATCTTCTTACATAACGGCTTTTCTAATCCTCCCAGCTGCTAATACATAGCAGGCACTTAATAAATGCTTATTTGAGCCCACCGCTATGACTTTGTAAAAGCTGTTGAACAATCTTGAGCCTCAGTTTCCCCATATGAAAAACAAGAAGGTAACTGTGGATATCTGAGCTCTAGCTCCATGAGCACTGACTACAGAATGTTGACTCAAAGACATTCTCTTCTCCGCCGTCACCTTTCCTAAATTCTAAAAGAGATCACCACCGGCACTGCTGTGGCTAGAGCTCTGTGTTTTTATTGAATATGGACAAGGACAGCCAACAACTACAAAGCTTTGATATTTGACTTCCTTTAAAGTTATTTTGTTTGTTTTTCCATTTAAATCTCCTTTATGTGGTCTGCTGGGCTGGGGGGAGAAGGGAATGAAAGCAGAAGGCATCCTAAGATGGCAGGTGTCCAAACTGGAAAGAATCTCAGAACACACCAAGTAGGATCCTTATAGGTTAGAGATGAGGAAGAACACGTAGGGTTAAGCCAGGTTTTCTGGCTCCAAATCTGGCAGTTTACCCACCGTACCACTTTGCCTTTGGAACAATGAGGATAAGGGACAGAGGGAGGAAGAAGGCAAAAGTCGGAAGGAAAACTAGCCACACTGAGGAACTGCTGGGTCTAGTCCAGTCTAGTCCTGCTCACTTGAAACAGACCTTAGAGGAGGTTCCATGAAGTACGAGTGATCAGGGACCTGGGATTTCCTTGCTGTGGAAACTCCTTCCACAAAAGCACATCATAACCTAAGACTTTTTAGTTGCCTGACACTCAAGGTCTATGACTTGCCCACGGACACAAGCTAGTTAAGTGGCAGAGACGGTACAGGAACCCAGGCCTTTCTCAGCACACATCCAGAACTCTATTCCTTAGGCTACATTGCCAAAAGGCACTAACCAATTGACACCGTTCGATCCCACCAACCCAAGAAGGGGGCGATCATCACTTGAATGGAACTCTTTCTCAAAGAACTCAGAATTTGAGCATCTGTACATCTCCAAAAGACTTGTCAGAAATAATTTAATACCCACTTCTGACTGTTTCGTGATAATTACATTTTATTTTTTGTTTTTTGGCAGGGCAATTGGGGTTAAGTGACTTTCAAGGTCACACAGCCAGTACATACGTAATTGGAACTCGGGTCTTCCTGACTCCAGGGCCAGTGCTCTACTCACAACGCTACCTAGCTGCCCCCGATAATCACATTTTAGCAAATGTTTGTGGAATTGGGATTTTTAACCCCAGGGGATAAAGCTTCAGAATTGAAAAAGTAATCATTTTTCTACTCAATTAGGTGTGATTTTCTGAAAAATCAAAATACTAGAAAAATTGAAAAGTGTATGTAGAAAAAAAAATATGCAACAAGCCCTCTATATACCTATGGAGTATGGGTTGTTTCTCCCAGAAGAATATTACTTTCCACTTAGCCTACATGTATCTTGTATGTTCTTAGTTGTTTTTATGTTCTGTCCCCCATCAGAATGTAAGCTCCTTGAGTAAAGGGACTGCTTTTGCTTTTCTTTGTAGCCTTGATGTTTAGTACAAGGGTCTGGCACATAGTAGGCCCTTAATAAATGTTTGCAGATCAACTGATCTAACCTCTGAGTATTAGAGGTGCAGGGGATACATCAAGAAATCCCTTCCCTTTGGTCTCTCCTTTCTGCCCCAATCTTCCATACCTTGTTTTGTCTCCATCTTTCTCTTAGAATTTAGTTTTACACAAATACTCTTTTCAGCAGATGTGTGGTTATCCATATGGGGGGGAAAAAAGAGTATGAACCAGGATGCTTATCTTGGATCACTGTAAGGAGAGAGGAATCCTGGAAACATTTCTGTGTGGCAAATATACCTGCTGTAGTTTAAATGAGCTGTCCACACTACCAGAGCCAAAATCAATAGAAAATCTAAGACCCTGGCTGTTTATGTTATTAGTGAGAACACATTGCATTTTCCCCACTCCTGACCCTTCCAATCAAACATGATTTCCTAATTTTTTAGGAAACAGATTATACTCTGAAGTTTTATTCCTATCTCCTGAATCTGATACAGTTTCTAGTAAAGCATTAAGGGAACGTTTCAAGTTTAATTGATCTCTCTTCTGGGTCCAGTCTGCAGGAAACCTAGGGAAGATTAGCTATGTGCCCATCTGAGCTACTAAAGTTGCCCTCCCTCCCTTCTCAGCTGGAAACATTTAACGGAGGCTGGCCAATGGTACCCACATCCCCCTCCTCTTTTTTTCCACACAATTTCCTACTTGAAGTGCGATGTATAAGAACAATTTTAAAAGGAAGCTGGAAAATTTTAATTCTCGGCTGTAATAACACAATACTTTATATTTTATTTAGCATCTTTTATTCCAAGTACCTTAAATGGGATTATCATCACTTCCAATTTCCAAACCAAGGTACTGAAGGCAGAAAACTTGTAAGCCACTTAGCAGGTGTGAAACAATAAATTCACTAAACCAGGAACAAGAGTCTAAAGTATTAACACAGAGTCTTCAAGTTTCTAGAGATTGTTCCTTCACTAGGAAATGAAATAAATGGACATTTTCTCTCTTTTATACACAGCAACTGAGAACATATATTATCAAGTATCACATTTATGGCTCAGACTTTCATTAACAATAGAGCTTCAGCCACAACAGAGCCCCAGGTAAACAACTAGGCCTCTATGGGGGAAAAAAATATATATATATGTAATATATATGTATATATTACATATATATATATATACATATATAAACACAAGTCAAAAGGAATATCTGATGAGGCAATTAATGCACTTAATCCAATTACATAACCAAAGCAAACTATATTCTTATCCATAAGTTGGAAAAATGGCAAAATCCCTGAAAATTTTAGCTACCTGTTACTGACTGTTATAAATGTGAAAAGAATTCTAAGGGGTCTGTTCATACAATCCTCAACTCTGCTGGATGTAACAATGCTCCAAGTTTCCTGTTTGCTACTAAAACCTACATACAACATCTTCTTAGCTAAAGCTTATGGCCACACTGGCTTCAATTTACATATCGATAACATTTACAGATTCAGAAGATTCTGGAGAACCTTTCTCAGCGCGATGCAGGCCAGCCTACGGACATCAGCTGGGAGCTGCAGCACTGAATGGATCAGCTTCTTGATGATGGTCTTCAGGCACTGGTATGCTTCGTTCAAGTCTTGATCGAAAGCCTGTCCCTGCTGCCGGGCCATATGATTGCAGATGTTTCTAAAATCAACACTATCCTTTAAAAAAAAATTAAAGAAAGCAAAATAAAGGTAAGAAATTAATACAAGGTAACAAAAATGGCTTCTACCAAATTCACATACTGACCAGGAAAAAGGTTCTCAACTTAGGGCAGGGAGGAGAAAGGGTTTGTGAACTTGGGTTTTTTTTTTTTTGATAACTATTTCTATATAATTGGTTTCCTTTGTAATCCTATGTATTTTATTTCATGTATTAAAAAAGTTTTCTTAGAAAGGTTTATAAATAAAGATTCACCAGACTGCCAAGGGGGTCCATGACACAAAAAAGTTTAAGAACACATGACAAATAGTGAACTTCTTCAGTGGCCTACGGGACAATTTATACTTTGGAATTTTTTTTAAACGTATTAATGGGGATGCCCATCAATTGAGGAATGGCCGAACAAGTCGTGGTATATGTTTGTAATGGAATATTATTACTCTATAAGAAATGACAAGCAGGATGATCTCAGGAAAAAAAAAACCTGGACTTACATGAGCTGATACAGAGTAAAGGGAGCAGAACCAGAACAACATACACAGTAAAAGCAATATTGTATGTTAAACAATTGTAAATGACTTAGCTATTCTTAGCAATACAGCGATCCAAGACAATCTCAAAGGACTCATGATGAAAAATGATATCCACCTTCAGAGAGAGTGGACGGCATCTGAATACAGACCAAAGCATAATATTTTTCACTTTTTTTAATTTGAGTTTTCTTTCACAAAATGACTAATATGAAAATATGTTCTATATGGCTGCACATACGTAACCTATATCATCTTGACATCTCGGGGACAGGGGAGGGAAGAGAGGGAAACTTTAAAACAAATTTTAATTGTTTTTACATGTAATTGGTGGAAAAATAAAACATTATTTAAAAAATTATTAATGAACATTTCAAATTAGAAAGAAAAGAAAATAGGGGTGGGTAAAAACTATGGACTTCTATTATGTAAAATTTGTTTTTAACTATATATTCATTTTAACAAGGTACCAGCAAAATAGCTGTTGGTAGCATCCCCTTCTCAACTACCTGATGGCTCGCTTCTAAGTGTTTTTAAATGTTTCATTGACATTAATTTTCTTTCTTCTTTTTTGTTTGTATTACTATTACTAACCCACAATACCTCCCCAATCACCCACCCCTAAACCTCCCCTTTCCAACAAATAGCTATAATTAAGAAAAAGATATCAACACATTCACTGATTGGAAATGTCTCATTCTGCACCTACAGTGGGCCTATCACTTCTCTGCCAAGAGGTGGGAAGCATGTTTTATCATAGAGTAATTATAATTTTAGGGCTTGGGAGAACAGGAAAGTATGGACAATGGCTGTGGCTTCATTTGTTGCTTCTGTCCCATGACCCAAGAGCACAGAAATTTGTCTCCCTCAATACTCAAACACAAAATAAGCACTTATTAAATGTGCTTTTTGACCAAATTTGACAATTTCCCCAATCTGTATTTGAGAAGTAGTCAAAGGAAATGGAAGTCCAAGGCAACAAGTGGACTTTCAGAACCAATTCAAACGATAAAATGTGTGGCTAACATGTGCCTAACAGCCAGGCTCAGGTAGCATTCATTAAAAACAGATTTGTGGGCTTCACTGAGCTCCTAACAATTCCAGGTTTTATTTAGAGAACCTCGGAGAAAGCATCTTTGGGAAGTCAGTCAGTCTCACACACACACACACACACACACACACACACACACACACACACACACACACACACACCCATAAAAGTCAGCTGCTGAACTGTATTGGTGCATTATGCCCTGAGGAAACTTTGGGTCTCTATTGAGTTTTGTAAGACTCTTTATTTTACTATTTTGGTATTTCCTTCCAATTCTGGCTAAAATATATTAAAGGTCAAAGAAAACAAATTAACAGGGGAAGCCTTTCCGTGGGACTATGAGGACCCAAGACAGAAAAAGAATAACAGGTGATTGTCTCTCTTCCTTTCCATAATCGAGAAAAGCCACAGTGGGGGGCCCCCCCAGGTCAGAAATGACCTCAAGCTGAAACCCCTACTGTTTTCATTGCAGAACAATGGAAGTCCACAGAGAAATCATTTAAGGAACCAGAGTATTAACTGGCCCATACTCTTGTGTTGGAGACTCACATAATAAATATTTGTGATGATTTCATTTAAAGTGTTTTCCATTCAGCCCAGAAGCATACCCCTCCCAACAGCTTTTGTTTGTCAAATCCCATATGTTCACCCAGACAAGTTAATATCCTAGATGGTGATGGGAACCCCTTGCCAAAATTAGAACACCCTGGTTTTTTTTTCATTTTGATGAATCTAAAACCTGGGTTTGGCATGTCCGAATGTTGATGAAAATTTCAGAGACTGAACATGAAATGTTGAGCCGTGAGAACCTTAACACATGGCCACCCTTGATATAACATGGTGAGCTGGAAAGGTGTCCTTCCTGACATCTCCTCCAGCCAATCTTTTTGGTACAAGGAAGCAAATCCTAATGTTAATCTCAGAAGACTTGTTTCTTTTTCTTCCTAATTGCATTTTTGTTATCTTTTGTTTTATATTACCCACATTTCCCCAATTCCTTCCCCTCTCCGCCATCCCTTATAAGAAAGTAACTAGCAAAACTAACCAAGGTAGTCACAGTCTCACATTACATGCATTATTCCATCTCTTCCATCTCTGCAAAATGTGGAAAGGGGTATCTTTTGCTATTGTCTGGGGTCAAGCTTGATTATTCTAATTTCACAACATTCAGTTTCAATTGCCTTATTACTCATTATGCATGTTATTTTCCTGGTTCTACTTATTTCACTTTTTATCCATTCATATAAAATCTTCCTAGGCTTCTCTGTATGCATCAAATTCATTTCTCCTAACACGGTCATATTCCATTTCATTTCTCTAGCTATTTCCCAATCATGGGCATCTACTTTGCTTCTAATTCTTTGCAATTACAAAAAGTGCTTGTGTAAAATTCTGGTATAGATGAAAAGACTTTCATCAGTGACCCCACTGAGACACATGCCTAGCAGGTCTAATTATTTTTTCCAATACTGACTCTACTTTCTGAACCAGGCAAGAGATACAGCAACTTTGGTGAGCTGATCAGGAGTAAATAAAAAAGAGCCATCTGTGGTCAGTTCCAATGAACGTGGCATCACAAAGCTGTGAATCATTTACCCTTTTCAACATAAATGTTAGTGAGCCCACAGTCATACGCCCCTGACTCTGGTGTGGAGACTGATTCAGAAGCATTGATTCTCACCACATGCTGTTGCTGCGTACAGTGTTCTCCTGGTTCTGCTCACTTCACTCAGCATCAGTTCATGTAAGTCTTTTCCAGGTTTCTCTGAAATCTGCCTGCTCATCATTTCTCACAGCACAATGGTATTCCATTACAAGTATGCATATACCACAACTTGTTCAGCCATTCCCCAATTGATGGGCATCCCCTTGATTTCCAATTCTTTGCCACCACAAAAAGAGCTGCTACAAATATTTTTGTACATGTGGGTCCTTTTCCCACTTGTATGATTTCTAAGAAGTGGTATTGCTGGGTCAAAGGGTATGAACATTTTTATAGCCCTTTGGGGTTGGATCAGTTCACAACTCCACCAATGAATCAGTGTTTCAATTTTCCTACATCCTCTCCAGCATTTATCATTTTCCTGTTTTGTCATGTTAGCCAATCTGACAGGAGAGAGGTGGTACCTGAAGAGTTGTTTTGATTTGCGTTTCTCTAATCAATAGTGATTTAGAGCATTTTTTCATATGATTATAGATAGCTTTAATTTCTTCCTCTGAAAACTGCCTGTTCTCACATCCTTTGGCCATTTATCAATTGGTGAATGACTTGTATTCTTTTAAATTTGACTCAGTTCTCTATATATTTTAGAAATGAGGCCTTTATCAGAGATGATGGTTGTAAAAATTCTTTCCCAATTTTCTGCTTCCTTCCTAATCTTGGTTGCATTGGCTTTGTCTGTGCTAATACTTTTCAGTTTAATCAAAATTATCCATTTTGCAATTCTCAGTGTTCTCCAGCTCTTGTTTGGTCATAAATTCCTCCATTCTCCAAAAATCTGACAGGTAAACTATTCCTTGGTCTCCTAATTTGCTTACAGTATCAACCTTCATATCTAAACCATGTACACGTTTGGACTTTATTTTGTTATGAGGTATAAGACGTTAGTCTACATCCAGTTCCTGCCATACTATTTTTTTCAGTTTTCCCAGCAGTTTTTGTCAAATAGTGAGTAATCCCCAAAGCTGGGTCTCTGGGTTTATCAAACATTAAATTACTGCAGTCACTGACTACCGCGTCTTGTGTACCCATCCTATTCCAGTGACCCACCACTCTTATTTCTTAGCCAGTACCAAGTAGTTTTGATGATTGCTACTTTATAATACAATTTAAGATCCCAAGCTTTGTTTAAGGTTTTCCTGGAACAACTCCAGATGAGTGAATTAAACTGACTAGTGAGAGAAAAGCCTGAGAACATTTTGGAGTTCCATTGCCTAATCAAATCCTTAAAGCAGGAACCCAATCGTAGGAAAAGGGTGCCCCCAGTGGATATACAAATTTAAGTTAGTCAGGCCCTGCCTTCAAGGAGTTTCCATTCTAACCAGAAAAGGAGAGGCTGCGGAGAGGGGGCTGCTGCATAGTGTGGCTAATGACAGGAACAGAAGAATATGGTCTCAAGAATGTACTCAATTCAACAAACATTTACTAAACACCCATTTTGTGAAAAGCATCATACTAGGATGCTGGGACATCTTCTCCCATAGGTGGCCCAGCCCATAAAGTGCTGGCCCTGAGATGAAGAGGATTTATCTTCCCGACTGCAAATCTGGCCTCAAACGCTAGCTGTGACCCTGGGCAAGTACCTTGTTTGCCTCACCCTGTAAAAAGAGCTGGAGAAGGAAATGACAAATCACTTCAGTGTCCCTGCCAAGAAAATCCCAAATGGGGTCACAGTGTCAGAACCACAGGAGATGCTAGCGACACAAAGCTGAACAGTAACAACAGGCCCTGCCCTCAAGGGGCTTAAACTATTCAACCGCACTGATTCTTAACCTTTGGTGTGTCGTAGACCACCTCTAAGTCGGCTGGTGAAACCTATGGACTCCCTAGAATATTTTTAACGACACAATAAAATAAATAGCACTAAGAAGTAAACCGATTATACTGAATCACAGGCACCAGAATATTTTTAAAATGAGTTCACAGCCCCCAGGCTTAGACCCTGTTACGTAGGGATGAGTTTGTTAGGGGACAAAGAGAACCAAGCAAAGCGCTCTGGGAAAGTCAAACTCAAAAACTTGGCTCACTCATCTGTACATAAGGATCTCTATGGGATCCTTATTAATTTTAAAACACAGTGTTCTCTGTTCTGTTGGCATTTTGATTTTACTTTGTTTCCTATTTGCCAACACATTCTAATCTGGTTTGGGCAACAGTGGGAAGTGTTGTGGGCCGGGTACTGCCCATGGGCTTTGGGTCTGATCCCTCTGCTCTAGGAAAATGTAAGAAGGAGTGGATCACTTTCAGCTGAGGGGATCAGGGAAGGCTGCATAGAGGTAACACCTCAGCTAGAATTTATTAAAAAAAAAAAAAAGGATCTTGGCAAACAGTGTAGGTAAAGTAGGGTTTTCAAGGCGCAGAGAACAGCCTGTGTGTCAAGCAGAGATGGGTATGAGATCAAGGAACAACTGTCCTGCTTGTCCAGGCTGTAAAATGAGTAAAGAAACAAGGCTGGCAAGGTAGGTGAACTCCAGGGGGTCTTAAATGCCAGGCTAAGGAGTATGTATGCTATAGGCAAAGGGAATCCTCAAAGGCTTTCTCACCATGACTTCTACTTGCTTTTCTAGAAGCTGCTCTCACTTCCCTGCCCTCCCTTCCCAACCTTGTCAATCAGTTCATATGTTTGGACCATCCTCTACTTCCAAACCCTGACCCCGCTGTCCTTCTGGCAAACCCCAACCCTGATTCATCCCCACCAGCAGCCTCCTCGGCTGAGGCACACTGAATGGGTCCACTAAGAACTTGTGATCTAATTTCACCTGGGCCTTCACTGCTGCCCCGAAATCCTTTCACTTCCATCTGGCACTCTATGGCATTCCTTACAAAGCCGATTCATTCACATCTCTTCTCAAGCCCCCCACACCAAACCCCTCCACTCTCCTGAACACAAGCCCTCCCCTCATACTTTACTGAGGAAAAAAATACTACTCTCTCCTCAATTACACCAACCCCTGCGTTTTCACTCCACTCCATCCCCTCCTGTCTTGTTGTTTTTGTATTCTTCAAACCCACCCCTCCACCATTTCCACCCTGAATCTTCAAAGTCTCCCCATTTGCTAGCATCCTTGGGACTGAACATGCCTTGGTCTATGACATCCTTTAAAAATTTTCACTCAACCCTGTCAACTATCATCTCCCTTACTCCCACGCCCTGCCATCCATCCATCCCCTCTCCCCTCACACACAAATTCCTTTTAAAGTAAAACAGTCTATGTTCATTTTCTCCATCTCCTATCCTCTCAGGTAGCACAGTACTCTTTTTGCTTGTAGTAAACCCAGGGAACTTGTTACTACCCAAAAGGTGCTACAGTCTAAAGAAATAGTTGCAGGGGAAAAAAAGTTTGTTTCCAAAAAAGTCCTAGATAAGAGACGCTTACAAAAAAAGTACAATGCTTTAGGGAGGAAAGAAGAGGGGTGTGGGAGTCAACCAGGTTTCCTCACAAACATGTCCTTCCCCCCAAAGGCATTGTGAGTAACAGAACTCCGAGCTATCTAGGTGGCCTGATATCTTTTGATCAACTTCATGAAAAATAAGGTTCTCCCAAATAATGGGTCTGGGACTCAAAGAGACTCATCCCTCCAACAGGGCATAGCTGCAGGTGTCCTTTCAGAGTATGAGGTAAGGAAGGGGTTAAAAGGGCAGGCCCACCACCTCTTCGCCACTCCTGTCTGATTCAACGTATGGTCCTGACTAGTTTTGCTTCCAACCCCTTAGGATAGAAATTCCTTAGGAAATAAATATACTCAGCTAAGGCTACTTGAATCAGGGCTCAGGCTGAGATAGGGCTAAAAAGAAGCCAACAAAACAAAGCTATACGTATACCATAAGTTACCTATGCTCTGTTGGTCTATCAATGCCTAAGTTATGTATACTCAGAATTTTAATGCCTAAAAGGCCCACAGAAAGAAGACGTGTATACGTAAAAAACAAACACACAAGATATGGACAGCTGAAAATACATACACACACACACACACAATGAGGAGATGTGGCAAAAACGAACAGAAAGCTAGTTTAAAAACAGGTTCAATCCTAGCCTCTGACACACACTGGCCGTGTGCCTGCCACAGTTTTCCTATCTATAAAATAGAGATAAAAACAGCACCGACCTCCCAGGGTTATTTGTAGGAATCCACTGAAATAATATTTGCAAACCCTAAGGCGTTATGTAAATGACAGCTAACATATACAAGAAACATAGCTGTACCAATATACAAACATGTTTGTGTATTTCCTATATGTACACCCACACACACAGAATGTGTGTATGTATGTGAGCATATTCCCAGCTGCCTGTTTCAAAGGCAACATTCAGCCTGGTATCTGGTGGACCCAAGCTCTGGTCTACGAAAGTCTTTTATCCATTCCATTGGGACAGCCACCACTTTGGGGGCTCATTCTACAATTATTTTGTAGACAGCCCTAGAACTGCATTAGGTGCAGGGATGGCAGGCCAAAGGCCTTTAAAAAAAAAAAAAAACAAAAACTGACGCTTACATCCTAATTAAATCAGCAAGAAGAATCAGGGTTTGTGTGTGTTTGTTTTTTAAACAAATAAACCAAAGCCTATTCTGATAGGAATATGTTTCTCTCCCTATAACCCATCTCTCTCTGGATTTTAAATAAATGTGTGCTAGCTTCCTGCTCACTGTCTGCTACCAGGCTTTTGACAGGCTGGAGTCTATGGTTAGGATGTCCTATCTCAGAGCCTGGAGCCCAAGCACAGAATGCATTAAAGATGAGATTTTGAGCGATTGTGACTTGGGTCCCATGGTTTGAGGAAACATGGTAATTGAACTCTACCCACCCCAGTCCTAGTAGGCGTTAAATGCAGGGAAATCCACTCATTTTATCTATGGCCAATGAGCCTTGGAAGTCACTTGTAATTTAAATTTTTTTTCTTTTATTTTGTTTTAGATTTTATTTTTAGTTTACAACATTTAGTTCTACAAGTTCCTGAGTTTCAATTTTTCTTCCCTTCCCTTCCTCCTCCCCCACCCCCAAAACAGCATTCAGTCCGATATAGATTCTATATAACCCTTTGCATTAAACTTATTTATACAATAGCCAAGTTGCAAAGAAGAACTATGACCAATGGAATGAATCATGAGAGAAGAAAACCAAAAAAGAAGAGGAAAAAAAAAAAACAAGACAGCAAATAGTTTGCCTCAATATGCATTCAGAACTCTACAATGCTTTCTCTGGATGTAGCTCGCTTTTTCCATCATGATTCCTTTGGAGCTGTCTTTGAGTCCTGTGCTGCTGAGGAGAGCCAAGTCTATAAAAAGTTAGTCATCACAGAATCCATGTCTGTGGTTGTATATGATGTTCTCCTAGTTCTGCTCCTCTCACTAAGCATCAGATTACGTAGGTCTTTCCAGGTTATTACGAAGTCCGTATCCTCTCCATTTCTTACAGCGCAATAGTATTCCATTACATTCATATTCCACAACTTGTTCGGCCATTCCCCAATTGATGGGCATCCCCTTGATTTCCAATTCTTTGCTACCACAAAAAGAGCTGCTATAAATATTTTTGTACACACAGGTCCCTTTCCCACTTGTGACGTCTTTGGGGTATAGCCCTAGGAGTGGTATTGCTGGGTCAAAGGGTATGCACATTTTTATAGCCCTTTGGGCATAGTTCCAAATTGCTCTCCAGAATGGCTGGATCTGTTCACAACTTCACCAACAATGCATTAATGTTTCAGTTTTCCCACATCCCCTCCAGCATTTATCTTTTTCCTGTTTTGTCATGTTAGCCAATCTGACAGGACAGATGTAGCACCTGAAGAGTTGTTTTGATTTGTATTTCTCTAATCAATAGAGATTTAGAGCATTTGGTAGGACTCCTTCACCTATTTTCCCAAATAGCCTATAAAGTATGGAAATTAATTGTTCTTTAAATGTTTGATAGAATTCACATGTAAAGCCATTTGGCCCTGGAGATTTTTTCCTAGTGAGTTCATTGATGGCTTGCTCAATTTCTTTTTCTGAAATGGGGTTATTTAGGTAAATTTACTTCCTCTTCTGTTAACCTGGGCAATTTGTATTTTTGTAAATATTCATCCATTTCCCTAAGGTTATCAAATTTATGGGCATACAATTGGGCAAAAATAATTCCTAATTACTGTTTTAATTTCCTCTTCATTAGAGGTGAATTCATCCTTTTCATTTTTGATACTGGTAATTTGGTTGTTTTTTTTTTAATCAAATTGACCAAGGCTTTTCAATTTTATTTTTTTTCATAAAGCCAACTCAGTTTTATTTATTACTTCAATAGTTTTCTTGGTTTCAATTTTATTAATCTCTCCTTTGATTTTCAGTATTTCTAATTTGGTATCTAATTGGGGGTTTTCAATTTGTTCTTTTTCTAGCTTTTTCAGTTGCATGCTCATTTCATTGATCTCTTTTTTATCTATTTCATTCATGTAAGCATTTAGAGATATAAAACTTTCCCTAAGAACTGCTTTTGCTGCATCCCATAAGTTTTGGTATGTTGTCTCATCATTGCCATTCTCTTGGATGAAGTTATTAATTCTATGATTTGTTCTTTGGCCCACGCATTATTTAGGATTAGATTAGTTTCCCATTAATTTTTAGTTTATCTTTCCATGATCCTTCATTACAAATAATTTTTATTGCATCATGATCTGAGAAAGATGCATTGATTATTTTTGCCTTTCTGCACTGGATTGTGAGGTTTTTATGCCCTAGTACGTGGTCAATTTTTGAGTATGTGCCATCTACCACTGAGAAAAAAAAATATATTCCTTTTTATCTCCATTCAGTTTTCTCCAGAGGTCTGTCATATATGCCTTTTCTAAAATTCTATTTACCCCCTTGACTTCTTTCTTGTTTATTCTGAGATTAATCAAGTTCATAGAGGGGGAGTTTGAGGTCCCTCACTAGTATGGTTTTGCTCTCTATTTCTTCCTGTAATTCCCTTAACTTCTCCTCTAAGCAACTGCATGCTACACCACTTGGTGAATATATATTAAATAATGATATTGCTTCATTGTTTATGGTGCCTTTTAGCAGGATATAGCATCCTTCCTCATCTCTTTTAATTAGATCTCTTTGCTTTGTCTGAGATTAGGATTGCTACTCCTGCTTTATTTTACTTTAGCCAAAGCACAATATATCCTACTCCAGCCTTTTACCTTTACCCTGTGTGTATCCCCCTTTCAAATGTGTTTCTTGTAAACAATGTATTGTGGGATTATGGTTTTTAATCCATTCTCCTATCTGCCTCCATTTTATGGAAGAGTTCAACCCATTCACGGTTATGATTACAAGCTGTCTTTTTCTCCATCCTGTTTCCCGCCCCCTGCCTGTGTATGCTTTTATTTCTCCCTTCCACTCCTCAAGAGTTTTGCTTTTGACCACCACCTTCCTCAATTTACCCTCCCTCTTGGTTCCCCCTCCCTTATCTTAACCCTTTTCCCCTTGCTACTTCTTCCCTCCCTTCTGACCACCCCCCTCTTTTCTTCCCCCTTTCCCCTCCTACTGCCTGTAGGACAAGTTTGATTTCTATACTTATCAGAGTATGTTATTCTCTCCTTGAACCAAGTCCCATGAGAATAAAGCTCATATACTACTCTTCTCCCTCCCGTATGTGTTTTTGTGCCTCTTCAAGTGATGTAATTTACACCCTTTTCTACTACCTCTTTATCTCTTCTCCCAGAACACTCCCTTTACCTCTCTTATGTTTCTTAATCATTATATCAGTTATTTTATACTGATATACACAAGTCTATATGTATCCCTTTCAATTATCATAACTGTACTATTCTCAAGGTTGACATATACATACACACATACACACGCACATATATATATATATATATATATATATAACACATATATAAAACAATATAATCCTATATAAGGATTTAACAATTTGCCCTTATTAACAAGGTTTGGGGGGGGGGGTTCCACATTTACATTTTTATGTCTCTCTTGAGTTTTGTATTTGAAGATCAAATATTCCATGGGGCTCTGGCTTTTTCATCAGGAAGGTCTGGAATTCCCTTATTTCACTGAATGTCCATCTCCTTGCCTGAAAAATTATGCTCAATTTTGCTGGGTAGTTGATCCTTGGTGGTAGTCCAAGTTCCTTTGGCCTTCTGAATATCATATTCCAACTTCTCCTGCCATTTAATATAGAAGCTGAAAGATCCTGCATGATCCTGACTGTATTTCCACGATACGTGAATTGTTTCTTTTTGGATGCTTGCAGTATTTTCTCCTTGACTTGATGATTCTGAAATTTGGCTGTAATATTTCTCGGGAGTTTTCAATTTGGGATCTCCTTCAGGGGGTGATCGGTGGATTCTTTCGATGACTATTTTCCCCTCCGGTTCTAGGGCCTCAGGATAGTTTTCCTTGGGGGTTTCTTGGAAGATACTGTCCAGGCTCTTTTTTTCATCTTGGGGTAGACCAATAATTCTTAAATTGTCTCTCCTGGATATATTTTCCAGGTCAGTTGTTTTTCCAATCAGATATTTCACATTTTCTTCTATTTTTTTTCATTCCTTTCATTTTGTTTGACTACTTCTTGATGCCTCAGAGTCATTAGCTTCTACTTACTCAATTCTAATTTTTAATGAATTGCTACCTTCATTTTGCTTTTGAGTCTCCTTTTCCAATTGGTTGATTTTACCTTTCAGGGTGTCATTTTCTCCAATTAGATTCTGAAACTCCTTAGACAGTTCATCAATTTTACTTCTTGAAAATTTGTTCTCAAAAGTAATTTTTCCCCTTTTTTTATCTCCCCAATTTGGTTTTTAAAATCCTCCTTTAGCTCTCCCAGGAATGCTTTTTGGGCTTGAGATGAGTTCACATTCCCTTCTGAGGTTCCAGATGTGGGTACAGCGTCGATGCTGTCCCTCTTACAAATTGATATTTTGATCTTCCCTGTCTCCATAAAAAGAATCAATGGTCCTTGGTTTTTTCATGTTTTTCTTTATGTTAGTTAGCTTTTTCCTGGCTTTAAAGTGGATTTCTGCTTTTGGGGCTCAGGGAGCTCTGTCCCAGGTTTCTTGTTCTGGGAATTGTGAGCCTAGTTACTGGCTTTGTGTGTTATGGCCTCTGGTTTCCTGAGGTGTGGGGGAGGGGTCATCTGGCTACTGGAAGTCTCCTCTTCCCCTGGGGATGTTCTCCAGCACGGGTGGTCTCAGCCATGGTCCGTGCTGGTGTCTGCCACTTCCCCTGGCTGTGCAAAGGTACGTCTGGGTTCCTGGTGTTGACCCTTGCTGGCTCCACCCTTCTGGGACTCAGGAATTCCCGCTGTTTATCTACTGAAGCCCCACTTCTGTCTCTTCTATTCCAGGTTTTTTTCCCCCCAAGGAATTGTCTGGGTCAGGGAGGGAGGGAGGGATGAGAGCTGCTTACCTGGCCATTATGACTCCCGGAAGTTCAAGAAGGTGAGTTTCAAACTTTTGGGCTGCAAGCCTCAGGAGTGGACATCTGGCAGCCGCATCGCTGCTGCCTCACATGGCTTTGACGGACTCCCGTCCTGTGTTGGGAGGCCTGGGGATCTCTGCTGGTTTTATGTGCCCAGCTTTCTCCCAGCCTAGCTTACTGGCTAGTTTCTACAGCCGCTTCAGCTTTGGTGTAGTCTGGTACAACTCAGCGGGCCAGGTGTGCTCCCAGCCCACAGATCCGTTCCGTTGACCTTGCGGAATCTCCTGGCTTGGAAATTTGCCCAAGTCTACTAGTGGCTTCTAACTTTCTCAAATCGGCTCAGATTCACTTTTTTTGTTTGTTTTTTAAGAGCTGACAGACCTTGTGAGAGAGCTCTGGTAAGATGCTGTTTTAACATGGCCATCTTGGCTTCGCCCCCCGCTTTTTTTCTTAATGGAGGAAAAAGTCTGAAAGCCTGGTAAGAGCTCAAATTCCTTTCCTCTTGACCATTTTCCCCCCAATGTTAAGAAATTCTCATACAAATTATGGAGTCTGAACCATCATGAAATCTCACCCAAATTTAACAATCAGCATATGGGCCCACCCTTTGTCACTTCAGCATAATTTGAAGGGCTTGGCTAGTTGGAAAGAATTTTAACTATAGGCACCCACAGAAGCATAGCCCCATGAAAACTCAATCCAATCCGAGAGACCTCCCAGTTTGAATTCTCCCAAAACAGGCCTGAATGAGCCCTGTTTGCAGTTGAGTTTTTCAGGCACCTATTTCACATGTAAGTCTTGTAAGACATTTCTTATATAGGTTGATACTTCTGTAGCCTGATCCACATGTTATGAGAGAAAGGCATTCCTAGAATTCATGTGCAGCAAAAAAAAAAAAAAAAAAAAAAAAAAAAATACAAGGCACCTCCAAGTAGAATCGACTATAACCAAAAAAAATAAAATAAAATAAAATAAAATAAAATAAACTCAGCCACATAAATATCAAATCCGGGAGAAAAATCAGGGTAGGGGAAAAACACCCTTACTGAAAGTGGTTTGTGCCTACTCTGAGAGGCTGCAGAAAGAAGGCAATGTTAACGGTCACCACTGCAATCAGTTTTGAGGCTGGCTCATTGCAACCAACACTCATGTACAGCACACATTCGTATTTTTCTTTCAAAATTACAGTCTGGGAAACTGAAGCAATTCAATTGGGCATGAAATCGTGTGTTTTCATGTTATCAAAGATGGAACAACATGATCGCAGAATCAGTACGTGGCAGAAAAGATGTGGGAAGACTACAAGACTATACTAGCGTATTTGCAAGGATGACCTGCAGAAGAAATGACAGCACGGTATAAAGGAAAGAGAGCTAGTCAGAGTCAAGAAAGACCCGAGTTCAAATCCAATTTCTAACACTAATGAGTGGTGCGACACCAACTCTAAGCCCTACGAATGAGTCGTCATGATTGTGTTCAGCCTTTGTTTTCGAGGAGAACCATGACATCAGGGAGATGACGACACGGCTTGCAGCTGACTTGGATCTGAGTGAGGCAGGGCTATGCAAGGTCTCCAGCCTCACTTTCTCCTCCAGAGCCATCTGGGTTCGGTGGCCTGATATTCACCAGGATGACTTGGAGATGGCCCAGGATGCAATGGGAGACCCTAGCCCTTCCAGGCTAAGGTCTTAAAGTGAGGTAACGCCCATTCCATGAATAGGACTCTTTAGAAAGTGAGTCAAGGGATGGCACCTTTAATTAGGAAAGAAAAAAAAAATCAAGCAGGGAGGGGAAGACCCTCAGGGTTGCTGCTCCAAAGAGAAATCCTTACCACTGACATTCACTCTAAGGCAGGAAGGCCCAAAATACAGCCATTATGTGGAGCCTGGGCAGGGATCTATTGTGGTTCAACCCACTGACTACAGGAGCACAGAGTTGGAAGGAACCTTAAAGGCCAGCTAATCCAACTTCCTTATTTTACGCATGAGGAAACTGAGGCCCAGAAGGATTGATTTGCCTGAAGTGACACAGGTAGTAAGTAGCAGAGCCAAGATTCAAACCCAGGTCTTCTGATGCCAAGTCCAGTTCCCTTTCTACTGCACGCCATAGAGGTCGTGCGATCCCAAAATGAAGTGGGCCAATCATACAATAGTGAGGGACAACAGAGAGTCTCTGCTGGCAAAGAGTGATATTCACCAAACAAGCCAGAGGAAAGCCTCCGGATCTTGGATAGATCCTCTCCGTAGAGCTTAAGCTCCTCGAGGACAGGGATCATTTCATTTTTGTCTTTGTATTCCCAATGTCTGGCACATATTTATTTAATAAATACTTGCTGACTATTAAAGATCCATGGAAGACACGGACAAGAACACCCAAGATGAAAAGGGCACGAGTAAACTGTGATTTTCGATTCAGAAGTGAGAACTCACTTTATTGATCATGGATTCATCTAAACCATCCATGGAGATGGCACTCGACTCCGGAGTCAAGGGGATATGGCGAATTCCACTTCTGACATTCATGACATGAACTGGAGGACAAGGCACTCACTTAACCAGAGCTAACGTTTGTACAGCTAATACTAGGCTGTATGCCAGGCTCTGGGCTAAGAACTCTATTATCTCACCTGATCCTCACAACTACCCTGGAAGGTAGGCGCTGTGATTATCCCCATCTTACAGATGAGAAAACTAAGGCAAACAAAGGTTAAGTGACTTACCTAGGGTCACAAAGCTAAGTATCTGCTGCCACATTTGAACTTCGGTCCTCTCGACTCCAGGACCAGCTCTCTAACCACTGTGCCACCTAGCTGTTTGTCCTTAAATCTCCTGGTGCCTCAGTTTCCTCACCTGTAAAGGGGTTGGACTAGATAGTGCACTAGATTGTGACCTTTTCCCCCTTCTCAAAACGAATGCTACCCCATCTAGGAACATATTCTGGGAAACCTGAAGAATGTAGAATTTCTTCTACTGCCCTGCCTTCCCCCCCTCAAAAAAAAATTCTTAATAATAAGAACCTTTCAGTCATTAGAGTAGAAGCTTTCTGAGTGGGTTAGGAAAACAACTCCCTTTGAAATGGAATAATAACTCTTACAGAAAATCAAAAACATAATCTAAAGTTTTTTTAAAAAAATAAGTCTCGTTTGACACTTTCAGCAAGACAGTTTCACTATAACCCTAGAATAATAGCTTAATAAATATCCAAATCCCATGGACTCAGAGAGCATCCATAAATATGAGATGCATACTATATGTGAAGTAGTAAATTTTTAATCCATTTTGTGTCAGGCACAATGAAAGTGAAAGATCACCTGAATCTACTGTCTAACATCTTGAAAAGATTAGAAGGGAGAATTAAATGTATAAAGACCACATGTTATCAAAGGTAGAATTCTCACTGAAGTTAATTTTAAGATTTCAAAATCTGATTCTTTGTGTTAGAGCCAAAAAAAAAAAAAACTCTTCCGTGGGAATACATCTCAAAATTATAAAGTCAATGATATAATATGATTCAAATATTTTGTACAAATATTCACACATAAGTTGAGGAATTTACAAGTCTCCCCACACCTCCACTCTTGATTCCATTTTTAAATCATTTCTTGAGATGCCTAAATTATAAATCATTCTGTACCTTTCATTTTGTAACAACTCAATTCAGTAAACATTTATTGAGAACCTACTAAATACCAAGTACTATGCTAGGTATTGGAGGATACAGACACAACACACGTTTCCTATTCCCTTGGAACTTAAGAGTCTCTCTTATACATGCTAATTTTATCCCATAAGGAATTTCAGAGAATTCAATTAGTTTCCTGCCATAGATGGAACCATTGAGTTTTAGGGTGAGATCTAGACTAAACCCTAAATTCTACAAATGGGGAAACCAAGATTTGTGACTTGACTCACACAAGAGGTCAATGAGTGTCAGGAGAAGGCAAAATCTTCTGAAACACGCTGGTTTTAGGCCATTGGTAGGAACTAAACTGTTCCACATCAGAGGCTGATATTAACAACCATTGTCTAGTTACAGCATCACATTTGTAACTGCTATCCACGCTACCATGTAGGGACAAGCTACAAACCAAGTGATGGAAAAGGCAAATAACATTCTAAAATATGTCTCCCAGAGAGGCATGATTTAACTGGGCACAGCAAATTACCACACTTTAAGTCAACATTCAGGTAAACTTAACTGTTTTCAATTTGATGATGTTCCTTATTGACGCGCACGTCATACGTCCCCAAATATTTTTGTCTATCAAAAAAGCTCAAGCCAGGTCATTTTTAATCAAAAAACATTCTAGGGAATTGAAATTTATTTTCTGTCATCATGTATCATCCAAGGTAAATGACTCAGTGAAGAATTTTGGAGATGAAATGATTTCCTTTGACTTCCATAAATCACGAACAGCATCCCCCCCCCTTCCATTTTCTTGTGATGGGCAAGTAAGCTGCATGATTCACATTACTCTCTGAGGGAATCCAGTGGGTTCTTTCTACCTAGTCTATCCCTTGATCTTACTCACTTTGGGAGCAGTTTCTGAGAGAAGAAAAATAAAAGTGCTTAGATTTTCTTCACATTTCTTTGGTAATCCAATGATCCTTAGGTTTTCTTTCCAAGTTCTATCTTCTAGCTCCATCATCAATGCTTGTAACGTTTTCAAGTCTTTTTCCAGCTGAGTTGTTTTTTGGTCCGATTTCCTGCCATTTTGGCCAACTGGCGTTCCAGTTTGAAAATTTTATTTCCCATTCATTCTATTTCCTTTATTCAAATTTTCCATCACTTTCTCCATGTTATTGACTTTTATCATTTTGTTTTATTCTATTTTTACTGATGACAAATCATGGTATCATTATAGATGCCAGATCTCTTTACTGATATCATTTCATTTAAAGCGTTTATCACCCAAGTCCATTTGTCTTACATTGTTAGGTCCAGCTTCATTTCTTGGGCTGATACAGTTAGTTTGTTATTTTCCTTCCATTCCTGGAATTCTCTGCCTCCTGGCTTCTTTCAAGTCCCACCCTGGACAAGAAGCCTTTCCCAAAAAGCCTACAAGAAGCCATTAATGCCATTGCCTACCCCCTGAGACCACTGACCATGGTGTTTTTACCTATTCGCTTAGAAGCTGTCTCTCCCATTAGACACAGTGAGCTTCTTGAGAGCAAAGGATTTTTTTTTGCCTTTATTTGTGCTCCTAGCACTTAACACAGTGCCTGGCACTTAGTAGCACTTAAAAAATGCTTGTTGACTTGACTTCTTTATAGAATGCACAGTATTTACTCATCATTCAGGGGTAGCCCCCCCCCCCCCCCGTTTGCTCACTTCCTCGTCCTTTCCTTATCTTTGAGGCTTTCTTTCTGGGAGTTCCTTTTAATTTATCTTTCCAGTATTTGGCATTTTATCTCATTCACATGAGAGAGGCAGCAGTAAGCTCTTCACAATTTCTCAATCCTTTATCTCATCAGAGCTCTATTAGTTTGTACCTTTTTAAAAAGCACATAAATTTTCCCCTAGAAACGATCACAGCCTGATTTTTATTCTTTTGTTGTTTCAGAGCTTCGCATCTTTCACCCATAAGCCCAACTACTCTCCCCAGACCATCTCTCAAATCTGATGCCCCAGAGGGATCAGCACAATAGGGAAAAGAAACTCTCCCCAATTTTCAGCGGGGGTCACAAAAAGCACCAATGTACCCATCTCTGAAGCTGCTTAGCAAAGTTAAGGATAATCCTGGGCTGAGGTAAGACACACCAGAATCCCTCATGTGGTGTGAGAGCACATAAAACGGCGGGGGAAAAAAAAAAAAAAAAACTTCTGTCGTCTTACAGGGACAACTCAAAACAAATCATGCTCCCAGCCATATTGCATAATTCATAAAATTTTCATAGGATCAGAATTTCACAGAGCACAAAGTAGTCACCAATTGTGTTCCTTGAACCCAAGGTCAGTCCTGTATAGATAAGGAGCAGTGTGTTAATAAAACACCCAATGAAGAACCCCCCCAAAATCTGCCAGTCACCATAAAAAACAAAACCATTGTCCACAGGAAATTAAACATTCTTACTTTGGGATATATGCAATATAAACTCTCCCCTAAGTTCTCCATGCTCCCATGGATTTGCTCAGGGGATGGTATTCTTTTTAATTGAAAAAGCCCAATGAAAAAAGCAGTTTGTGATGGGTCTCTGCATGAGGACAACTGCTCCCTATTCAGGCACGTTGGCTGGGTAGCAGAACTCCTCCTACAATACAATGCTGTAGCATTGCCCCCAAGATTCAGCTGACTGAAAGGTTTTTTAGGGTTTTCTCATAATAACCTTTTCCAATCATCTGTATTTTGGAAAGCTGGCTTTTTTTAAAATTTTTTTTGTACTGCTTTTTCATATCATTCATAGGGAATTATAGAGCTATAAACGAGTTTCTTGTAAAAGTCAGTACGCACATGGAAAAAACACACCAGGCAGTCTGTGGTTAGCCACTGAGCCTCTTTCTAATACAGAAAACACAAGTCTGTCCCAAGTAGAGAGAAGTCCTCAGGGTACAGAGAGGGTTCAGATAGCGTAACCATGAGCATCGATTTCCTCCATGGCTTCACACGGTTCCCAAGTTAACAGAAATTGGCCTCGCTCCTCAGAAGTAAGAACTCACCACACTTCTTATCAATGTCCGAATTTCTTCAGGAAACAGGAGGTTCACTCTTACAACGTGCAAATAACATTAGCTGTGAATTTGGGAAGCCAGAGTCCTGAGCCGATATTCAAACTGAAGCAGAAAGGAGAGAAGCAAAGACTACCCAAGATGGATGGATGGGGTCAGAAGGAGGCGAGGCAACATACCTGGGATCCAGAGGGTGGTGACAGACAAGGAAAAGTTAAAGACTCTTCTGCCTACCAGTGAGGCTTCTTTGGCTCTATCTTTCATACATCTGTCTTCAGAACACTTAGAAGCTTTGGGATTAGGAAAGGGTGTAAAGAAGTTCTTTTTGAAATGATTTTATGGTCTATTCTTTTGTTGTTATTGAGTCATTTAAGTCATGTCCTACTCTATTCAGGACCCCATTTGCGATTTTCTTGGCAAAGATACTAGAGTGGTTGGCCATTTTCTTGTCCAGCTCATTTTACAGATGAGGAAACTGAGGCAAATAGGGTTAAGTGACTTGCCCAGGGTCATAAATCTAGTGTCTGAGGCCAGGTTTGAACTCACGAAGAGGGGTATTCCTGGTTCCAAAGCTCAGTGTTCTATCCACTGTACCATCTAGCTGCCCCAATTACTACTCCATTACCCATGTATAGATTTATCAGCAGGGGCAATTTTCAAAAACAAATTAGCTTCTATCATCTTGCACACCTCTGGACTACCTCTTAACTTTGCAAATCCTTAGTAAATAGGTTTGCCAGTTACTAAGTTAATCACTTTTCCTTTTTCTTCTTAGACCTGGCTTTTTTATTGGTATAGGAGCCCTGGTGACAAACACCCACTACTAATAAAGGTCAGCACCTGGTCTGCAACTGAGCGTCTTAAGACAGTTACCGAGGCATAGAGACCCATGATTTAAGAGGTGCTAAAGGGGTCAAAGGTAGAAAAACTTTAAGAAGCCCTGACCTAGAGCATTAAGAGTTTAAGTGACTTGGTTTGAATCACACAGCCGTTATGTGTCAGGGGTAGGACCCGAACCTAGCTCTTCCTGATTTCTAAGACAAGCTTTCTATTTTACTGTGCCAAAAAATTGTTTGGATTTAAAAAAAAAATCCAACTACAATGCATCGTTACCTACTTTGGGAAGTATCCAGAAAGGTTTCATAGAAAAAGTAGAAAATAAACTGGCTTTAAAAGACCAGGTAGGAATCCAACAGGAAAGAAGCAGAAAGACATTTTAAGCAAGAGACAACATGAGCAAAAGTATGGCGTTATAGAAGCCTTTTTCACCCATAAATAACCCCTTAGGAGGAAATCTGTTTGACTTTATTTTGGAGAGAGAAAGAGAATAGGGCCTTGCTAGCAGAAGGCACACTAGAAGAACCCAGGAGATACTATGGATGCCACCAGGCATCCATAGGAGGGGGCTGTGCCTTCCAAAAGAGAAAATACTAGATAGAAGAAAAAATAAACATGGAAGATTTGGGGCCGAGATACTGTCTCTACCCACTAAGAAAAAGACAGGTCTAGAGAAACACTAGAGTGCTCTGACCTCTGGGAGGGAGCCAGAACCGGAATAGCAAGAGACATCCCGTGAGTGTCATCCCTACAGCCTTCTCTCTCAACTGGAGAAAGGGTTCTTAATCCGGGGTCCATGACCTCAATTTTTTAAGTTAATATTTTAAACTCTTTAAAATTAATATTTCAATAACTTTATTTTAACATAATTGATTTCTTTTGTGATCCTGTGTATTTTATTTTCTGGGTTTTTTTTTAAACTTTATTCTGAGAAGGGGTCCAGGACACAAAAAAGGTCATGTACCCCAATACTGACACATCCACTAGAACTGATCCTCTGCTTCCCCCAGGAGTTAAGAAAAAAAAAATTGTTCCTCTGACACTGATGCTCTATGCCACTTTCAGAGTCATCAGGGATACTGCCCTCACTTTAAAGGTGCAGGCAAATTCTGAATCAAGAAGTTTCAGTGTTAATAACAGAAACTGTCTCCCTGGTCCAGCAACATGGCTGTATTTCCCCACCTTTAAAGGAAAAAAAAATATACAACACATTTTTTTATAGCCCTCGTGCTGTATATCAGGGCTCCTGCTCCAAAAAGCTAGAACCTATCAAACTGTCCCTGAACGATGACAAGTACTGGCAAGGCTCTCTAAGCAAGGAGCCTCCTAACTGGGGCCAATCGGAGAGGTACTGAATGCACGCATCCTCTTTAAAAGGCAGGGCAGTTCTGAGTCACTTAAGATATGGAAGGGAGGGTACAGCTCCAAATAGCAGGAGAGAATGGCAATACCCAAGAGCCAAGACACATTTGGCACTGGAGAGGTCACAGTAATCCTCACTCGGTGGTAAAGGAAAAGAAAGCCTTGGGCCCACACGCTTCAAGGAACTGCAAGCTGAGCCCACAGTCAAATCCAAATTACAGGCAGGCTCCTACTTGTTTCCCAAGAATTCCCTAGCTTGGGTCAATAACCCTGCTGATGATCCTCCTTCCCCTTTCTTCCCCAACATAAACACAAAGTGCTAACCCACCAGGGTTCAGATACCACCAAAAAAAATTCTAGAGTCAAAACTCACTCACATACAAGGATGGATGGCTCACGTTTCTATTTCAAAAGCACTTTACAGTTTACCTTCGTCACAACCCGGTAGATAGGGCATGTTGTATCTCCAACAGACCAATGCCAGGACTGTTTCAAAAGGGGTTAAATGACCTGTACGGTCATACGGCCAATAAATATGAAGGGTAATTATTATGACTCAAATCTTTCCTTCATACCAGCTTTCCCTGACATAGAGGGAAATCCAACACCAACACTATATTCATGATTCCAATTGAATCTACTGAATCCTACGTCTGAAAGGATGGCTTAGTACATATAATCTCACTTCCCCAGACCTAAATTGGCCAGTGGAACTATCACCAGCTTCAACTTGAGTCTGGTGTTCCCTTAAATGATAAAGCTGCGACTTCACACGTATAATAGGCATCATATTTCTTGCCTTCTCGATGAGTGGGAGGGGAGTGAAGAGAGAGAATCTGAAAACAGAACTTTTAAATACATAAATAATACTAGAGAATTATTGGAAGCCATGACCTCCAGTGACGGGGGGAGGGGGGGGGCGTGGGGAATCCCCCAAGTAGAAAACCTGCTAACCCTGTCTCACAGGCTGGCCATCAAGGGATACTGCCCCGGTCACTGTGATTGCTGGAGAAAAAAGTCACCCCTTTGCTTACCCATTTCCTCTCAACCTCTGTCCATTTTACTTTGCCGGTGTTGAACATACAATTCTAATCTCTTCTGCCACGGTCTGGTATTTCCCCATCTAACGTAAAGTCTGTGTCTTTGTCCTTTCTCTCATCACAGTAAGTACTACTGCTTTGAAAGAGAGTATGATATAGGAGAGGTAGTGTGAGGGATGTGCTGCTAAATATTTAATAACCAGCTGGGGGAGGGGGCAGGGAGATTGTGCAAAACACTTTTTAATTTAGTCTGCATCATTAATATTTTCTCTATCACTTTGTAAGTCTAGAGCTGGGGTTTCTTAAACTTTTTCCACTTCTGACCCCTTTTCAAGTTTCAAAAGTGTGGGTTGGTACTGCACGGCCTGAGGGCATACAGAGTGCAAAGTGAGCATGATTTGTGTCCACAACCAAGGCTACAGTAAAGTTGCCTGATGCAACGGTAAGAGCTGCCAGAAACACTTCAGATTCATTACCCATTTGGTTGTTAATTTTTGGTCACTGTGCATTCAGAAACCCTTTACTGTTGCCAAATTTTTCTCCACCCCAAATGGGGTTGAGACTCACAGTTTAAGAAGCTCTGGTCCAGACGACGAACAAAATAGTCATTCAAGCTCCAATCTGCAGCATTTGCCAACTTCAAGGTGTAAACGTTTACACTGAAGATTTAACAATCAACTCTCCAGAGCCAATACACATCTAGCTCCAGCACACCCTTGAATGCGGAAGACTGGACAAATTCTGTTTCAGATGCTTACTTGCTATGTGATCCTGAGCATGGCTCAGTTTCCTCATGTGTGCAGTTACAGGACTGGACCTAATAATAGCCTCTGATGTCCTTTGCAGCTCTGTATCCGATCCTCCGAGCATTTCCCATCATTTCTGTAATGTAACTGGGACCCAAGGGTTCCTATCACTTCCTTATCCCACTTACTAAAGATCAAAGTAGGGCAGTGTAATGAAAGAGGAATTAACACGTATCATTTAGGATCAGAGGTCTTCTAAACAGTAACTGAATATACACTCTCCCACAGTCTGGAGCCTGGATGGTGGACCAGTTTGACATAGAATCCTGCGTCTCAGAAAGATTAGCGTAGCTGTGTGAACTGTGGATTGGAAAAAAGAAAAGACTGGAGGCCAGGAAACCAATTACTACAATAACCCAGGTACAGATGAGAACACTTAAACCAGGGTAGATGTGGTGTGAGTGGAGAGCAAAGCAGGAATGGAGGGGATGGATGCTGGGGTAGCATCAATTAATTAGACCTGGCCACTGCAGCTCCAGTCTTTGGGGTAGGGGGAGACTGCATTGAGATACACAATGAAAACTCCACGGGGAGGCTTAAGCTCTTGGTGCCTAAGATGAAACACTGGAGAATTAAGGAGTCCAAAGTTGGATAATTAAAGTGTTAATTTAACAGAAGTGAATTATATAGATACATGTGTATATTCCATATATGATTTCTCTTCTGTCTTGACTCTTTCATCAAAATGTAAACTCATTAGGAATAAAAATTATTTCATTCTTTGTATTTATACCCCACCCCCAATGCTTTAGCACAGTGCCCGGCATATAAAAGGATTAACGTATATAGCATACCATACTGACATGCCACTCACCCATCGGGTAACACACATAGCTCAGTTAACTGCATGTTCCCTTAATGATCCTTTACCTTTTTATTTAGCATTAGGCCTGAAACAAGGTCCTCTCTTTTTTGTCGTTTCTGCTATTATTCCATCCAGTTAAGAACCTCCAGATTCTTCCCTCTTAGAATAAAAGCTAAGAAATCATCTTGGGGCCATCTCCAGTCATCCCTATTTACATCCGGCCGCTGGACCCAGATGACTCTGGAGGCTGTGAGGCTGGTGACTTTGCACGGCCCTCCCTCACTTCAATCCAATTCACTTGCTAGTCATGGCATCACCCTCCTGATGTCATGGTCCTCTTCAAGAATAAAGAGAAAACAAGAGATTATCTAATCTAACCCCCTCCTTATATAAATGAGGAAACCAAGGTCCAGGGAAGTTAGAGACTGCATCAGGGTAGAGGGTGGGCAAAAGCAAGATGGATTTGAAATCAGAGGACCTAGCTCCAAATCTTAGATCTTCCACTTGATACAAGTGTGACCTTAAAGTCAGGACCCCTCCATACCTCAGTTTTAAGAAAGGCAGTATAGTGCAATGAATACAGCAGCCCTGGACCTGGGTTCAAATCATGATTTAAAAATTTACTAGCTATATGACCCTGGCCGAGCGACTAAATTTCTCTGTGCCTCAGTTTCCTCATCTGTAAAAAAAAAAAAAGTCAGATGGTTGGACACTACACCTTTTGGGGGTCTCTTCCAGCTCTTGTCACACTAAGCTACTTGCTCAAAGTAGAACGAGATTCAAACCTGGGGCCTCTGAATCTCAAGTGGTTCTCTTTCCATTAAATCATGTGGCTTCTACTTTAAAGATCATCATTCTATCACCTCTTCTCAGGCCTGTCTTCAATTCTTTCAACTGCTCCCCTCCCCCCACTACCCTCTAAACAAGCCCCAAATTGTCAGGGCCCTTCCAGAACCGAATGCAATATTCCAACTTCTCTTGATCGGTCTGACCAAGGCAGGGTCATTTGGAGTCCAATCTGATAAACAGGGTGGGTAATGAAGCCCCAGCGATGCTATTTGAAGGAACACAAACTTCTTTCCAACAAGATGCAACGATAAAATATAAAAAGGCCTATATTCTCCTGGAACTTGCAAGCTGGCCCTGAAGACAATTTCAAGAGAGGGATGTTAAGCTACACCAAGTTAGAAAAAGCATACATTTTCCCAAGACGACTTTGCAAATAAAATAACTCACATTTATTATGATTGGTTTTATATAATACTAATATATTTATCATATATAACTAATGTAATGAATGGTTATTTATTAAATAACTCATAGCCTTGCTCTATAAAGTCCAATTTATTAAAGCATTGAAAAAACCACTGAATTTAGGGTCCCAAGACGTGGGTTCAAGGCCCGGCTTTGTCACTTATTTGACTGTTGACTTTGGCAAGTCGCTACATCTCCCTGGGTCTCAGTTTCCGTATCTGCATGTTAGGTAAAATAATGAGAGACGGCAGGGTTTGGCAGGAGTGGGTTTGGAGTCAGAAAAGCTGGGTTTAAATTCTGAATCTACTATTTGCATGACCTGCAACAAGTCACTTAACCCATCTCCTCGGCTTTAGTGACCTCATTTATTTTTTTTTTTTAAGTTCTAACACTTTCTTTTTTTTTTTTTTTATAAATTTCTTTATTTATTTTTAGTTTACCACACACGGTTCTACATAGTCTTGAGTTCCAGTTTTTCTCCCCTCTCTCCCCCCTCCCTCCCCAAGACGGCATGAAGTCTCATATAACTGTCATGTATGACTTCGCATTGAATTAATTTATGCATTAGTCAAGTCGTGGAGAAGAACCTTGACCAATGGAATGAATCATGAGAAAGAAGAAACAGAACCAAAAAAAAAAAAAAAAGAAAAACCAAAAACAAAAACAAAAGAGAAGCAGAAAAGGCGAGCATGTAGTGTGCCTCAGTCTGTATTCAAACTTCGCAGTTCTTTGTCTCGATGAAGATAGCATTCTCCATCGTGAGTCCCCTGGAGTTGTCCTTGTCCCTTAGGTTGCTGAGAAAAGCGCAGTATGTCAGGGTTGGTCCTCACAGAATCCATATATCTGTGGCTGTGCACAACGTTCTCCTGGCTCTGCTCCGCTCACTCAGCATTATGTCGTGTAGGTTTTTCCAGGTTGTTATGAAGTCTGCATCATCCCCACTTCTTATGGCACAACAGTATTCCATCACCTTCATATACCACAGCTTGTTCAGCCATTCCCCAATTGATGGGCATCCCTTTGCTTTCCAATTCTTGGCTACCACAAAGAGAGCTGCTATAAATATTCTTGTACATATGGGTCCTTTTCCCGCTTGCGTGATTTCTTTGGGATACAACCCTAGAAGTGGTATTGCTGGGTCAAAGGGTATGAACATTTCTATAGCCCTTTGGGCATAGTTCCAAACCGCCCTCCAAAATGGCTGGATCAGCTCACAACTCCACCAGCAATGCAACAATGTTCCAATTTCCCCACATCCTTTCCAGCATTTATCATTCTCCTGATTTGTTATTTTAGCCAATCTGACAGGAGAGATGTGGTATCTAAGAGTTGTTTTGATTTGCATTTCTCTAATCAGCAGCGATCCAGAGCATTTTTCCATATGCCTGTAGATAGCTTTAATTTCTTCCTCTGAAAACTGCCTGTTCATATCCTTTGACCATTTCTCAACTGGAGAATGGCTTGTATTCCTATATATTTGGCTCAGTTCCCTGTATAGTTTAGAAATGAGGCCTTTATCAGAGATACTAGTTGCAAAGATTTTCTCCCAATTTTCTGCTTCCCTCCTAATTCTTGTTGCATTGGCTTTTTTTGTACAAAAACATTTCAATTTGACATAATCAAAATTATCCATTTTGCATTTTGTAATGCTCTCTATCTCTTGTTGGGTCATGAATTCTTTACTTTTCCACAAATCTGATAAGTAAACTATTCCTTGCTTTCCCAAATTACTTAGAGTATCAACTTTTACTCCTAAATCATGAACCCATTTTGACTTTATTTTGGTATATGGTGTAAGATATTGGTCTATGCCCAGTTTTTGCCCTACCATTTTCCAATTTTCCCAACAGTTTTTGTGAAATAGTGAATTATTAGCCCAGAAACTGGCCTCTTTGGGTTTATCAAAGAGTAGATTGCTAAACTTGTTGATTTCACCTATTTGTGTACCTATCCTATTCCACTGATCCACACCCCTGTTTCTTAACCAGTACCAGGCAGTTTTGATGACTGCTGCTGTGTAGTACAGTTTAATATCTGGTGTGGCTAAGCCACCATCTCTAGCATGTCTTTTCATTAATATCCTAGATACTCTAGACCTCTTGTTTTTCCAAATGAATTTTGTTATTATTTTGTCCAGCTCAGTAAAAAAAATTTTTGGTAGTTCGATTGGTATGGCACTGAATAGATAGATTAATTTAGGTAGAATTGTCATTTTTATTATATTAGCTCGGCCTAACCATGAGCAACTGATATTTCTCCATTTATTTAGATCTGATTTTATTCGCGTGAAAAGTGTTTCTAGTGACCTCATTTATAAAAATGGGAAGGTTGGGCAAGATGACATCTGAAGTCCCTTCTAAGCTCTAAAACTGTTCTCCTGTGACCCCAAATACCCAGAGCAAGGGGTGGGGACCCAAATAAGTCAAAGGGCCAACACTTGAGGACCTGGCCTCCAGGTGGAAGTCTTTTCACACAACACAATCATTCTCTCATAATCCTTGTCTGGATACATAAGTTAAAATGTAATTTTATTTTTAAATTTATTTTATTCTTAATTTATGAAGTAAAATATAGCTTTAAAAAAATCTGTCAGATGTCAAAGTCACACCCAGTATATTATGGCTTTCCTTCTAAAGTACAAGAATGGCAAAACCTGGGTATTACAAATTCCGTCTCATGCTATCATTTAGCTTCTTATGGTCACACAATTATTTTAAAAGCCCTTTGGGCACATGTTTGACAACCAAGACACTCAAAGCCTTTAAAATCTCCAAGCTAGAAGATACCTTGGAAATTATTTCGTTGAAGCCTTTTATTTTAGCCAAACTCTTTCATTTTACAAGGCCCAAAGGAACAGACTCACCAAAGGTTGCAAAGTGAATTAGTGACAGGACCCAGATTGACTCCTAAACCAGGGTTTTTTCCCTTTATGGAGATACTGCCGTGCTATGTAGCTGCTCTGCCAATCAGTAATATTGGGTTAAGCAGTTTGCAACCTTAAGAGGGAACAGGTGCCACACAAATATAAGCTCTTTTACTTAACAGGCATTTAATATTAATATTCACACTTCAACACTTCTGGCTCAGCCCTTCTAAGACTGCTCAATAAGCATTTAGATTATTGACTCAGTAGGCCTTCGAGCCCAGGGGTGAGCCAGACTGGTAGTGAAAATAAATGTAACTCAGGGGTGTGAAAAAACTTTAAAAGGAATAAAGATAATTTAGTGCGGAAAACATTCAGGTGATTTACTAATCCCACCTGTACCACAGGAAAGCATTTATTAATCACAGGAAAGGGAAGCTGAAAGGGGCCTTTGAGATCAGAGGCCAACCTTGTCCTGGAAGAAGAGGAAACTGAAGCCAAGGAAAAGGAAGCCTCTAGGCCAGGATCACACAGTTTTAATTAGGAGAACCAAAACTTGAACCAATTGCCCTTTCCAATACACCAAATTTAATGCCTGGTATACAGCAAGTGCTAGATAAATGTGTTTATTATGTTAAGCAATGACCTTGGTCAACCGTTTTCGGGTTTAAAAGCACACAAAAGGGGTGATGGATTCAAAATTTGAACTCAATGCCCTTTCCCTCCAGCACAAAATGAAGTGCTTGGCACACAGCAAGTGCTATATAAACATTAATTATCATTATTTTGGGGTTTTGTTGTTATTAAATGATGAAGTTAGCCCACTGTTTTCATACCCAAAAACACATAGCAGGAGTAATGATTTCAAAACTTGAACCCAGGATCCTTTCCAATCCACCAAAAATTAAGGGCTTTACAAATGTTAATTATTAAGTTCCGAGTCTGGCTGTTTTCATATTCAGAAGCATACAGCTGGGGCGACGATTTAAAAATTTGAACCCAGGGCCCTTTCTAATCCGCCATTAAAAAAACAAAAACTAAGCGCCTGACATAAATATAACTTCGTTATTATTAAGGGCCCCTTCCAATCCACCCCAAAAAGAAGTGTCTAGCACACAGTAAGCGCTATATAAATGTTAATTGATAATTACGGGATAAAGCTGGGCGAACTGTTTTCACAGCCGCAAGCACACAGCGGAGGTGATGATTTAGACACCCAGGAGGTGAAAAGGCAACATGGATGACTACGGGATCACGTCCCCTCTGCTCCAGGCGTTCAGTTGTGAAGACTGGTTAATACCGAAGGAAAAGGAGGCCCAGCGAAGACAGGCTGCCTCCTTGCCTCGGGCACACACACAAGCAAGTTTTCCCCGCGTATCTCCACTTGTAGGGACCACTCTTCCTCCGGGATGCTTTTTCAAGGCACCGTTCTTAACCTGCCACAACCTTCCTTCCCCTACGGCAGCTTAACCTCAAGTCTCCCACTTCCCATCAGCGCGGCCCCTCGGCCCGGGCCAGCCCGGCCTTGGCTCCGGGGGTCAGGCTGGGGCCGCGACTCCGCCCCCGCAGCGGATTACCCTGGGCTGGGAGGAGGAGGGAAATGGGCCTGGGGGCGGGGGAGGACTTACTTTCAAGTAGACGGGTAAGTTCAGTTCTTCATGCAGCGGGGTCAGGAGCGTCTGCTCCACCTGAATAAGCTGCGACGTGGCCTCGACGACGCGGGCCAGCACGGTGCGCACGGCCATGAGAGCCATCTCGCACTGACCTGTGGCCCGGGGCCCGGAGGCGGCGCCCCCATCACCTCCCGACGCAACCACCGCCGAGCCCTGGGCCTTCGCTCCGTCCCCTCTCGGGCCGGCCTGCCCCAGGGCTGCGGAAGGCTGGCCCAAGTTTCTGTCCCTCTGCTGCTGCAAGACTCGCAGGGTCTGCAGGGCCATTATCTGGTGACTGACGGCGACCTGAAGGTGGGTCGGGCCGGCCATGGCCGCCAGCGTTTTTTCCGCCCTACTCCTCGCGCAGATCGGGAAGGAGAGGCGGAGAGCGTGAGCGAGGTCAACGAGGTCACATTTTCCGCCGGCTTCCAACCCCGCACGCTCCAAGTTCGCTACTTTTCTGCCGGCGTGGGTCCGCGGCCCCGCCCCCCTCCACCTGTAATCTGTAACTCGTTGGTTTCAGCTCCCAAAAACCCGTGCTCGGGAAAACTTTTCTTCCCTCCTCTTCCCTTAATAGGTAGGTGAGCCCCCTTTGTTATTTGTGCTCCCCTTTGGGGATGCGGACGGAAAAGAAAAGCTTTTCCTTTGGGAGAATTCATGCGGCCTGTAGAGTGTAAAATAGATGGCCAAAAAATTCAGGGAAGCGTATCTGGAAATCTAAACCAAAAAACTATCGTTTCTCTCCTAGCTACAGAGGCTTTTTTTTTGGCGGGAATTATTTGCAGCGATTCAACCTTGCTGCAACTTATTTGATTGTTTCCAATAGATGGGCATTCACTAGTTGTTTGGGTGTTTCTGCTCCGTTTGCAATTGAAAGCCGCATTGCTCAGCTTTGGTAATCTAGAGTTTAAGAAAAAACGTAGGTTTGAGGACGAAAGAAGTTGGAAATCTGAAAGGGGAAAGAGCCGCACCTGAACTAACTCCAGAGAGTAAGCCTGAGGATCCTATATGTTTTTGTAAGAAGTTCCCAAAGGACTTAAGACAGCAAGATTTGATGCTAAAATCCATTTCTACTCTGCGAACCCGTGGGCAGCTGTACAAATATTTGCTGTTTTTAATTAAGTCTAACATTGCTACTTCCTTGATTTAAGTTAGGTCAAAGGACCGGCAATTTTATGCTTTGGTAGATGAAGGAAACCAGTGGTGTGTATTGGTGCTTAAGAAAGATGATAGAAAGTAAGAAACACTTTAAGGGAACACAGGTCGAGCCCCGACTCGGGGCAAATCTTTCTTTCTTCCTGATTCCCTGTTTTCATTTTTTTTTTTCCAACAGCTTAAGTGTTCAATTTAGAAAAGGGCCTTAATGGTCTTCGCTTGGAATAATTTTATCTAAACTTGCAGCTTGCTCCCAAATTAAATTTTAAGGCATGTTTTTCATGTTCTTTGAAAAGGCCAAGACCGTTTCTTTGATCAGGGTTGTCGGCTCACATTACCATTTTAATCACATCACTGCAAACGTCCCTTCTTGTTCAGCAGAATTAGGCTGGACAGATTCCGATTTGCTGACTGTGATTACAGGGCAGTTATCTTTCACGGGATCTGTATTTGCAAAGCCACAATTTTGTCTATGGCACATCCCAAGGACCAGATTGTGCATGTAGCAGTTTTCAGAGGAGTAGCACAAAATATTTCAGAGTAGCTAATTAGTCCCTACAATAAGAACCATGTGTGTAGTTTACAATACCCTCCAGGCTCAGCAAAAGCTGGAGTAAAAAAATGGGGGACAAAAATAAAAAAAGATGGGATGAGCAGATTTAAGGCTTCATGGAAGAGAAAACTTTCTTTAAAAAAAAAAAAATTTAGAGCTGTCCAAACGTGGAGTGGGCTGCCTCAGGAAACACGGGGAGGTTTTCTAGCAGAAGCCTTGTGACTCCTCGTAGGTGTTCATGGTTTGGTGTTAGTTGGGCTAGGTGACCCTTGAGGTGGTTTCCAGCCCTCAGCTTATTTAAGTAAAGGAGGAGAAACTGAAAAAGCCTATCATGTTTCCAGTAGGAAAGATGACTGGCTTTCGAGGGAAAAATAGTGGTCTCAAATGGGATCTGAAGACAGTTGTGAGCAGAAAAAGCCCAGATTAATGAGTGTAATCAGTCTAGAGAAAATGCCTCCTAATATAGGGAGGCAGCTGTGGGAAATCAAATCTGCCTTAACCACATACTAGCTCCGCAATCTTGGCAAGTCAGTTTCTGTGAGCCTCAGTTTTCTCATCTGGAGTGGGGAGAAGAGGTGATAGTTATTCTGCCAACTCTGTGGCCAGACTGTTACAAGGATAGCCCTTTGTGAAGTGCTGTACCAGTGTGAGTTATCATAAGGCTGGGCTGCTGACCTCCACAAAGAAATGAACACTTTCTAGCTTAATGGTCCCAAGGTCAGCAGCTCCCCAGAAGAGTGGTAGACGATGGCGGAGGGGAAGATGAGTATGTGTCCCAAGAAAAGAATAGTGTTAATGGGGTAGTAGCCCAGTGGGCCACCTTAGCAAAGCTTCCAGACTGCTGCATCTAGAACCACCCTTCTCTGCACTCCCAGATCACCCCCTGGTAGAACAAAAATGGCTACAGATTACTCTCTGTGGGCTATCCCACTAACTTCTGGGAGCTAGTTCCCTAGCATATTTCTAGAATCTAGCAGGAAAGAGGAAAGGGGTTGTGAGATAGTTGGAGGAAGGAGGAAAGGAATACCTGGGAGAATGAAAGCCCCCCCCCCCAAAAAAAGTGAAAAAACGATTCCCAGTCATTAGTGAATACAGTGGCAAATCCCTAGCTCTCCTAGGTATGGTAGATGTCCTTGCCCCTTGTAATCCAAAGTGACAGCGTATTAACTGAGGGTGGTGGGCCTGATATATATTAAAAAAAAAAGGTCTTTGTTTTTGGAGGGGGGAAGGCAGGGCAATTGGGGTTAAGTGACTTGCCCAAGGTCACACAGCTAGTAAGTCTCAAGTGTCTGAGGCTAGATTTGAACTCAGGTCCTCCTGACTCCAGGGCTGGTGCAATACTCACTGTGAAACCTCGCTGCCCCAAAAAAAGTTTTTAAAGAAAGTTATATTATAGGTGTAGTATAGCAAGGAACTCTTGTCCCTGGGGTAAATTCAGTTGAATTGGGAGGGAAGAGATTACAGCAGTATTATGGTGGCTAGAACTAATCATTCAAAGAAGAGAAGTGGGAGCAGCTTACGGCCTAACCTTTTTGCTTCTCACTTCTACCTCCTTCCCCCACAGGAAAAGGAAAGGCATTAGAGGAGAGGTGTAATAGGCATGTGATCCTGGAGTTGGCTGCCTCAGGTTGGTGGAAAGACCATAAGGTGAGACCCACAAGCATTTATTAAGCACCTACTGTGTGCCAGACAGTGTGCTAGGCACTGGGGATACAAAACCAGAAATGAAGCATTTTCTTCCCTCAAGGAGTTTATGCTCCATCCGGGAAGGTAATGTCCACATAGGTAAGTATGGAGCAATTTGACATGGTGGGTCGAGTACTGGATCCAGCATAAAAAAATAAAAATTAAAAAAAAAAAGTCAAATCCTGCCTCAAGAACTTGCTAACTGTGTGACACTGGGCCAGTTATGTTATCTTCCTCACCCTCAGATTCTTCATCTGCCAGATGGGATAATAGCACCTATTTCTTAAGGCTGTTTCAAGGATCAATGAACTAGGTGGCAGAGTGGATAGAGCCCTAGGCTTGGAGACATTGGGCATCAGACACTAGCTGTGTGATCCTGAGAAAGTCACTTAACCCCTCTGTCTGCCGTGTTTTCCTCATTTGTAGAATGAAGGTGATAATAGCACCTACCTCCCAGGATTGTAGTGAGAAACAAAGGAGATCATCGTAAAGTACTTAGCACAGTGTCTGGTATATAGTATGTGTTATAGAAATGTCAGTGACCACTCATCATCGTCATTATCATTGTCTAAAGTGCTTTGTAAACCTGAAAGGACCATAGAAATGTTAGTTATCATTAGCTATCAAGTGACCATTGAGAGTTTTTTGGACAGCAAGGAGATCAAATCAGTCAACACTTGAAGAAGTTAATTTAGGCTATTTACCAGGAGGTCAAATACTAAAGCCGAAGTATGGCCACATAATGAAAAGACAGGCATCGGAAGAACCGTGATGTTGGAAAAGATTGAAGGCAAAAAGAAAAGGGGGTGGCAGACAGTGAGATGTAGAGATAGTGCCATAGAAACAATGAATGTGAGCTTGGACAGACCTCAAAAGATAGTGGAGGAGAGAGGGGCCTGGAGTGCTGCGGTCACAAAGAGTCGGACACAACTGAATATAAAATATGGATGAGATAAATAAATACAAGGCCGTTTGCACAGGGAGGAGAGCAGCAAAAGGAAAGGCTTCGTGTGGAAGGTGTTGCCTGAGCTAGGTTTTGAAAGAAATGAGATTTTAAGAGGTGATGGGGAAGAAGAAATCATTCCAAGCCTGGAGGACAGACAGCCAGGATAAAGGAAAGTGGAGGGTCTGTTTGAGGAATAGGAAGGAGGCTAGACTGGCTGTATTATAGAATGTGGGCAGGGGGGTAGATAAATATTTATCCATCTAGCTATAGATGTTCTATACGTATATGTGTGTGTATATACATGATCTCCTTCCCACATTCTATAATGCATATATATTAAAATATAATGTGTCAAAATATTAATATGGTATACACAGCATATGCATACATATACATATGTGTGACCATATTATAATACATACATTATCATATATATAAACATTGAAAAGGTAAATTGGGGACTGCTTGTGAAGGGCTTTAAATGCCAAAGAAGTATATCCTTTATCCTAGACACATAGAGAGCCATTGGAGTTTATCAGGTAGGAGAGAGTGACATAGACCACTTTAGAAAAATCACTCTGGCAACTGTGTGGAAGACAGACTGGAGGGTGGGAGGAGAAATTTGAGGTGAGGAAACCAATGAGAAAATTATCGTGAATGGTCCGGGTAAGAGGTGATGAGAACCAGAGCTAAATGAGTAGAGAAATGGAAGTAGACGTGTAAAATGTTATGGAGGCCAACTGCATAACAGCTTGGCAACAGACTAGCTATATGCAGTGAAAGAGAGAGAGTAAGGAGTCTAAAATAAGGCCAAGATTCCAAAGTTGGTTAGCTGGAAAGGTAGCAGTGCATTCAAATGGATTTGGAGTTGAAGAAGGAGTAGGAGACAGAATGATGGTTTGTTTTGGACATATGGAGTTTGAGATGGACCATCCAGTGTAACATTTCCAATAGTCTATTGGTGAAATAAAACCGGAGCTTAAGAGAATCAAATCAATAAACATTTAAGTGTTTACTGTTTTCCAGTCACTGTGCTAAGTACTAGGGGTGCAAAAAAACAGTGGGGGAAGTAGGCTCTGCACTCCAGGAGCTTACAGTGTAATGGGGAGGCAACATACAAAGAGCTATGTACAAACCAGATATATAGATATTTGTCTATATATGGATATATATATATATATATATATGAATATGTTTTTAAATATATGCAGGGTTATAAGATACATGTGTCTAGGATAACCTGGAAATAATCACAATACTCACAAAAGAAAGGTATGAGCATTAAGGGAAACCAGGGAAGGCTTCTTGTAGAAAGTGAGATTTCATCTGAGACTTGAAGGAAACCAAGGAAGCCAAGAGATAGACATGAGAGGGAGAGCATTTTAGTAATGAGCAACAACCAACGAAATTTTATGAATTCAGGAGATGCAGTGTCACGTGAGGGACGTCAAGAAAGCCAGAGTCACTGGATCACAGATATAGGTAGGGAGAGTAAAATATTAAGAGACATTCTCATGCCTGCCCCATCCTCGATCCATCCATTCTCACAAAATGTTGTCCTATATCTCTCCTGCCTTGGGTGGCTAAACTCCTTGAGAAGGCCACTTACAAGATATGTCTCTACTTCCTTTCTTCTTACTCTGTTCTTAACTCTCTACAGTCTGGCTCCTTAATCTCATCACTCAACTCTCTCCAAAATTACTAATAATCTCTTACCAAATCTGATGACCTGTTCTCAATCCTCATTCCTGACCTCTCTGCAGCCTGTGACAATGTCAGTCACCCTCTTCTCTCTTAATACTCTGTTCCCTTTAGGTTTTCATGACAGTACTCTCTCCTGGTTCTCCTCTTACCAATCTTTATCACCTTTGTTGGATCTTCATCTGGGTCACATCCCAAAGGACTTTATCCTGGTCCCTCTTCTCCCTCTCTACTGCTTCACTTGGTGATCTCACTAGCTACCATGGATTCAATTACCATGTTTATGCTGATGACTTCCAAATCTATATGTCCAACTGTAACCTGTCTGCTGATCTCCAATCTCCAAATGCTTATTGGGCATCTTGAACTGGAAGCCTCATTAAATCTTCAATTCAGCGTATCAAAGATCGAATTCGCTCTTTTCTCCTAAACCTCCCCTGTTTCCAAACTCCTCTGGACACTTCTCCAACGACATCCCTATACTTCCAGTCCCCCAGGTTTGCGAACTAGCTGTCATTCTTAACTCCCCACTCTCTGTCACCTCTCTATATCCAATCTGTTGCCAAAGCCTTTGGATTTTACCTTCGTAACATCTCTTGAGTACACCCTCTTGTCTCCTTACATACTACTACCATCCTAGTGTTGGCCCTCATCACTTCATACCTGTACTATTTCTTTTTTTGTAATAATATTTTATTTTCTCCCAAATTAACATGTAAAAACAATTTTTAACATTTGGTGTTTTTTTAAGATTTTATTTTTAAATTCTATTTCTCCCTTCTTGTGACAGTAAGCAAGCTGATAGAGATTACACACATGCAATAATGTAAAATATTTCCATATTAATCATTTTGTAGAAGAAAACTTAAGAGAGGGAGAGAGAGAAAGGGAAGGAAAGAAAAAAAAGAAAGGAAGGGAAAGGGAATGGAAAAGGAAGGGAAGGGTGCTTTGGTCTGTATTCAGACACCATCTGTTCTTTCTCTGGAGGCAGTATTTTTCATCATGAGTTCTTTGGGATTGCCTTGGATCATTGTATTGCTGAGAAAAACTAAGTCATTCACAGTTATTCATTGTACAGTATTGCTGTTACTATGTATACTGTTCTCCTGGTTCTGTTCACTCTGCATCAATTCATGTAAGTATTTCCAGGTTTTTCTGAAATCCGCCTGCTCATTTCTTACAGCACAATAGTATTCCATCACAATCATATACCATGACTTCTTCAGTCATTCCCCAATTGATGGACATCCCCTCAATTTCCAGTTCTTTGCTACCACAAAGAGAGCTGCTATATTTTTGCATAGGGTAAGTGCTTAATAAATGTTGATTGACTGGCTGACTAAAAGTAGGAGACCAGGTTATGAAATGCTTTAAAAGCCGAATTCAGGCTAGGAGTGGGTATATAGATCTGGGAGTCATTTGCATAAAGATAATTCAAGCCATGGGAGCTGTTGAGGTCACCAAATGATAGTGTATAAAGGGAATAGAAGAGGGTTCAGGACAGAGTCTTGAAGTATAATGAGAGTAAGGAGACTTCGTTAGACAGTTGCTCTCTGAAAGAGGCAGGGAGAAAGCACAGATCTCGGGTGTTGATGCCCAGGGACAAGGTTGCCCTGAAGTAATTATAGCTGTGGAAAGGGCAGTTTGAAAACTGCATGCCAGTTACCTAAAAGGATAAATCTGAGCATTGTTTGTGTTTGGAAGATCACCTTTCTTCCGAAGAGATCCAAGAAATGCCAGAACGGCTGCATTAACTGTACCCCAAGTGAGGTAAGTAGATAGTTGAATGAGAACAAAGAAAAACACAACCAGTGAAACGGAGTGGGGACAGTAATTATTACTGCTTCAAATTAGCATTGAGGAAAAACATGCTTAAAAGCTAAATAGATAGATGGAGGGTAAAGCAGAAAATAGCTGAGTTAAGAAAAGATAAACTCGCCAAAATATTTATAGCAGCATTTTTGGTAGTTTCAAAGAACTCCAAACAAACTAGGTGCCCATCACTTGAGAATTGGCTGGATGAATTGTGGTGTGTAAATGTAATGGAAAATTACTGTGCTCTAAGAGTTAATGAATATGATGAATACAGAGAGATAAGGGAAGACCAGATGAATGGCACAACGGAAAGAAGAGATGTGAAGAGATAGCTCTTCCTGTTTCTTATGCCTAGGTGGTGGTTTGCAGGTGTGGAACATCGCATATGATGTCAGATTTTTTTTTGATATGTTGATTACTGAATTTTTTTTTCTTCGTCCTCTTTTTATTCCTATTCATTGTTTTGAGATATGATTCTTGGGGCAGTTGGGTGGTGCAATGAGTAGAGCACTGGCCCTAGAGTCAGGAGGACCTGAGTTCAAATCCAGCCTCAGACACTTGACCTTGGGCAAATCACTTAATCCGGATTACCCCTCCAAAAAAAGAAATGGTTCTCTGGGAGGGAGGGGGCTATAGGGGGAAAGATAAGTCATGTTAAAACAAAAAATATCAACAAAATCTCAGCATTTTTTTAAAATAAAAACTGAAAAAAAGGAAAAGATTTAGATCAGAGAAATTAACAACAAAGATCAAGGCCATTTTTAGTTTTCTCACTCAACTATTTTAGAAGATGATGCTAATTCAGAACAATAAAAATTTGACCTGGTGGGTGTGCTCAAGCACAGTTGGTCTGGATAAACTTTCACGTACTTTATACCTTGTCTTAAGAGAAAACCAGCCAAAACAAAGACCTAATCGATGGGCCAACAAGGACTCAGGAAAATGCTTGGGCACCCCTCTAGTTGTTAATTGAATACTTGATTTTGATCCATGAGTACAATTCTGCTAAAAATGCCCCAAATTTGATAAAATTGCATATTTACGTGGGAAAATATATATTTCAGAGTCATATGAAATTACAGTGCTAGAAAAATCCTTAGACCTCTATCTTGATACCTTAAGCCATACAGTGAGTGCCTTAAACTTATAGACAGTTCCTCACAATGACCTTCTTCAGATAGTACCCACGAAGGAAATAGTTTGAGGGCAAATAGTCCAGTACTCCCCTCTGACAGATGAAGAAACTGAGGACAGAGAAACTGTGACTTTAAGAATATATGTCTAAAGCCATTTATGACTACCCATGCTTAGTTAAGATGAAATAAAAGAAAGTACTGTTGATAGACTAGGGCTGTTGAAAGAAGGGAAAAAATTGTCAGTTGACACTCATCGGCTAGTCCAACATAAGACTATCATTTTTCTGATGTCGTATGTCTACCACTTAATAAATTGGGAACATGGGATGCTATAATACAAAATAAATATTTACTGTGCACAGAAACCATTTTGCTTAGCATCGATGTAACAACACAAAAAGATTGCCTCTGAGGGAAAATGTCAGGGCTGCCAGGAGATAATTTCAGATTGGACAGATTTTTGCAGTTTTAGAAAATAGTTGAATTTAGCATGCCTATCGTATCGGAAGTTTTCCAGGTGTTTCAACTTAATCATGATGCAATTCAACAAAGGTTTACTGACTCTGCTGTGTGTAAGGCACTGAACTAGACTAAATGTACAAAGATAGACATAACACGGACCTTGTTCTCAAGGAGCTTACAATCTAATAATTGGAAAAGACACGGACATAAATGTCTAGTGGGAAAGAACAAGTATGAGAAATGCCAAATATGAGCGTGGGTAATAAAATCAGAGGAAGGAGAGATTGTCTGCAGGTTGGGAGAAGGTAGACTTCAAGGTGATACTGGCACTGGTCACTGTCTTAAGGGAAGGAAGGTTCCTCAGTAAATGGAGACAGAGGTTGGCATGGGGTTCATGAGTACATGCCTAGCAGAGAGAATAGCAAAGGCCAGTAACCAGAAGAGGACGTTTTGAGAGCGAGAACAGGGAATAGAGTACAATACAGTTTGGTTGGTTCTGATTTTGTTTGGCTGCCTTTAAATAGGAAGAACTCAATCTGAAGTGGTTAGACAGACGCAAATTAAAATCTTCATCCATTTCGATTTTTAAGACTACATAACTATGTCTAAAGATATCTCCTTACAGAGGAGGGGAGTTTGTTTTGAAGCTTTATGGCATTTCATTGCTCTTCATAGATATGATTATAGTATTGAGTGGGAAAAGACAACATATGGGAATAAAATGGAGAGAGACTGGAGAGGGAAGATAACATCTCTGTGCCATTCCACTCCCTTGCCCCACCACATCCAGTGAGTTAACAAGTCCTGGCAATTCTACTTCTGAAATATTTCTCACATCAGTCCCCTATCTCTACTCACGCTGACATTCACCGTAGTTCAGGCCTCCATCAACTCTTACTTGGACTAATGTAATAACTTCCTAATTGCCTGTGGTCTCCCCCACTTAGCCTAGATCTCCCATCTGCCCTTATCATATCATTATATCATACCTGTGTATTAATAATTCATATTTATATGGCACTATAAAATATCCAAAATTGTTTTCCCACAACAGTCCTGAAAGGTATGCAGTGCTGGTTTTGCGATTGTAGGAGTTTCCACCTCCAATTAATGTAATCACATAAGAGACAGACACTTTCGATGAACCAAATATCAATCAAGCAATAAAAAGAGTAATCTATATATTAAATACTGTCTCTCCCATTCCCCTCCATCTGTTTCCCCCTCCTTCCCTCCCTCCCTCCCTTCCTCCTTCTCCTCTTCTCTCTCTCTCTCTCACTCTCTCACTCTCTCTGTCTCTCTCTCTCCCCCCTCCCCTTCTCTCTACCCTTCTCTCTCCCCACTCCCCCTTTTCCCCTCTCCAAAGCATCCAGTCAAGGCCAGGGGCAATTAGTCACCCAAGAAAGGAGAGGATATACCTAGGCATAGAGAGACAAACCATTGACAGTCATAGATGGATACAGAGGACAACCACCCAAGGAAGAAGTAGCTTCAAAGAGTATAGTCTTTTGCACCAGAGGAGAGTATTAACTATAAACCAGATATGTGCTGGCCAGTGTTTAACAATCTGCTCACCAAAAATGGATGACACATTTTTAAGTATAATCTGCATCATTAACATTTTCTCCATTACTTTTTAAAAGTCTTGACCAGAGATGGCAAGCTGTTGCAAATCTTCCAGTGCCAAAACCAGATTAAAATATAATTGGGAAGTATTAGACAAAATAAATAAAAATATAATGGATAATGTTCATTGGTGGTTTTCTAAGTCAGCAGTGATGTCTTTCTTTTTTAATTAGATACCACTGGTCTAGACAGTCAACGAAACAATAAGTCAAGCCCTGATTTATAGAATTTGCTGATTTCTGAGGTGTAAATGCTCATGCTGAAAAATTAACAGTTGGCTTTTAAGAGCCAATACGAGCTGGCTCCAGCCTAAACCTGCTACGGACCCCAGAAAGGCATTCATCTTCAGAGCCCAGCATAAAGCTGCACCTAAGAGGAACTTTGTGCGTACTTCACAAAGGGAGAAAAAGATGTCTGGTAAGTAAGGAGTTGTGAGTTATCCTTCGCCACGCGTGTTCTCTACACTTGTACTACCTTTGTACGTTAAATTTGAGCCCACTATCTCTATGTGCAAAGGGAATGTGCACGCCCAGTTTGAAGAACATTTTTGTAACTATTCTTCTTGTTATACTGGCTCAGGAAATATCTTTTCTAAAATTTAATTAAGTCTGACTGCCCAGTTGTTCATGGAGAACATACCAATGGGGGCTTTTGCACATTAATATTAGGAATCTTAGCCCTTCAGTATTTCCCATACAATTGGCAGTAAAATCAGCATCTATGGTCTAGAAATCTGACCTACCAAAGTCAGCAGAAGTTGGATAAGTGACCCCAGAGTGGGTACTACAGTATTATCTCAGTTTTACAGATTAAGAAATCAAGGCTCTGAAGGGTTAAATTCCTTGTCTTGCTTGCAGTGACATAGGTAATAAATGTCCAAAGCAGTATTCAAACACAGGTCTCCTAACTTCAAGGCTAGCATGCCGTTGCGTTACACTATGTTACTTTCTCCCTCCTTAAACTGTGATCTTGTCAAAGACAAATAGCAGGTTCATATTCTATCATCGCCTTTGCAGAATATGACACAGTGCCTTGCGTACACATAGTAAGCACATACTAAGTACTGTTGGTTGAAATGAGTTGATTTTTAAAAGTATTTTATTGATCTGGATAAGGCAAACACTGGGACTATGGATAGCAAGGTAAGTTCCAGCATTCTTTTAGGCCACTTAAACTCTAATAACAGAGACAGCTGGGTGGCACAATGGACAGAGTGCTGCCACCCCTAAAGTCAGTCTTCCTGAGTTCAGATCTGGTCTCAGACATTTGCTAGCCATGTGACCCTGGGCAAGTCTCTTAAACCCTGCTTGCCTCAGTTTCCTCATCTGTAAAATGAGCTGAAGAAGGAAATCGCTAACCACTCCAGTATCTTTGCCAAGAAAACCCCACATGGGGTCACAAAGAGTTGGACACAATTAAAACAACAACAACAAACTGCTAAGATATCACGACTCTCCCTTCAATTCCACTCCATTCCTCTCTGCTTGCATGTTCTACTCGGCACCATTTTAATAGTGTCTATGGAAGAAAAGATTATTTGGATTTTATCCAGATACTTAAAGACCATTTTCCTATTCCCTTTTCTTCCTTTCATCCTCTTTTTTTTTTGTTTCCAAGAAAATTTCTCCTCATGTGCTACAGTGTAAGTCTCCCCTGTCAGTCTTTGCTGACTGAACAGACATGTGAATTTTATCTACCCTCTCATTATGGGAATTATCTGCCTCCCCTACTCCCCTTTGATTTCCCTGAGCCCTTCTCTGTAGCAATGGTAATGAGAGATGGGCACATGGCTCCTTTGTTTAGTTTCTGCTACAAGGCCACAACATGGGGTGCTTCCATGAGGTCCAAATTTCATACCGAGAGATTCAATAGACACCTTTGTAAGTTTCTGGCTCTTAAATGCTGTTTGCATCGAGGGAGAACTAAATCAGTTTTGGAAACTGAATTAATGCCTCCACACTGGCCCTTGGTGCTAGGAAAACAAGAAAGACTGACAAAAAATGCTTATTTCATGTGTCTGATACTTTTAATCACTTTTTATCAAAATATTACTAAGTGCTTGAAAGAGTTGAAATCAAGAAATACACATTTTGAGAAAACAACATGTTTGTAGGAAAGGATAGAGATTACCCTCTTTTTTTAGAAGAGTAATATGATAAGATATTTGAAAATGTATCATGTAAAAAACCAGAAATGATGACAGTTTCTATTTTTTAAAAAATTGAAGTTTCTCTAGTATCTTCCTTAGTGACCACTTATTGTTTGCTAATGTACCATGTGAGGCCTTGCAGAGACTAAGCTGCCAATCAAAGCTCACCAGAAAAGAGACTATATAGCAAACACTGGCTAAAGAAATTATATGATATGAATCTCTTTCCTGTTGGTACTTCCCATTTGAACACTAAAACTATAACAACAAAAAAATTTTAAGCATTTATATATGCCTCAATTCAAGAAGTGTAAATGTCTTATTGTAAAAGGTAACCCTTGGCATTCCATTCCTGACTAATAATGGAAAATGAAGATTTATTAATGAAACAACGAATTGAATATTAACTATTCTCAGGTTAGGAAAGGCTAGACTCTGCCATTCTTAATGAATACTAGTTTTATTGCATGATTCTATTTAGGAATATACTTCAGTGAGTATTTTTAGAATACTTTAAGTAACTAATTTTAAGGAGTCATGCCTGAAATTATAATAGGAAAAATAGAGGATACAAAACTCAGGCATTGAAATCCTTTACTAAAATTATCAGAATTTATACCCTTCTCAATGTTTACCTTTTTCTTGGCCCCATCATATTTTCTTTGTTGCTAATGTTTTTAAATTCCCACAATTTACATTCATTTCTCTTAAATGTTTTGTAAATACACACATTGATTACAAAGGGATTAGCAATAAAGAGAAGAGTTTCACATCATGTACATATGAAATATATATTCAGTGCTTTGCTTAGAGATGCAGATGTAATTTTTTCTAAAGAAAGAATTGTATTGTTCCAAACAAGCTCTACAGGAGACATGTTTATATAATGTGACTAGGAGCTCTGGAAAAGCTTTTTTTGTGAATTTTCATGGACCATGACTTATTCAAAGAAGGATTATATTCCCAAAACAAATGACTGACAACTTCAAGTGGACTAATTATCAAATTCCCATTCTCACTCAAGTAACAGGCAAAGAGTCAAAGTTGAGGAGAAAGTAGGAAATCTCTATCAGTTGGCAGGCATGAAATATCTTCAGAGACAGAAGCAGATAGCAGAGTAGATTGAAAAACAGCACCTGACAATATGTTGTTTACAAAAAAACACACACGAAACAGAGAGACACACAGAATAGAGCTAAGGGGCCGGAGCATATTCTATTATGCGTCAGCTGACGTTAAATAAAAAGGCAGGGGTAGTAATCATGATCTCAAAGCAAAAGCAAATCTAATTAAAAGATATAAGGAAAGAAATTATATCTTGCTAAAAGGTACAATAGACAATGAAGTAATATCAATACTAAACATACATGCACCAAATTTTAAAGAAGAGAGTTATAGGAGGAAATAGACAGTAAAACTATACTAGTGGGAGACCTCAACTTTCCTCTCTCAGAACTAGGTAAATCTAACCACAAAATAAACAAGAAAGAAGTTAGGTAAATAGAATTTTAGAAAAGTTAGATATGAAAGACCTCCGGAGAAAATTGAATGGAAATAGAAAGGAATAAGCTTTTTTCTCTATAATACATGATGCCTACATAAAAATTGACCACATGGTAGGGCATTAAAACCTCACAACCAAATGCAAAAAAAGCAGAAATACTAAATGTACCTTTTCAGATCATAGTACAATAAAATGACATTCAATAAAGAACAGTGGGCAGATATATTAAAAATTAATTAGAAATTAACCTAATCCTAAAGAATAAATAGATCAATGAAAAATCATAGAAACAACCAATAATTGCACTAAAGAGAATTTCAACAATGATACAACATACCAAATTTTATGGGATGCAGTCAAAGCAATGCTACAGGAAAAAATTTCTGTCTATACACTTACATCAATAAAATAGAGAAAGAACAGATCGATGAATTGCACACATAACAAAAATAAAACTAGAAAGGAACAAATTAAAAACCCCCACTAAACAATGAATTGGAAACCCTGAAAATCAAAGAAGATATTAATAAAATTGAAAGTAAGAAAACCATTGGACTGATAAAACTAAAAGCTGGTTTTATGGGTGGGGGGAGGGGAATAATAAAATAAATAAACCATTGGTTAATTTGATTTTAAAAAGGAAAAAAGAAAACCAAATGACCAATATCAAAAAATGAAAGAGGTGAATTCACCACCAATGAAGAGGAAATTTTTGTTTTGTTTTTTTTTTCCTTTTTCTTTTTTGGAGGGGGGAAGGCAGGGCAATTGGGGTTAAGTGACTTGCCCAAGGTCACACAGCTAGGAAGTGTGTCAAGTGTCTGAGGCTGGATTTGAACTCAGGTCCTCCTGACTTCAGGGCTGGTGCTCTACTCACTGCACCACCTAGCTACCCCTGAAGAGGAAATTTTAACAATTATTAGGAGCTATTTTGCCCAATTATATGCTAATAAATCTGAAAATCTAAGCAAAATAGATTAATATTCACAAAATATAAATTGCCCAGAATAACAAATGAGGAAATGGAATGCTTAAATAACCCTATCTTAGAAAAAGAAATTGAACAAGCCATCAATGAACTTCCTAACAAAAAAATTCCCAGGGTCAAATGAATTCACAAGCAAATTCCACCAAACGTTTAAAGAGCAATTAATCCCAATACTTTATAAACTATTTGGAAAAATAAGTAGAGTCCTACCAAATTCCTTTTATGACACAAATATAGTGCTGATACCTAAACCAGTAAGAGTTAAAACAGAGAAAGAAAATATCGACCAATTTCCCCCAGTGAATATTGATGCGAAGGATCATACTCTATGACTAGTTAGGATTTATACCAGGGTTGCATAGCTGGTTCAATATAAGACAAACTATTAGTATGATTGACCATATCAATAACAAAAGCAACAGAAATCATGATTATCTCAATAGATAGGGAAAAATGCCTTGACACAACAACCATTTCTATTCAAAAAAACACTAAAGAGATAGGAATAAATGGAGCTTCTTCTAAGTGATAAGTAATACCTATCTAAATCTATCAGCAAGCATAATCTTAATGGGGATAAGCTACAAGACCTCACAATAAGATAAGGGGTGAAGCAAGGATGCCTATTATCACCACTATTATAAAATATTGTGCTAGAGTTGCTAGCTATAAAAATAAGGAAAATTAAAGAAATTAGAATAGGCAATGAGGAAACAAAACTATCACTCTTTGCAGATAATATGATGGCATGCTTAGGGAATCCTAGAGAATCAACTGAAAAAGTACTTGAAATAACAACTTTAGCAAAGTTATGGGATATAAAATAAACCCACATAAATCATCAACATTTCTATGTATTACCAACAAAGTCTAGCAGCAGGAGATAGAGAAATCCCATTTAAAATAACTGTAGACAATATACAATATTCAGGAGTCTACTTGCCAAGACAAACTTGGGACCTGTATGAACACAATTACAAAACACTTTTCACATATAAAATCAGATCTAAACAATTGGAGAAATATTAATGACTCATGGGTAGACCATGCCAATATAATAAAAATGACAGTTCTACCTAAATTAATCTACTTCTTCAGTGCCAAACTGATCAAATTACCAACAAATTATAGAGCTAGAAAAAAAATCATAACAAAATTCATCTGGAAGGACAAAGGGTTAAGAATATCAAGGGGGTCAATGAAAAAAAAATTGAAGGAAGGTAGCCTAGCTGTACCAGATTTCAGACTGTATTATAAAGTGGTAATCATCAAAACAAGATGGTACTAGCTAAGAAGTAGATTGGTGAATCATTGGAATAGATTGGGTACACAATACATACTAAATGACCATAGTAATCTAGTGTTTGATAACCCCAAAGATGCAAACTTTGGGGACAAAAGCTCTTTGACAAAAACTGATGGGAAAACTGGAAAGCAATTAGGCAAAAACTAGGTATAGACCAACAATTCATACCATATACCAAGATAAGGTCAAAATGGGTACATGATTTAGACATTAAGGGTGATAGCATAAGCAAAGTAGGAGTACATGGAATAATTTACCTGTCAAGTCTATGGATAAGGGAAGAATTTATAACCAAACAAGGGATAGAGGGCATTATGAAATATAAAAATGAATAATTTTGGTTGTGTTAAATTATGATGGTTTTGCACAAGCAAAACCAATGCAGCCAAGATTAGAAGGAAAACAGAAACTGGGGGGAATAGTTTTTATAGTAGGTCTCTGATTAAAGTATCATTTCTCAAATATATAGAGTATTAAATCAAATTTATAAAACTACAAGTCATTCCATAATTAATAAATGGACAAAGGATATGAACAAGGAGTTTTCAGACAAAGAAATCAAAGTTCTCTATAGTCATTTAAAAAATGCTCTTATCACTATTGATTAGAGAAAAACAAATTAAAACAACTGAGGTACCACCCTACGCCCATCAGATTGGCTAAAATGACGGAAAAGGGAAATGACAACTGTTGGAGGGCATATAAGAAAATTAGGATGCTAATGCACTGTTGGTGGAATTGTGAACTGATCCAACCATTCTGGGCATCAATTTGGAACTATGCCTAAAGCTATCAAACTGAGCATTTTGACCCAGCAATACCACTACTAGGTCTGTATCCTGAAGAGATAAAAAGGAAAAGGACTTGTATTTACAAATGTGTGTGTGTGTGTGTATGTATACACACACACACACACACATATAATAAGCGCTTTTTGTGGTGGCAAAGAACTGGAAATTAAGGGGATGCCTGTCAATTGGGAAATGGCTGAACAAGTTGTGGTATATGACTGTGATAGAATACCATTGTGCTATGAGAAATGATTAGCAGGATGATTTCAGAAAACCTGGAAAGACTTACATGAACTGATACAGAGTGAAGGGAGCAGAACCAGGAGAACATTGTACACAGTAACAGCAATACTGTGTGAAGATCAGCTATGAATGACTTGGCTATTCTCAGTAATGCTAGTCTGAGACAGTTTTGAAGGACTTATAATGAAAAATGCTATCCGCCTCCGGAGAAGCAACTGATGGACTCTGAATGAAGATCGAAGCATACTTTTTAAACTTTATTTTTCTTGGTTTGCCTTTTTTTGGTTTCTGTTTTCTTTTACAACATTGCTAATATAGAAATGTTTTGCATGACTGCACATATGTAACAAATCAGATTGCTTCCCTTCTTAATGAGGAGGAAGGATAGAGAGAGAAGAGAATTTGGGACTGAATGTTAAAAATTGTTTATATGTGGAATTGGGAGAAATAATTTTTTAATAAAAAAAAATCTTCAGAGAAACAAGTTTATCTGTAAATATTCAGGATTTCCCTATAGCAATCTAAGAAAGAGTTCCTGAGACAAGATGTTAATTGATAAATATTTAACATCTTTAAATGTGTCCCCTGATAAGCAATACCTTGAAAAAAGAAAACCCCATTTGTTGTCTTGCTAAAAGAATCCCATATTTCATCAATTCAGGAACTCCTTTCACTTGTAACCAGGCTAAAATGTGTAGTCTCAGATAGTTGTCTGAGACTTAGAGAGGGAAATGATTTTCCCATGATGAATCAACTATTCAGTGTCAGAAACAGGATTTGAACTCTGGTCTTCCTGACTTCAAGTCCAGAATTCTTCTACCATGGGATGCTGCTATACCAGTTGTTGATATTAAAGTATGTATGTATGTGTATATATATCATACACATATATACATATATACACACACAGACATATATATATATATATACACATATATACATTTAAAAACCAGGTATCAAGCACCAGAATAAGCAGCTTTACAAATATTATGTCATTCGATCCTTATCACAACTTCACGAGCTAGGTGCTCTCATTTATCCCTATTTTCCAGTTGGGGATACTGAGGCAGACAGAGATTTTTAAAAAGGTCACACAGCAAATAAGTGTCTGAGGCCAGGTTTGAACTCAGGTCTTCATGACTCCAGGTCCAGTGCTCTATCCACTGTACCACCTAGCTGCTTAAATCTTAGATAATTCAATTTCCCACAATTCATACTTTTCCAATTTTTATAATATGCCTTCCACCCCAACTCAATGCCCAGAAAAGCGTAAGAGAGACTTTTTACCATAGATCTTCCCCCCACCTCAGGCAGCAATAGGAAGCTAGAGAACAAGTATTTGCTGAGAAGAATTCGGAATCTCACAATCTGCGAGGTGGAAGGTAGCTCAGAAGCCATCTAGTCCAACCCATGCATGGCCTCTAATTGTTAGAAAGCTTTTGCCAATGTCAGGTCTAGATTTCCTTCTTTGCAGCTTCCATTCATTTCTTGGTTCTGTTCTTTGGGGTCCAATAGAACAACATTGACCCGTCTTCTGCATGACACATCCCTTCAGATGTTTGAGCACAGTTATCCTACTTCCCTTTCCACTCCTCACTCCCACCTCATTGCTTGTCTTCTCTTCTCCAGGCTAACCATACCCAGTTCCTTCCAATGATTCTCTTTTGACATGGATGTGAGGCCCTTCACCACCCCAGTTGCCCTTCTCCGTGTGCTTTCCATGGTCTTCTTAAACTGCGGTGCCCAGAGCTGAACATAATTTACCAGATGAAGGCCAGTAAGAGTGGGACTATTCCCTCCTCATTCCTGAAAGCTATGCCTTTCTTAAAACAACCTGAGATTGCATTAATTTTCTTTTTTGTCTGCCATATTATACTAATCATTCTTACTGCATTTTCAGTCCACTAAGATGCCTAGATCTTTTTCAGATGAGTTACTATCTAACCATGCCACCTCCATCATTTATGTATAAAGGTGACTTTTTGTACCTAAGTTCAAAACTTAACATTTATCTCTACTCTTCATTTCATTAGATTCAGCCTATTGTTCTAGCTCATCAAAATGTTTTTGGATCCTAACTCTATCATCCCATGTGTTATAAAGCACAAGACCAAGCACAGATCCCTTAGGAACTCCACTGGAGATCTCCTGCCAATTTGACATTGAATGAATACTTTTTGAGACTGGCCATCTAATCAATTCATAATCCACTTAATTCAGGGGTTCTTAACTGCAGTCCATGGACCGCCAATGGGTCCATCGGCACATTTTAGGTGATCTGTGAATCTGGATGAGAAAAAAAACTGCATCTTTATTTCAATATTATTGGTTTCCTTTGAATCCTATGTAGCTTATTTTATGCTTTTAAAAATATGCAGCTGAGAAGGGGTTCGTAGGTTTTGCCAGATTTCTAGTTATTCATTTAGTCAGTCAAGAGATGTTCATTAAGCACCTTCTGTGTGCTAAGCCCTGAGAATACAATTATGAAAAAAAAGAAAGCCCCTTTTCTCAAGGAGTTTACAATCTAATAGGTAAAGAGAGCACGCTAAAGAAAGTCAAAGAGTGGGGAGAGGAGAAGAGCAAAATGAGGAAGTCCAGTCCAAAGGAGTGCATCTGGTGGAAGTCTAGCCTGAGAGCCTCTTTAAATAGATGTTCTCCAAGGAATTCTTTGCTCTTCCCTCTAGGCTCCCAATTAGAGGGGCAGAGCTACTAAGGATACTGATGAGGTATGAGTAACCAGGCCAATTCTGCTCAAAGGATGATGCATTTCCTGGTGATAAGGAGGTGTATGGTGGTGTCCTGTCCAAGGATCGGTGGGAACCAACCTGGTAGTGGGAAATAATAGCTGGTGGGAAATAAATTTCCAAAGAGGTCACCAACAAAAAAAAATACTAAGAATCCCTGTTCTAATTACATTATCATCTATTTCACTTCCATGTTCTCCATAAGAAGAGTAAGATTTATTAAATCAAAAGCTTTGCTAAAATCTAAGTAAAATACATCTTCCACATTTCCCTCATCTACCAGTTTAGCTAATTTGTCAAAAATGGATTAACATTAGTCTGGCATAACCTGTTCTTGACAAAGCCACGTGGGCTTTGTTAATACCACTTTTCTTCCTAGACACTCAAAAACCATCTCTTTAATGGTCCATGATAGATAACCTAATACATTCTAAGTAATCTGATATGTTTACACAGTAAGCTGAAAAGTATTGATCATAGACATTAACTGTGTGACTTTTGGGCAAGTTAAAACTATTCTGGACCTCGATTTCCTCATCTATAAAGGGAAGAAGTTAAGACTATGGGTGTTTCTAGCTCTAAAATTCTCTAAGTATAGGGCTTCTGTGATTATTATTGCCAATGGTATTTAACTAAGTACAACACTGAATGGTACAAGGCACATACATGTGACTCCATAGGATGGAGGCCTTAATACTGCTCAGCGCCAGTGAAGCAGGAAATGGTCCACTCTGATGTGGCAACATCTAAGAAAAGAAGAGGGACCATCAAGATGTTAAAGCTAAGAACTAAAGAAGTAATAGCTTCCCTTAAGTCCCAACTAAAATCTCAGTTTTTGCAGGAAGACTTTCCCAATGCCTCTCAATGCTAGTGCCTTCCCTCTGTTAATTATTTTCTATTTATAGCCTTTATATGGCTGTTTTTATATATATATATATATGTATGTATATATATGCATATATATGTGCATATATATATTTATATATATATATATATATATTTGTTTATGTGTTGTCTCCCCATTAGATTGTAAACTCCTTGAGGGCAGGGACTATCTTTTGTCTCTTTTTGTGTACCCAGAGTTTAGTATAGTGTCTGGCACATAATAGGTGCTTAATAAATGTTGATTGATTGATTAATCAAAGTAACACACTGCAGTCCTATAATCCAATGGATCTCTGATCTTATCCACATGACTATTACCACCACTGAGGCAGATTGCAACCCACTCATGTCTGTGCCTTCTGTGCCACTTCCATCTGTGTCCTCCAGTGAGTCCATCAGAAGAAATCTTCCCAACATATTGAAGGCCTTCCTCACATTCTCTAGATACCAAGAGAACACCAACAGGAAAAAGAGCCTACAGGCTATCCACTGTTTTTCCTCTCACTGTGGCATCATGATCGCCTCATCTTCAACCACAGCCACACACTACATATTAGCTTAAATGAACTAAGGTCAAGACTATGGGAATCAAAGAACCAGCTTTCCCAGACAGTGTTAACTTGTTCAGATTGTTGGGAGTAATCACCACCAAACTTCCTCCTCCTCTTGCAAACATAGCTTGAAAACTGACCGTGGGAATATAGTAGCCTCCATGCCCTCTTCCTGTACTTACTCTTCCATGTGTTCTCATGAATGAAAAAGCTTAATAGTTATTCTGATCCCTTGGAAGCAGATCTATAGCTTTAAACACTAATATAGACCATCCTGGTTCTAATTCAATAGAATGATGTTTCTTATCTCAGCCCACAGCTCCAAAGCTATAGCCAATCTGCTGAATTTATATGAATCCCACCAAACTAATTAAGCCTACCTCCTCGTTTAATGTCTGTCTCTGTTGCTCTGCGTGTGTGCCTCTTGCTGTGTCTGTCTCTGTTTCTTTCTTTCTCTGTGTCTCCGACTCTGGTCTCTGTGTCTCAGCCTCTAAATCCAGGCTCCAGCATTTACAACCCTGTGTGATTTTAGGCAAGTTAGTTCATCTCTATGGGCCTTAGTTTCCTCATCTGTAAAGTCAAGAGGCCTGACTGACTAATCTTTAAGGTCCCTTACACCTCTAAAATTTTTATTTCCTGAGTGCTTGACCAATGAAGTTGAGCTTAAGGATTTTAGGATGTGATATGGCTGTGCCAAAGAAATCCCACACCTAGGCCCCATCTTATCCTATCCCTATTCCCCTCAAAACTACAGACCACCTATTCTTAGGATGGTGAAAGTCTATGTGCTTAATAAATCCTAAATGTAGTATGAAATTAAATCTTCCTCACAATAAATACCCTCCCTATCCCTTCAGAGCCAACACCCAGTATGTACATGTTGCTGAGAAACAAATGTTCATGGTGTTCCTGTGGGGCTTTCAATGTTATCAGAGTTGTTAAAAAGAGTCCACAGCTGTTATTTTCCCTGGCATGTGAAGTGCACAGTGGGTGTTCCTGCAATATTTATAAGCACTCACCAATATGCCTCAAAATAACCCTAAGAATGCAATTATCCACAAAGGAGCTGGTTTCTAAGTAAGTTCCTTTAATGATACCTTTTATGATGTAAAGAGAAGATTGTTGATTGTATTTTTGGAATTTTATCTATTCTGGATGGATATCAATGCAGATTGCCACCTGCTCTGTAATTTGTAATTTTAGAGAGGTGTCCAGAGTAACTTTTGCCCAAGTGATTTTGACACCCTGCTAATATACTTCATTAGGATGATCTCATATCCCAAACAGGATTTCCCCAAACATACATCATCTGGGACTAGGGAAAGCCTAGAATCATTGGGCATGTCTAGTAAGAAATGAGGTAGAAAAGGGAGATTCTGTTGTCCCTAGTGCCAACCTTCAGATCACAAGATTTAGAGTTGAGAAGGATGTTAGGAAGTATTTAGTTCTACTCCCTTATCTTACAAATGAGGCTCAGGTTGTTTAATTGACTTACCTAAAGCTGTATCACCGAGTTAAAAGATACGAGGAAGAAAACTTGGGCAGAGAAGGTTGCCGTCTTCTGCCTTTTAAGTTTCCTGTCTTTTGTAGGGAACACCGGTAGCTGAGGAGAAGTGGTAGAAAAGGCAAATGAGTGAGAGGCATTTCATTTTTGTCTCTGTATCCCCAGCACCTAGTACTAGTGCCTTATGGCCAAAAACCTTCAGTTTTGAATTAGGGATCATCAGGCGGGAGATGGCGGACAAGGCATATGTCTGACCCTCAGCTACATCATGTGTAAAATGGATTTAATAACACCTCCCCAGATACCCCAGAGGGCTATTGTAAGGCTCAAATGAGATAATTCTATCTTTTGTCTCTTAGACATAAGGTGTTCCCCATTTCTTGAATGTTCGCTTGCATCATCCCCATTTCTTAGAATCCCTAGATTCCATCACAATTCAGCCTAGATCCCTTTACTCTTCTTCTCAGGCATCCCTGTTCTCTCCCTCCAGAAATTACCTTGTATTTACCTAGCTGTGTATGGGTGGCATCCCTGATAGAAAATAAGCCCCTTGGGAGCAGGTACTGTTTTGTATTTGGCCTCATTTCCCAAATACATAACAACGGCCCCTTGCATTAAACAGAAGCTTGATGAATTTTTGTGGAATTTAGTTGAATTGAATGTATCTTTAAGTATTAGAAATGTAAACTGTTATTGATTGATTGGCTTTCAGAGATATTGGACTAGGAGCTGGGAGACATAAATTCTAGCGTAATCTCTGCCACCAACTAGCTGTGTGATTTTGGACAAATCATAGAATCTCTCTGAACTTCACTTCTCCCATTTAAACAATGAGGAGATTGGAATAGGTCTTGGCTATAAGACTCTACAATTTTGTTCCTTCATCTATGAAGGAGGAGCTATCACAATGATCATCATATAAAACTAATGATATGAACTTCCAAGGAAAAAAAAAGTTGGTATATCTAGATTTACAAGTAATTCTGTCATACATTTAAAGAATTGATAATTCCAAAGGTGTATAAACTGAGCACCAACATAGAGAAATAAGGTACCCTACCAAACTCCTTATGTGAGACAGATGTGGTTCTGCTGCCCCAAATAGGAAGGGATAAGGAAGGAAAAAAGCCTATAAACCAGTATCACTAACAAATACTGTACAAAAATATTGAATAATATATTAACAAAGAAATCTTAGCAATAAATTCAGAATTATTCACTATGACCAGATTTGATTTAAGCTAGGAACTCAAGAATAATTCCTCATTGGGAAAAATATTATAATAAATAATGTAAATAATAAAAAGTTTTTAATTGCATGATTATTTAATAACATGAAAAGGCCTTTGACAATGCTAGAATTTATTTACATTAAAAACATAAAGCATAAAGAAAAATTATTTTTCCTTAATATGATTAAAAGCATATTTCTGTCAGTAATATCTAGCATTCTTTGTTAACAGAGAAACATTAGAAGATTTCTTGGTAAGAACAGTGGTAAATCATGGATGCCCTCTGTTTTCCAGTTGTTTGATGTAGTGATAGAAATGCTAGCCATAATAATAAAGCAAGAAAAATAATTGAAGAATAGGCAAAGAAGAAGAAAAATAATCTCTTTTCAAATAATATGGTAATTGACTTTGAAAGTCTTAGAAAATGAATGAAAAACTTGAAATAATTAATAGTAAAAATAATAGGAAGGTAGTAAGGTACAAAAAAACCCACACTTGAAAATTATCATCCTTTCTCCATTTTACTAATAAAATCTAACAGTAAGATATAGGAAAAGAAATCCAATTTACAATAACAACAAAATTACTCATTTCGGTCCTTTTCCTGGTCTCTATTTTTGTAGTCAGTTTATGTACATAGGAGTTATCAATCCTTTAAAGATCTGATAGAATTACTTATTGGTTCATCTGGATTTACAAAACTTCAAACAATGTTTACAGAAATAAAAAAACTAAATTATTGGAATAATATCCAATGCTCATGACTAGGCCAAGCCAATGTAATAAAAATTATTTTCCCCCTTCAGGCTCTGTGATGTCATCAGTGTAGGGGATTTCCAGATGAGGAAACTCCTCCCATCAGCACAGATAGGTAATTTAACTTACAGTTATAGAGGAGCCAGGGGCCCTGACAAGTTAAGTGATTTTCCCAGAATTATATAGCTAGAGTCTATCTAGACTATCTTGATCATATAAAATTAAAAGATTCATGACTAATAAAATCAATACATGTAAAATTAGGAGAAAAGATATAGATTAGGGAGAAAATCTTTTTCATTTGATAACTGATAAAAGTCTGACATCAAGAATCTGTAGGGAATTGACATAAATATGTAAAACTAAGAGTCATTCCCAAGGTGACTAACAAGATAGATTGCAGCTGTCACCATAGGCCAAGAAACCAAGGTGCCCAGCAAAGTAACAGCCTTAGGAATTAATAGTGGTGAATGATAATTCATACTGTGCTTACTCAGCGCCACACCCCTTCCAGACTCCACATTCTAGCAGGGCATAAATACTGATGCACAGTCAGACACTCTGGGACCCTCTCAGAAATTTTCCTGCTGCTTCAGCCTGTTCCAACAAACGTCACCTGCCTTTACATTAGCATTCTCTTATAACAAGTAATGGACCTCAGCTCTGCTCAGGTACATACAAAAGGATGGAGAAGTCCAATAGGCAGGAATGGAACTTGGCCAGGGTGAGGGATAGGTTAGGGACCTTAAAAAAATCCAGAAAATCTACTCGACCCTCACCCAATCATAAAACAGTGATATACCCTGACTAGCACCAGAAACAAACCCAGGTCAGGAAATTGCAGAGCTCAGAGCAGGAGAGTAGTAATCAGATTTGACCATAGATCAGACCACTTTTAGAACACGGAAAGCTTGCGGATCCCTAGCCTATTCCTGAGATCCTAGAATAACACAACATTCAATACCACAGGAAAGCAGCCACAGAACTAGCACAGACCTTCCCTCCAAAAGTGCTAAAGAGCCCAGCCCTACTAAGGAAGTAGGCTGGAAAAATGAGCAAACAAAAAAAAATCCCATCATTAAGAGTTATGATGATGGCAGGCATACTCAAGACATAAACTCAGAAGAAGAGAATGACTAAAACATGTATAAGCAAAACTTCAAAGAAAAACTCAGCTTAGACACATAAACTCAACTAGAACTCCTGGAAGAGACAAAACAACAATTTTTTAAAGTGAAAAATGTTTTTTTATAAATAGAATGAGAGTGCTTGAGGAAAAAAAAATTGGAAAAGAAATGACAGTTATGGAAAAAAGAATTGGAAAGGGAATTAACAGCTTGGCGCAGGAGGTACAAAACCTCACCCAAGCAACAAACTCCCTGAAAAATCTGAATAGACCAAATAGAAGCCATTAACTTTATAACACAACAGGAAATACTAAAACAAAGTCAAAAGGCTAAAAAATGGAAGGGTAAAGTATCTCAAAGCAAAAGCAAATGACCTGGAAATCAAAGGGGAAAATTATGAATCATTGGACTATTTGAATACCATGACTGAAAAAAAGCCTCAGCATCTTATTTCAGGAAATTTTAAAAGAAAGCTGTCCAGATCTCTTAGAACCAGAGAGCAAAAAGGAAATGGAAGGAATCCACTTGTGTCTATGAAAGAAGCACCAAACAAAAAACTCTAAGAAACATTATAGATAAATCTAGAGTTTCCATGTCAAAGGAAAAATACTTCAAGCAGCCAGAAAAAAAGAAAGAAAGAATTCAACTACCAAGGAGTCACTGTCAGGATCACACAAAATTTAGCAGCCACCACTTTAAAGGAGAAGAGAACTTGGAAAACAATATTCTTGAAAGCAAAGGATATGGGCTTGTGACCTAAAATAATTTACCCAGCAAAACTAAGTGTAATGCTACTGAGTCAGTGTTATGCTGCGTGGGGAAAAAAAAATAAGCATTAATGAAGTAGAAGATTTCCAAGCATCCCTGATGAAAAAAACTAGAGCTTCATAGAAACTTTGAAGTTTGAGAGGATTCTGGGAAAATGGCAGAGTAGGTCAAAAAACTTTCAGCTTTCCGAATTTCCTCAACAAAAAAAAGACAGAACATCACCTCAGAGAGAATATAGAGCAGTGGAAATAAATAAAAGTCAGGGTAAAGCAGTTCTCCTGAGACAACTTGAGGAGATACCCAGGAAAAACCTGACCTCCAGGGTCCAAGGTTCTCCCTTAGTGACAAGCAAACACCTCCAGGCCAACTCCGCAGAATCAACAAACAACGAGCAATGGGGGAAGCAGCCACAGCCTTAGAAATTTTCATCTCATGGACAGTGTAAGGTTCTGATGTGTGAGTAGGAGAAGGTTGAGGAATCTTCCATTGTTGAAGGATGCCAAGCACAGCTGTGCTGACCAGACACATCCCAGGCTGGGCTGCCACTATGGGGAAGAAGGAGCTAGCACACACCAGGTGAGTACAGTAGCAGAGGGGCAGGGACTCTGTTGGCTGTGGGCACTTGCAGGAGAACAGAGTCCCTGGTTTCATTTCCAAGGCAGAGAGGACAGTTGTAATTTGCAGCCACCAGGAGGACCACAGGGAGCAAGATCACTTGCGAAACAGCATGGCTGGAGGCCCTAGCCATGGTTTAGGAGTGGAGAGAGGAAAGCCCAAGATTGAACCCCAGGACAGATGCTTGAGGCATCATTCCTCATAGGTGAGAACTAGAATTTGATTATACCAATAGCTGCTAAAACCAAAACAAAACAAAAATAAAAATTTAAGTAAGCAAAGGAGAAAGAGTCCAACCATAGAAAGCTACTCTAGGGATAGAGAAGATCTGGGTTCATATTCAGAGGAAGATAATGGAGCTAAAAATAAAAAGCCATTCCTTTTTCAATGAGAAATGCCAAATAGTCCCACACATAAAAAAGAGTTCTTAGAAGAACTTAAAAAGGACTTTAAAAATCAAATAAGAGAGATTGAGGGAAAATATAGGAAAAAAAATAACAGCAATCCAAGAAAATCAAGAAAGTTATGAAAAGAAAGTCAACCAACTTGAAATAGTGAATCAAAAGCTTAAAGAAGAAAATTCCTTGAAAACTAGAATTGGACAGAGGGAAGCTAATGACATCCTAAGATGCCAAGAAATAGTAAAACAAAATCAAAAGAATGAAAAAATAGAAGAGAATATGAAACATCTCATCAGAAAAAAAACCTGATCTGGAGAACAGATCGAGGAGAAATAATATAAGAATAGTCAGACTACCTGAAAATTACAATAAAAAAGAATCTTAATACAATATTACAAGAAATTATCAAGGTTCTAGAACAAGAAGGCAAAGCAGAAATAGAAAAACCCACTGATCACTGAAAGATTCCAGGAGGAAAACTTACAGGAATATCATAGCCAAGTTTCAAAGCTCCTAGGTTAAGGAGAAAATGTTGGAAGCAATAAAAAAAAAACAATTTAAATATCATGGAGCTGCAGCAAGGATTATACAAGACCTAGCAGCTACTATGCTGAAGGACCAGAGGTCTTAGAGTACTATGAGCTGAGGTTACAACCAAGGGTAATTTACCCAGCAAAGTTAAGTATAATTCTGAATGAAAAAAAAATGGACATTTAACAAACTGAAAGACTTTCAGGTATTTGTGACAAAAACAGCAAACCTTAAGGAAAAATTTGCCATGCAACCTCCAGGAAAAATATAAGCTAACCATTAAAGACCAATTATAAGGGACTCAGTGAGATAAAATTGTTTATTTCTTATATGTGAAAATATTATTAGTTCTTTTATGACTGTCATTATTTGGGTACTTTGAAAGAAAGGATTGAGCTGAGCTGAGGATGATGGAGTGATTCTAAAAAATAAAACTACAGGAAGAGATAAAAAGGAGTAATTATACAAACAAGGCACAAAAGGAAAAATTGATACAGAAAAAGCCTAGTGGGAGGGGGGCAGGTAGTGCCAGAACCTTACTCTCATTGGGAATGGGTTAAAGAGGGAACACCATATATATATATGGAAGGATAAAAAAGTCTTCTAAATTCAGAAAGAAATAAGAGGGCAAGGGGATGGGGTAGGGGGAGAGGACAAGGGAGCTACTTTTAGAGGAGTGGATAGGTTAAAGAATAGGAGGAAAAGGTAGCACGGAGAAGTAAAGCAAAGGAGTGAGGAGAGATAGGGATAGAGTGAGAAGGATAGTGAGGAAAAATAGGAAGGAGGAAATGCACAAGTAATTATAAATTAGAATGTGGATGGGATGAATTTACCCATAAAATGGAAACCGGTAGAAGATTAAAAATTTGAATTTAATAATATATTGCTTTAAGGAAATACTATAAAATGAGAGATACACACAAAGATAAAATAAAGGTCAGAAGTAGAATTTATTATGTGAGAAAGCAGGGGTAATAATCATGATCTCAGACAAAGCTAAAATAGATTTAATCAAAAGAGAAAAATAGGGAAACTATACTGTGTGTCAGCAATATTTATTGTTCAATACTATTTTAGAGTATTTAAAATAAGTAGACAATATAAAATACCTGAGAGTGTACCAGCCAAAACAGACACAGGAACTATGTGAACATGAACATAAAACACTTTTTATCCAAATAAAGTCAGATCTAAATAATTGATGTAACATTTCTTGTTCATGAGTAGGTAAAGCCAATATAATAAAAAGACAATTTTACCTAACTAATCGATTTATATAACACCATCCCAACTAAATTACTAAAAAATTATCTTACTGAGTTAGAAAAAAAATAACAGAGTTCACTTGGAAGAATGAAAGGTTAGGAACTTCAAAGAAACCAGGGGGAAAAATATAAAGGAAGCAGACTCAAGTGTAAAATGGATAATGTTGATTATTTTAAATTAAAAATTCCTTACATAAATAAAACCTATGCAGCCAAGAATATAAGGAATGCAGAAAATTGGGTGGGGGGGGCAGGACTTTCATAGTCTCTCAGAAAAGATGTGATTGGGTTGGAATATTGCTGTGGTGTAGGAAAAAGAAAATCTACAAGGAAGCAAAGAAAAACTGGGCAGCTTTAAAAACAATATGTAGTGTTTATTATACAGGTTTTCTTGAAATGGAAATTTATTATTTCATATTGAATCCTCTCATATGTTCTGTTTTGTATGTGGCAATGTTTTTTTTTCCTTTTCTCATTTTGTATTTGTTTAAAATAAATTTTAGAAAACTTACAAAAAAAAAGACATTCTCCTAAAAATAAAAAAGAAAGAAAAACTTTAAAGTTCAGACATTGGAATTAAGAGAAACATAAAAGGTAAACAAGAGCAAACAACGATAAAGGACTAAACAAGGATAAACTATTTATATTCAAATATGGGGAAATGATATATGTGTCCCCTCTGAACCCTGTCATTATCGGAGATAATAAAAGGAGTCTTATTAGTCAAGGTTTGGAAGTGGTTCTGTTAATAATAACAAAAACAAAAATAGCAATAAATAGTATTTATATAGTGTAAACTAGGCACCAGGCACTGTGCTAAACACTTAACAAATACATGCTGTTATTATCCCCATGTCATAGTTGAGGGAACTGGAACAGAGGTTAAGTAATTTGCCCAAGATCTGGATTTAATCTCACATCCTCCTGACTTCAGGCCCAAGGTTCTATCCATTATTATATCTTGATGATCTTAATACAAGAATGGAAAGAAAAGAGGAATACACTGCAGGGAGGGAAGAAAGAAAAGAAAGGTTAGAAAAAATTATCTCACATAATCAGATTGACATCTCTACAAAGAAAGAGAAAGAAGTTAAGGGGAGCAGCGGACGCTTCAAACTTAACCTCATTTGAACTGGTCAAAGGAACAGAGAGTAGACAGAGAGTTGGATATAGAAATACATTTCATTCAACTGAGAAGTAGGAGCGCAAAGCACTTTTGGAGGTTCCCAAATGCTAAGCTAGCTCTGACAATGTATGTGTCAACCTCATTATCTATGTGGACATCCCTGCAAAGTATGCTGCCAATGTAAGCGAACTTATCCATAGCATTCCGAATTTTTCCACTGCCATAACTAAAGGTTCCACATATGGATGGTTTGGTGCTGGCTAGTGGGGAACCTTTGTCTTCTTGGTGTCGGTTGTGAGGCTAAAATTAGCACAAATGACAGAGAATCAATCCATACTCTTATGTCTCAGCCTCAGAGGCTGCAACGAGTGCACAATCACCTGCAAACAAAAAAATCATGCGCCAATTCTTCTTCCACGTTAGTCTTGGCTTGTAACCTTTTCAAGTTAAACGGTGTATCATCAGTGTGGTAGCTGACCTTGTTGCCACTTTCATCCTCATCGAAGGTGTCTGAGAACATTACAGAAAACATCATGCTAAAAAACGCAGAAGCAAGCACGCAGCCTTGCTTCGCTCCACTGGTGCTTAGGAAAGCATGACTAACTGTCCTGCTGGTAAACCTTGCACATCCCACAGGGGATACATAGAACAGAATACATGTTGTTTCCTGATCAAATCAGTGGTAAACAAGGAAGGGAAAAGAACTGGTGTGGTCTCTTGGGAGGAAGAGAGGCTTGGGAAAATAAGTGAGGTAGCAAAGGGAAGGTTTAAGACAAGGTAAATAAAAGGAAAAAAATCTATTGAGGGGATCCCATTGAAGAACACCCCCATGAAGGGAGAGAGATAATCTGTCATGGGAGACAAGGTCCTTAAAATGGGTCTAATCTGAAGGTGTTTGTTGCTCAGAGAAACTACAACCTCTAAGAGACTGTTGTATCTCCATGGACAGCATCCTGCCTTATGAGAAGGGGGCAACTGGCATCCAGGTTGTAGGAGGCCATGAACCCAGAAAGATTTCATGGCAAAAGATAAAGAAAATCATCATGGGTAGGGCAGAGGATAGAAGTGAACCTTGTGGTCGAAAACACAGGGACATTTTTTACTGTGGACAATTCTTCTGTCCTCTCTACCTCCTACAGGAATTATTGCTTCTGAAAGTGAGGCACAATGGGAAAAAAGGGGAGGGTACAGGATCTACAAGTCAATAATATAGGAATTGTTTAGGAGATGGAACTCAAAATAGGTCCTCTAGAAACTTTCATTCCATGAGGATCAGAAAGACTAAATAAGGGACAAATACGAGAAACTTGAATTAAAGAATGAAAGTTTAGAAGAGACTGAAAGGAACGAGAAATAATGAAAAGAAAGGAAAGACATCCTTTTTTAGAAAAAAAAAATATGCTGAAGATCAATAATACATATGAATAGATATATACATGAACATACATATAATATGCATGAGTAATACAAAAGAATGAAAAATACTAGTAAATGAAAGACGAAAGAGAGTAGAGAAAAGGGAATTTTACTTACTACTTAACTGAGAGGGGGATAAAAAGAGAAGAATTGGATAACCTGCTAAAAGGAAGAAAGAAAGAGGAACAAATAAGTAAAACTAAAGACTGAAAGAAGGAATGATAAAGGGGAAGAAGAATATCTGAGGAAGGGGGGAAGGAATCTTATGGGAATATGATTGCCTTAAAATTAATTAAGCAAAAGAAACAAGGTACTGTCTTTAAAGAGGAAGAGGAGCAACAACCACAAAATCCCAAGGAATCATCAGAGAAACTAACCGAGGTAATTAATAGGTTCAGGAAAGTTGCAGGCTACAAAATAAACCCACAAAAATCAAAGCATTTCTATATAATGGTAACAAAATCCAAGAGGCAATAATTGAAAGGGAAATCCCATTGAAAATACTATAAAATGCATAAAATATTTGGGGATCAATCTACCAAAGCATACAAAATACTTGTATAGATTCATTACAAAATTCTCCTTAAAGAAATAAAGAACAACTTAAATAATTAGAAGAATAATTAGAAAAAGAATATGTTCATAACTGGGTCATGCCAATTCAATGAAAATAACAATGCTGTCAAAGTTAATTTACAGTCTTAATGCTATAACCAATCAAATTATCAAAGCGACACTTTACAGAACTCAATAAAATAGTGACAAAGTTCATTAGAAGGAACAAAAGAGCTAGACTGTCAAGAGAAATAATTAAAAGAGTAGGAATAAAGGAGCAATAGCACTTCAAGAACTAAATTATAAATTAGTAGTCAGCAAAGCCATTTGTTATTGGTCATCAAAGGAACCAATTAGATAATAGAGAATCAGAAATAATGGAACTAAATAACTCAGTGTTTAATAAACCAGAAAATATAAATTACTTAGGAAAGAATTTCTTATTTGATAAGGAACTTTGGGAAAACTGAAAAGTAATCTGGTAGAAATTAGTTTTATACTAATGTCTCATACTATATTCCACAATAAATTCAAAATGGATATGCAATCTGAATATCAAAGATATACCATAAAAAATTATCAGAAAAGTAGGTCATTTACCTTTCAATGAAGAAGAGAATTATTATATTGAATCTTCTCTTTATGTTCTCCTATGTATATGGAAATGTACTTTCCTTTCTCATTTTGTATTTAAGTTTAAAATTAATAAAAAAAATTTTAAAGGAGAGATTTTCTTAACCAAGAAATAATAGAAGCAATTACAAATGCTAAAATGGATAATTTTGATTACACGAAATTAAAAAGCTTCTGTGCAAACAAAATTAATACATCCATGTAGTCAAATGGGAAAAAAATCTTCATATTAAATTTCTCAGATAAGGCCTTGGTTTCAAACATATATAGGCAACTAACAGAAATATATAAGATCAAAAGCCATCTCCTAGTGTACAAGTGGTCAAAGGATATGTCTAAACAGTTCCAAAAAAGAATTGCAAACAACCATATGAAAGAACGTTTCAAACCACTAATATTAAGATGCTAATTTTAAGAATATTAATCACTAATTGTTTTGGGGCAGCTAAGTGGCACAGTGAATAGAGCATTGGCCCTGGAATCAGGAGGACTTGAGATCAAATTCGGCCTCAGATACTTAGTAGTTGTATGATCCTGGGCGAGTCACTAAACTTTGTTTACCTTAATTCCTCATCTGTAAAATGATCTGGAGAAGTAAATGGCAAATCACTGTAGTATCTTTGCCAAGAAAACTGCAAATGGGGTCACAGAGAGTCGGACACAACTGAAATGACTCAACAACAAAACAACCATTTGAAAGAATGCTTCAAATCACGACTATTAAGAAAGTGTGTGTGTATATATGAACATATGTATATATATATATGTGCATATATAATAACAAGGCTGAGATTTCACCTCATACCCAGCAAATAGCAAAGCTGATAATAGGCAATGTTGGAAGTATTGTGGAAAGATAGACACACTACTACACTGTTGGTGGATCTATGAATCAATATAATCATTTGGAAAGACAATTTGGAATTATGCAAATAAAGTGACTAAATTGTCTGTACCCTTTGACCCAGAGGTTACACTGCTAGGCACATACCACAAGAAGTTCATACATAAATTGAAAATCCCCATATAAATAAATATATAGCAGCACTTTTTTTGTAGCAGCAAAGAAACAAAGTATATGTCCATCACTTGAGACATGACTTGTGGTTCATGAATATAATGGAATATTATTGTGCTTTAAAAATGTATGGGAATACAGAAAAACATGGAACTGATACAAAATGAAGTAAACAGAGTCAAGAAAACAGTATACACCCTGACTACAACAATGTAAAGGGAAAGAACAACCGCTACAAACCAATCAAAGTTGAATGTTGCAAAATTACAAAAAAACAAATGGCCCCAAACAAGAGATGTAGGAAGACACCTTCTTTCTCCTCAAAACTACTTTACATATACTGTCAGTTTTTTTTTTAATACTGATTGCGTTGTTAATTTCTCTCTTGTTCCCTTTTTTCTTAAATTCTTTGTTTTTTGAAATGGATCTCTGGGAGGAAAGAGGAAAAGGAATGCAGAGGCAAATGTGGACAATATAAAAGTGAAAGATATTGGTAAAAAAAAATTTTTTTTAAAAAGAGTCATTCCCCATTAGATGAAAGGTCAGAAGTTATGAACAATTTTCAAATAAAAAAAATATTGCAGTCAAAAGAACTCTGGATTTGGAGCCAGAAAGCCTGGATTTTAAACTTGACTCTGCTACTTAATCTTTATATGAAGTTGGACAATTCACATCTCTTTGGGCCTCAGTATCCACGTCTGTGAAACGATGACTTCTAAGGTGCTTTCTAGCTTCAGAACTTTGTAAATATTACTAAAAATGAGAGAAATGTATGGAAGAACCCCCCATGAGGTGTTTAAGTTGGCATAGATTCTAAGAGAAGGGAATTCATTGTTGGAGAACCTCTGGGAAGGAGAGTACACTAATTTTCTGCTGGTGGAGTTCTGCATTGGTTCAACAGTTTGGAAATCAATTTGAAATTATGCGTGAATAGAGAGTAAATTGTTTGCATCTTTCATCGAAATTCCACTATTGGGAATATATTATGAGAATATTGTTAGCAAGAAGAGAGCCAGATTTACAACAACAACAAAAAGTTCATAGCAATATCATTTGTGATAGCAAAAATCTGGAAACCAAATATGTCCCCAAAGATTGGGGAATGGCTAAGCAAATTGTAGAACATGAATATCATGGAATATTCTTGCATTATAAGGAATGTTGGATACAAGGAATTCAGAAAGAAATATGAAATATGAATGTATGAAATGATGCTTAGCGAAGAAAACAACTAAAAGAACAACATATATACAATGACTAGACCAACGTTAATAAAGTTAATGGAAACACAACAAAATTGCATTCAAATCCAGTGGTCAGTATTAACATCATGCTATCAGTTAAAGGACATATTCTTCCTTTCTGTAAATAATCAGTGATCTAAGTGATGGATTCTTAACCTGGGGTCCTAGATAAATTTCAGGGGGCCTGTAGACTTGGATAAGGGGAAATTATATCTGTATTTCAATGTAATTGGTTTCTTTTGTAATCCTACTTATTTTACTTCACTGTGCATGCATTTAAAAATATTCTAAAAAGAGAATCTATAGGTTTCAACAGACTATTCCAGGTATCCATGACACACACATATACACAAAAGGTTAAGAGCCCTAGATCTTGGTTTTTATTTTATTCTATTTTATTTTTCTTTCTAAAGAAGTATTTTATAAAGCAGATCATGTGGGTGTTTGCTGGACATTGTTATGTCCAAATAAAATATATTAACATTTTAAAACAATAAATATTTCAGGTTAATAATGACCTCTTTAATTTTTAACATCTCAACCCAGATATAGATTAAGTCCTATAATATCTCTTTGGGTTTTCAGGTTCCCAAAATAATCTTTCTACTCTCTGTAGAACCTGCCAGATCTTTAAAATGACCATATTATAAGATTTGAAACACATCTTGGCTGATCTGGGCAAGGAGAGAAACATGGAAGAAATTATCTATTGGATATAAACCCAGCCAGAGTTGAACTACAAGGGGAAAGGAATAGAATCCTCAGTAACTGTAGTTATAGTCAAGGCTTTCAAACCCACAAGGTTTGGGTGGTCCCAAGATTCTGGATCAAGCCTTTTCCAAGACACGTTTGTCCATTTCATCTTAAAATAAACTTACATTATTTTTCATTTTCTGTGGTTTGGAAAAGAATGATTCAAGGCTAATAACATAATAATAATAATAATAACAGGCAGCATCCATCTAAAAGAATAAATCACTAATCAAAATGGGGAGGATTTGGCATCAGAGAAAGGACTACATCTAGCTGGAGGGGAAACCTTCAGGCTAAAAGAACAGAGAATTTGGACAAGAATATCATTCCTTGTCCATTGATGGGGGCTTTATGAACTTCTCTGCATTTTTTCCTCACATTACAGTACCCTGAGCTTGTGGATTGAGTGCAAGTCACCAAGTATACATACTAACCTTAAAAACAATATCCCCTTCAAAACTGTGGAATTAGTAATGCCTCTGAACTGCTGAACCAAGTCCTAAATTCTGAGGGACTTTAAACTTAGCTTTCTCCCCAAAAGCATATACCCTAAGACCCAAGAACTCCCACATCATATTTGTGATAGGAGACCTGAAAAAAAGATGATCATTTGGCTCCAAGTGTGCCTACATTGCACAAGTTCTTTGCAGTCTAATATTTGAAACAGTTATTCAGGAGCCAATTTATTAGAGATAATTTATTCCAGATCCTTGCTGGAATAAACAATGCTCTTGAGTATCCACAGATGTGTAGCCAATAGGGAGCTGACTGGCTACATGAGTTTCTACACATCTTTCAGCAAAATCAAAAACCCACATACAATACCCAGCACTCAAGGCCTTCATGTGGATTTAAGACATTCCCTGGGGCCTCAAACAAATGAATGAATTATAGTCATTTCTAGATGTAATTTTTTCATCTGTGACAGATATAATATGGATAATGGCATTCACTTAATAAGCAATTCAGTATAATTTAACAGAAGTTAACAGTATGAGTTACAAAGATTTTTCATTGGACTAAAGTTTCAGAGCACAGTATTAGTGACAGAACATTGCAGAAGGAAAATGACAAACCTAAAATTTGTGTCACACTGAATTCATCATTCCTATTGTTATTCCTTTCTTTAAGAATCAGGAAAATGTATTGAGTGGTTTGACATGGTTGGGCAAAAATATCAAGAACTTAATGTAAATAATGTTACTTGTTTCACGACACTTCCTGGTTCATAACGATGAAGATGATAACTCATATTTACAGCATGCTTCATTGTTCACAAAGTACCTTATATGTATTTTCTCATTTGTTTCTCAGATAGCCTTTTGAGGCAGGCATTATTATTGTTTTGATTTTACAGAGATGCAGAGTTACATGGTGGGTAGAGAACTGGCCTTTGAGTCAGAAAGACCAGAATTCAATCCTGCCTTGAGCTCATATTGGGTCTCTCCTCTCCAACCCAGCCTCCACGCAGCCAACAAAGTGATTTTCCTAAATCGAAGTCTGACAAACCACCTCCCTACTCAATAAATTCCAGTGGCTCCTTATCACCTCCAAGATCAAATATAAAATTCTGTTTCACATTCAAAGTCTTAAATAACCTAGACATCCACTACCTTTACAATCTACTTACATCTTACTCCCCATACTCTTTGATCCAGTGACACTGGTCTCCTGGCTCATCCAAAAACAAGACATTCCATCTCTTAGCTCCAGGCATTTTCTCTGCTATCCCCTATCCCTGCAATGTTCTCCCTCCTCAACTCCATCTGCTGACTTCCTTCTATCCCTTTAAGTCCTACCTAAAATAATACTATCTCCTATAGGAAGCCTTTCCCAGCCCCTTTTAATTATATTTATATATATACTTTAATAAATAATAAATATATTTAATTATCCCTCAGTTAATTATTTTTTCCTATTTATTTTGCTATTTATTTTATTTCCTATTTATCCTGTATATAGCTTCCTTTGTATATATTTGTTTGCATATTAAATTGTAAGATCCTTAAGGTCAGGAACTATCTTCTGTCCCTTTTTGTATCCCCAGTGTTTAACACAGGGCATAATAGGTACTTAATAAACGTTGATTTTTTATTGATTATATGGCCATGAACAAGTAAGTTAATGAGTTGACTATCTGCATTGGTGAATGGAATTTCTGTATACCAATGATACTTTGAACGACAACAACAAATTACAGATGAGCAGACTGAGACACAGAGAAATGTATGGAGCGGCTAAGGGACATAGAACTATAAAGAGTTTGAGGTAAGAGTTACACTCAGATCCACTCCAATTCCACTCCACTCTATTCACTATGCCACAATGTATTCTAGATTCATTTCTAGAATATTTGGTGTATTAATTAAAGTCTGAGCAGATGATATTCTGTGTGGTGGAACAAACTTGTTTCCAGAATTCCCTTTAGGATTATGTTACTGGATTCATGTCATTGGTGGTAGTCAGTCATCTCAGTCATGTCCAACTCTTTGTGACCCCATTTGGGGTTTTCTTGGCAAAGATACTGGATTGGTTTGTCATTTCCTTCTCCAGCTCATTTTACAGATGAGAAAACCAAGTCAAATAAGATTGAGTGACTTGCCCGGGGTCACACAGCTAGTAAGTGTCTGTGTCAATAAGATGACTTTTCCAAACTCTAGGCCCAGGACTCTATCCACTCTGCCACCTACCTGCCCCACTGGATTCATGGCTAGGTGTATAACCAATGGAGGGTGACCTCATCCCTGATCATAGTCTGGGAGATAAATTCTCCACAGTAAAAACCCAGTATAATTCTTAAAATGGGGATGACTGGACTGAGTTGAAATTGCTTAGCTTCAGGTGTTTTCTATACTCTTCTAATTTATACCATCTTCCAATTAGATTACTGTACTATAATGTCACAATTTGGCACCATACCATACCCCCCAAATTCATAAATTTGAAAGCTTTTCTAAATTAGATTTAAATTTTAACAGTCAGGTCAGGGGACAAGGCCAGAGCACAATGAAAAAGCCCACTGAATATGGAGTTATAAAGGACCTTTCTCTGCTACTTATTACCTGTGTACATGACCTTTGGGATACCACTGACTTCTCTATAAAATTAGATTTATGGGTTGGTCTAAGTAATGTTCCAGTTCTAAATGGAAGTCTATTAACATAATGCCGCTTAGATCAATTCTAGCTTGGGTTATGAAGATGAGAAGGAATCCAAAGCTACAGAAAGGAAGAGCTTAATAACACCAAGACATTACAGAAGTTCTCACAGAGGCACACAGGACGAAATGCTGGCCCACCATGATGATGATCTGGGTACCATATGCTTTGGATCCCTTTACAATATGCAGTCTACATCTCTGCAGTTCTAGTATATCAGTTGACATATGTATAAATATTATCTTCTATCACTTCAACCAGAACAAATTGTAATGGTGACTTCAGGGCCCTTTTTCCATGCTGGTTCCAACCACAGAAGTATTATAATCGTGTCTCAAACCATTTTGAACATCAATGAATTTGGATGATTTAGTGCCAGATTTTTTAAATAATGAAACCGTTTACCACACCCTACTTACTAGTATAAACCAGTTTCTCCTATTAGGGATCTTCCTAAACAGACTGAGTCTACTGAAGTCATACCTAATCTTTGTTGCTTCCTTCATCTAATGTCTAAATGCTCAGCCTGGTTGACCTAAAAGATTGCAACGCGGAAATAGGACACAAGCATTCTTGCTGTATACACAGGCTCACTTAACTTTGTTTTGTTTTGTTTTAGGGGGTTAGTTTTTTCTATGTAATATTTTATTTTTTCCCAGTTACATGTAAAAACAGTTTTTAACATTCTTTTTTTAAAATTTTGAGTTCCAAATTCCCTCCCTTCCTCCCTCTCTCTAACTCCCTTTGGCCCCTCATTGAGAAGGCAGGCAATTTGATATAGTTCGCACACACGCAATCATATTTCCAAATTAGTCATGTTGTGAAAGAAGACACAAATCCAAAACAATAAATAAAGTTTTAAAAAGTATGCTTCAATCTGCATTCAGACTCCCTCAGTTCCTTCTCTGGGGGTGGACAGCATTTTCCATCATGAGTTCTTCAGAATTATCTTGGATCATTGTATTGCTGAGAATAGCCAAGTCGTTCACAGTTGATCATTGTACAGTATTGCTGTTACTATGTACAATGCTCTCCTGGTTCTCTTCATTTCACTTTGCATCAGTTCATGTAAGTCTTTCTAGGTTTTCCTGAAATCATCCTGCATACCATCTCTTATAGTTCATCATTATATATACCACAACTTGTTCAGCCATTCCCCAATTGATGGGCATTCCTTCAATTTCCAATATTTTACCACCACAGAAAGAGCTGCTATAAATATTTTTATACATATAGGCCCTTTCCCTTTTTATTTTTTTCTCTTTGGGATACAGACCTAGTAGTGTCTGTAGTGCTGAGTCAAAGGGTATGCCTAATTTGATAGTTCTTTGGGCATAGTTCCAAATTGCTTTCCAGAATGACTGAATCAGTTCACAACTCCACAAACAGTGCATACTAGTGTCCCAATTTTTCCATATCCCCTCCAACATTTGTCATTTTCCTTTTCTGTCATATTAGCCAATCTGATGAGTATGGGGTGGTAGGTCAGAGTTGTTTTAGTTTGCTTTTCTCTAATCAATGGTGATTTAGAGCATTTTTCATATTACTATAGAGAACTTTGATTACTTCAACTAAAAACTGCCTATTTGTATCCTTTGATTATTTTTAATTGGGGAATGACCATAGTCTTATAAATTTGATTCAGTTATCTATGTATTTAAGACATGAGGCCTTTATCAGAGACACTGGGCATAAAAATTTCTTCATAGTTATGATTACTAACTGTGTATTTACTTCTATTCATTTCCCTGATTATCTTACTCTCTCCTTTCACCCTGTCCATCCTCAAAAGTGTTTTGATTTTGACTGCTACCTCCCCCAATCTGCCCTCCCATCTATCAGCTCCCCCTTCTCTTATCCCTTTTCCCTGCTACTTTCCTGCAAGGTAAGATAGATTTCTATACCTAACTGAGTATGTATGTTATTCCCTTTTTGAAATAATTCCAGTGAAAGTAAGGTTCAAGTGCTGCCCCCTCTCCTATCTTCCCCTCCACTGTAAAACTCTTTGACATCTCTATTACGTGAGATAATTTATCCCATTCTACCTCTCCCTTCCCCCTTTTCCCAATCCATTCCTCTTTTTCACTCCTTGATTTTATTTTTTTAAATATCATCCCATCATATTCAATTCACATCTGTGCCCTCTGTCTATGTATACTCCTTCTAATTACCCTAATAATGGTAAAGTTCTTAGGAGTTACAAGTATCATCTTCCCATGTAGGAATGTAAACAGTTTGATCTTATTAAATCCCTTACTATTTCTCTTTTTATTCATCTTTTTATGCTTCTCTTGAGTCTTGTATTTGAAAATCAAATTTTCTATTCAGCTCTAGTCTTTTTATCAGGAATGCTTGAAAGTCCTCTATTTCATTGAATGCCTTTTTCTCCCTGAAGTATTATACTCAATTTTGTTGGGTAGGTGATCCTTGCTGGTAATCATATCTCCTTTGCCCTCCAGAATATCATATTCTAAGCCCTCTGATCCTTTAGTGTAGAAGCTGCTAAATCTTGTGTATCCTGACTGTGGTTCCACAATATTTGAAATCTTTCTTTCTGGATACTTGTAGTATCTTCTCCTTGACCTGGAAGCTCTGAAATTTGACCATAATATCCCTGAAAGTTTTCATTTTGAGACTTCTTTCATGAGGCGATTGGTAAATTATTCTAATTTCTATTTTACCTTCTGGTTCTAGAATATCAGAGCAATTTGAAGGTAGGCTCTTTTTTTTGATCATGGCTTTAAGGTAGTCCAATAATTTTTAATTTAGCTCTCCTAGATCTATTTTCCAATGAGATATTTCACATTTTCTTCTATTTTTTCGTTCTTTTGTTCTTTTTTTATTATTTATTGATGTCTTGTGGAATCATTGGCTTCTTCTTGCCCAATTCTAATTTTGAAGGAATTATTTTCTTCATTGAGTTTTTGTACCTCTTTTTACATGTGACTAATTCTTCTTTTTAAAGAGTTGTTCTCTTCAGTGAATTTTTGTATCTCTTTCACCATTTGGCCTATTCTGTTTTTTAGGGTGTTGTTTTCTTCAGCATTTTTGAGCCGCCTTTACCGAACTGTTGACTCTTTTTTCATGATTTTCTTACATTGTTCTCATTTCTTGTTCCAATTTTTCCTCTACCTCTCTTATTTGAATTTTAAAATCCTTTTTGAGTTCTTCCAGAGCCTATGAGACTCTTGATGATGTAGCCATTTTCCCATTGTTGTCTTCTAAGTTTCTATGTTGATCTTCCCTGTCACCATAATAACTGTCTATGGTCAAGTTCTTTTTTTGTTGTTTGATCATTTTCCAGCCTGCCTCTTGACTCTTAACTTTATTTTAAAGGTGGGCTCTGCTCCTGAGGTGAAGAAGGCTCTATCCAAGGCTTCAGGTTTATTGTGCAGGTCTTTTCAGAGCTAGTTCTTGGAGGGGGGAGGGTCTATAAGTTTTCAGTTCTTCCAAAGTAGTATGATCTAAAGAAAGGTATGTTTACTATTACCCTGGCCTGTGCCCTGGTTGTGAGTAACCACAAACACTCTTATCTGCCCTGGAACTGTGACCAAAGTCCCAACTCCCCTGCAGTCACAAGGTCTGGTGTGCTAGTGCTCCTTCTTGCCCCAGTACTGTGACCCAGGGTTGAAACCCAGAACTGCAACCCAGATCTGTGTATGGGCAATGAAACAGTACCCTACACCCAATACCACTGAAAGGATTTCTGTGATCTCTTTCTGCCCAGTTGTCTAATGCCCTCACTGTGGGCTGAGAGCTCCAGAAGCCACTACTGTTGATTCAGTTGCCCCCGAGCTCTGTTGGTGGCTTAGTGGAGGCATTGCTTGGGCTAGACTCTGCTCTATTCTCACCCTGGTGCAACAGACCTTTCCTACTGACCTTCTGGGTTGTCTTGGACTGGAAAATTGTTTCACCTCATACTTTTGTGTATCCTACCACTTCAGAATCACTTTGAGGCATTATTTTAAAGTTGTTTAGAGGGGAATTTAGGAGAGCTCTGGCAAGTCCTGCATTTTCTCTTGCCATCTTCACTCACATACTTTGAAAGGCAAAAGCACAGTACTTGGAATAATAGGATAATAAGCATAGTGACTACAGCAATGAGAGGTAATGTGGCACAGACAAGACTGATTGAGAGCTGGCCTTGGAGGCAGGAAGACCAAGCTCAAATTCTATCTCTGACACTTAGTCTTTCTATAAGCGTCCCAGACAGCACTCTAACAAACACTGTGAATTGTAGGACAGATTCATTGGTGAAAGGAGTTTCCTCAGTGGGAATTCTCTATAACAATAAATCACAGATCTTTTATTACTACAGGAATTGAAAGGCAATATTGCATCAAAGAGTGAGAGCTGACCTTTGAGTTAGCATAAAGTGGAAGTTTCCACCCATCTCTCATTGATCTGAAGGTCTGGATTATTGGATTAGGTCAATCGATCAGAAGTAGCAGCAGCAGTATTAGTAGTAGTAGCAGCAGCAGCAGCAATAACATTTATATAGTGCCTACTATGTGCCAGGTACTGGGCTAAGCATTTTAAATATTATCTCATTTGATCCGCACAACAACCCTGGGAAGTAGCTGCCATTATTACCTCCATCTTACAAATGAGGAAAACAGAGGCTAAATAACTTGGCTAAGGTCACATAGCTAGTATCTGAGTCTGGTTTTGAACTCAGGTCTTCCTAACTGCAGGCCCAGAACTAGAGTATGTAAGCATATACTCTCTAATACATACATACATACATACATATATATAGTATGTGTGTGTATGTGTATATTTGTGTGTGTATGTGTGTATATATATATACATCTATACATATATATACATATATATATATATACACATATACACAATATATATGGAGAGAGGGAAAGAGAATAAGCTAGGTCAAATAAGTCCTTAATTAATTTGAAAAGAATAAAGTGTTTTGATTGTTGGACAAAGACTGGTGATACCAGACAGGGAACATCTTGTGATTAGCTAGATTTGGACCAACTGTGATGCAGCAAACTAGTTCAAAAATCATACAGTCTAGCAGCAGACCAGTCTAGTGAGAGAGGAGCCCTAGCCAAGCCAGGGAGAGAGAATCTTGAGGTGACCCTGTGAATTTGGGAGTTCCATTAGGATCATCGGAGGAACTTATTCTGCTAGAGAGGATATGGCATTTATAAAGGTAAGAATAATAAAAAGGCATTCTGTGAATGGGACAAAGAGAATGATACAAAATATTCCAAGAATACTGTATATGAGGGCACCTTAAGTATTAGGGGAGAGGGGTGAAGGAAGGCTGCTGGGACAAGGTGGCTCCTGATCTGAGGCTGGAAAGAGGAGAAAGGTTTGAAGGGTAGAGAGGAGGGAGATTCTGGGAAGATGGTAGACTATCAGAAATTTCCAGGCTCTTCAGATTTCCTCCAGAAACAGACAGAAAATTGCCCTGAAATGAATGTAGAGTACCAAAGTAAAGGGATAAAGTAGTTCTCCTCCTAAGAGGACCTCAGAAAAGACAACACCTCCAGGGGCTTAGGTTTGGCCTGACTGAAGTGTAGCCACCTCCGGGCCAACTCCACTGAATCAACAAACAGTAAGCCCTGAGAGCAGCTCTGTCAGGAAACAGACTAGGCCTCAAGAAATTTCACCTCATACCACCTCACATCTACCCAATTGGCTAATATGACAAAAAAAAAAAAGGAAAATGGTAAATGTTGGAGAAGATGTGGGAACACTGGAACATTAATGCGTTGTTGGTGGAGTTGTGAACTGATCCAACCATTATGGAGAACAATTTGGAACTATGCCCAAAGGGCTATAAAAATATGCATACCCTTTGATCCAGCAATACCACTTCTAGGTCTGCATCCCAAAGAGATCATAAAAAGGGAAAGGACCCACATGTATAAAAATATTTATAGCAACTCCTTCTATGGTGGCAAAGAATTGGAAATTGAGGGGATGTCCATCAGTTGGGGAATGGCTAAACAAGTTGTGGTATATGAGTGTAATGGAATGCTGCTGTTCTATGGGAAATAATGAGCAGGAGGATTTCAGAAAAACCTGGAAAGAATTAATATGAACTGATGCTAAATGAAATGAGCAGAACCAGGAGAACGTTGTACAAAGCAACATTGTACAATGATCAACTGCTAGACTTAGCACTTCTCAGTAATACAGTAATCCAAAACAATTCCAAAAGATTTGTGATGGAAAATGCTATCCATATCCAGAGAAAGAATTATGGAGTCTGAATGCAGAACAAAGCATACTTTTTTCACTTCTTGGGTTTTTTTCTTTCTCACAGTTTTTCCCTTTTGTTCTGATTCTTTTTTCACAACATCACTAATATGGAAATATGTTTAACATGATTGTATATGTATAACCTATATCATATTTTTTGCTGTCTTGGGAAGGGGGGAGGGGAGGAAAGTAAGGAGAAAAATTTGGAACTCAAAATCTTATCAAAATGAATATTGAAAAATATTTTTTGATTTTTATCATTTTTATTTAATATTTTAGTTTTCACCATTGATTTCCACAAGATTTTGAGTTACAAATTTTCTCCCCATTTCTGCCCTCCCCCCCCATTCATATATTCTGATTGCCTTGTTCCACAGTCAGCCCTCCTTTCTGTCACCCCACTCCTCCCCGCCCCCATCCCCTTTCCCCTTACTTTCTTGTAGGGCAGGATAGATTTCTATGCCCCATTCCCTATATATCTTGTTTCCCAGCTGCATGCAAAAACAACTTTTTTTGGAGCATCTGCTTTTAAAAATTTGAGTTCCAAATTCTCTCCCCTCTTCCCTTCCCATCCACCCACCCTGGAAAGGCAAGCAATTCAACACTGGTCACACATGTATCATTATGTAAAACACTTCCACAATACTCATGTTATGAAAGACTAACTATATTTCCTTCCACCCTATCCCATCTCCCTTTATTCAATTTTCTCCCTTGACCCTGTCCCTTTTCAAAAGTGTTTGCTTTTGATTACCTCCTCCCCCTATCTGCCCTCCCTTCTGTCATCCCCCCTTTTTATCCCCTTCCCCTTACTTTCCTGTGGAGTGAGATACTCAGTTGAGTGTGTATGTTATTTCCTCCCGAAGTCAAATCTGATGGGAGCAAGATTCTCTCATTCCCCCTTCCCTGCCCCATCTTCCCTTCCAACAGAACTGCTTTTTCTTGCCATTTTTATGTGAGATAGTTTACCCCATTCTATCTCTCCCTTTCTCCCTTTCTCAATATATTCCTCTCTCATCCCTTAATTTGATTTTATTTTTTAGATATCACCCCTTCATATTCAACTCACCCTGTGCCCTCTTTCTATATGTGTGTGTGTGTGTATATATATATATATATATATATATATATATATATGTATGTATGTATGTATATTCCCTTCAGCTACCCTAATACTGATGTCTCATAAATTACACATCATCTTTCCATGTAGGATTGTAAACAAAACAGTTCAACTTAAAAAAAAAAACTTTAGTAAGTCCCTTATGAATTCTCTTTCTTGTTTCCTTTTTCATGCTTCTCTTGAGTCTTGTGTTTGAAAGTCAAATTTTCTATTCAGCTCTGGTCTTTTCACTGAGAAAGCTTGAAAGTCCTCTATTTTATTGAAAATCCATATTTTGTCTTGGAGCATGATACTCAGTTTTGCTGGGTAGATGATTCTTGGTTTTAATCCTAGCTCCTTTGACCTCTGGAATATCATATTGCAAGCCCTTCTATCCCTTAATGTAGAAGCTGCTAGATCTTGTGTTATCCTGATTGTGTTTCCACAATATTGAAATTGTTTCTTTCTGGCTGCTTGCAGTATTTTCTGCTTGACCTGGAAATTCTGGAATTTGGCAACAATATTCCTAGGAGTTTTCTTTTTGGGATCTTTTTCAAGAGGCAGTTGGTGGATTCTTTCAATTTCTATTTTACCCTGTGGCTCTAGAATATCAGGGAAGTTTCCTTGATAATTTCTTGAAAGATGATGTCTAGGCTCTTTTTTTGATCATGGCTTTCAGGTAGTCAAATAATTTTCAAATTATCTCTTCTGGATCTATTTTCCAGGTCAGTGGTTTTTCCAATGAGATATTTCACATTGTCTTCCATTTTTTCATTCCTTTGTTTCTGTTTTATAATATCTTGATTTCTCATAAAGTCACTAGCTTCCACTTTCTCCAATCTAATTTTTAAGGTGGCATTTTCTTCAGTGGTCTTTTGGACCTCCTTTTCACTTGGCTAATTCTGCCTTTCAAGGCATTCTTCTCCTCATTGGCTTTTTGGAGTTCTTTTGACATTTGGGTTAGTCTATTCTTTAAGGTGTTATTTTCTTCAGTATTTTTTGGGTTCTCCTTTAGCAAGTCATTGACTTGTTTTTCATGGTGTTCTTGTGTCACTCTCATTTCTCATCCCAATTTTTCTTCTATTTCTCTTACTTGCTTTTCCAAATCCTTTTTGAGCTCTTCCATGGCCTGAGGCCAATTCATATTTTTCTTGGAGGCTCTTTGACTTTGTTGACTTCTGCTGGCTCTATGTTTTGATCTTTTTTGTCACCAAAAAAGGAATCTAGAGTCTGAGTCTGAGTCTGAATCCTTTTGTGCTGCCTGGCCATGTTACCAGCCAACTACTTGACCCTTGAGCTTTTTGTCAGGGTATGACTGCTTGTAGAGTAGAGAGCACTTTGTCCCAAGCTTTAGCGTCCAAGTGCTGCTGTTTTTAGAGCTAATTCTACTCCACTGTCACTGCAAGCTCTGCCACAGTAGTATTCTTTCTCCCCCAAGAACCGCCAGTAAGGACTGCATTCCAGATCCAAGCAGGGCACAGGAGGAGAAAGCACTCCTTGCACTCCAACTCTGATCTGCTGCTAGATTCCTCCTACAGTGTGAGCCAGGGACTTGGGAAGCAGCTGATGCTGGAGCTCTGGAAGCAGCCTCAGGAGCTTCCTGCTGCTGCCACCGCCACTGCTGCACCACCTCCGCCACCCCCAGGGATGGGGCTGGACCGCTCTAAACTTGATTCCACAGTTTCCCACTAACCTGTTCTTTGGCATTTGTGGGTTGAGAAGTCTGGCAACTGCCACAACTCAATGATTTACGGCCCTAAGGCCTGTTCCAGCTGGCTGACTCCAGGTCTGGTCTGTTCTTGCACGGCCCATACTGGGCTGCACTCTGCTCCCAGTGCCGTGCGATAGACCCTTCCCAGGGACCCTCCAGGCTCTCCTGGGCTGGAGACCTGTTTCCCTCTGCTATTTCGTGGGTTCCACAGCTCTAGAATTTGTTCAGAGCCATTTTTACAGGTATTTGGAGGGATTTGGGGGAGAGTTTAAGCAAGTTCCTGCTTTCCAGCCACCATCTTGGTGTAATTGGAAAAAAATACTATAAAAAGGAAAAGAAAAAAAAAAGAAATTTCACCTCAGCTTTAACCTCATTCATGGCCTCAAGAAATTTTACCTCACAAACTTTCGCCTCACAAACTTTCATCTAAGGAACAGCAGGTGGCTGAATGGGGGAAAATTGAAGGACCCACCCCTAGTCCACTATTTAAGGAAGCCAGGACCAGCAGTGCTGACCAGAAGTGATCCTGGGTTGTGGCTATGGATGGGGAGGAGGGAGCACGTGCCTGGTGACCTGGTGAGTGTGGTACTGCAAGCAGCAAGGTAGCAAGAACATTTTCAGGAAAGCATGGCTAGGGAGGAGAGGAGTCCCTAAAGTTGAGCCCCCAGACAGAATTCAGAAAAAAAACAGGAAGAAGGGCCTGAAGCCTATGGCAACATTACCCACAACTTGGGATTAAAACCTGATTATAATAATAAGCTGCTAAAAATAAAACAAAACAAAATAATTACAAAAATAAGCAAACAAAGGATCTTTTGCCTGACCATAGATAGCTGCTTTGCTGTAAAAGAAGATCTGGGTTCTTATTCAGAGGAGGATAGTGAGGTTTAAAAAAAAGCCATTCCTACCCCAAAGAGTAAGATCAAATGGTCACCAGCCCAAAAAGAGTTCTTGGAAGAACTTAAAAAGGAATTCAAAATCAAATAAGAGAGATGGAGGAAAAGTTAGGAAAACGAATAAAAGCAATCCAAGAAAACTATGAAAAGAAAGTTAACCAATTGGAAAAAGAGATACAAAATCTTAAGGAAGAAAATAACTCCTTGAAAATTAGAATTGGGCAAGAGAAATTGAATGATGTTCTAAGACACCAAGAAATAATAAAACTAGAAAAAATAGAAGATAATCTGAAAGATCTCATTAGAAAAACAACTAATCTGGAGAACAGATCAAGGAGAGACAATGTAAGAATTGTCATGCTACCTGAAAGTTGTGGTCAAAAAAAGAATCTGGATTTAATATTGCAAGAAATTATTAAGGAAAATTAACCTGAGGCTATAGAACAAGAGGGTAAAGTAGAAATAGAAAAAAAATCTACCATTCACCACCTGAAAGAGATCCCTAGGAGGATAACTTATAGGGATGTTATAGCCATGTTTCAAACTCCCAGGTTAAGGGGAAAATATTGCAAGTAACAAGAAAAAACATTAAGTTCTGTGGAACTACAGTCAGGATTTCATAAGACCTAGCACCTATCTCGGAGTCAAGGTACAAATGTCAGAATGTGGCTGATCAGACCAATATAAGCTCAGAAGACTCTACCACAGGTTGGGCACAAATAGTCCACATGAACTTTTGGAGTGGAGATGCCTCTAAATTTGTGCATCTCACATTTCTTTTGCTTCACTCAGAGCACAACACTTTCTTTGATGTGAGCACACCATGTTGAGGAGTCCTGTGCTGGTGTCTTCCATGGTTCACAATTGATTCCAAAGTTCTTCAGAGAGATCTTGAGAGTGTCCTTGTATCGCTTCTTCTGACCACCATGTGAGTGCTGCCTTGTGTTTTAGTTCTCCATAGAATATTCTTTCAGATTAAAGTGCATTTGACATTCAAACAACATGGTCAGCGCATCAGAGTTGCACTCTCTGAAGTAGAGCTTGGCAGTTCAGCTTGAGTGAGAACCTCAGTGTCTGGTACTTTGTCTTGTCAGATGATCTTCAGAATCTTCCTAAGACAATTCAAATGGAAGCGATTCAGTTTCCTGGCATGGAGCTGGTATACTGTCTAGGTTTAATAGCATACAACAATGAAATCAGTACAATCTAATACCTCTTCTCTCCCACACTTTCCTTTGGAACTTCCCAAGCACTGAGATAGCTCTGGCAATAAATGCATCAACATTATCTATGTGTACATCCCTGAAAAATAAACAACCAAGGTAAATGTACTTATCCATAGCATTCAAAATTTCTCCATTTGCTGTAACAAAGTGACAAAGGGACTCCCTGCTACGTCTGGTAGTCTATGCCTACTCTTGCATTAAAGTCACTCAGAATTATTAGCCTGTTCTCTTTTGGCACAGTGATGATGAGAGTCTCCAGGTCTTCATAATTTTTTTTAACCTCACCAGGATTCATCGTGGTGGGAGCCTATGCACTCATGATGGTGACGTGGCATTTTCCTGCGAGTGGTGATCACATGGTCATGAGCCTGTCTTTCACTCCTTTTGGTAGGCATATAAGCTTGTTGACTATATTAGTTTTGATTGCAAAACCTATGCCAGCTTCATGGCACTCCCTATCAGTGTAGCCACTCCAGAAAAACACGTATACAGCTCTGACTTCAATTAGCTGACCTTCATTTACCAGCCTTGTTTTACTCAGGGCAGCTATTTGGATGCAATACCTGCTGTGTTCTCTTGCAATGTGATTTATTAGTCTTTCAGGTCTATTGGATTTCATATTGTCCGTAAGTACACTCCACATAGCAATGGTGAGTAGATACATCTTCGCAAAAGCTTTTGTACTTTTTGTGTGTTTTGACCACAAGGTGAGATCCCCAACAAAAAGCAGACCGGGATTGGGTAAAGCAGCGTGTTTGTGTATGTGTGTGTGTGTGTGTGTGTGTGTGTGTGTGTGTGTGTGTGATCTGCAGAAATAAGAAAGGGTGAGGTTAAGGGGGAAAAGAGATAATAAATTCTATGTTGTACTGCTGAGCTTGGGGTGCTGATGGCATGTTCGGTAGAGATGATCAGGAGGTAATGGGTGATATGGAACTAGAGCTCAGGAGACAGGTCACAGAGGAGATGAATGAACCCAGGGAAACTGATGAGATTTCTCAGAAAGGTAGTATAGAGAGGTAGGAGATGGCCTAGGACACAGACTTGTGAGATACCACAAAAGCTGGTGATTGCTGGTTGAGTGCTGTGGGGTTGGGAGTTCTTCAGGTTCAAGTTGGATTAATCAGGGTTCTTAACCTGGGGTCCACGAACTTTTTTTTAATGTCTTCATTTCGATATAATCAGTTTGCTTGGAAATCTCACGTCTATTATTGTATGCATTTAAAAAATTCTTCTGAGAAGGCTTTACCAGACTGCCAAAGGGATCCGTGACACACACAAAAGAAGACTAAGAATTCTAGACTACATGGTCTCTGAGACCTCTTTCAACTACAAAAATCTGTGATTCACTCATTTAATCCTCACAACCATTCTAGGAAATAGCTCGGGTATGTATTATCTCCATTTTATCTCCATTTTACAGACAAGGAAATTGAGGCATAAGACTCAGTGAATAAATATTTATTGAATTCCTACTCTTTAAAAGCCCTAAGGCAAAACTAACTATTTTCTATTCTGAATCCTTATAGCTTATATGGTCTATATCACTCATTTGTACTTTTTATGTGTTTTGACCACAGGGTGAGATCCCCATCTCTGGCAAGTAGGCCAGGGTTGGGTGAAGCAGCGTGTGTGTGGGGGCGGGGTGTGTGTGTGTGTGTGTGTGTGTGTATTATGTGTATTTTTGACTTGTATTATGTGTATGTAGATAATATGTATATATTTGTCTCCTGATAATGAATATAAGCTCCCTGAGGGCCAGGACTATTTCTTATTTTTTTCTTTGTATCTTTAGAACGTAGCACAATGCCTGACCCAGATGGTGATTAATTGCCAAATTCTTGTTGATTAATTGCTTGGTTGTCATTGTTTTTGTTTTGTTTTTGCCTCAAAAAGGAATTCACAGAATTTAGAGGTTCTTTAAGGAAGGGACATTAATTTATGCCTCTTATTTCCAGAGACGAACGCTAGGACCAGAGAGAGAAAGTTTGCTTATGGTAAGCACTATAGCAGCAGAAACAGGATTTAGACTCAAGTCTAGAGCAGGAATTATTTCTGATGCATTCATAATATCTTGGAAAGAGACAAATAACCTCTCAGAGTTCTTGGCAAACCTGTAAGGCTATAGATTAGAGATCTATTGCTTTTCTGTATGGGTGGAGGAAGTTTCTACACTAGACATTCTAAAGTCATAGGTCTAGGGGGTTTGAACGGTATAGAAATTTAACAAAGGTTTGCTGCTGTTGTTAACCAGCATTGTACTTCAGAGAAATGAGGGACAATTGGGTCAGCAAAATGGACCCACATCTGCAAAGTAAGAGGAAGTCTCTGTAGTAAAGCCATGTTCCATCTTGCTATGTTGTAGTCCAGTCACCCACCTGTTCTTGCTTGTAAAAGTGACAATTCCTGACCACCGACCTTGTCCAGGCCTTGACTGACTCCAGGAGGCTGGGGAACTCCACCGGCAATACCCTGGCCCAACAACAGTGGGCCCCAAGCTGCCAGCTCTTGTCTATACTGGAAAGAAAGAGATAAAGGAAGGGTGGTCCCTGCGCCCTGGCCTTCAAAATGTATCAGCACAGTAGACAGAGTGCCAGACCTGGAGTCAGGAAGACCTGAGTTCAAATCCAGCCTCAGACATTTACTAGCTATATGACCCTGGGGAAGTCACTAAACCTCTGTTTGCCTCAGTTTCCCTATCTGTGAAATGGGGATAATAATAGTGTTGTTATGCTTATCAAATGAAATAATAATAATTCTAAAGCGCTTGGCAAATAGTACGTGCTATATAAATGTCAGCTATCATTATTATCAGTGTGTTTGGGACGGCGCCAAGAAGTTTTCGTCTTTGACCTCAGTAGCTCCTTCATCTCCCAGTGGCACTTGGATTCCAGTGGTTGGTACTACAAAACCAGTTGCTCATATCAGCTATCTACCAGAACTTTGTCATTCAGACTCTCTGAAGAAATGTTTCTCTATTATATCCTTCTGGACTGTAGCAGAGGATTCAATTTTATCACAAAGCAAGAGATATTTCTGCATTTGAATTCACAGGAATGCCAGCAGTTCCCGCCCCGCGTCACCCCCCCCCCCATCCCCCAGAGCCACAGTGGTTTTGACTGTTTCCCTGGCAAATATACTCTTGTCAAGATGACTGGTGTTTTAGCTCTAATCCCCAGCAGAAACCCGACTGGAAAAGAAAATCCAGGATGCTTCTGGCTTGCAGGTGTTGCTGGAGTTACCCAACCACTACCCTCTCAATCATCTTTCCCAGGAAGGGGTGGTTAGAGACCAGGTGGCAGCTGGCAAAGTTTCTGACAACGCTGAGCCGTTTGTAAATCAGGGATGGACTACCACATTTCATGGTGGTTGGATGAATGCCCTGAATGAACGAGGCATTCATACACTCAGCAAGAAGTGGGGTTCAGGTGTGTTCTTCTCCTGGACAGGATGGGCAGAGTGCCAATTCACACATGGGGCAGTATGTGCCTCTCTTCTCATCTTTAGGCCCTCTGTTAAAGGTTGTTGGTGCACATGCATTTTGGGTTGGATTAGCTTCCTGATCCTGTTGACTTTTTTTGCAGCTTAAATGTGAGTCTTTTTTCAGAGAACAGGGTTGCCCTGGGAGGATTGGAGGTAGTTTGGATTAATCACCTGTTGGACAGGCAATAGAGGATAAAGGTCATGTGGCTTCTGATCCCACCATTCAAAGGAACTCTGAGTACTTCCCCAGGTGTGACCATCTAGAATTCAGTCCTCTTCCTTCCCATATGCAATGATTTAGGGCCTTATTTTCCCAACATTTCAATCCATTTACCTGGAACTAATGTTACCGCATAACTTTTGAGTACAGGTAAATAGAGATGTTTTATTTCCACAGGATTTTCCAAGGAATTGAAGTAGATGCCCTCTTCATCACTGAAACCACTAACTCAGGACAAATCTGGGTCTTTAAGGGGTTTTTAATAATACATAGGGAGGTACAATTCAAGGGTATCTTAAATTCCCTGAGGGGACTGGATAGATGCCCTCTTCAAACACAGAATGGGGCTGTGGAAATAAAACTTTCTTCAAGAGATATATGAACCAAAGTCTTGAAGAGGTTGCTTTTTCTTCCTCACACAAAAAGCTACACTATTTAAAACCACACTGCAGTAAATGATACGCTGGGATCAAGAGTGAATGAAGGACAAAACAAAGCAAGAAAAAGAGATGACTGAAGAACTGGTGATATTTATGCTGGAGAAGAGAAGACAGAGATGTGGATATGGGAGCTGAATTTAAAAAATTTGAAGAGCTGTCATGTGGAAGACTCAGATTTGTTCTGCTTGGCTTCAGAGGGTAGAACAAGGGTATAAGTAACAGAGATTCTAGTTTTGGCTTGCATAAGGGGGAAAAACCTCCCTTGCAATTAAAGCAATCTCTATCTCAGGAGATGGTAGATTCCCCATTACTGGAAACATTCAGGCAGAGGCTGGATGATGTCTTCTAAGGAACGCTGGAGTAAAGATTCTTGTCCAAAGATGACTCAGGCTAGATGACCTGAGGTCCCTTCCAACTTTGAGATCCTGTAATTCTGTGAAAAATTTAATTGAAGGATTTTAATGACCTGTCAGCCATTGTTTATATGCTATAGTAAATAAAGCTGAGAATTACTAACTAATGTGCTTAGTAGACTAATTGTAAAGAAAGGACTGACAATGAGAAGGTGAGTGATCAACATCAACAGACCAAGGAAACTACTTTCATTCAAAACCATGCTTTAAGTTGGATCATACTGAATTAGAGTCCTTATGAGTAATAATAATTTAATCCAAAAAAGTGCTTCCTATCAATAGACAAAGTTCTTAAATAGTTACCCCCCATTTGGACCTTCCAGAGTAAACGAGTTTCCCCCTAGATGCTTCCCTATGCAAGTTGTTAATCTCTGGAAAAGAAGAAAAAAAGATCTTCTGTACTCTGAATTCATTTTAGGGTGGGAAAGGAGCTTAGCAAATAGTCTAACCAATCCCCTCCAATAAACCCCACCGTAATGTATGAGACAAATAGCCTTCCAGTCTCTGTTCAGAGATCTCTAATGAGGGCAACTCACCACCTCAACATGTTCCACTTTCTGATAGCTCTGATTGTTAAAAAGTTTCCTGACATCAAGCCTACATTTGTCTCTTTAGAACTTCAACTAGTCATGCCTGCTTCTGCCCTCAGATGAAATAGAACAAGTCTAATCTCTTCCACATGACAGAGTTTTAAGTATTTGAATATGGCTATCATACATCTATGAGTCTTTCCTTCTCCTCTTTCCTTAACCATCCTCAATTCCTTCAACCAATCTTCATATAACATGGATACTTGGCCATAATGGCTGCCTTCCTCTGGACCCTCTCCAACTTATCATTGTCTTTCTTAAATGTTGCCTCCCAGAAACAAACACAATACTGCAGATGTGGTCTGACAGTGGCAGTATTCAGAAAAACAAATCCTCTGCTCATGGCTGCCACTTCACATTGCCAATGCACACTTTTGGAGGCCTCTAAAACCTCTATGGGGCAGCTAGGTGGCACAGTGGTTAGAGTGCTGGGGCTGGAGTCAGGAAGACCTGTGCACAAATCTGGCCTCAGAGACTTACTAGCTGTATGACCCTAGGCAAGTCATTTAACCCCTATTTATCACCGTTTCTCATCTGTAAAATGGGGATACACTGGAGAAGGAAATGGCAAACTACTCTGGTATCTTTGCCAAGAAAACTCATGATGTGGGGTCGGACATAACTGAACAACAAAAACCTCTAAATCTTTGATAATCCAACTGCTGTCTAACCACTCCTTCCCCATCCTGTACTTGTGAAACTGATTCTGTGAATATAAGCAGACGACCATGTTTGAGACTACTTCACCAAGAGCAACTTGCATTGATGAGCTGGTCCCAGAAAGTGGCTAACTCTAGGTTACCCTAAGAAACCAATCCTAAGTCATTGGCTTTTTCTAGGACTGTTACCAATCTAACAAATATCAAGCCTAGACAGGAACTTTAACTACAGAATTTGAAATTGAAATCATTAAAATTACTTGAGTACTAGGACCAAGATGGGCTACATGTAGTTTACAAGCTGCTACCACTGGATATTTTATGATTTAGGTTATGTGTGTCCTGCATCTATGTGCATTTTTTCTTGTTCTTATTCTGGTTTGGCAAAGAGATTGGCTAAACATGAATTTCTTGTAAGACCTAGCTTTAATGATTGGCATTCTTGAAGAATTTTCATTATTTTCAACTGCGTTGAAGTTAAGATCGAGTAACATTCAAAAAGTACAAAAACTTAATCAAATGCACCATAAGAACTTTGGAAAATTTAAAGGTTAGTCCTAGGAAGCGGGAATTGTCAGTTGAAAATTTGATCATCAGATCCATCCAATCGGATATCCTTTTAATAAAAATAACACCTTAACGATCATCCTAGGAATATGTTACTACAAGCTACAAGTGAGCCAGAGAAGTGACAAAATTATTTTTAATTATTTTGATTTGTTGGAACCATTTCCTTGGCATAATGAAACTCTAACTTTGCCATGGTGAGCTTTTGGAAAGAGTATAATATTTCAGTTAATTTTAGAATATGAAATTGATTTGAACAATTTTGTAGATAATAATGTTAAATCAAACAATACTCTAGTCTCTGCAGCCATAGAAAAAGTGAAAAGGATAGTTAACATCATTGATATCACTGCTGTTACACTGAAATTAAGAGAGTTTCAATTTAACGAATATAATTTATATGAGGATGAGATATAGTTTAATAGAAGATCAAAAATAAGATTTAACAACAACAAACTTACTGGGCAAAGACTTAGCAGATTGAGATGCAACTCCATTTGTCAAATTGTGATTGAATTGCAGACAGAGATTGGCTATAGATAGAAGAATTCAGCAAAAATCGACAAAGTGTTCTATGAGAATCAATTAATAATATGGGACTGCATATTTTATTAGTAGTAGTACATTGTGTCCTACACAACCTTTATAGCAATAAAATTTGTAAAAAAAACATACGTATACACATATACATACATAAGTTTATTAGAAATTATATGTTTTTGTTGTTGAGTCGTTTTAGTCACATCTGACACTCCATGACCCCATTTGGGGATTTCTTTGCAAAGATACTAGAGAGGTTTGCCAATTCCTTCTCCAGCTCATTTTACAGATGATGGAACTGAGGCAAACAGAGTGAAGTGACTTCCTAGGGTCACCCAGCTAATAAGTGTCTGAAGCTAGATTTGAACTTGGGCCCTCCTGACTCCAGGACCAGAGCTCTATCCACTGTGCCATCTAGTTGTGCTAAATTACATATATAATTACATATAAATTGTATTAATCATATTATATATAATTACACATAAGTTATAGTAAATTTGTATATATATTTATGTATACATACATAAGTTTATTATAAATTATATATGTAATTTTTGAATATACATGCATTATATTTCATACGGTGGGGAGGGGAAGATGGTGATTAAACATTTACCAGCACACAACTGATGTTATGGTTAGCTTAGAAAGTCATTACTCATAGGCTATAGTGTTATTGCATAGAGTTTTTAGATTTGTTTTTCCCACATTTGAAAGGAAACCATCAGTTCCTCAAAGAGCATTTATTAAGTGACTACTTTGTGCCAGGCACTATGCCAGGTGACAGGGATGCAAAGACAAATATGAAATGAGCCTTGCTCTTCAGTAGCTTTAAATGAGGGCACATGAGAAGCAGGAATTCTGAGTCAAGTGCAGATTGGCTTGTAAGTCAATCCTCAGCGCAGTTTTATTTTTCAGTGCCTCAATTTTCCTATCTTTAAATTAAAAAAATAATAATTAAGGTGACTAAAGGGATCCGAGATTTGGGGATGAAAGAGTAATGTTATTTATTGACATCACTTTCTAGCAGGTACAAGGTCTACTTTCTAAGTAACCAATACAAAGACAAAGGTAAGATCTGAGCATAGGGGTAAAAAAGAACATAGGTACTACCATATACTGCATGCAAGAGACCCTCCAGGGATCCTCCTGTTATGCTGGAACTGAAGGGAAAAGCTAGATTAAGCTGTACTGATGTTTCCAGCAAAGGTTGCTGCTCACCAGCATATTTAGGTATTGGTTGAAGAAACTGGAAAATTTTAACCTGAGGAAGAACAGACGTAAGAATTATAGTTATCTCCAAGTATGGAAAGGGTTGTAATGTGAAAAAAAAAGGATTGTATTTGTTCTACATGACCTCTAAAAGCAAAATTAGAAACAATAGGTAGAAGTTATAGTGAAAGAGATTTTGGTTCAACATAAGAAAAAACTTCTTGATAATTAAAGATGTCCAAATAGGGTACCTCAGGAAACAGTAGATTCTATATTATTAGCATTTTTCAAGGAGAATTTTGAGACAAAGACCTAATAGAATGGTGAAACACTGATCAGATTGGCCTACTAATAATGAGTGGAGGGTATGTTGTTAGATTGTAGACAGAATGGCCAAGTGGACTGGAAGAAGTTGATAGTTTCAATACATGATATCTACGGTCATTGATCTTCAAGGCTATGTCAATGGAGCACAAGACCTGGCAGGTTCTACCATGTTGGAAAAGGTTTCAAATATAGTACCAGTAATTGACTGTGTCTAGGGTCTGATTAGTCAAACTAAGTGAGAAGCTTATCACCAGCATCATCAGGAGATTGGCCAGTAGAAATGAACTTTTTTTGATGATGTCAACCCATGAAACAAAGAAATATACAAAATGGCCCTGAGCATTGTGCAGTTCTTTTGTAGTGACAGTGGCAGAAAGTCCAAAAAAGAAGGCAGTAGGTACTAAGAGTCACACAATTTTTAGGACACTAAAAGAGTTGCACAATTTTTAGAACACATTGTAAAAATTCTTTTATTTTAAAAAAGGAAGGAAAGAAAGAAAAAGGAAAGGAAGGAAAAAGGAAGGGAGAAAAAAGGAAAAGAAAGGAAGGAGGGAAGGAAAAACAGAGGAAGAAAGAAAAGAAAGGAAGGAAGGAAGGAAGAAAAGCAGGAAGGAAGGAAGGAAGGAAGGAAGGAAGGAAGGAAGGAAGGAAGGAAGGAAGGAAAAGAAAAGGAGGGAAGGAAGGAGGGAAAGAGAGAAGGAAGGGAAGGAAGGAAACAGGAAAGGAAAAATGAAGGAAAGAGATAAGGGAGTAAGGAAGGAGGAAAGAAAAAGGAAGGTGTAGGGAGCCAGCTATATCCTCGTTAGTAGTTAGGCCTCTTAGACCTCTGCAAGGCAACCTCCTAGGCCTCTGCTAGGCAAGGTCATTTGAAGATAGGTCTATGTGAGGCAAAAGCTATCTAAGGATAAGAAGATGTGGCAAAGAATACCCACCTTTGCAGCTGCTACCCACATGGGAAAGAACAGAAATATTTCAATTTAGTTAGCCGTTAGGAGACTAGCATCTCATTCCCAGAAACAAGAAGATAAAAAAAAAATGTATATATTAGCCATTACTGCATTGTACTTTTCTGAGAAGTCAGAATGACTCAGCAATTAACCTATATAAAAGATTGTCAATGTCCCCATTAAAATCAATTTATAGCCAGACCACATGACTCACCTAGCCCCATGTTTGTGACTTTTTGTGCCAATTACTTTATCCTATATTCGCGCGGTTGCTGACAGGAAGGAAGGACAGAAGGAAGAGAAAGGAAGAAAGAAAAAAGAAGGAAAGAAAACTTGGAAAAAATCAAGGACAGTTTTATGAACTAAAGACAATTTAATGGGCATTAGTGATTATAGACTCGTATATCTATTTTATCACCTCCTTAAAATATTTGTGTAAATAATCTTCAAGTACACTGAAGATGTCCTTGATGAAAATATGAAAAGAAAACAAGTAGACTTTGACAAATAATATTCAACAGCTTTTGTCACATAATTTACTGAAAGGTTCAAAGAATACTTTATCCCAATGTGATTATTTATTGACTATAAAATTTATTAGAACCAATAGAGAAAAATAGAGCAAAAGGGTCTTCTCCGTTAAAGAGTTTTCTATGCATATTTTTTGCAGATTTGCAGATTTTTTTATAGTAAGTAGTAACTAAGTGGTGCAATAGATAGAGCAGTAGGCCTGAGTCCAGGAAGACCTGAGTTCAAATCTAGCCCCAGACACTTACTAACTGTGTGACCCTGGCCAAGTCACTTAACCTCTGCTTGACTCAGTTTCCTCAGTAGTAAAGTGGGGATAATAATAGCATCTACCTCCCAGGTTTGTTGTGAAGCTCAAATGAGATAATATTTGTAAAGCTCTCAGCACATAGTAGATGCTATGTAAATGCTCTCTGATATTGTTAATCCTGTTATCAATAGATGTATCAACAACAGTGTCTTTGACAGCCATCTTATGATTGCATAAAACAAGGAAATATATGTTTACTCATGATGTTTGCCACTGTCGTGGAAGATGTCCAGCAAGTGGTCCAAGTTGGAGATGGAATTCCTATGGATAGAGAGGCTCTCTAGAGATAGCATGCTATGGAATGCTACAGAGTAAGTCTAGCAATGTGCATAGGAATGAAGTTATCCCTGCATTCTGTTGGGGGAGACAAGAAACACATATGTAAAAGCCAAAACCTTTCCAGGGCTATTTTTCCAACTCCCACTAAAATTGTTGAGTAGGACCTTAGAGATGGGCTGATTACTAATCCTAGCAATGGGTTGGTAAATGTTTAACAACTGGTTCTCCAGAGGGGGAAAAAAGTACATATAACATTAATATTTACTCAATCACTTTCTGAAGTCTAGATAATCAACAAAATAATCAAGCCCTGATTATAAAGTTTGTCAGCTTCTGATGTACAAATGAAAATTTAACATACGCTGAAAATTTAACAATTGTCTCTCTGAACCAATTTGAGCTGATTCTGGCATATTCCTGAAGTCACCCGAGGGTTCTTGAGGTAATTCTGAGGGGCTGGGGTTTTCTAGCACATTGTTTTGTGAGCCCCCACTGCTGTGCTCCTATTGATAAGCAGCCATACGTTAACTAGCTTTTGAAAGTTTTTTGGCTTTTGACGGGGTGGGGGGGGATTGTTTTTTGTTTTTTTTTTTTTATTAAGTATGAGGTATTGTAGAATTGTGAGGTAAAACAGGCCTCAAAGTTAGGAAGACCTGGGTTCCTCAGAGGTGATGGACTTAAGGTGCAGAATGAAACATACATTTTTGGACAGGGCTACTGTTTCAATTTGTTTTTCTTGACTATGCTTATTCTTTACAAAGGTTTTTTCTAATTTTTCAATGGAAGGAAAGGAATGGGAAATGAAGACAGGTAGTTATAGTGTTAAAAAAATAGATTGTCAAAGTGTTTAAAGCATGGAAGAGAACAGAAAGTAGTTTAGAAGAAAACATAAGCAGGGTAACTTTGAAAATAATAGAATTTATTATATATATTTAAAACTAATCATTTGGATTGATAAAGAACCTTGTCTTTTCCTGTTGTTTATATGGAAATGTTCCCATTTTGGTGTTTGTTAAATGCAGAGTAGTTTTTAAGCTGCTATAAACTTCATGTGGAGCTGAAGGGAAAATACAAGAAAGTAATTTAGTCAGAGGACAAAAGAGGAGACCAGGATAACTCTGGTTTTCACAATTACCTATGAAAGTGAGACCCCTGGTAGTCTGTACGATTTGCCGTTGGTTTATTCTTTTTTTGCTCAATGTGAATTCTCCTGTACATAATAATAATTTCATTATTTGTATTTTTATATCTCAGCAACTAGCCTAATGCTCGGCACATAGTAGGTGCTTAAATGCTGTCAATTACAAATTTTTTAAGCCCTAGTTTCTTTCTCAGCTTAGCTCACATTCTGCTTCTTACATAAAGACTTTCTTGGCCACCACCTCAGCCCCTCGTGTCTCCCCTAAAAAAGTACTTTATGTTTATTCTTACAACTTATTCTGATACTATCCATGTTATATTACATAATTCTCATACTTATTATATTTACTTTGAATATAATCATATGTGTACATATTGTCTTCATTGATAGAATGTCAATCTTTCAAAGTCAGAGACTTTCATTGTTGTATTTATATTCCGAGCACTGTTAATTAATTGATTGATATTGTCTATATGGTTCACTAAGCATTTCAAATGACTATACCCTGTGTCCTAAGACCCTAGAGTTTACATGGACCAGTTTAAACCTGATATGGGATCTCTCAAATCTCTTTTTGGTTCATGCCTCCACTCAGATGTTTCTCTTGGGACTGTCAGAATATATTATGACCCATGTCTCAGTCTGCAAAACTGTTGGTAAAAAGGGCCCCAGAGAAGCACTCATGTCAACAATGTATATCGTATATTCTTGATTTTACCCCAAAGAAAATGCAAACACAGAGGACTCACAGGGTCACTTAAACAGTCAAGACAAACTTCCTTCCCTCCAATGAGTCTCACAAGGGTCCCACTTCTACCCTGTGATTGAAATACCCCTGAAAGAGAGACAGACTTCAGGTTTGCCAATGGGTTACCAATTGTTTTCCCATTGGTCCTGGCACTATCTACAATATGGGGAGAGAAAGGTTCAGATTTGCTCCTCAACCTTGTTGTTCTGTCCTTTGTCGTTCCTCTTGCTCCACAGGTATTTGGATGCTTTTTTCCTCTCCAGGAAGAATTCTCTAAGATTTCCTTCTTTCCCTAAAAGAATTAGTCCAAGAACTCTCTGATTACTGAGTCAAGAAGCTGGGTCAAGCAACTCTCACCAGTCCATAACAACAGAAATCACTCATTCCAAACCTCTCATCTGTAAAATCATATAGGGAAACTGAGGCACAAAGATATTAAATGGTTTGCTCAATGTCATGCATGTAGTAAAGTATAGAACGGAGTTTCAAACCCAGGTCCTCTGGCTCCAGGTCTATGGCTTTTCCCGTTACAACATGACTCTCTGGAAATGTATTTTGGTTGATGGATGGAAAGTTGTTTTAAAGACAATTACGATACAGACTTGCAGGATAGAAAGAACTTTTACTTTATAAGATGGAGATTGTAGCTAGTGCTTTTTGGTACTGGAGTGTGGACAGGCCCTCATAAAGGGAGCCTAAATTCAAATTAGATCTTCCCAGTCTAAGTAAATATGAAAAGGCTGCCAAATCTTCCTGCATTAATCCCAGTGATCTCATATGTTTTCATCAAGAGTATTGAAAAATGTGAGAGACGTAGGGGGAGGGAGGTGTTTGGTTGGGTTTTTTTTTTCCTTTGCCATTTACAGATAAGGCATACATGCAAAAGTTAGGGCTTTTTTTTTTTAATCTTTCAGGGGCTCTAGGATATGAAGGAGGCAAAATTCATCACCCCAAAATAGAATTAATGTCCACGTAGATGGGAGTGAGTAAATTTGGTTCCATATAGTGCATATTTGAATCTCAACAGCTGTAAAAATGAATGTGTTTTAAGCTTTGGGATGAAAGGGATTTGGTTTTGAATGAATCAGGCAAAGGAACAGAGAGAAAAGATGGATTTGCACATACAAAGTGCAAATGAAACCATCACTAGCCATGGAAATATGGTAATGAATAAGGTAGTGTTTATCTGGGGAAAACTGTGGGGGAAAAAATCTTGCCATGAGTTAAAAAATAATCTTTCCGAGCTGTTACCTTAGTTAGCCATCAATTTGGGAATTATGAAATGACAGTGTTTTTGATTAAAGGATTATATTAATCTTGTTGCCAGCTTTTTTTCTCATTACTTCATTTGATTAAAGAAATTGCAGCGTAGGTAAAGCTCTTTATAATCTTTTCAATGAGGAACACTTTAAAAAAATAATTTTAAGATAGAGTACTGGATTTTTGAAGAACCAAACAAAAGCAATCCTATATAATGCCAACCAAATATAACATTACAAAACACCAATCTCTGGAAAATCATAATTTAAAATCACTCTATTGTGATATCACATTTATAGTTAAAATCAAGATAAAATAACTTCTAGCATTTTAGCCAACACAAATATACACACCTTCCGCTCTACTAGTGACTTAACTATTCTCAAAATATTTGCCTAAATTGTTTTGCCATCTAGCACTGCCCTGTCCACCCCTGACAAGCCCACATGAAATCAATTGGGCTTTCTGTACAGAAAGTTTCAGTGGCTTCTGTGAAGGGGACGATGATTTGTCTGGTTGATTTTGGCTTTGGTGGTTGTATACTTAGCTGTACTTCACAGTACACTTAACGTTCTCTCTGAGAAGCCTCTCACTCTGCAAAGGAAATGAAAGGCAAGGAAGGAAAATGTAAGAGAGGCCAGGAAAAAGGGGCTGGAAGACACCTAGTGAGAAGCATTGTCTTCTTACTCAAGGAAACACCAAACACAGCCTGAGTACATAAAAGGGAAGTGGTCTTGTCCACTTCTCATATCTGCCCTCCCTGGGGTTGCTTTAGAACTGGAAATTAGGGCCATTGTCAGTAAAAGCAAATCTGTGACTTTTTACTCAGCTCAGGTAATTTTTATACGCTGGAAAATAATCTCCCAAGTACAATCCAAAGAGCAGGTGTCCAATTTAATCCTGACCCCTATCAAAGAGCTATGGTCAGTTCATTAAGGTCTCAGAAAAATATTGTTTGCACTGGCCATTTGACTTTCCATATTCTATGAGACTATTAGAATTCCAGTCATGCTTCAAATTTTCTCACTTTGCAGTATGAGGGATCCAAATCCCTGCAAGTGCCATTTGTGTGAAAAAGAACTGATGTTGGAGGGGCAGCGGCTCATAAGAAAAATATGAAAGTGGCAACAACAAAGAGAGAAAGCAAGAGGAAGAAAGAAAGGAAGAGCAAGAAAAAAAGGAAAGAAAGAAACAAAGAAAGACGCAAAAAATAAAAACAATTGATATAAATATAATGGCTTTAAATGTTTGCTTTTATGTGACAGATGTTTTTAACCAAAATTCAATGCTGGCAATCTGAGTACACTTATGATTTTAATTTGTGTTATATTCCCTTTTAGTATTGATGTCTATTTACAACATCTGTGAAGGCTCTGTAACCTGAATTTGACAGGGGAAAGTTAACAGACTGCTATTGGAGTCTTTCCATTAAGGCCATGTAACAGACTGTTAACAAAAATCTTAAATAGCTATTCTAATCATCAACAGCAATCTTACACAAATTAAATTAGACCCAAAGGGCCCGATTAACTTTAAAATGCCTTGCAGACGTGTAACATAAATTTAACTTTTTTCCTGTGGAATAGAAATTGGCTTGTTTGGTGCATGCCAGATTCACAGTTAAAAAAAAAAATCAGCGTGCAAGTCAGACTTATAATGACATATAGGCAAGGTTCCATTTTCCTTATCAGGAAACCACACTTATGTGCCTAGAAGTTCAGTTAAGCCACAGACACCCACTTTTATATGCAAGGTAAATGCATAAATATATATGTAAAAATTTCCAAAGACTTTGCATTAAAACACCTGTTCTTGTAATTAGCTCAGGAGGTACATATTTATGGGGAAAGGAGACATATATCTGTTGGCAATCACTCTGAAATGACGCTATCAGTCAGAAGTAGGGTCACAACCAAGATTTCAACCATTAGCCCCATCAATCAAGAAAGAAGTTGAGCTCATGGCTTAAAATGAAAATTTCTACTTTAAATCATGGAAGAAAACACTCATGTCTCTACTTGCACCACAGCCTCAAGGGCATGTCCAGATGGAGTACTTGGATTTCCATTCACTCCAATCAAGACCATTGTCATCCTGTGGACCTCATATTTGGCCCCTCACCTCTCATTTGAGGTGGATTCTCAAGGAGACTAGCTTGTGGCTATACAGGAAATGTGGTTTTAGCTGAAACAGTAATAGTAGGTCACATTTATGGTGTGCTTTAAGTTTCCCCACTTTTTTCTTTAGGATAATAGCAGTTAATAGGTCATTTGTTAGTACTAAATTGAAGAGACTATTTCTAAAGATAGACCTAAATTTTCACCCAGAGGACACTTCCCAAGGCCCATATTCTAATGGTTGAGAGGACACTCGTTCTCTTCAATTTTCTTTTAACTCTGAGGCTTACAAGTCAAGAATTTGTAGAAAAAGCTCTAGAGAAGAAAATATACCATGATAAACCATATTGTATCATTTATTCCTTTCATTTTTGGTGCATCTTAATCATCAGTCAGTGACTAATGTTCCAATTTCAAAGTTTCTTCCTAGCACCTACAATACGGTTTGTTTGTTTTTTAATATACCAATTGATGACAATGCCTCTACATTAGTGTGAAAAACTAGCAAGAGAATAGTGGCTAGAAAGCTGGCATCAGACGCTGAAGGTCTGCATTCAAGGCCTGACTTTTTAACAATTGCTAGTTATATAACCATGAGTAAGTCAACTAAGCTCTCTTGCATTGGGCACCTCCCTAAGACTTAGGTACTAAGTTTTAGGTGGGTTTTTCTGTTCTTTGTTAGTTTTCTGTTCTTTGTTAGCTTACAGAAACAAAATCACTTTATTTAATCATTTATTTGTTTATTTGTTTAGGGTGGTCCAAATTTGTGTTTCCATTGGTATAGAGGACTCTCAATGAAGACACTCCCTTAAACAAGGCAGATTACCTACAGATCTCTAATTTATAATCTTACAGAGTTGTCTGTTGGCACTTAAGTGACTTGTGCAGGGTCACGTAGTCAGGATGTGTCAAAGATAGGACTTAAATCCAGGTCTTTCTGATGGCAAGGCTGGCTGCTCCCTATACTACCCTGGCTCTCTTCAAGTACTACAATGCTCAATAACTTTTACTTTTGTGCAAGATCTTTAAGGTCTAGGGCAGTGGTGTCAAATTCAAATAAAAAGGATCCCTGGGACCACCTACTGGCTTAGAAAACCACAAATTAACATTATCTATGCTATGTTGTATTTTTATTTAATTTGGTAAACCCTTCCCAATTACATCAGTCTGGTCCATAAGAAACCCTTTCTATCTCCCCCACCCCCATACTACTAGCACCCCCTCTTCAAAAGAAAATTTACATTTTATTTATTTTGCATATATTTTGTATAGACTTATTTGAGTACATGTACATGTATTTATATACTTGTCTCCCTGATTAAAAAAAAAAAAGCAGGCTCCTTGAGGGTAGGGACTATTTCATTTTTATCTTTGTATATTCTACACCTAGCATAGTGCCTGGCACACAGTAGGCTCTTAATAAATGTTCATTTATTGATTGATCAGAATCTGTTCAAGCCCAGAGATTCTCTTTGGTTCTTATGCTACAAAGAGACATCTGCTCAGCTCTGAAAATATAATGCATGTTCCTGATGCAGCCTGCTTCAAAGGATGTGATCTCATCAACATGGGTAGTCACTCCAGTGAGATAGATTGCCACCCACTTGTGCCTGCTAACTCATTGCAACTCATGCACATATCCTCTCTTGCTCCCACCCCCAATAAAAATCCTCAAATTATCTAAAGCATTGCAGGCCTTGTTCTAGGTCTTATTCTGATCCTATGTTTCTTGTGTCATATCAAAGATACCAATTTGCATTGGTAGAAGGAATTTTCTCATCTGGGAGTTTCCTTTACCAATGCCTCAATGGTTCTAGTCATTATCCCTAAGTAGCCACTTTTTGCATTTAATCCATCATTGGTAATGTGCCATAGACTGCTCATTCCCACCAGAATCCATTACCTTGTCATATTCATTGCTTCCTTCAATAAAATTCAATTCAATAAATATTTATTAAAATACCAGCTATGTACAGAGTCTTGGGTGTTAAGTTGTAGGAGAAATGGAGTTTAGAGTTTTAAAAAATGTAAGATTTTTGCCTTCTTGGATTTTACATAGTTCTCATAGGATGTGGCATGTACACTAATAACCATAATAAACAATATGTTCTTAAAAGAAATCTAAACAAAGTACTGCATTAGGTCCCATGGCAGAAAGACACAGAGACAGCTTCCAGATTGGGTGATATTTGAGTTGAGATTTTAATGATGTTTAGAAATTCAGTAGAAGATGGAGAAATACATTGAAAGCATGTGAAACATCATGAGCAAAAAGATGGAGGTGAGAAAGTATGGGGACATATAAAGAAAATGAAGAGTATTCAAGTTTTGTTGAAACATAATAGAATAATTGAAGGGAAGTAATCAGGGAAGGCAAGGGAGTGCCAGATTAGAAAGATCCTTGAACCCCAGACTTAAGAAATAATAGAGAACCATTGAAGGGTTTTAAATTGAGGACAGAAATGACCAGATAAATTTGAAAGGAAGAAAACCTATTAGGAAGAACCTATTATAGTCTAGACTCTAGATATAATGGTATTGCTCTTATTAGGATGGTGGCAATGGAAACAAAGGACAGATGGAAGAGAAATTGCAAAAGTTGAATCACCAGGGTTTGGTAACTGAGTACTTTTTGTTACTTTTTTGTTTTACCCTTAGCATAATATAAATAAATATACCATTCTGTATGTGGGGAAGGCAGAATGGTGTCATGGAAAGCATACTAGAATTAGAGGCAGAGCACTTGACTTTGCCATCTATTAGCTGTACAACCTTAGGTAAATTATTTTAATACTCTGGCCCTCAGTTTCCGGATCTGTAAAATAAAGAAGTTGGTCAAAAATCATCCTAAGCCCGATTCTGACTCTAAGTCCTATCTATGGTTTACATCTGGCTTGATAAAAGTATCAAACTGTACTCATGTAATTATTTCTTTATAAAGCTTGCTCTGAAATATTCTACTAGTTAATTTTTTTACATTAACTGTTCTAATAGTTGCATTTTTAATAATAAGAGAAAATGGAAAATGCATGCCAAACTCTTATTTTAGTTAAATATACTTATAATTGAATCATTTCTATATGTACTACCCATGGGTTAATTGCTTTTACTGAGTCAAACTGAATGGTCATGGCATACTCCCTCCACCTGGTGGCAGTATATCAAAATTGCAGACTTCATAGATGGAAATAGAATGGAATGGAATTCTGGTCATTTTGATTTCAGCCCTCTGGAAAACTCTCCCAAAACAAGAGATTATAAAAGTCCTTGAGATGATCATTTTTTTATACATACATTCAATACATTCAATCCACTAACATTTATTGAGTGTCTACTATGTATAGTGCTGTGCTAGATGTTGAGGGAGATAATTAAGTTTAAATAGACTCATTCCCTGCCCTCAAGGACTTTACAATCTAGTAAAGAGATTAGACACCAGCACATTCAACTGTAATACACAATATTTCCTAAGCACTTTGGATAATTGAATGAAAATATGCTGTGTGATATTTATGGGGAAATGTCATTATAAAGCTAACATTTTATTGGGCTCTCAAGGATGACTAAAAAATTCCACAGGCAAAGAGGAAGAAGAAGGGCATTCCAAGTATAGGGAACAACATGAGCAGGGTCATAGAGGCAGGAGAATTTATATTTGAGGGAATAGAGAGTAGTCTAGCTTGGAAGGAGTATAAAGGACATGCAGGATATAATATGAAATAAAACTAGACAGGTAGTCTGGTGACAGTTTTTACAGTGTCGTGAATGCTTGGCAAAGGAGCTTGAACTTTACTGGGTATGCCTTAAGACGAAGCTTCTGTATGCTGATAGCCATTCTGTAAAAGTATATATGGATGAATATAAGTGAGACTGCTATTTAGAACTAATGCAAATCCTGATTTCTCTATAAAAAAAAAAAAACTAACTTTATAAACCAGCAATAAGAATCACCAAAGATTCTTATTGGTGATACAAAGTTGAGCGCTCTCATTGAATTCTGGTGAGCAGCTTTATGACCAACCTACAATGTTTACATAGAAACATTCAGTTTCCCAGGCTAGAAACAGGTAAAATGAAGAGTTTAGACTACAAAGGATCTCAAGTCACTTTTGACTCTCCCTTCTCCTTCAGAAAACAATCAAATCCTTTTGTGGACTAAATGGTTTTAATGTTACCTTTTTATAATGTCTCTCAAAAGCTAACCTGTATTTCTAATAAAACCCTAGCTTCCATAGCCCCTCCACAGATACTATGGATACTGTTATTGTGTTTTTAAGAGGCAATAGAATCTTGGGAAAGAGGGGTTCTAACTGTTATTCTGGAAAAAGAATATTAACTCTCATTATTTGAGCACAAAAATAAAGCTAAGCAAACTTCCTTGCTGAAAGAAACTATTTGAAGTCTAGAGAGAAAGGTCAAAGAGAATTCTTTTTGGGTAGACTGGGAGGATTGATTTTTATCTTAAGAAACATTTTAAGGAGAATTCTAGATAAGAGATTTTAACTGCCAATCCAAGAGAGCTAAATGAGAGAACGGTGTTTCCAGAGTTGAAGATAAGTTACAACTGATGGTTAGGTATGTCTCTAACTATCATCTTTCTCACCATTCTGTATTGTTGATATAAATATGTTTTTGACATATTTAAACATGTTCCTACATTAGTAATAAACTATACAGCTAGTTACATTGATTCTATTTAAGCCTTTGAAATTAGGAGATTTGAGAGAGACAAAGAGAAAAGAGAAGAGAAGAGAAAACTTATGAGAAAAAAGAAGATTCTCTGATTTATTTAGTAAACTGGCCTGGGGGCTCAGAGCTAATTGACTAATAAATGATAGAGATGGTGTGTTTGTATTAATTTATGATGAAATATCCAAATGTGTCACTTAATTGCCTTAGAATCTTGAATGATAATAAGGAAATTAGCAAGCAGAAGTTAAGGAGGGGAGTGACTATCTCACCTACACTTACACATGTAAGGTTATCCTTAAACCCTATTATACACATGGTCATTGTCCCTAAGCCCTCTACACAAAAATATATACCATATCTAAATACCTATTTGAATCTAATGCCCATAATCAATATGAACTTCTTATTACAAAATTCCATGCCTTCCTCGCCGCCCCCCTTCCCATACTCAGAATTCTTGATCTCTCAATAGTATTTAGTAGTGTTGACCACTCCCCCCCTTCTTAATTTCTCTTCCCTGTACACTATTACATTATGTTTTCATGGTATTCATCCTACCTGTTATTCCATTCCACCTCTCATTCTTTTACTGGCTGTACTTTCTCTCTGGTCTCCTTTCTCTTTACACTCTCTCCTTTGGTGATCTAATTTACTCCTATGGTTTAAATTATCAACTCTATGCAGAAATCTCCCAAATGTATGCCTCTACCCTTAACTTCTTTCTAGAGCTTTAGTCCTATTTTCCTACTACCTGCTGGATAACTCACCTAGATGTCCCTCCAGGACCTCAAACCCATTATGTCTAAAACTGAGTTCATCATCTTTCCCGTTAAACACTTGCTACTGTCCCTTCAAATACTCTACTTCTAGCTAGAATCACAAATGTGGGGTTTTTTTCAGAGTTGGAAGAGACCTCAATGGCCAAACAAATTCCCACCGTAACTGTAGTTGACAAATCATCTTCCAAATTATATTACTATCTGTCCTCTGTGTCCTCTTGGCTTTCACTCAAGGCCTCTTTCCATGCATATTCCATGCCTGGAAGTTACTTTCCCCACACACTTCTGCTTCACCTCCAGTTATTGATGTGCATCCCTTCCCTCAAGGATCAATCAACTCATGGGTTGCCTCCTCAATAAAGTTTTCCTTGAACCCCTCATGTATCTTTTCAAACGGAAGTGATCTGTTCCTCTAAACATATCAGAGCACTTTGCCTGGACTCCTCCTTGGCCCTGACTTCAATCCCCCTTGTATTATAGTTCTTCGAATATTTTTCTCCCCTCCTGCTCCCTCTCTCACTAATTAAATTATGTATATTTTAAAAACAAGGCTTGTATTATATCTATCTTTGTACCCTCTTCATAGTGGAGAGAATGCCAGCTATGTATTCTAGTCAGACACTGACCTGTATAGCCTAGTATAGAGCTACATCTAAGGGGAAAATTCCTAAGGGGAAAAGTCCTCATAGGACTCTACAGAGGAAGAAAAACTTCCTGGAACCAGGAGTTACACATTCTTCCATTGCCACCTGCATCCTCTACATTCTCTACTCACTACCTTTGTTACTTTAAATTTGAGCCCACTCTTCCCAGGGCCCTTGTGTGTGCAGAAGTGAAGTGCACCCCCAGTTTTTTTGGGAAATGTTTTGTGTCTACTGTTCTTACTATACCTGTTTAAATGCCTTTTGTGAAAATTAATTAAGGTTGCTTGGCATTGTTATTAATTGTGAACATTCCAATAGGGGCTTGTAAACTACAGTACTAAAAACACTAGCCTTTCACAGTTTATCCCTCAAACTTTGCAAGGTGATGTTTGGCCACCTTTTTGGAACACAAAACCAGATTGTAGGGTGGGAGAGTAGGCTACTACACAAGTATTACATATACAAACAAGAAAAAAAAAAACCAGAGTGAGAGAAACAAACGTTAAGCAAAACCAAAATGATAGGTGAATATATCCACATATTTCTTTTTTATAGATTGAATCCTTAAGATTTTCACAAAATTCTTCTGTGTCCTTCCTGTTAGCTTGAAAACGAGAATCTAAGTTTTTGAAGTGGAAAAGCATGGTGATTCCAACTCCAACCGATAGTGATTTATCCAAATCAGTAATGATTTGGCTTAAAGTTGTAATTGTCATTTCAGACTAATGCCTGTTTTATGTCAGACTCTTCTGATTGCTTTTGAGTCAGTTCACTGACTTTTTCTCTTCTCCTAGGGCACGTTTTTCATGTTGTTTTGAGCTCTAGTTAGAGCCAAGGTGTGGAACTCCCTTTGAATTTAGCAGTGAGCAGCTCTGTATTCCCATGTGGCTGATTCACACAGCTATTTCCACTAACATCTAAGGATCATTGCAAAGGGGGCTTACAGAGCATGGGGAGAAAGAGGCCCTGATGAATAAACATAGCGCTATTATAGTACTTAAGCAAAATGGTTACAGCACCATTCTCTCTGCCCAGCTTGTTCATTTACTTAAAGTTAAAAATAAAATATAAAGCAGAGCAGGAAATCCCACCAATTGTCAAGAATAGGTAGGGCCAAGTACATGGAAATGAAGAGAAAAGTCATAAAAGTACTCAAAAATGATGGGTACTGCTAAATTCTTTCCTGGAACAGTATTGCTTAGCAGATAAAATCCTGGCAGGAATGAAAGCCAGAACTTGAAACTCTTCCAAGCTCCACCACTGTGGCATGGGGGCACCTTACTTCTCTGTTTCATTTCTTCTACTATTTAAAAGAAACAATGCTATTTGCACCTAAAAAAGTTCATCATGGTTTCTGAGGTCTATGGGAAAAATGTACCATGATCCAGCGTTTAGCCCTAGAAAGCCTTAGAACATGAAAGGATTATATATTAAGTAGCTCTTATTCATGAAGATTTTTATTATTATTCAGTAGCATTAGAAAAAAAATCCTTCCTGGCAGGGGTGATAGCAGATTCACAGAAGTGCTTTTCCAATATGATTTGTTAAGCTCTAGGTTTGAGCATGGGTGTCAGGGGGGTTTCATGAGCAAAGCTGGATAAGTACAATTCACTGGTCATCTCTGCTGCTCCAACACTGGATCAGGTCTCTATAATAGGAGAAATAACATAGGAAAAATGTTTTCATATAAAGGAGAGTTCCTGGACTAGGGGGAGGAAAGGTAAAGGAAAAAGAAAGGGAAAATCTAGGATCCATAAAAATGAAAGACATCAATAAAAATCGATTAAAAAAAACAAATAACACAAGAGAATTCTACCTTTCCATCAACTTGAAAGACTAGTCTTTTTTTAACAGCAAGGGTGTCTTTGTCATGGTTTACCATATTTCTTTAGCACCATACAAGCCTGTACATATTATATGTGATATATTACAAATAGCTTTAAGTTCAGAATAAATGGAAAAATAACCTTTTGACTTCTTCTGCCCTAAACAAGTGAATCCATATCCCCAGATAGTAAATATATTCTGCATAAATCTGAACATAAATTTAACCCTGAATTCCCACTTTAACTTCAGTGTTTTACTACAGGCAGAACTGCTGAACCAATTCCTACTCATATTTTTAATCTTTCCTTGACCCTAAGCCAGGTTTTAAATAAATGGAAACAGGCCTTGACTATTCCCATCCAAAAGGCAGATGATAAAGAATCTGTTTCAGACTTTAAGCTGGTCACTTTTTAGTCAATTATTGCCAAAGCCATGGAATAAGTGCTGCTGTCTTTAAGCTTAATGCTACCCTTTCACATTCTAAATCAATTTAAAATCTTTCTCTTAATCTGTTTGGTTTCTTCCCAACTCTACTATGGGGGATGCTTCATTGCCAATTCTTCATCTTTGGTATGATGTTCTTGATAAAGCTTAAAGAAGGGGATCGTTCTTGATTTGCCTAGTGGTTTTGATACTATTTTTTAAAAACTATGCCTCTTGTTTGAACTGAAAACAGAGAAATTGAAGGCATTATGAAAAAGACTACCTTCATTTAAGCTCTTGTAGTTTTTAGCATAGTTATTGGTCCTTTAATGAATTGGTCCCCTAAAGTCTTTGGGGATTTCACTCTTGGATAATGATGGTTTTTTTTTCAATTTTTCCAATTTCATATAAAAACAATTTTTAGCATTTTTAAAAAATTTTGAGTTCCAAATTCTCTTCCTCCCTCCCTTCCCCCCCCATTGAGAAGGCAAACAATTTTATATAGGTTATACATGTGCAGTCATGCAAAACATATTTCCACATTAGTCAAGTTGTGAGGGAAAAAAAACAGACAAAAAACCCCAAGAAAAATAAAGTTAAAAAAAAAGTTTGCTTGAATCTATATTCCAACTCTATCATTTCTTTCTCTGGAGGTGCATAGCATTTTTCAGATGATGATGATTTCTAATTTATACTGTAACAACATACCCTTCCTACAATGCTGACCCCATATTTAACTAAGTGTTTCTACAGAAGACACAGTAAGCCAGCCTCTAGTTCTAGGGTTCCTCACCATTTTCCTGTCATGGATCCCTTTTAAAAGCTAGCTTCTTTTTAGAATGATATTTTTAAATGCATAAAATAAAATACAAAGGACTACAATAGAAACCAACAGATTTCTTAAAATATTTTTAAAAAGAAATTTTATGGACCATGCTGATTTCGAGTCTAATGAAGAAATCACTGTGCCTGACTTATAGTATCTGAGTCATTCTCTGTTTTAAAAAGTGGGCATCTGTCAGTACAGGAAGGAAAATGAAGTGCTGAAGGGTATGAAGTGGAAGGTTGTGCATAGCATATTTTATGTTGCACTTAGTAGATTTGGGAACTTGTGTGTCTTTGTTAGCTGTAATGGCAAGCAAAGTGGGATTTTTTGTTTTGTTTTTTTTTCTTTTGGAGTTCTAGTCCTTCTCAGCACTAAGGTAATTATAAATTACCTTACCAAAGGCCGATTTATCACTTACCACATGGAGATAGGAGGCCTGTTCTCTGAGCTTCAGGCTGGATCAGTGAGACATTTCTTTATCTGGATAGTGCCAAAGGGAAGGGTAGGAAATAGTAACAACAAAATGATGGCATTAAATTGGCTCGTGAGTAGAAGTCTTAACTCTCCCAAATCATTTTTCATACTTGAAAGCAGGGGCAGGAGTGGTAAGTAGGTTAACATTCACTTTTGTTTAGTATTTTATACATTGGGATGAGTTATATGAATCAGCACTCAAGTATAGGTTTTAAAAAAGGGTACCAGGTCAGAGAAGCACCAGACCCACAAGACTTGAGAATCTCCGTCACCCTAAATCACCAGGGTAGATTCATTAGATATTTTATTAACTCAGGGACACAATTACTTCATTTATATGTGGAAGAAATCAGGAAGAAGTGGAAATATGCTGCTTCAGTGCTTCAGAATACCCATATACAGAACCTCAACTGTAGCAGGTTGGATGGTTCTTTGCCCCAGGGCACCAAATTGTACTTGGACTCTTTCAGCAAAACAAATAGCAGAGCTTAGCGCCAAATTAGCAAGAGGAATTAAAGTGGAGGTAAAGTGTATATCCATCAATCGGGTAATGGCAAAACAAATGGTGGCACATGGATTCATGAAGTATTATCACACAGTAAGTAATAAATTTTAAGGAGAGAACTATGTGGATTTATATAAACTGGTGCTGAGTGAAATAAAACAAAATGGAGAGAAAGATAGACACCATGGCCTTAATAATGTAAATGAAACTAACCCTAAAGATGTAAAAATTCAAATTAAATGCAATGGCCGTAACCTTGGTCCCAAGGAACAGATATGAAACACACTAGATCTAGAGTATGCTATTTAATTCATCATGCATCTTTCTACAAAGGACAACAAAAAAGATAATGTCCAGACAAGAGCAACCAGAAAGAGACCTTTGAGTTCAGGCTATATAAGGATCATTTGAAGGAACTGGGGATATTTAGCTAGGGAAGAGATGAGTGAGGAGGAAAGAGTTTTTGGAAATGGTTCTAACCCTAATTTAGGTTCCCATCATCTCTTGCCAAGACTATTGAAACAGTCTCTTAATTGATCTTCCTACCTCAAGGAAGGTCCCATCTTCAATGTCTGTTCTTCAGTCCATTGCTTCGAGAGGAGTAATCACCATGAACAAGAGGTCTACCCTTTTTGACAACATTGATGTCAATTGCTGATCCATTATCAGGGACAGACAACTAGATCCCAAAGATCAGGGAGTAGCAGCCTCCCCCAGACCGACCAACTGATCTTGCTTCTAGCATAGCCTTCCCCTGCCCATGAGCCTGGGAAGCAACTCCCATGGAAAAAGGGACAGATATTCCCATCAATTGCTGACCAATTATCACCTATGGGGTAGGCAAATCAGCCTCACCCAAGCAGCACAATTAACTGAGGGAGGGATAATCAATCAATAAGCATTTGTTAAGTACATATTTGTTTCAACAATCTGGCTAGCAGCTTCTGTGGCGGTGTAAGATCCACCCACAGCCGGCACCCGGAAAGCTGCCAACAGCACAGGTTCTTTTGATCTGCTTAACTAAGGAAAGCAAGGTGAAGGGGTTGACAAGTTCACTTTAATTCAGCATACAAATATCAGTCACTTAGTTCAGGGGAGAAGGCCAGCACCCTGAACTTCAGAGCAACACACAAACAAATTATAAACATCAACAGACACACCCAATACAGATTCATAGTTACCAACATCTAGGTTCAGCCCGGGAGCTCAGAACAAGGGCTGGCCCAGAGTCACATGCGCCACCACTGCTGTGCCAAAGAGCTCCAAGGAACAGACAGCCAAGCCCTGGTTTGTATATCTTTTTCAGCGTCAGGGGTGAGTCACACATGCGACTCACCCACATGACCTAGAATCGTCACAAAGAGGCGGACTTAAACCTACATGGTCTAAAAGCCTTTGCTGTCCCAGACATGTAAACTAGCCCCTCCCTGGAGTTAGCCCCACCTTGGTCCCCACCTTAGTTGCCAATCCACACCCACTAAGGTTTTACACCTAATAGGGGTTTGGGCCTGGTGCTTAGCACCTAGTAAGGCTCAATGAATTACTCAAAGGGAACAAAAGCCAAACTATTCAAGGGCACTTGTTGAACTAAGTGCTAAGGAGCCCATTTTTGGTTACCAACACAATATTATATGCCAGACACCATGCTAAATGCTAGGGATACGAAGCTAAGTGTTGGGATGTGGCATGTACCAGGCAAATCAAGCCAGCCCTACGACTTCAGTTACCCACTCCCAAGCACCAGTCCTACTTACAGCCCAAGCCCTGTAGCCATCATCCAAGGAAGCAAGCATTGTGGAGAAGGGCCCAGCCAGCCTCACCAAATGCTGACCAACTGCTCATGGCAAGGCAAGCCAGCTAGCTGAAGGTGAACTAAAGGAATGACAAGAGGTGACCTGTTCTAGGCAATTTAAACCAATACCACCATCTCTCCTACCACCTCCCCTCAGAACTACATAGGACATAGCACAGGACTCTGAGCCTGAGAACCCTAGAAATTTCAGTGCCCCCCTCAGAACACTGGCTCTGCCTCTAGCCCAGGCTTTGTCATTGTTGAGAGAAGCTAATCACTATGCAGATGGGGTCCACCTTCCTCACTACTACCAAACACCAACTGTTGACCAACTACCACAGAAGGACATGTAATCCCAAGAGCCCCAGGAATGGTAGCAATCTCCTCCACTCCATCATTCTGCTTCCAAACAAGCCTCTGATGCCATCATTTGGGAAGTGACCCCTGTTTAGATGTAGTCTGGTGACTGCTTCTGCCAGAACCACAAGCATTGCCTCGTTGGGAGCCATAGCTACCAAAATCCGAGAAAAGTAGGTTCTTGCCACCCAAATCCTAGATATTATCGATAGCTCTACATCAGAAACAGATAAGAATTTGTCAATAGAAATGACATTAAATGAAATGCTGTGTTGTGGTGGTGGCACCCTAAGAACCATGGGACCTTTCCATCTGATTTGCCATTGAAACCTTTTATATATGCTATCTCCATTAGTATGTGAGTTTCTTGAGAGCAGGAACTACTTCCTGCATGGCTTTTCTATTTATACCCTCAGTATTTAGCACAGTGCTTTGCATACAATAAGTGCTTATTAAATGCTTTTTACTCATTCATCCATTCATTTATAGCAGCAAAACTGACATTTCTGAAGCACAGGACTGACTATGCCATTCCCCTGTCCAAGAAGCTTAATCCTATTCTATTGCCTCTAGGATGAAGTACAACCTCATTGGCCATTTTAAAAGCCCCTGCCCCCACCCAGCTCTAGCCTATTTTCCCAGCATTACCTCACATCACTTTTTTGCTCACGCTCTTCGCTTCAGTCCATCTGGCCTACTTCTAACCTCTCATCTTCTTGCCTTTGCTTATGCTGATCCTCATACCTGGGATGCAGTCTGTCCTCACCTCTGCCCCTCAGGTGACACATCTTACATGAGACATTTCTTGATTTCTCCTCCCTCCAAAACAATTACCTATATTTCATTTGATTTTGCATTTCCTCTTTTGTACAATGTTGTTTCCCTTCAATAGAATGTAAGCTCCTTGAAGGTATGGTCTGTTTTCTTTCTGTGTTGGCATTCTCAGTACCTGGAACATAGTAACTGCTGAATAAATAGTTTTTGAATTGAATTGAAGACAACAAAAAAAGAATGAATTAAAATACAAAATTGTGAGATGATCTGCTTTCCCCCCCAGAAGGTCCTATTCAGATGAGCTCCTCTCTAACTAGCTTTGCCCTCCCTTGTGGCCCATCCTTAAGACCAGCAACATCCTTGCATTTCTCTCTACAAAGTTCAGTAGCCCAGCTTGGGGGCATGTTGTCTTCTGCTTGTCCCATGCCAAAAATTTGCTAGTTATGGCTTGATGTGTGCGCATCCTTTTGTTTACTTTTTGGTCCAGACCTGGGATTTAATCTGTGGGGAGGAACTCATAGTGTGAACACTCCCTCTACAAATGCAAGTCTGTAACGTATTCTTATCTTAGAGTCACTGAAAGTTGTTTGGGACACTCAGAGGCTTGCTCAATGTCTCACAGCTAATATAGGCCAAAGGTAGGACCTGAACCCTGGTCTTCCAGACCCCAAGGATTCCCTTCTGTTATGCTGTGTCTCCTGTACTTCCTAAAGATTCTTAAAAATAGGTATTATTGGTAAAAAGCAATCAGGAAGTCAATGAAAATCATACGCCTAAGTATGATTTGAGGAAGAATAGCGTCAACAGCATGATATAAGAATAGAAATTTATATATATAAAAGAATGCCTGTTGGGAAGTGAAATGTTTAAAATTAGTGGAAAATAAACACACTCAGAAGCACTGCATGGTCACCAAAGACCACAAAAACACAAATGGAGGGGAGTAGGCATTAAGTTATTAAAATCCTGAGAAGTTTGTGCTTTTTCCTTAGTCTGTGTCTGTTGTGTCAGCTACGAGTAAATGGGCAAGGGCTGGGCAAAATTACTCTGGGTAAAAACCACATACTAAAACCCCTGCCTCCTGATGCAAATCCTAGAACTTAAAAGGAACAAAACACTAAAGTGAATACAGAGGAATAAAAATATAGACACCACATCAGTCTGCCCCCCACGCCTCCATCCCCAGCATCCTTGACTTGTCTATTCAGCATAAAGTGAAACAAAATATCTGGCTTATTTGACCAAGGGAAACGGCCAAGCCAAATAATTTAGGTTAAAAGGAAAATAGAATCATAGCACTTGAGAGCTGAAAGGGTTCTTAGAGATCATTGCAATGTCGTTAAAAGAGAAGTGGCTTCAAAAGAACCCAGTCCAAATCCAGATTCAGATATTTACTAGCTGAGTATCCTTAGGCAAGTTGCTTGCTTAATGTCCTCTTCCTCAACTATAAAATGTGGGTGACTATAGCCCCTCCTTCCCAGGGTGGTGTGAGGATCCAATGATGTAATGATTGTCAAGAGCCTGGAACATAGTAGGCACTAGGTGTCCAAACAACACGAATGATTAGGATTTAATTCTCATCCTTTCTGTAACATTTGAGCCTTGCTCCTCATTCCAGACTATTTCTTCCCCATCACCTTTCTTCCTTGAATATCCAATAGAAATCTATACAATATGTGGATATCATCCTTTCCCGATAGCTGCTATGATCATTTACTGATCTCTAGATGGTTATGACAACTTCCTCAACAAATTTAGGAGTTGATAGTCTCCCTGTGGACTGACCAGAGCAGAGCAATGTCCTTTAGGAAGGAGACCGATAATTTGGAGAATATTGGTACTAGGTGGTAGCAGTGTGAAAAGAGAAAAAGGGGTGTTTAACGCTAGACTCACCAACAGGGTCTTGGTCCTTGCTTCAGGCATGTATGAGCTGCTCTGCCTGGTGCCAACCCACATGGATGCTTGGAAAGCCTGCCTCTGGAACTTCATAATAACACAGCAGATGCCCTGTCCCTAATTCAGAGTATATGCAGTTATTCTGTGACCATTTTCTGTCCCCTTATCATATGGAGAATAAAGCTTTTTAAGTGGCTGCTGAGCAGGAACTGAGAGTACACACAAAAGGCTCCAATGGAGTAACTTGACTTCTGTCTTTTTTATGGGAGTGATTGAGTTAAGAACTGTTGTAAGTCTCTGGATGGGGGGAGAGAGGCGCCATGGCAGAAGTGGCTGCTATAAGCTAGCTTTATCTCTCTTCCTAGGTCCCACGTTTATCATTGAACAAACATCACTTCTCATTTGTATTTCTTCTTTCTTGCTCTTAGGAGATGACTTGTAAGATTCAGTCTTAGTATTGGAGATGGAATGGAACGGACTTATGAGATTCAGAAGGTTAGAAGAGCCATCAGATGTCCAGTAGCCAAGTCTAGGAAGGAGTCAGCCCCAAAAAGTGGCCAGCCAAACCCAGCCCAGCAGTACCTCAAGCCAGCAGCCAAATCATCATGTCTCAGAAACAAGAGAACAACTTATTCATCAGATATGCCACACTGCAAGTGAATCGGTAGGAGAGTTTGAGCCCATTCTCCCAAGGGTCCAATGTGGAAGACAGAAGAATATAGGGGGGAGGGATATATCTGAACTTATATTTTTGCTATGTCTTCTCAGTAAATATTCCTTTGTAAAAGCTAATTGATATTAATTGCTTATCAGTAAAATATCACTTGGTCAAGTGATATTGGGTAGATACTAACTGGTACTAATAAATTACATTGGGTTGCTGATCACTGGCATTGAATTTGAGGGAATACATTGGAATGGGGGCTCTAAGAGAACCACATAGCACTTTAGGGTTACTCTCTAGAACCCTAAGAGGGGAAAAGAAGCCTTGCTTGGGGGACCCAACCTGCCTGTGGAGTTGAGGCTGGGAGAGCAAACCCTAGACTTTAAATGTTCTGCAAATGGAAACAAGAGAAACTGTTGTATGCCCTTTCAAGATCCCTCTCCATGATGTTTTCCCACTTAGACTTCATTTAGAATTTTTATACCACTCATGTATTTTAAAGTATTATTTTATATTTGCTGTTATTATATATGTCATATTCCCTTACAAGACTGAAAGATAAAAGAGGGCAAGGATCCTGTCTTATATAAACTATATCTCTTCCATACTTAGCACAGTTCTCTGCATAATGTACATTTAATACGTATTTATTGAATGTAATTTAAATCAAATTAAAATACCAAATAGACCTTTTTATGTTTAATTTAATTTATTTAATATATTTAGTTTTCAGCATTGATTTTCACAAGAGTTTGAATTACAAATTATCTCCCCATTTCTACCCTCCCCCCCACTCCAAGATGGCGTATATTCTGGTTGCCCTGTTCCCCAGTCAGCCCTCCCTTCTGTCACCCCACTCCCCTCCCATCCCCTTTTCCCTTCCTTTCTTAGGGCAAGATAAATTTCTACGCCCCATTGCCTGTGTTATCTTATTTTCTAGTTGCAGGCAAAAACTTTTTTTTTTGTTTTTGAACATCTGTTTTTAAAACTTTGAGTTACAAATTCTCTCCCCTCTTCCCTTCCCACCCATCCTCCCTAAGAAGTCAAGCAATTCAACATAGACCACACATGTATCATTATGTATAACCCTTCCACAATACTCATGTTGTGAAAGACTAACTATATTTTGCTCCTTCCTAGCCTATCTCCCTTTATCCAATTTTCTCCCTTGATCCTGTCCCTTTTTGAAAGTGTTTGTTTTTGATTACCTCCTCCCCCATCTGCCCTCCCTTCTATCATCCCCCCTTTTTATCTTCTTCCTCCTTTCCTGTGGGGTAAGATACCAAATTGAGTATGTATGGTATTCCCTCTTCAGGTAAAATCTGATGAGGGCAAGATTCACTCATTCCCCCTCACCTGACTTCTCTTCTCTTCCTACAGAACTGCTTTTTCTTGCCACTTTTATGTGAGATAATTTACCCCATTCTATCTCTCCCTTTCTCCCTTTCTCAATATATTCTTCTCTCATCCCTTAATTTTATTTCTTTTAGCTATCATCCCTTCATCTTCAACTCACCCTGTGCCCACTCTCCCCCTCTCTCTCTCTATATATATATACACATACATATATACGTACATACACACACATATACATACACACACACACACACACACACACACACACACATATATGCATATTCCCTTCAGCTACTGAGGTCTCATGAATCAAACACATCATCTTTCCATGTAGGAATGTAAACAAAACAGTTCAACTTTAGTAAGTCCTTTGCGATTTCTTTTTCTTGTTCTTTTTCTTGTTTACCTTTTCATGCTTTTCTTGATTCCTGTGTTTGAAAGTCAAATTTTCTATTCAGCTGTGGTCTTTTCACTGAGAAAGCTTGAAAGTCCTGTATTTTATTAAAAGTCCATATTTTGCCTTGGAGCATGATACTCAGTTTTTGCCAGGTAGGTGATTCTTGGTTTTAATCCTAGCTCCATTGACCTCCAGAATATCATATTCCAAGCCCTTCGATATCTTAATGTAGAAGCTGCTAAATCTTGGATTATTCTGATTGTGTTTCCACAATACTCAAATTGTTTCTTTCTGGCTGCTTGCAATATTTTCTCCTTGATCTGGGAACTCTGGAATTTGGCGACAATATTCCTAGGAGATTTCTCTTTGGGATCTATTTGAGGAGGCGATAGGTGGATTCTTTCAATTTCTATTTTACCCTCTGGCTCTAGAATATCAGGACAGTTCTCCTTGATAATTTCTTGAAAGATGATATCTAGGCTCTTTTTTTGATCATGGCTTTCAGGTAGTCCAATAATTTTTAAATTCTCTCTCCTGGATCTATTTTCCAGGTCAGTGGTTTTTCCAATAAGATATTTTACATTGTCTTCCACTTTTTCATTCCTTTGGTTCTGTTTTATAATATCTTTATTTCTCATAAAGTCTAATCACTCCCTACCTGTTTGTACCTGTCTGCTACGTTGGGGAGGAACTGAGATTCAATGGCCTATCCCTTTTTGTTGATGTGGATCTATCTGAATTATCTTTATCTCATTATAAAAGTTATCAATAAAAGCTAGCTCCATCTTGAAACACTTGCTGATGTCTAGTGATCAGCCCATCAGCGTGTTGCTATCTTGATGTACTTTTAATAAACTCCTTTTAATTCTCTGTCTTGAGTTTTGCCTCCTTAATTAGGGCAAGGAATATTCCTTTTAACAATGCCAGGGACCTATTTTTAGAAGAAGACATTCTACCACATGTACGGGAGCAGCCTTTTCTATTGGCTATATAGTTTGAACAGGCTACATCATTGAAACTGCAACTACCGTGGACAGTCTCACTCTCTTTTTCCAGTGGTGTTGAGAAGAGCGAAGGGCCTGTTCACCTACAGAATGGGCACCGTGAACTAATCTGGCTGGGGGGGGGTGGGGTGGGCAGGGGGAGGGCGGGGAGGGGAGGTGTAAGAAGGGATATTATGGTATCTTGTTTTGCTCCCACAGAAGTTATTGGGAGATAATCAATAGCTGTAGGGAAGCTCACTTACTAAGACAATGGCCATCCTGGTGTCAGGAGGACTAGAAAGGCTAGGCTGGGATAACTGGTTCAAGACTGGGGGGTTACATCCTGTCCAGGTCAAGTAGCTGCACTACCATGCCTACTAATCTGCATAAGAAAGGAATGTAGGGAAGTAAAGAATGTAACTCTGAACTAACCCTTACCCTAACTCTGACAGGGAGGATAGAACTGGTTAACCTTACTCCTGCTTCTGTATCAGTGTGGGTGTTCCTAGTGAGCACTAAACCAGCTTCCTCAGGAGAAGTGTAATAAACCCCTTCTTCTGCCCAGTCTGTTTCTGAGTTCTTTCTGTGTTAAGGGGCTATCATGTGGATCTTCCTAAGGGCATGCAACCAGGAAAGCAATGAGCACTTCTCAGGTTTACTTCCTGACCCTGCCTAGGGAGTCCTGTGATCCCCACAACCATGTTTCTAATGGTGGTGGGGGGGAGGAGGGAGAAGCTATTTTCTGTCTCCCTATGAGTCCCTGTGGTCCCAAGAATCAGGTTTGGGATTTAGTTTAGTTGTGTTGTCCTTTTTAGTTCTAGGCATGAGCGGCAGAGTCCTGGGACCCAGAAGCTTGAGCCATGAGGAATTTAGAAGCAAGATTCTAGGTTGGAAGATGTTGCCAGACCAGCAGGGAAGCCCTGAGAAGCCAGGGTGCTAGGATTTGAGTTCATCAAGACTTTGGACTTAGAATTTAGTGGGTCTGTGCTATATAGGTATGGAGTTAAGATGTGAATCCCTCTCCTCTCCCCAGATACTGAGGTGGTTGTACTTGTATATGAGGGAGGAGCAGATTATGTTCCTGTATGTTGGGGGTGGGATTGTCTATTTATTCTTATTATATCTTTGAAGTAAATATTCCTTTGTTAAAATTAATATGACTAAATGGTTAAATGGAACTTGATGCAAATGATTCCTAAAATTGGAGGTTCACAATTAGTGGGAGTTTGAACTAATGACAGAGGCTAGATATCCCCAAAACCTTTTAAGGGTGCCAGAGAATGCTGAGGAGAGTTGAAACGTAACATACCAGGCCTTCAGGCTGTAGGGGCCAGGGCAGTCTTTGTGACCCAAATATTTCGAGCTTCAAGAGAAAAGTGTCCAAACTGACTTAGTCCTCCCATACCCTTGGGGACCTTTCTCCCATAAAACAATTTGAGATAGCATTTATAGGTATCCTAAACAAAGACATGTCATAGGATGTTAATATATAGTTTGGAGCTAACATACTACCCCTTCTAATAGAACAATAACCACTTAAGCCTCTACAGAAACCACTCAATTCTTTCTTTGATCCATCTTCTCCGTGCCCCCCTCTCCCTTCCAGGATTGAAAAGGCTTCCTCCCTGTGGTCAATACCCTAATCCCTTCTGACTAGAAATGAGGACACACACTACCCTTAGGTGGATCTTCGCACAGTCAGTCTAGGGATGTGGAAGGGAAACATCTTCACCAGACAAGAGGTACTTTCTGTTCTAGGTTTGGTTAGCACCCTTACTCCTTTGTCCTCAGGCCTTAGGTTTTTTTTTTTTTAATTTTTGACCTTCTACATACTTTCCTAAAGAGAAAAGTCTGGAAAAGATTTTAGTTTGAAGAAATATCTATTTCTTAATATTTTTAGTTGGACTATAAAGGAGGTACTTAATATGCACCCACAAGCTGTTGCTTTTAGTTCTAACTTCTGGGGCCAAGAAGAACAAGACTAATCCTTCCCCCACATGACAGCCCTTCAAATACTTGAGGACAGCTACTACGTCCCCTCCAGATCATCTCTTTTCCAGGCTAAACATCCCTACTGCCTTCAATTAATCCTCCAGTGGCATTGACTCAAGGCACTCCACCATCCTGTTTGCCTGAATCTGTCTGTATGCTTTCCAGTTTATACAAAGTCCTTCCTAAAGATAGGGAATGGAAGAATCCACTTTTTGTTGGGGGGAAGATTAAATCCAACCTTCTTGATTAATGATTGCAATCACGATTTACATTTCTTTGATTAAAATCAACTCCAGCTGTTTTTTTTTTAATCTGATGAATATTTTTGTGATGATACAGAAATATACTGGAATGAGGTTTGTTTAAAAAAAAAAAGACAACGGCTACATCCAGAGACTTAGCAGAGATCCCTGTTGTTATGACCACTGGCTAGGAATGCAACAGAAGGCTACCCTCCAAGACAACTAGATCTGTCAAAATGAAGTTCTACAACGCTTTTTATTACCATAAGGGCAAAATGACAGGCCGAGCACCCACTAAAGCCAATGACCTCTTCTGGGTAGGCCCTGTAGGAGTATTCACAACCTCAGATTTATTCTGGGTATTTCCCAGGCTCTCAAAGGATCCAAAAGTTCATCTCGCTTCTTTTTGTAGTGACCTGAAAGGGGAAAGTATAAAAACAAAGGGAGGTATGAAACTTGAATTCTTCAAAGAAAGTAGATGGGAGAGGGTGATAGTAGAAGATTCTGTAGTTTCAATAAAAGATTCCTTCTTAGCAGTTGAGCATGAACACCCATTTTACTGGTTTTTTTTTAAGTGTTACTGATGTCCTCTGCCGTTATGTCACAGTGAGCTCCAGGGATGAGGGAGAAACACCTTCTATGACTGCTCTAGACTAAACCCTCCCTTGTGACAAAGAAAAACAGTTAATCCAATCATCCAATTGATTGACCGTGTTTGACAAAATACATACCATTCTGCTCTACTAGACCCCCACCTCTTTACCATGAGGAGAGAAATGTTTCATCATTTGTTTTTTTAGGACATTAATTAGTCATACAGTTGCTTAGAATTTGGCTATCAGTGATTTTTTCATTCAAATTGTCGTACTTAGGTATATTTTTCTTTTGGTTCTGCTTCATTTACAACTGACCCATCATGCATCTCTCTACTATCCTTTTGGAAACCCATAACTTGGATTGCTCAGAGACTGTGGTGTTCCAAGATTTGTATTCATACATCTTTGTTCGTAGAACATTTATACAGAAAAGAGAGGTTTTGTGCAGGGAGCAGTTTGGGATTATTAAATGCATTTTACAACTTCCCAAATATAATCTAGTCAGATATCTTCCTACCGTTCAATTCTGGGTCCAAATCACTCCCCACTGACAGCATGTTTGGCTACCCCCAAATATACACATTGGCATTCTACCTCAATGGGCTGGCCACCCAATATATGCCATTGTTAGGTAATGGACTTGTTTCATTCATTTAGCTTTCAGTGTATGGATGGTTAGGTGGATTTCTTTCAAATAATCATGGATTTTATTGGGCATTTCCTACAATCTTCTCGGGCTTAAGGAACATATGGAGGACCTCACCTTCTAAGGGAATCTCTTTTCTTTTTGGATCCTGCACAAGAAATTCTACACAACAGTCAGGCAAGCATATATCTCCTTGTTTTAGGCATCCTTGATATTAGTAATCAGAAGATCATTAAACAAAATTATAATCGTGATCACATTTATCAAAGAATCTTATAGGCATTCAACATTTGGACACCTGTTTTTTAGGCTCAGTTTTGCTCCAGGTACTCAGTTGATCCATAGTCTTTAAACTATAGTTCCAGAGTTCCCACCACTGTGCTCCCTTGTTGATAATCAGGGGACACAATTACTTCAAAGCAAATGCATTTGGTGAAACGGCATCCAAAAGAAACATATCTCTTTTATAAACCTGGGGCATCGGCAAGGAAAAGCAGATACGAACAAATACCACAAGTCCCAAGGCACTCACAGAGAAGGCACAATCAAGAAGGGACAGCCCTCCCCTCTAAATCTGCCAGGTCTGGTGCCAAGAGTCATCTAAAGCAAGCTTTGCCCTCAGAATTGGCCTCTCCTCCCCAGCCTCTCAACCAATCCATTCCAGGTACTTAGTGTTTCTTAAACTTGTAATTTAGTAGGCCAGGGAATAATCCATTGCAATGATCGTTTCCCAACAACAAAACAGCTTTGGTGTTCAAGGCTTGCTTCTGAATATCTTCCACTCATCCATATAAATAAGTGGGCTAGGAAAAAGGTACAGAGATGTTCTCTGTCTAGGAGTCAAGGTCCTATCTTTTTGGATTGCTTCTGATGAATTCCTGGTTTTTCGACAGGGAAGTGCAGCCATTTAAGGTTTGGATAAGGCCAAGTCTGAAAGAGATTTCTGCCCACACTCTTACATAGGCGGGAAGATTCTGATTAATCTCCAAGACATTGGCCTCTTATTTTCAAACCTGATCCTTATTTTTTTTTTAAACCATTATCTCCTGTGGCTACCTTCCCAGTGATAATAATGTGTATAGGATTATAAATTGAGTTTGGAGACTTACCCTGTTTTCCAGACCATTTCTATCTTTTCATCTTCTGAAACAGATGTTGCCACAAAAATCACAATTACTTGCAGTGCTCTTGCTGCTTACGCTCCTCATGAGCACTGCACAATGGAATGACTAAGTGCCCAGGGCAATGATATTTCTTTTTGCCTTTGAGCACATGACAAAACAACTTTACCGATTTTTTCTCCTCCGAGGACATACGTGCCACAATTTCATTTAGCCGTTGTTTCAAAATGATTGCCTCACAGTCCTGTGAGGTGGGTAGTGCAAGTATTATTATTATTATTTTTTAGATAATGGCACTGAGGCTCACGAGTTTAAGTGACTTTCCCAAGGTTGCAAGGTTGCTGAGTGGAGAGTTGGGACTTCCATACAACGTCCATTCCAATTTCTATAGGAACCCGGACAATTTATTTGTAACATTTTGTAATGGCAAGTAAAGTGGGACTTTTTGTTGTCTTTTGTTTTTGGAGTACTTCTCAGCACTGAGGTAATCAAGTGCCTTTGAGGCTTGCCTTTGTTTCAATCAAGAGTCTTTGATGACCTGCTTAAGTCACTGGAAGGCTTAGGTCACAGTGGGCTTGAGTCACATGGTTGTGAGGCCCTCTGACCCTGAAGAAGTGTAGATATACTCTGAGGTTAGCATCTTGCTTGGGGGCTCGCTCACTGGAAGAGTGTGCCTGTGATTTGACTAGATGAGACTCTGAGTAGCCATAAGGAGCCCCCTGGCTTTGAAAAACCCAGATGTTGGTGCTTCTCTCTCTGCTAACTATGTGTGTAATGTCTTAGATGGACAGCTAGAAACCTGTCTGCTGATTTGTGTTATTTTGCTCTGTTTATATAACTTCTGCTTGTAATTTCTGTTTGTGTTTTCTCTGAAGTCCAGGGTGCTGACTTTTCCCACTGAATTAAGTGAATGCTATATGTATGTTTAATTAAAATGAGGTTGTAAACCCCTTGCAGTTGTTTTCTTTAGAAAAGCAGATCGAAGAACTTGTGCTGGGAGCCCGCCTGTGTGCTGGTGCTATTGGTTTTACACAGCCACAGTAGAAGCAGGTAGCATTGTTGTTACACATTTCAACCAGAAAACCAGGAGCAAAGAAACCTAACTGAATGAGTTGCCTAGGACTAGGTTCAGCTGGTATCTCCTACATTCCTATTAGGGGCATTTCCTTATCCTTTGTTTTTACCATCCATCCACATCTGTGCTCAGAGATTGCTTTTATTTTTATCTTTTATTTCTAACATTGTGCTCTGCACTTAGTAGATGCTTAACAAATACTTTTTGAACTGAAATGAATTTAATTGATTTTAGAAGCTGCAGGAAGGGTTCTTTTCTGGGGCTGGTAGCGCAGTCCTGTAATCTCAGCTCCTGAGGGAGGCCCAAGCTGGTGAGTCAATTGAACTCAGAAGTTCTGAGCTGCAGTAGAGCTAAAGCCCACTACTAAATCCAGCACCAACATAATGAGGCCCCAACAAAGGACCACTAGGCTGCCCAAGAAAGGACAAACAACCCCAGGTCAGATAAACAGAGCAGGTGGAAGCTTTCCTATTGATCTGTAGTGAAAGATCAGGAGATCTAGTCTCAGAAAAACAAAGCAAAAATATTCCTAGTCTGGTGAAGCCTATGGATCCCTTCTTAGAACATTTGTTAATGGTTAAAATAAAATGTATGGGATCACAAAATAAACAAAATATACTAGAATATTTTTATGCATATATATGTTCACAAATTATATGTATATATACACAAATATCTAACTTTATATATACACATATTTAAAGTTCATGGGACCCAAGTTAAGAAATTTTGCTCAAGGTTAGTTATAATAATTTTGCATATATTATATGTAAATACATACACACACACACATATATATATATGTATACATACACACACATATTTAAAGTTCACTGACCCCAAGTTAAGAACTCTTGCTTATTATAACGATTTTTTATGCATGTATTTTGTTGTTCAGTTGGTTACTCTTCATGACCCTTTTGGGGTTTTCTTGGCAAAAATATGGGAGGGGTTTGCCATTTCCTTCTCCAGCTCATTTTACAGATGAGGAAAGTGAGGCAAAAAAGTTAAGTGACTGGCCCAGGGTCGCACAGAAAAGTGTCTGAGATCAAATTTGAATTCAGGTCTTCCTAACTCCAGGCCACATTGCTCTATCTACTGCACCACTTGGCTGACCCGCCCCCCCCCCATTCTTGTATGCACGCACGTTTGCATACACGAATGCATGTTTGCAGCATGCATGTGACACACACATTAACTTTCGCAGACCCCAGGACTTGCTCAGGGCCCGCTTTCATGCCCAGGCATTCTGCTCATTCTACAACAGTCCTGATAAGGGCCTTGAACTTCCTGGGGTAGGAGGGAAGGAGGTGTGTGTGAGTTTCGTTTCCTGTCACTCATGACGACCGGCTGTTCTGCTCTCAAACCAGTGTTTCGGAAACCAACTGCACACTCAGAATAGCAAGAACGCATCGCTGGCGTTCTCAAAGCCACACCGTGGCCTGACTTTGGGCTGCTAGGCGCGAGGCGCTGGGCGCCGGTTCACCGTCCCCTGCCGTCCCCGCATTAGCTCCTGGGGAGCCCCGGGGCTCAGCAGGCCCTGCAGCACCGTGTAGCTCCGCTTCCGGGCCTCGCGGAGCGCGCTATCTCCCGGGCTGGAGCTCGAGCTCGGCCTCTACCACCGTCTCCAAAGGGAAGGGGTGCAGCGGCGGCTCCTTCCGGCCTTTTTGTTTTCCGTAGGGCTGCGGCTCTAAAACTCTTGCCTTTGCCTAGCACCCGACGGTTACAAAATCATGAGAATCACTTTCTCCTCTCGGTTCGCGCCTAAAACTAAATGTAACCAAGCCGCCCCGCTCCTCCCGCCCCGCCCCGCCTCCAACTATGGCCCCGCCCCGGGTGGGGGGGGAGGGACGCCGGAATAGACCTTTTCTCCCGCCATTTTTCGATTGCACAAGATTTTTTTCAGGGACGCGCAGAGCCAAGCCCCCGTATCCAGGCCCAGCCGACCAAGCCGAAGGCTAATTAGTGCCTCCCGTGTGGGGCGGTTAATGTGCTTGAGTCTTCCGGGGAGAAGGTGATTAACATGCTCTCTCACAAGAAGAGGCCGGCCGAAGTTCACTGCGATCAGTGGGTGCTCATTGCACCAGGTAAACGACCCAAAAGCAGTTGCTGGCCTCCGCCCACGTGGCTGGGAGGGGGGAGGGGAGGGCGGAGAAGCGGGCGCACGCGTGCGAGCTTGTGGTTCGGTTGTCCACCCCCACCCCCACCCCCAGAAGCCAGGCCCCGGCACACACGCGACTGCGCGAGCGCCCTTGGGCGCGCGCACTGCTCCCGGGCTTCCCCTTCCCGGGGTTTCGTATGGAAGTTTCCCGGGGAAAGGGGCGGAGCTTCAGCTTTTGCCGCCTGCACTTTGTGCTCTAGGGAATTCCCTCCTGGGGCGCTTCCAGAAGCTCCTCCGTACTGAGGAGCCTAAGGCGGGGGGGCGGGACTGGGAAGAAGGGAAATACCCCTCCAGAGCATCCGTGGAGTTACCCGGGGATCCAGGAGAGATGCAAAGTTATTACCCCCAAACCCCGATAATCATTGCTTCTTCTGCCCCCTCCAGTAATGGTTCAGTGCCAGGTTACGGGCATTTACTTACTAAAGGCTTACAATAAGCATTTATTTACTGAGCGCTGTGCTAAGGGCTCTGCGGGAGGGATACGGCCCGGGTGCCTGCTCTCAGGCGGCTTAGGGTCTGGATAGCTTATTCAAATTCGACCCATCAGTGTATTAGATGCGGTAACCTTGCGCACCCTTGCCTCAGTTTTGCAGAACGTTCCCGTGGGATCCCACCTTGGGGGCAACCGTTGCGTTCACTGCCCCTTTTGTGCCCAAAAAGATGAATTACAGTTGGATCCTTCCTTGGTAACCATCCTTCCTCCTGCTTGATGCATGTTATTAGATTATTAAGACCAGAACTATGTCTAACCAAATAGGAACAAATTCAAATTTTGGTCCGGTTCGACCAACCTATATTAACTGCCTATACTATGGGATCGATGATCATGATGGTAACTACAGTTGGCATTTATACAGCCTGTCCCAAGATTTTTCAAAACAGCTTACAAGCACGTAGCACCGAGACTTTTGGGACACCCTGTATACCACCTTGATTTGCAGGGTGCTTCAAAGTACGCTATTTCCTTTGTTCCCAGAGGCAACCCCAGGGGTTAGTACTCGCCAGGATTCTTACACCCATTTTACAGATCCTGAAACTTGAAGCCTAGAGAGCTCAAGTTTCAAGTGATGTTGAAATTGGCTTTTGCCCCCTTCTCCTTAAGTAGGTACAAAAATGTGCCCTTTGCATTGATTCAGCAGCAATCAGAAAGATAATGGAGCTTTTTGATAAAAGTATTATTTCACGGGGTTGTAGCTTTAGAGCTGGGAGGGACCTTAGACAATCACTAGCACAGCCTTCTCGTTTTACAGATGAGAAAACTGATGCCTAGAAAGGTCAGATAGACGGATGGATAGCTAGATATTTCGAAACAAAATATTTGTTGGGTGCTGTTTATATATGGTACTTAAAAAATAAGAAGGAAGTGAAAAACCGAACTTGTCTTTTGATTTCCTCTTTTTATTGGGGGTGGGGAGAGAGAAAAGGGTCTGTTTCCTTTCTTGAAAAATCCTTTAGGATGTAGAAAGGTCTCAAAATAACGAGGGCAAAGTTAGAGACTTTATTTTGTTGCCTTTGTGTTTTTAGGTTTTATGGGATAGATTCCTTTGTCTCTGGCTGCACCTCAGGCTTTTTAGAAATTTAAGAGTTGTTTGCTTGAAAATACCCATTTTTGATGAAGTCCTCCTATTCTGGGTTTGAATTAGCAGGCTGGGAATGACTGTTAACTTGAGTTCACTTGGAGATAAGAAAAAGATCCACCACTTTAGCTTTGATGTGGAGACCTCTGTTTCTGGTGAGGATAGGATTAAAGTTGTTTAAAATAACCGAGGTTGATTACGTCCATAGGAGCACAATGAGGTAGACATTCCTTTCAGTGTCCCTTTCTTCCAAACCTATAGCAGTCACCCAGTGCTTTAAGACGGGGTTAAGGTTGGAAGGATATAGTCTCATTGGCTCTATGGAGAGAATGAGCTAGTGGAACTGTGAAGGGAGGTTTGAAAATGTTGGCTGGAAGTCAAAAGTGTTTTTGGTCTTTTATGGGATGGTAATTTTAATGGTATAACATCTAATAAGAGGGAAACAGCTCACCGTATTTAGTTTAGAGATTCAGCCTCAGTAAGTGCCATCTATTCTTGTAGTAAATTTAAGTTGGCGATGAAGTAGTTGGCAAAAAACCAGGAAACTGAAGCGTTTTATATGGTAGATGGTAAAAAAAAGTTTGCATGATAAAGAAACAATCTGACAGCTGTTTTTGTAAGATTATATAGAACAGAGCACATAGGGTGGGGAGGGGACATAGTAGAAATTTGTGGATATTCAAATATTTCATAGAAATTTAAGAATTTGATTTAGGTCAAGACTTGCAAGAGCTTCACGCTTGAAGAATCTGTTTTTCCTTTTTCCTCAATCATGTCAATTATTAAAAATTTAAATATGGGAGCTCCAATCCGCGGAGCTGAAAGTACATTACTTAATTCTCAAATGTATAACATTTAGGTGTAGGAGACTCGGTTTCAAGTTTTAATCAAAATACTCCCGTAGCATAGCGAATAGAGTAAAAAGCCAGGAAAATCTAAGGTTCATGTGTCGCCTCTGACACATCCTGCCTGTGTGGAACCTCTTAGAGCTCTAAATCGGCAGTGTCAAATGTGGATACTAAATTATACATAACGATCCCTGTTGGCCACATTGACTTAGAAAACCCATAGATTAACATCTATATTCTGCTGTATTTTTATTTTGTTAAAATTTCCCAATTACATTTTGATCTGACTGTGGACACACTTGGAAGTGGGAGCTACCTGTTTGTCACCATTAATGAAAGCGATTCCTTGAGTAAGACTAAAATTGTGGAAATGGGGCCCACCTGCCCTGCTATAGAGATTTTTCCCCACCGGGAATTTCTCAGTACCAAATCTTGTCCCTATTCCCAGTCTGAAATACTATCTTGCTTTCCTTGGGTACAGGGATCAGATAAAGTAAACAGAGACACAGACCTAGCACCACCAGAACTCAATATACCTCTTAAAGACAAGCCCTTTAAAAAGAAAAGAAAAAAAAAACCTTTCTCTATAGTTATAGTTTGATTTATGTTATAAAGGGGCGTTCAGTTTGATTTGTGTTAACTCTTTGGGAAAGCCGTTAAAGGAGCAGATGAGGAAATTTTGTTGCCAGATCAGAGTTCTGTCAAAATTTGAGTAAGGCTAATTTATTCGGTTTTCCAGCCCAGCTTTTACTGCCATCTACAGGCTTCTGAGACCCACTTCACAGTTAAGGATCTGGTGCTCCCTTTGAAGGCTGGGGCTGGAGTTGAGGAGCTGGCTAGTCAGAATCCATTTCACTGAGGTTTAATTCTTACTAACGATTGGCCAAAAGAGAGAATTGTTAATAATAAGTAACTAATAATGTGCCAAAACCAATACCAGAAAAAGCGTATTAGTGTTTTCCTGTGGATGTGGCTATGTGATAAATTAACTGAAGAAAGAAAAGACCCTTTTGGCCAAGTGTTCACAGTAGCAACAATGAAGTTTATCTTTAAATTGCTGTAAAATTTAATAGAATTACCTTGTTGAATGAAGTAGGCTGTGCCAATTAATGAAAAACTAAATGCAAAGCACCTATTCTCTAATGAATTAATCAGCCTAGCCCAGTTACTGAAAAGAGACTGAAACAGAGATGTAAATAGTGTTAGAAAGGGGCTTATTAGAAATGCAAATATTTAAGTTACAGAAACTCAACAGATAGTCCATCTTTGCGTATGATTTCAAAGCAAATCAAAGACTACTACATAATGTTTCTCATTTCTAAAAGCTTTAAGTTGTACAAAGACTTTTCTTACTATAACACCATGAAGTCAGTAGTTGGAGTGGTCTTATTCCCCACTTGACAGATGGAAATCGAGGCTAAGTGTCTCATTATTCGAAAATGTATGCTGGACTCAGACTCAATCTTACATCCTTCTACTATGTCAGGCTGAATTACATAACAAGTAAAAATTTTAAAAATTAGGAGTTTCTGATATTTGGAAGACTTTCCAAGGGGATACAAGAGTCTTTGCCCTTCAGGTTTTTAACATCTAGTTGGGTACACAAGATATAGTCAGAGATAATGTTAAATGTAATAACCTACTAGAAGATAACTTGTGATATTCAGGCTTTGAGAAATTTGATTTTAAGCAGAGAAAGATAGCAAATGAGTTTTCCATTTGGGTATGATTTTAATTTATCCTGCTTTTAGGAAGAATCAGTAATACTTTTTGCTTTGAATGGCCTTCAGTATTTCGTCAAATTGTCCAGGGCCCACTGGACAGTTTCCAGCTACACATGCCTACCAGTAAATGGGTCAGTTTCCATGATGGATTGTCACATCTACATGACTAGGAATGTAGCTGAAGTTTTTCATCCTTCTTTGCTTCTCTTGTTCCTCTAGAGATAACAGATGTTTGGGTCATGTTTATTATAGTTTCCCATGGGACACATCTTCAACTGCTAACAGCTGTAGTTTGTTGGTACAGCCCTGAGTATGGATGGTGAAGCATAGAGCCTCCCTGGGTCAAAGGGTCATAGATACAGATCATAGACTCATCGAGGTTGAGCTGGGAACTTCTCTCATCTCTCACAGAGATGAAGCCACTGTGCCTTTTAGAATCCATAGAATATTAGCAATAGAAAGGACTTTAAGGACTAGTCTAGTCCCATCTGCCTTTTTTTAATACGCTAATATGTGAAGGTCCATGTCAGCAGAGAGAGGTGCTTAGAGCAGTGCTTGAACGTTGGGAGCCCTTGGTGAATGTGCAGTGATTAAAAATGGCTATCACAGATGTAGGTTGCACAGCCATAGAAACTCAGGTCAAATGAGCTGAGTAAATCTATTATAGTGAATGGATCTTTAGTGCATAGCCTTAAAGAAAAATTTTGGAATGAAGTAATTTGTTTTTACTGTAAAGTTTTTTTTTTAAACACAAGTTTATTCTCTTGGGGTATGCTAAAAACTTAGCATATTCTTTTTTTTCAAAGTGAGATACTTAACTCTTTTTTTAATCATTTTTATTTAATATTTTAGTTTTCACCATTGATTTCCACAAGATTTTGAATTACAAATTTTCTCCCCATTTCTACCCTCCCCCCCACTCCAAGATGGCATATATTCTGATTGCCCCATTCCCCAGTCAGCCTTCCCTTCTGTCACCCCACTCCCCCCCCCCCCCCGTCCCCTTTCTTGTAGGACAGGATAGATTTCTATGCCCCATTCTGTATATATCTTATTTCCCAGTTGCATGCAAAAACAACTTTTTTTTTTTGAGCATCTGCTTTTAAAACTTTGAGTTCCAAATTCTGTCCCCTCTTTCTTTCCCAGCCATCCTCCCTAAGAAGGCAAGCAATTCAACATAGGCCACACATGTATCATTATGTAAAACACTTCCACAATATTCATGTTGTGAAAGACTAACTATATTTCCCTCTATCCTATCCTGTCTCCCTTTATTCACTTTTCTCCCTTGACCCTGACCCTTTTCAAAAGTGTTTGCATTTGATTACCTCCTCTCCCTATCTGCCCTCCCTTCTATCATCCCCCCTTTTTTCCCCTTCCCCCTACTTTCCTGTGGGGTAAGATACCCAGTTGAGTGTGTATGTTATTCCCTCCTCAAGTCAAATCTGATGAGAGCAAGATTCACTCATTCTCCCTCCCCTGCCCCAACTTCCTTTCCAACAGAACTGCTTTTTCTTGCTACTTTTATGTGAGATAGTTTACCCCATTCTATCTCTCCCTTTCTCCCTCTCTCAATATATTCCTCTCTCATCCCTTAATTTGATTTTATTTTTTAGATATCATCCCTTCGTATTCAACTCACCCTGTGCCCTCTTTCTATGTATATGTATATTCCCTTCAGCTACCCTAATACTGAGGTCTCATAAATCAGACACATCATCTTTCCATGTAGGAATATAAACAAAACAGTTCAACTTTAGTAAGTCCCTTATGAATTGTCTTTCTTGTTTACCTTTTCATGCTTCTCTTGATTCTTGTGTTTGAAAGTCACATTTTCTATTCAGCTCTGGTCTTTTCACTGAGAAAGCTTGAAAGTCCTCTATTTTATTAAAAATCCATATTTTGCCTTGGAGCATTATACTCAGTTTTACTGGTTAGGTGATTCTTGGTTTTAGTCCTAGCTCCTTTGACCTCTGGAATATCATATTGCAAGCCCTTCTATCCCTTAACGTAGAAGCTGCTAGATCTTGTGCTATCCTGATTTTGTTTCCATAATACTCAAATTGTTTCTTTCTGGCTGCTTGCAGTATTTTCTCCTTGACCTGGGAACTCTGGAATTTGGCGACAATATTCCTAGGAGTTTTCTTTTTGGGATCTTTTTCAGTAGGCAATTGGTAGACTCTTTCAATTTCTATTTTACCCTCTAGCTCTAGAATATCAGGGCAGTTTTCCTTGATAATTTCTTGAAAGATGATGTCTAGGCTCTTTTTTTGATCATGGCTTTCAGGTAGTCAAATAATTTTCAAATTATCTCTCCTGGATCTATTTTCCAGGTCAGTGGTTTTTCCAATGAGATATTTCACATTGTCTTCCATTTTTTCATTCCTTTGGTTCTGTTTTATAATATCCTGATTCCTCCTAAAGTCACTAGCGTCCACTTTCCCCAATCTGATTTTTAAGGTAGTATTTTCTTCAGTGGTCTTTTGGACCTCCTTTTCCATTTGGGTAATTCTGCCTTTCAAGGCATTCTTTTCCTCATTGGCTTTTTGGAGCTCTTTTGACATTTGGGTTAGTCTATTCTTTAAGGTGTTATTTTCTTCAGTATTTTTTGGGTCTCCTTTAGCAAGTCATTGACTTGTTTTTCATGGTTTTCTCGCATCTCTCTCATTTCTCTTCCCAATTTTTTCCTCTACTATTCTTACTTGCTTTTCCAGATCCTTTTTGAGCTCTTCCATGGCCTGAGACCAATTCATATTTTTCTTGGAGGTTTTTGATGTAGGCTCTTTGACTTTGTTGACTTCTTCTGGCTGTATGTTTTGTTCTTCTTTGTCACAAAAGAAAGATTCTAGAGTCTGGGTCTGAGTCTGAGACTGAATCCTTTTGTGCTGCCTGGCCATGTTCCCAGCCAAGTACTTGACCTTTGAGCTTTTTGTCAGGGTGTGACTGCTTGTAGAGTAGAGAGTGCTTTGTCCCAAGCTTTAGGGGCTGTGCTGCTGTTTTCAGAGCTACTTCTACTCCACTGTCACCGCAAGCTCTGCCACAGCAGTGCTCCTCCTACCCCAAGAACTGCCAACCAGCATTGTGACCCAGATCCAAGCAGGGCAAAGTAAGCCCAGCACTCCCGCTCTGGTCTGCTGCTTGATTCTTCCCACCGTGTGAGCCAGGGACTCTGGAAGCTGCCACAGGAGCTTCCTGCTGCTGCTGTCACCACTGCCACACCACCTCCTCCACCCCCAGGGCTGAGGCTGGACTGCTTTCTAACCTGTTCTAGCAGTTTTCCCACTAACCTGCTTCGTGGTCTTTGGCATTTGTGGGTTGAGAAGTCTGGTAACTGCCACAGCTCAATGATTCATGGCCCTAAGGCCTGCTCTGGGCCACTTCTGGTCTGGTCTGTCCTGGCACCTGGGCTGCGCTCTGCTCCCAGCATCCTGCTATAGACCCTTCCCAGCGACCATCCAGGCTATCCTGGGCTGGAGACCTGCTTCCGTCTGCTGTTTTGTTGGTCCCGCAGCTCCAGAATTTGTTCAGAGCTGTTCTTTACAGGTGTTTGGAGGGATTTGGGGAAGAGCTTAAGCAAGGACCTGCTTTCCAGCAGCCGTCTTGGCTCTGCCTTGAGATAGTTAACTCTTAAGGGAACAGCAGTGAGTATACTCTAGTAAGAATAACAATGACCTGAGAATTCAGATTTTGTTATTGGATTAGGCCACTAACCAAATGCTTGCTTGGTGACTTCATGCCTCAGTTTTTTAGTAGTAACAGAGCCTCCTTTTCTCTGGTGAGGTCATGCAAATAGACTAGAGTAATAAATATGAAAGCAATTTGAAAGGGTTTAAAAAAATTCTACATATACCTGCATAGGTCCTAATTGTCTTCCCTTTTTGAATGTTAAATCCTTGGCTAATAGGATTGTTTCCTTCAACACACCTGTGTTCCCCAGAGCCTAGCACAGTGACAGCCACACAGTAGAAATTTAATAAATAATTGTGGGGCAGCTAGGTGGCACAGTGGATAGAGTGTCAGGCCTGGAGTCAGGAAGACTCATCCTCCTGAGTTCAGATCTGGCCTCAGACTCTTACTAGCCATGTGACCCTGGACAACTCACATGACTTAGTTTTGCCTCAGTTTCCTCATCTATAAAATGAGCTGGAGAAGGAAAACCACTCTAGTACGTTTGCCAAGAATACCCCAAATGGGATCACAAAGATTCAGACATGAGTGAACAACTGAATAACAATAATTAGTTGATTAAACTGATAAAATATCTTGCATATATTCCTTTGGAATGCATTCTAGTCGATAGGAAGGCAGTGTGGGGGTTGGCCTGAGGTCTGGAATTGTAGTGAGAGGACCTGATTACAGATCTTGGGTTCAGATTCCGACTCTGCTACTTACTTTACTCCCTTGCCACTCTGAGCCTCTTTGCTCAACTCTAAAATGATGATGTTGGCCTAGATGACCTCGGAGCTCTCTTCTGTCTCTTAGAACTATGAATCTATCAATCAAATTTTAGAGAAGCTTACTTTTCTTTTTAACTTTTTTTGTGAAACCATAGTAATTCTTTGTTATTTAGGAGTATAATGTATAAATGAAGCCTTTTGGAAAAAAAAGTGCTAAAAGAAATACCGCCTTAAAATTTAATAATAAATTTACCCAGTTTGTTGGAAAGAAAGAAGTGCAATAGACCTGATTAACTTCTCACTGATCCTAAAAAGCAAAATGGTCTTCAACTCTCCCAAGCAAACATTTAGAATCACAAAGTATGTTTGAATGGTGTTCTTTTTCTTTGTAAAAATGTATACTTTTGTGTAAAATATGTCCAAGTGATGAAGGCATCCCGTTGCCTTCAAAAGCGACAAGTTTGTTATGGTGGGTTGGAGGTTGTGATTACTGTCTGGGGCAATCAAGCAAGAAAAAATTCAATTCCAGGACTGTTTTTAGATAAGTTTTGAATAATTATGCTACATTTCTTGAACAGTTTCAGTTACCATTTAGTATAGTATCGGCAGCAGTGTGGAAGTCTTTGATTCTTTAAGGACTGAGCACACTCAGATTTTCCACATGAAGCCTGATTCTGGCTTTATTTCTCTGTTGCATTTTTAGTGGGTTGACCTTCCTCTGATGGCCACTATATCTGGCTGTCTCTATGCTTGACTGTGCTCTGTGGTTGATTGACTAATCATCTGCCAATTGGTGTAATCAGACAGTTTCTGGAACCTGATCTTTTGTCCTGCTAGTCATTATTCAAAAGGGATTGGGACATTTATGAGTTAGAACTAATCACTCTCACTTTTTTTTCCCCCAAGGCAGAAAAGATTATAGGCAAGAAAGATGAATAGTGGTTATAAAAGCCTTGATTTTGAGGGGGGGAAGTAGGAGCTGTATGTGCAGTATTTGATCCCCACCCTCTCACATTAATAAAATTTCACCTTTCAGTTTAAAAATTAAATTAAAGACACATTAAGAAAATAACTTACTCACTGCTTTCCAGAGCTGAGGCATAAGAAAATATGTGATCGTTAGAATGTGATTTCTTTTTTTTTTTTTTTGAAGAGTCTGTTTACGTTTCTTAGAAGTGTCTTTTATGTTTGCCCTATCTCTGTTCTCAATGCCACTACATGGTACAGGTACTCAGCACCTGGGTTGCTACAGTAGCCTTCTGACTGGTCTCTTTGTTTGCATCTTCTGCCTCTCTAACACACCACTTTGGAAATGCTACCTTCATCATGATGCTTTCCTGTTCAAAAACCTCCTTGTTTTTTCTTGACTTCAGAAGAAAGTTCAATCTCCTAACCTTTCATTTAGTGTTTTTCACAGTTTGCCCTCACCTTACTCACCCAGCCAACATATTTCCCAAAATCAACTCTTTAATATAAAACTTTATATTAGCCAGTCTTTTTATTGTTCCCAGAACCCACTAGGTATAACTATATCTATGCATCATCTGTATCCACGTCTATATCTATTTTGTTGTTGTTCAATTATTGAGTTGTGTCCAACTCTTTGTGACCACAGCCATGGACCATGGCATGCCAGGACCTTCTGTCTTCCACTATCTTCTGAAGTCTATTCAAACTTATCTTCATTGCTTCCGTGACACTCTCTATCCATCTCATCCTCTGCTATTCCCTTCTCCTTTTGCCTTCAGTCTTTATCAGGTCTTTTCCACTGAGTTCTGTCTTCTCCTTATATGGCCAAAGTATTTAAGCTTCAGCTTTAGTATTTGACTTTCCAATGAGGCATCTAAATTAATTTTTTTGAGTATTGACTGATTTGATCTCTTTGCTGTGCAAGAGACTCTCAAAAGTCTTTTCCAGGGGCAGTTAGGTGGTGCAGTGAATAGAGCATCGGCCATAGAGTCAGGAGGATCTGAGTTCAAGTGCGGCCTCAAACACTTGACACCTACTAGCTGTGTGGCCCTGGGCGAGTCACTTAATTCCAATCGTCTTGCCTTCCCCCCTCAAAAAAATAAAAGTTTTCCAGCACCACAATTTGAAAATATTGATTCTGTGGCACTCAGCTTTTCTTATAGTCCAACTCCCACAGCCCTAAATTGCTAGTGGAAAAACCATAGCTATGACTAGACAGACCTTTCTTGCCAAGGTGATGTCTCTGCTTTTTAGTATGCTGTCCAGATTTGCCTTACCTTTGCTTCCAGAGCAAGCATCTTTTAATTTCATGGCTGCAGTCACCATCTGCAGTGATCTTTGCAGAGAATATGAAATCTGACGCTGCTTCCATCTCTTCTCTTTCTATTTGCCAGGAAGATTTCAGACCAGTTGGCATGATCTTAGTTTTTTTTTTTTTAATGTTAAGCTTCAAGCCAGCTTTTACACTCTCCTCTTTCACCCTCATCAAGAGGTTTCTTAATTCTTATTCACTTTCTGCTATCAGAGTGGTATCATCCGCTTATCTGAGATTGTTGATGTTCCTCCCATCCATCTTAATTCTGGCTTTTGATGCCTGGTGTTTTGCATCATATGTTCTGCATATAAATTAGATAGGGTGACTATATAGCCTTGTACTCCTTTCCCAGTTGTTCCATGATTGGTTCTAACTGTTGCTTCTTGACCCTCATACAAGTTCCTCAGGAGACAAGTAAGAGGACTTTGCGGACTTGCCATATTTTGTTGTGTTCCACAATGTCAAAAGCTTTAGTGTAGCCAGTGAAGCAGAAATAGGTGTTTTTCTGGAACTCCCTTGCTTTCTCCATAATCCAGTGAATGTTGGCAATTTGGTCTCCACTTCTTTGAAAACCAGCCTGCTCTTTTGGTAATTCTTGTTTCATGTACTACTGAAGCCTAGGTTGCAGCAGTTTAAGTATAATCTTGTTGGCATGTGAAATGACTGCAGTTGTTCTATATCTATGTCTATTTCTGTTTCCCACTTTATGCTAGTTCCATTACCAATGTCTTCCTCTTGCCAGAAAGAAAGCTTTTCTATTTCTTTCTCTGCCTGTCTCAGCCCTACCCATTGTTCAAGGCACAAGTTAGGTCCTATTTATCACATGGAATCTCTCCTGATTACACTAGTTCTTATTGTTTTCTTCTAGATTCTTGTATTACCACACATATTTGTCACTTAACCATGTATACAAGTGCATACTCTGTTATACTTCAGGGATCTGAGATTTCTTTGGTTTGATGAAAATCCGTTCATGATTTAGTACATAATTTTCATGAGTTGTGGTAAAAACAAAAACAAAAAACATTCATCACCTGGAGCCTCAGTGGATAGAACCCTAGACTCAGAGTCAGGAAGACCTGAATTCAAATGTAGCCTTAGACAGTAACTAGTTGTGTGACTCTAGGCAAGTTACCCAGTCTTAGGCTGCCTTAGTTTCTTTATCTGGAAAATGGAGTTAAGAATAGCATCTAGATTGTTTTAGGAATAAAATGAGATAATATTTGCAAAGTACTTTGCAAACCTTAAAGCACTATATAAATTCTATTATAATTGGTATTATTGTGATTGTGATGAATTTCTTAAATCTTAAGCTAGTTATAGTGCAAACAGAGAGTCTGTTAATGGGCTATAGAAATACAGAGTGAGAGGAGGTGAGTAAAATACAAGATGACTAGGAAGGTAGGAAGGAGCCAGGTTGGGAAAAGCTGTACGTGATAAACAAGTCAAGTCAGCATGAATTTATTAAGCACCTTCTATGTGCTGTGGATATGAAGAAAAGAAAAGCAGATCCTGCTGTCAAGGAGCTTAGGGTAATGAGAGAGACAACATGCAAAGAAGATATGTTCAGATAAATTAGAGATAATAAATAAAGGGAGGGCCCTAACTTTAGGGAGATTAGGAAAGGCTTCTTACAGAGGGTGAGATTATAGCTGGGGTTTGAAGGAAGACAGGGAAGCCAGGAGACAGGGATGAGGAGGGAGAGAATTCCAGGCCTAGGGAATAGCTTCTCTACTGGAGTGTTGCATTCAAGAGATAGCAACAAGGCCCGTGTTGCTGGATCACGGAGAATATGGAGGGCGATTAAGACAGAAGACGACCAGAATAGTAGGAAGGGGCCAGGTTGGGAAGAACTTTAAACATCAAACAGAGGAGTTTGTAGTTGACATTGGAGGCATTAGAGAGCACTGGAGTTTATTGAACAAGGGGGCAATATGATCAGACCTCTGCTTTAGGAGAATCAATATGGTGTCTGTGTGGATGGTGGATTGGAATTGGGAGAGGCTTGAGGCAGGTAGGTTGGTGAGAGGGCTGTTGCAATACTTCAGGCAAGAGATGATAAGGGCCCAAGCGAGGGTGGCAGCTATTCAAGTGGAGGGGAAGGGACATGGGAAAGTTGTTGTAGAGTTAGAAATGATAGAATTTGGCAACTGATTGGATATTTGTTATAAGCTAGAGAGAGTTTAGGATGACAACAAGGTGGAGTGACTAGAAGGATAGCGATGCTCTTGACAGCAAAAGGGGAGATGAAAAAAAGGGTAGGTTTGGAGGGACAAAGTAATGAGGCATATTTTGGACATGTTGAGTTTAAGATGCCTGTGGAACATCCAATTGGAAATGACCAGCCTGTAGTACTGCAATACTGAAGCTAGGATGAGATATATAAATATGTGAATCTTACGCATGAATGGGGATTGAACCTATAGGACCTGATGACATCACCAAGAGAGAGTTCAAAGAGAAAGCTCAAGGTAGAGCCTTGGAGTTCACCCCACAGTTAGAGGACATGACGTGGATGATGAATCAGCCAGAGAATTTGAAGAATAGTCAGACAGGTTGGAGGAGAACTAGGAGAGAGAAAAGTGTCACAAAATCCCGGAGAAGAGAGGGCCTCCCAGGAGGAGAGGGTGTTCGACAATGACAGATACTGCAGAGATGTCAAGGAGGCTAAGTGTTTAGAAAAGGCTAGTACATTTGGCAATTAGAGATTCTTAGTAAATTTGGAGAGAGCAGTGTCAGCTGAGTGGTAAATTTGGGAGTCAGATTGTAGGGTATTAAGAAGAAAGTAATAGCAGAGGAGTGAAGGCATCAAATGACCTTTTCAAGGAAACTGGCTGAGGAGGGGAAGAGTGATCTTGGACAGTAGCTGGGATGGTGGAATCTAGTAAAGAGTTTTGTTGTTGGTTTTTTAATGAGAGAGACTTGGACGTGTTTGTTGTAGGCATCGGGGAAGGAAGTGGTAGATTAGAGAAAGGGCGATTATAGTTGGGGAAATCAGCTGTAAAAGACAGGAAAAAATGGGATTGAAAGTGGAGGGGTTGGCCTCGGTGGAGAAAAAGGCTGCTCCATTATTAGAGACAAATGTAAATAAGTTAGTACGGAGTGATGTCGTGGAGTTGTGAGATGAGGAGGAAGGGTTGTCATGTTAGAAGGAGGGGAGGAGTTCTTGGCAAATGTTTCCTTCCTTCCTTCTGTGTGAGGTAGTGAGAGAATAAAGTGTGAAGACTTAACAGGGTATATGTATATATATATATATGTATATATGTATTTATATCTAAAATGTTTGAGAATCAATATTTAGAGAAGGGGGAAATGGGATAAATTTGAGTCTGTGGGAATCTGATTATTTAGCCTTTAGGAATGTCATTCTCCCCCTTCTTCTTTGGATTTATGGATGTCACCTCAGCTGTGAATAGAGTACAGGATTGTGAAAGCTTCCCTATGAATAACTCATGCAAGGCAATATTCAAATAGAGATAGTACAAATTTAGTTAGGATGTGAACCTCACCAGGCCTAAGTTTCGTTTTCCTGTAAATCATATGATTTCAGGGAAATCAGGTGATATTCCCCTCTCCCCCTCCCCTAGTCTACTTACAAACCGCCATCTTAACATTAAAGTTTCCCTATAAGGTAATTCTGTAGTTTCTGTGCTGGTATTGAGTAAAACTTATTCCTGGTTAGATTGTGAGGCCACCTGTCCCCGCAAATGGGGACAGAGGTCCAGCAACTGGGGTGGGATTTCTTAGAATTGTTTGTGCAAGGATATATATTCCCTTGCTTGCCTTCTCCCCCTTGCCTCTCTTCACTACTGTCTCCGCCCTGGTAGTGGGAGATGCCCCATTCTCGAGAGACTCGATCAAATAAAGCTTCTGTTTTGTTTCTACCTTGAGAAAGCCGAGACACCTCTGTTTTTTTTCATTTGAGTTGGTCTGTTGACCCACACACTTCCTCCCTTCCTTCCCCCCTCCCTCCCTTCCCCCCTCCCTCCCTTTCTCCCTCCCTCCCTTCTTTCCTCCCTCCCTTTTTCCCTCCCTTCCTCCTTCCCTCCATTACCCCCTCCCTTCCTCCCTTCCTTCCTTCCCTCCCTTCTTCCTTCCTTCCCACCCTTCTTCCTTCTTTCCTTCCTTCCTTCCTTCCTTCCTTCCTTTCTTCCTTCCTTCCTTCCTTCCTTCCTAGGGGTGCCATTTGAGGTTAGAGAAGAAGTGTGGTACAGCCATTGTGGAGGGTACTATGGAGAACCAATGAAGAACTTGCAAAAAGTTAAGGGAAAAAAAAGGCTTTGCTTTGTTGAGGGCCCGATTGAGATTAGATAATATAAATTTGTAGTTGGTAAAGTTTTCATGGTTGTGAAACTTTATCTCTGTTCACAAAAAGCAAAAACAAAACAATTGTGCAAAACCAGCTAACTACATTGGCTGAGTCTAACAAAACATGCAATAGTCAGCACCTGTAATTCACTCTACCTCCTTACCTGAAAGGAGGGAGATGTATTTTGTCATCCGCTTTCTGGAAGCAGTATTGGTCATGACCTTTAAAATTGAGGTTAGCCTTTTATTGTTATTTTCATTTATATTTTTAGTCATTTTGCATAGTCTCCTATATCTGCTTATTTCTCTTTTCTTCAGTTTGTGCAAGTCTTAACATATTTCTCTGAAATCTTGATACAGTTTATTTTTATATAGTATTCCATCTCATTCACATACAGTTATCCCTTCCACATCTGGGGGTTAGGAACGTGGCACCAGGATTTGGAAAATGTGAGTAAGATTTTTTGTCTCTCCCTTCATGCCAGAGAAGAAGCTTGAATTATTATAGTATTAAAAGATAAACTATGCTGATATTATACAGTACTATATATATATTTCATGTCTTTCTGAATTTCTAAACTTTTTCTGTGTTGTCTGCTGGCCTTTGAATGTTGTCTGCAGCTTCCGCAAAACTCCCTAAAAATTCTCGTTTAATTTCTTATACTGACCCATGATATATTGAAACTACAAAGGGGAAAGTCGCTATGTGCAAGGGATAACTGAACTATATTTGTTCAACCATTCCCCAGTCAATGAATTCTCACTCCTTCCAGTTTTTTTTGCTACCACACTCAAAAAAATATTGCTATGTATTTGGTATAGATGGAATCTTTCTGTCTTTGATCTTCTTGAGGCACAACACTAAATTTTCCTTGAAGCTGAACCCTCATGCCATAGTTTTGAGTTCCCTCACCGTCCTGGTAGTTGTTCTCTGTATCCTTTGATATTATCAGTGACCCTTCTAAATTATTGAAAGGAAAGCAGTAGTCCATATGTGAGCTGACCTAGGATTTAGAATTGTTGGCTTTTAAAAGAGAGAGAGAAGTTCAAAAGTCTTATAATTAACTCCTTTAGACTCTGCCATATTCATTCATTCAGGATAGGTAAGATTTTACCATATTTTTCAAAAGTCTCCAAAGATCTCATTTAGGTCACTTTTCCTTTTTGCTCACTTGATTCCTTCATATTACAGTTTAAACTAGTTTCTTTCTAGAATGTTTGATTTCCTTTTCAAAGGAAAATGGCAGATGACTTCCTTCAAATTATGATTGTGAACTTCTGATGTAACTGTTTTTTTAAAGTTACTTAGAGATTGTATTCATATACTACTTTGTTATTATACATGATTAAAAAATCAGGAATTCAAAATTTCTTAAGACTTTAATAAATGTTATTATGAGTACTTATTATTTCATTTGCCTAAATTTATAGTGTGTGCTTAATGAGTTTTACCTTAGGAGTTTTAAAGAATTATATGAACAAAAGGCATGTGATCTCAGCTGGGGCAAAGGGCTCTAAATTTAGAAACATGTTTTTAAATGTACAGTTTACACAGAACAGTCCCAGATAAATAAGCTGTGCTATGGACTGGCAGATAAGAATTTTAAATGTTTCTTAATAGAATTGAAAACCTTTGCTTGCTGAATCGAAAAATATTTAGGTTTGCACAGCTCTTTGCAAGTCACTATAGAAATACTGATTTACTTTTAAGTCATTTTGGCAAAATTGAACTTTTATCAAGAGACTGAAAAAACTACTAAATTACCCTAGTTGTTTGAAAGTCTTGTAAGGGCAGTTTTATTTTTATTTTTTTTATGTCAAATATGCAGCTTTTTCTCCATTAGCATGCATATATAGGAATATGTTAGTAGGAATTTATTCTGAATTTTAGAGGACTTGGGATTTCTGGCTTCTATTTTCAGATGTTCCATTAAATTTGCTTGTTTAACTTACTTTCTTATTGGGTTTTGGTTCCTGCCCAGGGACTACTTATTGGGTAAAATAATATGGGATGCCTGGGTGAAAGGTGATATGCGTGGCAAGAATCCAGTTTTCTGCCCAAACAGGATCTGGTGCCTATTTTCTATCTGGCCAGTGTGGCTGACCAGGGTACTGAGAAAATCTAAAGCATCAGGCAAGCCAAATTCAAGGGGTGGCTGAGGTTCTAGCCAGAACAAAAACTTTTCACATGGGGAAACTTTTAAACCATGTCTTATATCTTATGCTGAATTGTTGTGGCATTTTCAGGATGTCTTTATCTCAAGTGTTCTTGAATCTTTTAGTCCTTCATTGTTTTTGTTTGTTTGTTTGTTTTTATAAACAGTTTTTGAATCTCTTAACTGTTTGGTTTACCTGACTGTCTCAATGTTCTTAAAACCATTTGGTGTTGATGTTTCTGTCTTTATTTCAGCGTTTATTAATATTTTGCTCCAGCAGAGCCAAAATAATTCAGAGAAGGAATAAAGCATTGAGACACAGAGTAGGGTTAGAAAAACCTTCAGCAAGAATTAGAATCTTGGGCATTCTATTTCAAGAAAGACATAACTGACCGTAGAGAAGTTTCATGGATGAGAAGCTAAAATTATTGCTTGATACTCAAAAGTGGTGGCTTTAGGACAAATCAGAGTTTCCAGGAACTGATCAGGCCAGAATATAGGAATAGATAGATGCAAAATAAATTTAGGTAAATTTACAGATGATAGATAGCTCCATTATCAGTAAAAAAGGGTTATTTGAGATTGACAAAGATTGTCTTCCATCTCAGATTGACAAGGATTATCTTCCATCTCATGAAATATCAGTTGGTGTCACTTGTCAGCGAAAGGGTATGGGGACTGAATGTACTATGGGTCTGTCTTAATATGACACTGTCACTTAATTTAAGCTCTGGGGAGGGTAACATCAGCCAACTGTGACTTTGCTTGGCTAAGCCTAGAATGAAGATTTTCTCAGACAGCCATGGTCATATCAGCCAAATTGTGACTAGGAGGCCAAAGTGTATTTGGACAGAGATTTAGCTCCTGGTCTTAATATGTTTATTGATTAATTTTGTATAATAAAAGATCTTGCAATAAGTCCCAGAGATGTAGATTTCCCCCAAGAGATTATCTGTGATCAAATATTACACTGCATTTATTCAATATTTGCTACGTGCCAAGTACTTAATAGTACCGGATATTTGACTTTCCAAAGAACTTTCATGTACATTTTTTCATTTGGTCATTTTCACAGTCTTGGGTCATCCTTACCGTCTTGTGAGGTTAGCAGGGCAGGCGTTCTTCTTCTTTTCCAAATGGGTAATTTGAGGCCTAGGGAGATCAAATGACCTGCCAAAATCACACATTAACGAATAGCAGAACTCACTAACTCAAGGGTCTTGACCTCTAATCCTTTGCTTTTTCTACTACACCTTTCCTGCTTTCAAAGGTGACAGTAGAACGTAAGCTTCTTGAAGTTAGGGACTGTTTCATTTTTACTTTTTGCATCTCACATCAATCACAGTGCTTAATAAATGTTTGATTGCTTGGGTAATAAATTGACTGAGTTGTTAGAGCCACATTCCCTGGAAGGGATAAGGTTCCAAGAAATGGACTTTGCAGGCAAGTAGTTTAACTTCCCTGGGCTTTAATTTCCTCATCAGTTAAATGATCTTAATAAGTTGGACACTAGATAATGTTTAGGATTCTCAGGTCCAAACTTATGCTCCCCAAATGAGTTTAACAGCACCTTGTAGAGGACCAGACACATCATTCTCCAGCAGCCATTTTAACCTTATTCTTTATTTTTTTAGGGATCGCTTTGTAATTGAATCTATACAAGTCTCTTGTGTGTTTTGGTAGGTCAGTCTGCAAATATTTTATGAATTTGTAGTTATTTGGAATAGGATTTCTCTATTACTGCTGCTTGTGTTTTGTAATCATTATATAGAGATGATACTGATTTTTTGAGGATTTTGTAGCCTGCAATTTTGCTGATGGTATTGTCTTAATTAGTATCTTTGTTGATTCCCTAATCTTTTTCAAGTAAACCATAATGTCATCAACAAATACAGTTAGTTTTATCCTTTTTACTTGTCTTTGTTCCTTTAATTTCTTCTTATAGTTGCTACCATTTCCAGAATTATATCAAATAATAGTGGGGTAAGTGAGCATCCTTGCGTCAATCTCATATTTATTGGAAAAGATCCTAGTATATCCCCATTGCATATGATGCTTGCTTTTGGTTTTAGATAGATGATTTTTATGAATTTAAAAAGGTCCCTCTATACCTATACTATGTAGGCAATAGAACTTAGTAGCCCAGGATTTGATAAAGTAGAAAACATGAGTTACTTAGGAAAAAACTCATTAGTTACAAAAATCGCTGGAAAAACTAGAAAGCAGTTTGGCAGAACTTTTTTTCAATGCTAAACAGCACAAAAGAGTGTTGTACTTTGTCAAAGGCTTTTTCAGCATCTTTTGACTATCATGTGGTTATCGAATCTCATGTTTTAATTTTTAATATAGTTAATTGTTGATTATTTTCCTAATACTGAACTCTTTTGCATCCCTTGTATAAATCCCACGTGGTCTTAATGAATAATTTCTTGGATAAATCTCCAGAGTCTGATAGGTTTTTATTTAAAATTTTTTAGTTAATATTCATTAATGATGGACTATAATTTTCTTTCTGTGTTTTATCTTTCCCTGGTTTAGGTATTAGGACTGTCTTGTCTCATAAAAGGGTCTCGCATAATGCTTAGTTGCTTAGTTTTTAAGAATAATTTATGAAGTATGTGTCCTAATTGTTCTTTAAAAGTTTAGTAGAATTTTCCTGTAAGTTCATCAAGACCAGGAATTTTTTTCTTTGGTAGTTCTCTTACAGCTAACTCTTATTTCATTTTCTGAGATTGGGGTATTCAAGATCTTTATCCACTTTACAGATAGTTTGGCTATTTTATGTTTTTAAAGGTATTCTTCTATTTCTTTTGTGTTCTCAGTTTTGTTAGCATATAACTGTGCATACTATATTCTGATTATTTTTTTATTTCTTCTGGTTTTGATGTGATTTCACCTTGATCATTTGTTATTTTATTGATTTTATTTTTCTCCTCTCTCCTCCCTAATTATGTTAACTAAAGGTTTATCAATTTTATTAATCTTTCCAAAGAACCAGCTTTTAGTTCTAAGTTTTAAAAAAAAATTTCTGTGGGAGTTTATCAATTTATTTTTTTCTAATTCTTAATATTTCCTCTTTTGTGCTTACTTTAGGTTTACTTGTTGCATTTCTAATTTTTTTAAAAAGCATATTTAGTTCATTAATCTTCACTTTTCTATTTTGTTAATATATGTTTATAAAGACATAATTTTTCACCCAAGGACTGCTTTAGCTATATCCCAGAACTTTTGTTATGTTGTTTTATCATCATTTTCTTTTGTATAGTTATTAATTGTTTCTATGATTTTTCTTAGACTCATTATTTAGGATTTCATTGTTAATTTTCCATTTGGGTTTATAGCTTTTGTTTATGAAGAAACTCTTTTTATTGCATTATGGTCAGGAAAGGAAGCACTTACTACTCCTGCCTTTTTTACATTTATTTGCAATATCTCTTTGCCTGGGTACATGGTCAGTTTTTTAAAAGTTCCATGTGGTTCTGAGAAATATGTATATTCTTTCGCTGTGCCATTTAGAAGATGCCATAAATCTGTTAACTTTAGTTTCTCCAGCAGTTAGTTCAATCTCATAGGTTCCCTTTTGTTTATATTTCTGTTAGATTTCTCCCAAACTGAGAGAAGGATATTGAAGTCTCTTGTCATTGTTGTGTTACGGCATATGTCTTCTTGAGGCTCAAATAATGTTTCCTTTATGAATGTGGATACTTTGGTATTTGGAACATGTAATCTTATTACTGACATTCATTTGTTGTCTATGGTTCCTTTCAACATAACATAGTTTACTTGTTTATTCTTTTTCATTTTTTGAATGTTTGTTTTTACCTTGTCATATAGCATGATTGCCCCACCCATGCTTTTTTGGATTCACTTGATGCATAGTAAATTTTTTCTATCCTCTCTTTTATTTAGTATATGTCTTTGTTTTTTAAATATGTTTCTTATAAGCAACAGATTGTGACATTTTGTTTTCTTGTCCAGTCTCTCACTTTTTCATTTTATTGGATCATTTAATCCTTTGACATTTAAAGTTATGAGAGTTAAGTTTATATTTGCCTCCACCTGTCTCTAATATTGTTTGTTTTCAAGTTATGATGCCCCCCCCACTGTAAACACAGTATGTTTCTTCACTTATTTTACCTTAGTCTTTTTTAAGGTGTTACTGTACCCCCTGATTCCCTCTTCTTATTTACTTCTTTCCCTTTGGAGTTTTGCTTATTAGTTCCTTTTTTACTCCTGTTTTTATCTAGTTGTATAATTCTTCTCTGCTTTTCTTCCCATTCAGTCAACTAGATTTCCCCTTTCTTCTTACCTTCAGAGAGTCCTGTTCATTAGTTTTTAAAATTTTATTTTTGCATCACTTTCCAATGAAGATTTCTCTTACTCTCTGCCACAAGTGACTTTAGAGTGGTCAGTACTAGCTCCAGCTACATGCTGTTGTGCTCTTTCCCTCAGATTTAGTGATGTGCTGCAGTCTGTCCTTGCTACCACCCTCATACATACAGTGCCTTATCTTAGTGTCCTCTCTCTTTTTCTCTCCCTGCCTCCCTCCCTCTCTCTCTCTCAGTTCTTTGCCCTGGCACCACCAACTCAGAGCTTTGACCCACTGGTTGTCCACCCCAGCACTGGCTATTTAGAGAGCTGCTGCATTAGTGCTATGGAGTTGTCTGCCCCAGCATTAGCAGTTCAGAGCTTTATAGCACTGGTGCTATGGGGTTGTAGCCCACAGCAGGCTTTTGCTCCTGAAGGGCTGCAGCAGTTGTGTCTGTTGCAGCTAGGGCAGTCTGGAGCTGGGATGGCACTGGAAAGAAGAGGGAAAGGGGTGTGAAGGTGAGTTTTGTTACAAGCCTGTCAGGTCCTTGAGTCTGCTAGTACAGCCTCTTTCTTAGTATGAGAAGTGGGGGAGCGGTGTTCAGTGAGCTTAAGGTCAGTGAGCATCAGTCCATGGGTTTTTCTTTTTAAACTTTCTTTTGAATCTTGGGTATCCTAGACCATAGAGACAGCTCAAGTTGTTTTATCTTTGGCACATAATTTCTCTTTTGAAGAGATTTGAATGGTCATGGGAATCAGAGAAAATATCTAGCCCTTATTGCTCTTGTGACTCAGAAAATCTATAGATAACCTTTTAGGAGAATGCATGCCTACATTTTTCCAATGTTTGAATTTACAAAGTACTTTGAGAATTTTTTTCTAGAATACTCTTTGAAGCGGGGAATGCGGGAGATGAAATATACCTACTATGGAAATAAGTGCCTACTATTTCCTACTAGGAAATAAATGCCTGCTATGTTCTAGGCACTATGCTAAGTGTTTTACGTAAATAATCTCTTTTGATCTTTGGAACTTCAAGGGATGGATGTGCTACATGCTTCATGATCTTATACCAGTGCTGCATGTCTCTATTGTCATGGGGAAGATTGGGATCCCTTTGATGTCTTCCATCATCATTTTCTCATCTCTTTCAAAATTGCTAGTCTAGAATGTCTATTTTGTTTTAAACCAAGTGAGCAAGATTTTTTCCTATCCCTTAAAATACACACACACACACACACACACACACACACACACACCCTTGACTTTTACCCTATGTAATTTCAGCAAAATTCATAAGCTTTGGGGAAGAGTGTGGGATTTTTTTTTTGTTTGCTTGTTTTTTGTTTTTGTTTTTACCAGTTATACAGGGAAGAGTTCTTACTTGGAAACTTTTTTTCTCTCTGAAAATACTGTGCCTCATATGATCTTTGAAGGAGTGAAGAACCCCTGAAGCAAGGAAAATGACCCAGATCTATTTGATGGCAGCACTGATACTTTGGGAAAGAGGAAAGCATATAGTCATTACTTAAATTAACATTCCTGGAAGCTGCATATGTAATTTGAGGATTATGCTGATTTCTCTTGCATGCATTATATGAGTGTGCCCTTGTATTTCCAGCACAGTATCGCAGTGATCAGGCTAGAGGGAAGCACATGTCTGAATCCATTTTAATGACTAAAGAAGTCTTGAATCAAAATGTAACCCTGATCCGCTTCGGTGTGAGTGACTGCAATAAACACAATAATGATCATCTTAAAAATAAAGGGGAAGGGGGGGGTCATATATCTTATTTTCATTGGAACTTTCTTCAGGAATCTGAAAATCCTCTGTGTGTTGTTTGAAAGGAAAATGAACTGTTCTAGGGGAGATTTTGCTTTTTCTTCTCCGGAGCAGTTGGCATGTTTTCTGCGCTAATCTTACATGTGCCAAAAATCAGACAGGGTCATGAGCAAATGGCCAGGGCTGCCAAGCCATAAGGATCCTTGGCAGAGGTGGCAGCCAGCACTGAAGAACTCCAGTGACTCTTAACTTTTACATGATATGGAGAAACTTTTGTGTTACTCAGGAGAGGGATGAAAGGACCTGCTAAACTGAAGAATTTGAGTTTTTGTTAATAGATAAATACATTCATATCAAAGTGAACTGGAAAATCAAACTGTATTCCTTTGAAGAAGAGTTATGCTTACACTTTTGAGATGGGACCACAGAGTTGGGAATCAAACTTATGTTTTATTTTCTGTATTTTGGTGTAAATTATATTTCCCTCTTCTTAAGTTTCAAGATACTGGTTTCCTGTCATCAGCAACTGCAGGGGGTCCAGGGCATAGTGGATGGCTTACTGGGGTTAGCAGTCAGGGATATCTGGGTTAAGATCTCATCTCTGACACTTCCTAACGGTGACTATGGATGACTGCTTACCCTCTTCTGTAAAAAGGGGGTGATAGTATCAGTAAAACTTACCTGATAGTAGGGGTTCTTTGGTAGTCTGCTGGGGCCTTTGTACCCTTTCTCAGAATAGTATTTTTAAATGCATAACATAAAATAATCCATCAATAAACATTTATTAAGTGTTTTGTGCCTTGCACTGTGCTAAACACTGGATAGGACTACAAAAGAAACCAATTATATTGGAATACAGTGATCTATCTAGTTATATGATACTATATATGTGTATGTACATACACACATATAATATATACCTTTATATACACATATGTATTTATGTGTGTGTATATGTATACATACATGCACACACATACATGAAAGTTCATGGACTCCAGGTTAAGAAATGTTGCCTTAGAGGGATTGTAGTAAGGCTCAAATGGAGTGTGTGTGTGTGTGTGTATAACATATTTTTTTTCTAAGCATCCCCCTATGTAGGTATGTATCTGTCTCTTACTCTGTATACTTTAGAGTCCTTGAGGGCCAGGGCTGGGATCTATGGCATTGACAAGTTTGGGTTGTTGGTGTTAGAGGAAAGTAGCCAGTAGCCATGTCAGGACAGGTTTTACACTGCAGAGCTTTTGAGCTGTGGTTTTTGGAGTGAGGTGAATGCAGGAAATGAGATTCAGGCTGTACGAAATGGAATTTAACATTTGTTTCTCACTTGACACAGTTGTTAGGCTCATTACACAGACACACAGACACACACACATATTTTTGTTAAAGTCCTTGTGTCAAGAAAAATAGTCATCCGTTTGTCTAGTTGGTTTTTCCCCCCTCAGTTTCAGTGTCTTGGTGTTCTAGAAATGGAGCAGAATGAAGATTGGTCACTGCTAGCATATGGCTGCTGGAAAGTGAAAAGATAGAGCCATGAAAGATAAAAGACATTTAAAACTGGAGAGCTTTATGGAGAGGAAGCAGTCCCTTTGCATCTTAGGAAGTGGTTATAGTATGAGTTAGATGTAGGAATCCAAAACCATGAACGATAGCACTTTGTTGAGTATGAAACAATCAGGTCATTAGCAGTTTCTGACATATCATTTCCTCTATTAGTAAAGGAAAAATCTTCAATCTAGCTTGTTTTCCTTTTGTAAGAGCAAATGTCTAAGATGGGTTCTTAAACTTTTTGTGTGTGTGTGTTCATGGACCGCTTTGGCAGCCTGGTGACCTCTATGGCAGCCTATGGACTGCTTCTTGGAATAATGTTTTTAAAGGCATAAAATAAAATACATAGGATTACCAAGGAAACCAGTTATCAGAAAAAACAATTATTGAAGCATTATATTATCATAGCAAAGGATATGATTATGTAATTGTAATATAGTTATAAAAGTCACAGTCATAAAAACTGAGAACCTCTGTGACTCTTAGGAAGAGTCAGTATAAAAGCTTGCTTCTTTCAGAAATGCACAGTCACACATCATTTGCCCAGTATTGTAAAATTTTCAGATTACTGGAATTAGGCTTGTTATATACGTGTGTGTGTGTGTGTGTGTGTGTGTGTGTGTGTGTGTGTGTGTATGTTTGTGTCTATACATACACACTGGAATTAGGCTTGAAATTGTGCATTGATTCAACCATTTTGAGGGACATTTTTCTAGTGTGTGCTTTACAAAATTCTTTTGACTTCTGAGAAATGGATTGTCTTCTAAGAGTTCACTCATTTTTTTTAACTGATGAAAATATGGGACCATTTCCCTCCTAGAAACAATAATTATTAGATTGCATTCCTTAAGAACCCACAAAAGTCTGTTTAACTAGTAATGTACTTAGAAAATGCCAAGTTTAGTATACTTTCCTCTATGCTGCCTCTCAGCCTCCATACATAATAGTATTACTGTGGGAAAATGCATTAACTATTCTAATTCAGGTTAGGAACTAGCCTCTATTCTTTCTTCTCCCAAACTTACTCACTCTCCTCCTCGTTGGGTGAGTTGGGCGCGCCTCATCTACGAGCCACTGACACTGGCTGGCCCCTCTGGTGTAGAACAGGGATTGTAGTAAACGTGTATTGGAAAGAGATCCCGAGGTGTCATAGATGTCTGCTGGAGGAAGAAGGGATGCTTCACTTGTTTCTTTTGGACCACGGTAGTGTTCTGCTTTTCAGATGGAAACATTCTATCACAGGAGCTGCGGCCAGGGCTCTGGCTCCAGATAGTTCTGGGGCAAGTACTAGAGTATCCAGGCGCTCTGGAGTCCTTGGTGGCTACCACCACAGCACCTAACAAAGGAATTTGAGAGGGCAGGGTATAAAATATACATAGATTGGTTTAAAAAATTTTTCCTATGAGAAAGGTAATGATGAAGCTTACTGCAATAGTATGTTTTATAGTCCTTTAAGATTTTGGTAGGAATGGTCATGTTAAAATGCAAGCCCAGTACTTCTTGGGGGTGTTGAGTTCCTTGGTGGTTTTTTGGATGTAGTTTCATCATCTAATACCCCTAGGGATGGATGGATTAATGATTAAGTCTATCTTTTAGCAGGAAATATTGCCAGGATTCTTTTGACAGCTGGTTCATTTTTACTTTGTTCCCTTTATCTTTTATTATGACATTTGTCTAACCTCCAAGCCCTGTGAAAGAGTTTTTCTCCCTTCCCCCAGCATTTTGGGAAGGGGTGAGTGGGATCAGGACTCTTATCAAGCAGTTAAGTACATATCCTGAGTTTAAGAGAGAAATTTAAGGTTTTAAAATTTTTATGTAGTTTAACTTGTTTGTCCTTATCTTATTTCTGACTTGGACAAAGTTCATGTAGAGGATACTGTTGTGATAGTGGAGAAATTAAAGTTATAATCACCAGCCTTTCAGTAGCACACTTGTGTACAGTCTTCTCTAAACATTTAAAAGTATTTTCACAAAGTAAAGGTAATTTTCCAGATATAAAATTCAATTGCCATGTGGCCATTTTTATTGAGTCTCTTTGACATACGATGCTGTTAGGCACTAATTTCTACTTTATTGTGATGGTGAGTAATATTTGCTTCTTTCTTAATGTTTAAAAGAAAACTCTTGCCCAGTGTCTTTTGTGATAGTGTAAAATGATCTTTTATCAAGATCTTTGTGTTATTTTCTTTTCTTAGTTTTATTAAACAAACATTAAGTGTCCACTGTATTTAAACCACTATGCTAAAATGTTGACCATACAAAACCACCACCACTCTCTCCAAAAAAGGAAACTCTCCCATCCCTCAAGGAGCTTATTTTATGTTTCTTTTTTTTTTTTTTTTGGAGGGGAGAAGGCAGGGCAATTGGGGTTAAGTGACTTGCCCAAGGTCACACAGCTAGTAAGTGTGTCAAGTGTCTGACACCAGATTTGAACTCAGGTCCTCCTGATTCTAGGGCCAGTGCACTACTCACTGCATCACCGAGCTACCCCTCTCAAGGAGCTTATTAACAATTAAATACAAGGTAATTTGAGGAAGGACAGAGCACTTTTGTGGCAATAGACTTAGCTCACATCAGTGAGTCCTCCACTTCTGTAGTCACTGGACACCTGGCAAAGTTAAACCCTCAGTGAAAAGGGGAGAGTCAGCTAAGCAGGGAAGGGACCTTTTCCCATGGTTGGTTCTTTGTCCTCACCTTCCTGGTTGAGAGCTTTGGTTTTTGCCATCTCCTTGGTTTTCTGTCTGTTGTTTTACTTCTGGAATGTTCCTGTTCTGTCTCTAGTCTTTTAAATGGGTGAACTTTTTTCTAAGTATTAAGTGCATTTTTTAGGAAGTAGAAAAACTGCCAATAAAAGACTTAAAAATCCTGATTTTACACACCGAGTTCAGGACGCCAGCTTTCCCCCTTCTGACTCAGGCCTTATATCAAAAGTCAGATTTGGAGGCAGAAGTGGGAGAGGCCTATTAATTTTTAATTGTGCTGTCTCTCCTACATTAATTGTGCTTTTAGTTAATCCATTCTAAAGAGAGGGGGGAGGGAAGGAGGGGGAGAAGGAGAGAGAGAGAATAGAAAAGAAGAGAGGACAAGAATGACGAGACAGAGGGAGAAAGACACAGAAAGGCAAACACAGGAAGACAGAGACAGAGAAAGGGAGGGAAAGGGAAAGGGAGAAGAGACACGGAGGCAGAAAGACATAGAGGGACAGAAGGAGGAGGGAGAGACAGACACGGGGTGGGGGGGCGGGGAGAGAATGAATGAGAATGAGAATGTTTTGCCTTTCCTCTCCCTACTGCTCCAGCATTCCAGGGGCTAGCTCTGCTTTGAAAAAATCACAGATCTCACCCTTAGTTTGTAAGAACTTTAACCCTAGGGTTGTTAGTAAACATGTCCTAATTCCACACTGATGATGATGATGATAACAACAACTGACATTTAAATTGTTTTTGCAAGAGTGCTTTATATACACTACCCCAGGGGTAGAAGACCTGTGGCCTCGAGACCACATGTGGCCCTCTAGGTCCTTGGGTGTGGCCAAGTTTTACATAACAAATCCTTTTATTAAGGGGATTTGTTCTATGAAGTTTGGATTCAGTCAGAGGGCTGCACTTGAGGACCTAGAGGGCCACATGTAGCCTGGAGGCCATAGGTTCCCCACCCATGCATGATGTCATTTGTTCCTGACAACAGCCTTGCTAGGTAGGATCTATTCCTCATCCTCATTTAATAGATGAGGAAGTTGAGGCTGAAAGAAGAGATTTGTTCACCCTCACACGGCTAGTGTGTGTCTGAAACAGAATTAGAACTGGTCTAGCCCTCTGTCCAGGTGCACATACCTGCTTCCCCCTGCCTCATTCCTCTACACCTGCTTCCATCTTCCCCCGAAAAATTATCTGGTCCCATGAAAGAAAAGAGAATGCTGTTGCAGGTTATGCAGTGACACGATCTTGAAAAGACTATAAATTGAAACATTTACAATGCGCTAGGAGGTACTTGCTTTTTAAAAGAATACTTATCCTAAATCTTTTGGTCAAGCAAAGAATCATTTCATAAAGGGTCACTCTTTATTTGGAGTATCAGTGCCTTGTGCACATAGCTACTCGCTCACTGTGAGGATACTGAGGTTAATAAATATATGAGATTCTGTCTTACATAGTATAGTAGAATCCTGATGTGTCTGGCATCTGGGATTCTGAAGCGGTCCAATGCATTCAGTCAATTATATCTGGATGGAGAATCATAGAGATATTTTATTGCTGGGGAAGGAAGGACCTTAGAGGTCAGTTTAGGGGAAGGGAATCTTTCGACCTAAGTAGTTTTTGAAGATCCTGATTGTTGGACCAAATTGGTGGGTCTTGATAGTCAGAAAGGTCAGTCTGGTTGGGAGTCCTGTTAGAAAATTTCTAAAATTTACATTCATTTCATCATTGCTTTTGTCTAATTTATATTGTTCTTTGACTAATCTGTGTAAGAACAGGCATGAGAATTAAAAAATTTCTAGAAGTAATAATATTGCAGTAACACAAAACAAAGCAGTTATGGGTGGTTTTTTGGGGGGAGGAGAGGGGCGGTGAGGAATTGTTTGCTTCTGTTTTTGTTTTGTGTTTTGGGGAGTGAGTGTGGAAGAAATTCAAAAAATATGCAGTTTAAAATTTTTTACTTCTGTAGTTCCAAAGGGAGGCAGCTAGATGTTGCAGTACATAGAGTGCCAGGCCTCAAGTCAGGAAGACTCATCTTCTTGAGTTCAGGTGTGGCCTCAGACACTTATTAACCGTGTGAACCTGGGCAAGTCACTTAACCCGGCTTGCCTCCATTTCCTCATGTCTAGAATGAGCTGGAGAAGGAAATGGCAAATCACACTGGTATCTTTGCGCAAGAAAACCCCCAATGGGCTTACAAAGAGTCAGACACAACAGAAAAACTACTGAATAGCAACGGAATTGCCCACACAGCTTCAGGGTAACATACAGGCTAGGGTTTCTTAAATCTATCCCATACGCCGCTGATAGAATACGCACTGATCTGATCGTGGCGCGCTCCTCTTTTCAAAAATCCTTCAGTGTCTTTTCCTGTATAGTCTAAACTTTTTACTAACCCCTTCAATCTGGAAACAAGATGACTCTCCAGTCTTCTCTCACACTCTTCCCCTTGTGTACCATTATACTCCATCTAAGCTTGAACAGTTGGAGCAAGTACAGATTGGAGAATCACAGGATGTCTGACTTCTAAGCCACTAGTTCCTTTACTGCAGGGGCTGTGTCAGATCCATCCAATAAGATGGGAACCCCTTAACGACAGAAATTGTTTCATTTTTATTGTTTGTATACTTATCATCTTGTATACAGTCTGTGCTTAGTAAATGCTTCTTGAATTGAATTAAACCCTTCTGTTACCCCCAATAGTTGGATCAGGGCCTGGAGGCAGGGAGACCTCAGTTCAAATCCAGCCTGACACTAGCTGTGCTTGGTAAGTGCTTCCTAGTAAGCCTGTTTGCCTCAGTTTCCTTATCCATGAAATGAGCTGGAGAAGGAAATAGCAAACCACTCCAGTATCTTTGCTAAGAAAAACCCGAAAGGTGTAACAAAGAATTGGATACAACCAAAAACAACCAAACAGTGACAACATGACCCCCAGCACCTAGTGAAGCACTTTACTTATAATTTGTTGTTGTTCAGGAAATTAGATAAGGTATGTAAAATGGGCAGCATAAAATGCTTCTCTTAAGTTTAAAAGTTCATTGTTCCTTTTCAGAATCTGTTACTGATCTTCCAGGAAACACTGAGAATGGACCTGTGTTTACAAGACTGCATAACCCATGCACAGGCAAGTCATCTTGTGTGTTGGTGTTGGCCTTATTTTCCATGATGTAAATAATCATCTGAGTTTGGTTTTTGCTTTTTGTTTTTTTTGCCCCCCAAACAAAGATGTAGGTGTTTGTGTACGTGCACGACTTTGTTTCTTCCTTTCTGAGAATAACTTTTAAAATTAAGACGGTAACACCAGTGTGAAAGAAACATGCCAGAGATTTTCCTGGTCACGCCAACTAGTTCACTCCGTGTAAACAATTCTGATTTCTTCTTATAATTTTAATCAGTGAAACTGTTCTTTCATCAGAAATATTGGCAGCACAAAAAAGTAGCAAGTTTGACTTCTTTTAAATGCATTAATTTTCTTTGGAATCCTTAGGCCAACTTTTCTTAGGGTAGTATCCAAAGTTAGTCTTCATTCATATTCATCTTATGCTATAAAAGTAAAATAAACAATCAAAGGGAAAAGAGAGGGTTTCACTTGATGTGCCAGGTTTTTTAGTATTTTCATTTTTAGCTCTCGTTTTCATATTTTATTTGGTCCAAAGAATAGTATCTTTTTTCTTGTCAGTAGATGATGATCTACCTTGGATTAAAAACATATTGTAGGGGTAGAGAAAGAAATGTACTCTATTGGAAGAAATTTCATTGTAATTGCAAATCCAGTGCACTTTCTGTATTATTAATATCCCAAATATTCTTAAAATTTTACAGGCATATTATAATATGTACAGTAAAATTCCACTAATTTAATCTTAAGTGATTTATCAGAAAAATATGGATAAGAATGATATTTTATGAAATTATTTTTCTATGTCTGGTATTATTTTTCTGTTAAGTTACATAGGTTTTTTTTGTGACAACTTTATGGTAAGTCAGAAGCAACAGATGCTTTCTTTATTTCTCAAAATAGCATGTAGTTAGACAGGTAGCCAGTAATTCTGGGAAGCCACAAGAAAGGGGAAAATGGTGCCCTTTCCAGGCATATGCCTCAAAATTCAGAATTCGCAGATCCTACTCTTAGAATTGAATAAGTGATTGGTCAGACAAATTTACCACTTCCTCTGTGGGAGAAATTTTATCATGGGGAATTAACGTTTCCCCAAAATACATCAAAAGTGCAAATAGTAGTTGAAAACCAGAGCTTGTAGATAAATAAAAGTCTGTGAATATTGTCAACATATTGTTAAAATTTTAGTTTTACCTGAGATTTACATGGGCATCAGAAGAAAATTTTTTTTTGCCTTCTACGTATATGGATCTGAAGCAGTTCTTAATCAGAGAAAGAGTTTGTGAATTCGCATGTGAAACATACAGCTTGCTACATACAATGTGTCCATATTTTCGACTGTCTTCTTCTCTTCTTCTCCCCTTATTATAGAAGGCCACAATGCTAAAATTGGCTGAAATGAAGACTAAACCAGCTTGAGGCCTCAGGAAAAAGATCCCCAGGCATTTGCCTTTTAATGCACAGGTCCGATCCATGGGGTCTACAGGCTTTGTCTATGTTCGAGCCTAGCCTCAAGCTATATCTGAGACCTGTGACCCATGCTTCAGCTGTACCTCATCAGGCCCTCCCTTTACACTCTCGTTTAGATTAGAAATGGAATTTCCCTCCTGATCCGATGTAGGTTTGAATCAAAGGCCTTGTAGCAGTTAAGATAAATTATTCGCACTTTTTATTTATTGGTTGAAGTTCAGTGGGGATTACAGAGCTGGAAAACAAGCATCTGTATATAATAGCTATAAGCTTTCTTTGGAATTATAGTTTATAGAGAGGGTGTCTATGTATGTTGATGTACATATTAGGAATTCCTCAGAACCATTGGGCAGTCTTGATTTTTGTGAAAACTTACAAATACAAAACAGATTTCTTTTAACAGGGGAAGCAGCCCTTTACTTGTTCGATACCAATGCGCAACAGCTGTTTGAAGTAAAAGCTTTCCATGAAGAGTACCATTCTTGGTTTATAGGTCAGACAGTTCAACACGGTGAGTTATATGGTGCATGCCTCCCCTTCACTCTAACCAAGAATCTAAGGTTACATTACTTACTCATTTGAATGTACAGCTGTGGAAGAGTCTGGCCAATGCATAGCCTCACTTGTTCATCAGTTAGCTCAATTTATAGGATAAGGAGATAGAATGTTGAACATATTTTGACTAATAGCTATGTATCTTAACTGCCTTTTGAAGCTAGAAACTTGCCATCGGTTGGTCAGAAGTATAGCTTATCTGAGTAGCATGAGTACACACTATTGTGTTCATAGGAACGTGTTTAGTTTCTCACTTGCAGGGATCTCAACATTTTAGTCACCCTCTTACCTTCAGAACATGTGCATAAGAAATACTAAGCAACTTCAGGGGGTGTGGGGGTGAAGTAGAGCATGTGGGGGGAGGAAGGGATAAAACTCACCCTTGGTGTGATGGGTCAGTCTTTTTTTAACTTTTTTTAAAAAATTATTTATTTTTAAGTTTTTCTTTTTAAATCTTGAGTTCCAAATTCTCTCCTTCCCTTCCACCGACTGTGAAGGCAAGCAAAATGATATCAATGATATATGTGAAATCATGCAAAACATATTTCCCATATTGCAAAAAAAAAAATGTGAGAGAGAGAAAATTATACAATTTACACTCAAGAGTGCATTAGTTCTCTGTGGAGGTGAATAGCACTTTTTCATCATGAGTCCTATGGAATTGCCTTGGATCATTGTATTGATCAGAGTAGCCAAGTCCTTCACAGCTGATCATTACAACATTGCTGTTTACTGTGCACAGTGATCTCCCCATTCTTCTCACTTCACTTTGCATCCATTCACATAGGTCTTGCCATGTTTTTTTTTCTGAAATCAATCTCATCATCATTTCTTATAGCACAGTGGAACTCCATCACAATCATATGCCATAGTTTGTTCAGCCATTTGTCAAATGGTGAGCATCCCCTCAATTTCCAGTTCTTTGCTGCCACAAAAAGTGGTGTATATGTATGTAAAATGTTATATTTTTGTACATATAGTTATTTTCCTTTTTCTTTGATCTCTTTGGGATACAAACCTACTAGTGGTATTGTTGGGCCAACTGGACTGAGACCTGAAGCTGCTGCCGGTGCCTCTGCCGGCTCTTGGCTGGCCTCCACTCAGGTGTCACAGACCTCTCCGGCCAACCTCCTAAGTTGTCCTCCGTTGGAAAAATGCCTCACCCTGACCTTCTATTGGCTCTGCCTCTACAAAATTTAAATTGGGGATTTATTTTAAAGTTGTTTGGAATGTTGGGAGAACTCAGCCTCTCCTCATGGGTCAGTCCTTACTAAAAACCAGTCAGTCTTTAATTGAAAAGGGGGAGGGGTAGAGAGTGAGAAGAGGGAGCAGAGTAAGCTAAGAAGTAAGTTTTGGTGTTTGAGAAGTTAGCTTGTATGTCTCTTTATCTTCTCGTCTATCTCTTCATTCTTACCAGAGAATACTTTTCTTTACTTGCCTCTGTTCTCCTTGCCTGCCTGTAGTACTCGCAGCTTACTAGTAGGAAAGACTTGGTCTCAGGGGTCATCATGGCCTAGTAGATAGAGCACTGGACTGAGAGTTAGAAAAGCCTCGGTTCAAATCCCACCTCAGACACTTACTAGCTGTGGGACCCTGGGCAAGTAAGTCACCTTTCTCTGTCTCTGTTTCATCACTCATGAAATGAGTGTCAGACTCAGTGGACTTTAGGTTGCTTTTCTGCTCTGAATCTATGATCTTAAGATCTTGACTTCTTTCTAGAGCAGGGGTTCTTAACTGTAAGTGTGTGTGTATCATGGACCCCTTTGGCAGTAAAATATTTTCCCAGAACAATAATATCCCTTTCTCAGAATAATATTTTAAATATATAAAATGAAATACTTAGAATTGTAAAGGAAACCAATTATCTTGAAATAAAGATGTACTTTTTTTTTCTTATCTGAACTCATGGACCCTTAAAATCTGTCTATGGACCCTTGGGCCCATCGGTTAAGAAGCCCTGTTCTAGGGCTATAATAAGAGGGCATTTGATTCCTGGCAAGCCATTGAAGGCCACATCCCTTCTTTCACTAACCCACCCTATAGTTCAGCAGAAGTTGAGATTCAAAGTTGCATGGAGTCAGTAAAATCCTGGTGATTTGTCACTGAGCATGAGAGAAGAATTTTGCCTTTGTGAAACAAGCAGAAAACGCATCCCGTGGTGATCGCTGCTTCATGGAATCCAGTTCATTTAGTCACACACATTTGGGGGCCTACTTCAGATAACAGCTCCCAGTGGCTGGAAAATTTTGCTGGAAAGAGACCTTGATATCCAGAATGAAACTAGACAGGCTCAGGAAGTAGGAGATGATCATTTGGAAGGCAGCTAGGTAGTTCAGAAAGACTCATGTCCCCAAGTTCAAATCTGGCTTCAGATACTTACTAGCTGTGTGACCCTGGGCAAATCACTTAACCCTGCTTGCCTCAACTTCATCATCTATAGAATGAGCTGGAGGAGGAAATGGCGAAGCACTCCAGTATCTCTGCCAAGAAAATCCCACATGGGGTCACGAAGAGTTGGACACAACTGAGATGACAATGAGACCATTTGAACTGTGCTGCCCATTTTTCAGACATCTCTCTCTCTCTCCCCCTTCCTTTTCTATTTTTCTTCTTTCCTCTTTTCCTTCTTCTTCTTTCTTTCCCCTGAAGAAATAGCTGTTCTGAAGCCTGGCCACCTGGATTTTGTTTGCAGGCTGGAAAGCCTGTTCCTCATTTTTGGCTATAGCGGATGCCGTATGTAAAATAAACTTAGTGCTCCTGATAAGGTTATTTTTATAAGCTGTTTTTCCAGATTTTTTTGAAAAATCAGGCAGTGCCAAAGTATGAAATTCTTTCCTTAAGTTTCTTGCTTACTGTAAAATGGATCCACACACACACACATACACACACACACACACACACACACACACACACACACACACGGTGTCCCAGAAGTCTTGGCACAGTTTAAAACTTCATTGAGACTTTTGGGATACTCAGTGTCTGTGTGTATATAACTTGTAGATGCATACATACATACATACATACATGCGTGTGTATTTATAGACAGTTTGCATAGATAAACACGTGTGTAGATGCACATGTGTGTGGATATAAACATGTGTGTGCACATTGGTCCATATATGTATGTATGGGGTGTCTACATGTATTTTTCTTTTTATTAGAAATGTCCATGAACTTTTAAAAAAATATTGTCACTATATTTCGATAGAACTCATTTCCTTTTTAATCCTATACATTTGAAAACATTATTCTGAGAAGGGGTCCATAGGCTTCACCTGCTTGCTAAAGGGGTCCAGGCTCCAAAGATAGTTAAGAACCCCAGGGTCTTCTATCCTGACACATTCCCGCTGATCTTCTGGTACCGAAGCCTCCACCCATGGAATGGTGGATGAGTTCTATTTAATTTCATCCTCTTTGCTATAGCATTTTCATGAGTGTAGGGTGTTTGGGAGGGGAGATGCGGTAGTTAGAGGAGAAGTCGCATACAAGATTAGGGTATTTGTCTCTGCTTTGATTGTCTGTCCCTGGAGGGTTCTATCACTAAAAGAGACGACTTACAGAAAATTTCCTTGTTTGCTTATGCCCTGTATTGTAGTCTACTGTGCTTTGGAACTGTCTCTTGTCATTTTCTTCTGTTGTGTTTTTGCTGCCTTGGCAGGCCTGAGTGAAGGTTGACCCCACACTTTCTATGTAGCACTTAAACAACCCCTGGCTCAATGTGTATCTGTCAGTGAACCATGGTGTTCCCTCTGTGTGATTGTTGTTCCATACAGCTTCCTCCACCTTCAGAAGCCCAGTGAATCACAGGTTATGGTCACTATGGACCAATGCCCTTGCCTCAGTCTTGATATTTGTTTGGTAACATGAGTTCTGCCATTCTGGCCTGGGTTTTTTGTTTTTTTTTCAGCCTTGCCTCTGTAGAAAGTGATTTTTTAAGGAAGTAAATGGAAAATTAACAGTAAATTTCAATAGGCTTGGCCTTTCTCTTCACATGCACAGAAGAGACATTTTTTTTTGAGGGGGTCCAAACTTTTTATGCCACATGTTACCTGTTCAGAATCATACACAGTCACTGCCTTATTAATGAACTATGGCTTTAACATGGAAGATTTTAAATGTATACTTTAGTGACTCATTTTCACCTTGAAGATTAAGATAATAGAGTTGGCAATTCAATGTGTTTAATTTCTTTTTTCCCTTTTCAATCCGCAGATGGTCGCCTTTTAATTGTAACGCCGATGGACCCTTTGTTTATGGTTCTGTATTACCTTATGAAGGCTGAGAAAGAGGTATGTTTCCCAGTTTGGGACACTGAATGGTTAAGGGAAAGAACACAATGCTCTTTTCTATCCCACCCCCCTCCTTTTAATTATTCCAAAATGTAGTTTCCAAAAACTTCAGATTTAATTTCACCATCATAAAAAATGTACAGCGTGTGCTCTGGGACAAATTCATACCTCAGAGCCCCCAGGGCCTGAGTTTTAATCCAGCCTCACCACTAACTTGCTATGTGACCTCTAGCAAGTGACTTTCACCTCTTCGTGTACCCCCACTAGAGTCCTATAAGGACTAAGCAGTGAAATTTTTTTTTATAAAACACTTGTTAGATTTGAAGAAGTATGATTTAGATGTCAAGAAAATAACAGTGTCCTTGGGGAGAATTCAGCGAGGAAAAGAGAAACTCACTTTCTCACCTGCACCTCAGATACTCTGGAAGTCAGTAGAAGGAATGGAGATTCAGAAGGCATTTATAGAGGTGGGATACCTTAACAGATCCTCTCTGGTCAGGGTCACACTCACTTGGCATTTCAGATCATTCAGTCAAGGCTGAACTGACGTTTTCTTTCTTTCACCAAGGAAAAGAGACTTTCTAAAACCAACTAATTATCTCACTGAAATAAGTGTTTTGGGGTACTTGAGGTGTAAGCAGTTCATATGTTTGAAAGGGAGTCTTAGGTCTTTATTAAAACACTTCTTTCTCCTTAGAGCTTCCTCTGCTTTTGCAGATTTAGTTCAGGTTTCCAGGACCACTTGAAAAACAATGAAATCTCCTTTTAGCCCTCCCCCTTTAAACAAAATGGCCTTTATACTAATACAGAATGACTTTTCCCTTTCTTCACGTTCCCCAGTTAGTCCCATCCTTTCTCCTTATCTGATAGGTAACAGTAGCTTTTGGGATTAGGGCAGGCAAACGATGATGGAAGGAAAATGCCTTTCTGTTATACAGGAAGCCATGGCCCTTCTCCTACCCTGTCCTTAGGGGGAATATGGAAATTTCAGGTGACCCAAATAATATGAATTAAGTTTGAAAGCCACTAAAGATCTCTGGCTTTCGTGACCCTTAAAAAGAGGCAGCTGGTGGCACAGTGCTTAGAGTCCGGGGCCTGGAGTCAGGAAGACCTGAGTTCAAATTCATCCTCAGACACTTACTAGCTATGTGACCCTGGGAAAATTATTTACCTTCTCCTTGCCTCAGTTTCCTTAATTATAAAATGGGGATAATAAGAGCACCTGCCTGGGATTATTGTGAGGATCAAGTGAGATAATATTTGTAAAAAGCAGTTAGAATAGTACCTGCCACATAGTAGGCATTACAGAAATGCTTACTGCCTTCCCCTTCTTTAAAATGTATTCTTCCTGTTTTTGCTACATGAAATGGAAGGTGCCAAAAGTGCACACATTTTTATCTAGTAACACTCTCCCAAGCCTTCTTTGCTTGATAGTCCTTTAGCAAAAATGTTCGTAGTTAATAGTAAAAAGAATTGATTTCATTTTAGGAACAAAAATGGTTCTTAGATGATGTCTTCAGTTTGCAACTTTTTTTTTCCATTTGTTAGTGGGAAATGTGATAAGGATCTTTTCTAATGTCAACCTTTAGTTTTATATTGCAGAAATTATTTTGACATAAGTTAAAAAACTTTTCTTCACAGCAGTCCCAAGTGTAGCTAATGTTATATTCAAAACGTTAGCAAATTCTCACGTTACAATTTTTTTTTTTTGGTAAAGGAAATAAGAATGAACAAATTAGTTAATTATAGCATTGTATTCCAACCCTGACCTGTGGTAGGCCACATATGTACACACAGAGAAGATTACCTTCTAGTTGTCTGGTATTCAAAATTCTGGCTAATTCTAACAAAATGTAAAGACGTAGGTGATCTTGCAATAGAAATCCAGTCACCTTAAGATTTTGCCCTCTGAGAACCAGACTTTCCACTTGAGTGACAAGAAGGACGTTGAATCTAAGGCATTTCCAACCTCCGTTCTTCACAACACGAAATCTGAGAAAAACCCTTACCCTGGTGAACAGAGGGGTCAGTGAGCATTCCTGTTTCAGCCCATTAAAGTCTTATGTTAATATTTCTGTCTAGCAGATGAGAATGGAAAACAGCATCTCAGGGTTCAAAAGAAATTGTCCCTAAAACAGAAATGGAGAGCTAGAGGGAAAGGGGAATGTGGTGAATAGAAAACCACCCTGCTCTTGCAAAGCCTGCTGGCTGCTCCAGAACTCACAAGTCCAGTATTGATTTTGGCAGACTTCATGTATCTTGTCATTTTAGTAAAGTGGGGGGAAAGGCAAACCAGTTCAGAAAGGATCATGCACTTAGGGTCTGTGTCCCTAACTTCAGCCCAAGTCTCTGGGTCTGTGGATATTAGGACATATAAATATATCTCCACAAGCCTAATTTTCATGACTGGCCATGCACTATGTTCATCTTTTTAATCCTCTTTTATTTTGTTTTAGTGAATCAGTTATTGTTTATTCGTTTTTCAGTCGTGTCTGACTCTTTGTGACTCCATTTGGGGTTTTCTTGGCAAAGATACTGGAGTCACTTGCTGTTTCCTTCTCTAGCTCATTTTACAGGCAAATGGGGTTAAGTGACTTGCCCAGAGTCACACAGTTAGTAAGTGTCTGAGGCCAGACGTCAACTCAGGAACATGAGTCTTCCTGAATCAAGGTTGGCAATCTATCCGCTCTATCACCTAGCTGGCCCTCTTTTAATTATATTCTTTACATTTAAAACTAAGTTTATTTATTTTGTATGTAATGGTAGTATCTTCTTCATATGATACTCTTTTTTTTTGTTGTTGTTCACAATGGCTGATTTCGGTGTTATCCTTGGTATACTGCAAATAAGAAAACCTAGGTTTTAACCTGGGTTTTAGTCTTGACTGTGGTCCTAACCAATTGTGATTGGGGGCAAGTGACATAATTTTTCTGGACCTCATTTCCTTTTTCTGTAGGATTAGGGATTAGATCTAAAAATGCATCCCAACTCTAACGTTGTTTGTATCTGTGATGCTGAATGCCCTGCCCAAAGGGATTTTGACATCCTATTTAATCAAGAGATTTTATGGTCCTGACAGAGACAGGATGCACCTAGAAATTTTCCTGCAAGGGAAAGCTCATATTGTAGTTGGTGTGCAAATTGTACTGTACAGTCCTGAGTTTGGATGCCTGGCAGAATCAAGGAGGTGGCTCGATGGCCCTGCTCTCCCCAGTGCTGCCTGGGCTGTGCCAAAAACACTTCATTTAGGACTTCAGGCTGAACTGGAACTGACTTCCCAGAGGGGAAAAGTCAGGGCTATATTCTCATAAGCCACTTTTGTCCTTTGAGACTCTTTATGGAAAAGGGAGTTGGGATGCTGGGGAAATCAGAATTCAAATGAAAGTTCTGATGTTGGCCTGCCTCCCACAGGTTGTGAGTGTAGCAAGCAATGGGCAGAAATTCACTAGTGTAAACCAACCCTCTGCCACACTCCAAAGCTGCCCCTTCCTCTCTCCCTCCACCCCTTCCCTGCCCCAGTCGCTTTCATCATTCCACCCCCATTATGAGTGAGTTTCTATGTTTTCTGAGCATAGAATAACTTTGTGTAGGTTAACTTTATGTCATAGTGTTTCATAAGCAGATAATATTTAAAATGCTTTATTTATAGTTAGTCTGGAATCAATTTATAGATTCATTATGTGGCACCTCTGGCTCTTTGCCTCCTTGGTTTAAGGCTGCCAGCCATAAAGTAATGCAATTTATTATTATTATTTCTCCCCTCCTCTTTGGGGAGAGAGGAAGGTTATTTGTTGACAGTAATGCATGTTTCCCCATTGATGTATCTTTTTTTTCAGCAAGGGAAGTTTCAGCCACTGGATCAGGTTGTGATAGACGCAGAATTTCCTAGCTGTTCCATGCTGTTGCAATGTGCCAAACTCAGACCATTTCTCCACCATGTGACAGAGGAAAAAGGTAGAGTATTTAGGAGCTGTGATCAGTCAAAAGACCACTCTCCTCTAGTTAGGTATTAACATTTGGAATAGCATTTTATTGACGTAATAAAAATAGAAGTTTTGAACTGAGGTCAAAAACCTCATTACCTAGAGGCCCCAAGACCTTCTATACTTGGTATCTAATTGATACTCAGAGTTCTTAGCTTAATCAGGCATTGAATATCTGAATGTAACTGTTCTTAAGTGTAGGGGTTTCCATTTGAAACCTTTACTGATTCTTTCATCCATGGGCAGAAGGTTGGCTTTCCATTGATAATCAGACTGTTCTTGATGAGCAATATGGCCTTTAGGAGGTGCTATGGTCTGGTGCCTCCAAAGGTCTGGGGATCAAAAGACCTAATTTCCGGTCCCAGCTCTGTCACTGACTAGCTAGTTGGGTCATTTTATTTCTTCGTAGCTGACTTTCTTTTTCTGTAAAATAGGATAATAGTTTCTACTCTGCTTAACTCATAGACTGCACTGAAGAGTAAGTGAGTTTTCATGAATGTACATTGAAAAATTAAAAGTGAATGCAAATGTAAGATATCATAAATATCGTTTTTAGAAAAAAAATCTCTTTGTGTGTTCCTTCATTTGAAGGTGGTTTTTTTTTTTAAATTAAGTATGACCGTCTTCCATTGCCAGGGTCTCTTAATCACCCTCTACGCGCGCGCGCGCGCACACACACACACACACACACACACACACACACACACCCTGTACACCCCTGGGTATGCCACCATTCCTTGTTGTCCAATCCACTTAGATTGGTTTTTTTTTTAAATTAAAAACACATACATATGCCTGTTGGCAGGCATACTTCTAGAAACCTTTGCCGAACTCCTAACTTTTTAGCTTATTGAATGACATTGGAGGCCCTTGTATCAATGGCATATCAGTTTAACATTGGGGCTCCATGATATACCTGTTTTTAGATATTTTAGGCGTGATTTGTTTCTCTGTCGTGGTTAATTGTGGGCAGGCAGAATGGGAACTAGAGTCACTTAGAAGCCTGATAACTTGTGATTGGCCAGGGTCAGAGAGAGTTTGGCCAACTGGGGCAATTCTTTTGGGACCAGGCAAGCGTTGGCTCGGGGAACTCTTGGCCGGTGATTGGAAAGAAGAGAACTACATTAATTACACCCTATCTTCAAGGTGCCTACTAAATTCCTTTTTGGCTAAATTTGGAATTCCATTTGTAGATCTGAGGTAGTATGTAGCTCTAAGGCTGTATCAAAGTAATTTCATGAAGAAAGACATTTTTTCTTCCTTGTTCAGTATTTGGCAGGAAGAAACAACAGGCTTATTTGTGACTGAGGCATGGGGCTATTCTAAATGACTGTTTTTGAAAACTGAAATAATGAAGTAAAATTACTGGTTGTTTTAATTTTTGAAAAGTTAACACAAGTTGAAAATGCAAATAATGAGTTGTGCGAGACTTTGCAGTTGCTAATACAGAAATCTGACAGACTTTCCTAAACTTGTTGGAGGAATGTGTGCAGAGGAAAGCATGATGACTATGGAGTTAGAAGATTTGGTTTCCAATGTTGTCTTTGGTGACCTTGGGTAAATCACTCAGCTTCCAGCACAGGTGGGGAGTAGAAAGGGGAGAGTTCAGTTTTCTCATCTGAGATTAGACCAGATCAAGGCTTCTTAAACTTTTCCCCCCTTGCAGCTGCTTGCATTTCCATTGGTGTTGTGTGGCCTGACAGCATGCACAATGCAAAGCACTCGAGCTTTGTGCTCAGAACCGAGGCTGCAGTGAAGATGGATGATGCAAGCACAGGCAAGCACTGCCAGAAACACCTCGGATTCATTACATGTTGGATTTTTAATTAACTTTTGGTCAGTGCGCATTCAGAAACCTTTTACTGTGGCCACATCTTTCTGGGTCTTGACCCACTGGACTAGATGGCCTTTGAGGTCTCTTCTAGCTGTGATCTTGTGGAGATCATTGGCTCATGTATTACTGGTATCTCAAACCAAGAAGTTCCCTAGTTGTCCCTTCTTCCTTCCATTCCCCACGCTGTGCCCTTGCCACGTCTTCGCTGAGGTCTGGCAGAGGGAATCATTATCTGAAACCTAACTTTATGTTCTGTCTTTCTAACTAATCTCCCTTACCTCCAGCATTGCCTGTGTTTAATCCCTGATTTTAAGAAGCCTTATCAGTGTAAACAAAATAGAAATTCTTAGAGGTTGGTTTGGACTCGCCTTAGGTTGCGTGCCCTGCATATATCTTGTTTGCTCTGCTTGGAAGAGCACTTGTCTCCTTTAGGATTCGATGCCTGACAGCAGCCACTTATTCTCTTGAGACATGTCTGGCATGAGATCTATCTCTCAGGAGGCTCTCCAAGAGTATCAGACTTTACCTAAATAAAAATACCTCTCCTGTTTATGTTCCATGTCAAAAGGCAAATGAGAAAAAGTGTTTATATGAAAGTGCTTATATGTGTTTTGATGCCCAGACTGTTCCTTCAGTCAGGCAAGGGAGATCTTTCTTTTTTCTTTAAACCTTGTTTTAAGATGTAAAGATTCCATTCCTTTAGAGAATGGCTTTTAACCTTTGTGCGTGTGTCCTGGATCCTCAGTTTGGCAATCTGGTGAAGCCTATGGACTCCTCCTCAGAATAATGATTTTAAATAAATAAAATAAAATAGAGTAGGATTTTAGAGAAAACCAAGTATATATCTGTGTGTGTGTCTGTGTGTGTGTATAGTGTGTATATATATATATATATATATATATATATATATATATATATATATTTAAATTCACACACACTAGGTTAAAAACTTCTTTAGAGGAGGGTTTTGTTCACAGGAAGAAAATACAAGGAACTCTAAAGAACTGTGTGTTGTGTATGTTATTGTATAAAATTTAAGTCAAACTACTCTGTGTTTTGTCATCATGCAGGAAGGGAAGAAGAGGGGCTGGGAGAGAGAGAGAGAGAGAGAGAGAGAGAGAGAGAGAGAGAGAGAGAGAAAGGAAGGGAGGAGAGGGGAGTTCTGAATATAATTTATACCATTAAAAATGGACAATTTATAGTCTGCAGTGAAAGTAAAGTAATGGAGAACAATTCTTTGGCCAAGAATTATCCTGGTCTGATAAGAGGATTGTCCGGTTCAAACGTGTAATTTTGAGTAAGTCATTCAAACTTTTCAGTTATCTGGGTCCTTGTTGTTAAGGTGACAGTTATATGGTCTTCTTATCAGTCATGTCCTGCTGTTTTTTAAAGAGTTCTAAATGTTTTGAATTTCACAGTAGCACAGAAAGCAAAATGATTTCTTTTTGCTATAGTTAGTATTTCAAAGGAATTTTTCTGAAAAAATATAAAACAGTTCCTACCCTCTTCCCTTGTGGTTGAAATGCAATGAATTTTACGTAAGAAAAGCTTTCACACAATTATTTCTTTTCCTGTATCTACATAATTATAGTTAGTGAACACACATTTATGAAGCACTAACTGTATGCCAGGAACTTTGCTGACTGCTGGGGGGGAAAAGGCAAAAAAACCTTTCCTTGCTCTCATGGAAGTAGCAGGCTAATGGGGGAGACACTATGAAAACAACAGTGTTCATTCAAGATATATGCAGAGTAGATGAGCGGTGATGTTGGTAGGGAAGGCACTGATTTTTGACTCCTCCTGCAGAAGATGTGAATTGAGCTCAGTCTTGAAGCGAAGCAGGGAAACTCAGACACAAGTGGGGAGGGAAAGTGTTCCAGGCACGAGGGCAGCCGGTGAAAAGGCAGATTAGGAGATGGGGGTATTCTAGTGGGCCCTTGTAAGATTGCAGAGTATATGGAGGAGGCTGGGAAGGTAGGAAGGGACCAGGTTTGAAAGGCCAATGAAATGCCAACGGAAAGACATTCTGTTTGAACCTGGAGCTAAGACAGAGCTAAGGGGGCTTGTTACCAAAAGGAATGATATGGTCAGAGCTTTGCTTTAGGAAAAATCATTTTGGCAACTGAGTGAAAGATGGATGGATTAGAATTGGCAGAGACTTGAAGCTGGAAGACAAGCTAACAGACTTTTAAAATAATCCAGGGGGTGAGGTGATAAGGGTCGGTACACTAGTGTGGTTTAGCTTAGTGAAGAGAAGGGGTCATACATGAGAGCTGTCCAGAAGATAGGAGTGATAAGACTAGGCAACTGATGGGACATGGGGAGTGAGTGTGAATGAAGAGTGGCTCACTCCAGGTTTGTAGGCCTGAGTGAATGGGAGGATCATGGTCCCCTCGGTAGTAATGGGAGAGTTGGGATGAAGAGACGCTTTGGAGTAAAGATAATTAGTTGTGTTTTAGATATGGGAAATTCGATAAGCCTATAGGACATCTAGTTTAAGGGCTCAATAGATAGGTAGTCATGCCAGAGTGAAGCAATGAATCTAAGGCTGAATATATAGATCTGGGGATTTTCTACATAGAGATACTAATGGAGACCTGGTAATAAGTGCCCTGCTAATGTGGATGTATCTTTAAATATTACAGCTTGTCAGCATAGGGTTCCACTTTCTGATCTTCTGGATGTGTCTCCACTTGAGTAGTGTATGTGTGTGTGTGTGTGTGTGTGTGTGTCTGTGTCTGTGTCTGTGTCTGTGTCTGTCTGTCTGTCTTTGTCTTAGTGGTTATCATGTACCTAGGACCTAGAAATCCAGAGGATTGTCTCTCTAATAAAATAATGTCCCAAAGAGAATGGTGGCTTGAAATAAATGTTAATAGTTAATTTACAAAGGAACCATTTCATATTCTCTTTTGGAAACGTTATCTCTAAGAAGTTTCTACATTGACGTTAAAAACCCTCATTCTTTAGTTACACTTTGTTACACTCTCTTGTGAATCTGTGTCCCACACCTTGTAAACAAAAAACTTTGGAGTGACTGAAGAGAGAATGTTTATTACAGGACAGCCCAGCCTCCAACTCTATAAATGAGGAACAGGGTAACTCTCTGCAGGTGATTGTCTAGACACAATATATAACTGTGGCTACTTAATCCCCAAACTAGCTGTTCTGAAATTAACCTCCAAATGTTGTCTCCCAGGGCTAGGACACCAAGGATTTGTATTAAATCTGTTTAGGACTATGAAAACGCCTCTCTCTCTTTCTCTGCTTTTTGTGTCTGATGAAAAAGACAGAGCCACAGTGGTTCTGTCCTGAGTGATGATGGCAATGACCTTCCCCTCACCTGCTTTATTAGTGAAGGAAATGATGTGTCCCTGTTCACTAGATCTGGGGGAACAGAGTGGGGTTCTTGCCAAACAAGTTTCACATACGGTGGAAAGATGACAATGCAAAGGATTAATAGAGGGTTATAGCCTTCTGCTCCAGAGTGTGACATTTTGTTTCATATTGCTCAGGCAAAAGCTGTACTGTGATCTTGTCTGATGTGATTAATATGAAGAGCCAAGAAATCTTACCTGATTAAACAAACCAAGGAATGTTGCCAAGCTTTGTATTCCCAGAAGGCAGGGGGGAAAAAGAGACCATATGAGTTTGTGAGTTATGGAAAATGTTGAGAAAATAGATGTTAAAATATGCTTTAGGCAGTTTGTTCAACAATACATTAGGGAAACTTCCAAGTCTACATAACAATTACTCGAATGCTGAACATATTATTTAATTGTAGTCCTGCTTGTATTCCATCTGTATTTCTCAAGCCCAATCTTTCCAGATGTTTTAGACTAGTTTTATAGGCACCAGACACATTAGAGAGAAAAGATTTTTCAATATATACACATCAAACTCAGTCAATAAACTCTCACAAATATTAAATGTGCATAACATTTTAAACGCAGGCAAAGATATATGCTATTAATTGTCATCAGGCTAGGACTCTAACATTTGTTACCTTTATTGGTTTCTAGTATTTATAACTGCAAAAATAAGCAAATTCGTGTGTGTGTGCTTGGGGTTTGGTTTGCACTTTCATTCATTCCCCCAGACTCACCAGTTATGGTGGGGGATTGGGAATATTCCTTGCTGCCCACTGCCACCTTCAGATGCTCCCTCTGTCTCCACCTCTTAGTAACCTTTCCTCCTTTGAAATTCATTCAATGCATATTTACCACCCAGTTCATGTTTCACTAGCTCTTATCTATGGAATCTGAAGGTGCTCTCCTTTCTTTAGTGAGTTCATTGCCTTGCTCATGGTCTTTCTTTACACCCAGACTCCTGCCCTTATGCTAGAGGGCTTCAGCCTACATACTAATAGCATCTCAAACACCCTAAATTCCCACTTTTTCAGCTTCTCCATGATTGGAGTTTAGAGATTGGAACTTTACTCCAGTTTAGCTACACACAGAGATAAATGGTCATGTCATTGATCTTGACATCACCCACAAGTATTCCACTTCCATATTCATGAATTTACCACTCCATCTTTAACTTTATCTCCACCCCTTAGTTGTTTACCAGGAATCACCTCATACACTGGCTACATTCTCCTTCCTGCCCTATCTTGACCCCCTTGGTAAACCAGACCAACTCTATACTGCCCTCTACCCTACCGCATCCAGTCGTGCCTTGGAAAGCCCAACTTTGGATCACTTCTACCATCCACTGCTTTCAGTCTTCTTCACATGCTACTTAGCAGAATTGGAGAAAATTGTGCAATTGCTGACTGGATCCATTACAAATATTTGTCACATAATCTCAACATAACCTTACTACAGCAAGGCAGTCCTTTTATATGTCCCTAATCGAATCATTATTCCACTCACCTGCTTTTCCAAACTTTTGCACTGCTTCTCGAACCTCCCTTTTCACCCTCCCTTCCATTCTCTCTCTCTCTTTCTCTCTCTCTCTCACACACACACACACACACACACACACACACACTCTCTCTCTTTCACACACATATACACTCTCACATACACTCTCTTGCTCTCTCTCTCTCCCCCTCTCCCTCCCTTCCTCCTTCTTTTTCTGCTGTGGAAGCATTGCTTCATACTTCACTGAAAAATTTGAGGCCAAGAACTCCTTCCTTTTCTCCCCTCTTACCTTAGGTCCCTCAGAAGTCTTCCTTTTCTATTTCCTCTTCCATCCCTGTCTCACATGAAGAGGTGGCCTTCCTCCTTATCAAGACAAATCCCTCTACAGGCACAAGTGATCCTATTTTATCTCATCCTCTCCCGCAGATTAACCCTTCTGTCATCCTCACTCTCATTAATCTTCAGTCTCTCTTTGTCTATTGGCTGCTCCTCTGCTGCCTACAAAGACACTCCTCTCTCCCATCCAAAAAACCCTCGCCTGATTTGTCCACGTCTGTTTAGCTATAATTCTTCTCGCTTTCTTTCTTGAGGATGTGATCTATGGTCTTCACTTCCTTTCTCACTTTCTCCTAAACTCTCCAGTCTGTCTTCTGATTTCATCATTCACCTAGAACTGCCCTCTCCAAAGTTACCAGTGACCTCCTCAATGCCAAATTAAATGGCTTTTTCTTAATCTTTATCCTTCTTGAACTCTCTGCAGCCTTTGAAACTCTCAGTAACCCTTTTCTCTTGATCTGCTCTTCTCTCTGGGTTTTTGTAACATTTTTCTTTCCTGGTTCTCATGTCAGTCTGCTCCTTTTCATTCTCTTGCAGGACCTTCCTCTAGGTCAACCATTAATCAGGGGTGTCCCAAGTCCTCTGTTCCTTTCAATACTATTTCCTTTGGTCTCATTAACTCCCATAGATTATCTCTATGCAGACTATTCTTAGATGTATTTATCTGGCCCTGACCTCTCTCTTGACCACCAGTCTCACACATCTAGTTGTCTATTGGATATCTCCAGTTGGAGGTCCTGTAGACATCTTAAAACTTAACACATCCAAAGCTGAACCCATCCTCTTCCCCACCCCCTCCTAAACCCTCCTGTCCTCCAAACTTTCCTGTTAGTTTCAAGGAGATAGCCATCTTCCCAGTCACCCAGTCTTAACAACACTAAGTACTGTGACTCTTCACTCGACTCTTGATTCTTTCACTTTGTCATTCCACAGGCATTCTGTTGTCAAGTCTTGTTGATTCTACCTTGAAAACATCTTTTATATAATCTTTTTTATAACATGGCTGCTGCCTGGTACAAGCCCTCATCACCTCCCACCTGGACTGGATTGCAGTAGCCTTTCAGTTGGTCTCCCTGCCTCAAGTATCTCTCCATTCCGATTTGTCCAGCACTTAACTATTCAGTAAACTCCAGTGGCTCCGCATTACCTCCAGCATCAAGCGTAGATCCTCTGTTTGGCTTTTAGGCCCTTTATATCCTGGCCCCTTCTTAACTTTCCAGTCTTCTTCTACTTCTCCCCTCCAAGTATGAACCAGTGACATGACCTCTTTGCTGTTCTTCACACAAGACATTTCCTCTCTTGACTCCATGCCTTCTTACTGGCTGTCTGTTATGCCTGGAATCTTCTCCCTCATCTCCCTGGCTTCCTTCAAGTCTCAGCTAAAATCCCACCTTCTCTGGGAAGCCTTTTCCTGTAGCCCTGAATGCTAGTGCTTTCTCTCTAAGATTGTCTCCAACTTATCCTTTATGTGCCTTGTATATACTTATTTATTTGTACTTTTTCTTCCCCATTAGACTGTGAGCTTCTTGACATCAGAGACTGTCTTTGAGCTTTTCTTTGCCTTCACAACACTTAGCACAGTTTCTGGTACATGAGAGGCATTTAAATGCTTGTTGATTTACTTGACTTGAATTTTAGTACTGGAAGGCATCTTGGTGATTCTATAATCTGGACTCCTTATTTTACATTTTACATACTGAAGAGTCATAATGCAGTGAAAAGAACTCCGGTTTTAGAATCTGAAGGTCTAGGTTTGGGTCTTTCTCTGTCCTTTACACAATATAAAACTTCACTCAGGTCATTTACCTTCTTGGTCTCAGTTTTCTTATCTGTAAAATTAGGGTGGAGGAGGGTCTTAGTGGGCCTTTGAGGCCCTTTCAAGTTTAGATCTCTAAATCTTCCAGCTCTAAATCCGTGATCCTCTGAAGCCCATAGAGGTTAAGTGAGTTGACTAAGGTCACGCAATTCATTATTAACAGATTGAACTAGAATCCATGTCTCTTGTCTCCTAGGCCTGTGTTCTTTTCACTGTACTTTACCATCTTTATATGTCATTGTAGTATGGAGACATGATTGTTTCATGGGCTTGTTTTGGAAGTAGGGCTTTATAGGTCAGCTGAAACACGCAAGGGACAAGAGATGACCTATATTCACCATCTTGAATTAGAATCTGAGACTGTAAGGGTAGAGGAGAAATGTAGGAGATAGATTCTGCTTTTTTTTTCCTTTTAGACTTTGGATATAGTTAGCTATTCATTCTAGTTTAATTTCATATCATTTGGAATTTTTCCTGCTCCACTATTTTTTGTGCTTCTTCCTATGATTTTTCTAAGGACTTAAAATCTTTTTTCTTTAATATCCTCTGCCTTCTTATTCTAAGGAACTAGAGATATTTTAGCCTGGGGAAAAGAAGATTTATGAAGGATATGATAGAGGCCTTCAGATATGTGAAGATCCATTATGTAGAAGACTCCTACTAGACTTTAAGTTCCTTGAGGACCATGGACCTATGTAGGCTAAGCTTTGTTTCTCTCCTAGCATCTATCACGGTACTTTGTTGATAGTAAATACTTACCAATCATGAATAAATGAACGAAGAGGGACCGTATTTGTTTTCCTTGGTCCCCTAGTGCAGAACTAGGAGCACGGAGATTGGGGGTGGGGTGGGGGTGTGATTTAAGAAAGAACTTCCTGACATTTATGAGCTGGTCAAAACTGAAATGAGTTGTCCCTTGAACTACTAATTTCTCCATTATTAGAAGGCTTTGAATGGAGAATGGATAACCACTTTCTGGGGTATTAATCAAGGGCATTCCTGCTTAGGCATGAGTTGAACTAAATGACCTCTTAGGTCACTTCTGACTTAAATTCTGTGCCACTTTCACATACTGCCCCCCAATTGGAATATTTTGGTGCTGCCCCTGGAGTACCAAAATGTATCATTTTTACTGAATACAAGATAGCTATATTGAATAGCTAGCATTTATATAGTACTTTAAGGCTTTACATATATTATCTCATTTGACCTTGACCTGTACTCACTCAGATACCCTTAGGCCTTTGGACTCCTCTCATCAACACCATACTAGGTGGATTCAAACCAGAGGTGAAGGTGGGGAGGTGAGAGATTCTTAGTAGTGTCAAGAACTTCGACTTTAGCTTTTACCATGATTGAAATAACCAGACAGTGTTTTGGTTTTTTTTACACTTCTGTAAAGGGCTTTATGTAAGACGTATCACCCCATCCCTTTGGACTACAGTCTGTATGAACAATACCATGTATGATCCATTCTTTTAAAGTCTTCTGCATATTGGAGAACTAGTAATTCTATTTTTAAGGCTTTTAAAAAACTGTTATGTGACATTATTGGGTGTGACTTTTGTGACAACATTTGCAAAATGGTGCAAAGAAAGCAGTGTGAGTTCAGAAGGCTTTTTTTGGAGACCCGGACATACATGAGGGTAATCCTATAGAGGTTTGTGTGGTCACCTGTGTGTACAGGGTGCCATCTTAAGGCTAGGATAAATGCCTCCAATAATCTATGCATCCTGTGAAACATAAATATAATAAATATAAACAGAAATGTAATAATATAAAAAAGACAGGCTGTCCAAAAAACATGGGCATATGGAAAAGTAAGATAATTTGTCAAATATTTACCTTAAAAATAGAATGTGTTTCCGATTCTGCTACAGTTTCCTGTGACTCCTTGTCACAATTTAATGCCCATAGTAATATTTGCAAGTTGCTAACACAGAATAAAATTGTATGTTTTCTTCATCTCCGGCCACCAACAGAACCTTCTTTATGAGTAAGTTCTTATGGCTCTTTCAAAGTGCTTAGTAGATTACAGGATAGGGAATGCCCTTTACTTCTGAGGAAAAAAAAAACAACAATTTTTTTCCCCTCATATTCTGCCCCAATTCTGAAAAATGTCTCCCCAGTGGCCCTACTCTTTTCCAGGTAGTTCCCTGAACCAATAGGCAAAATGTTTATGGGCAGGAGTTCTTATATTACTGACAAAATCCCGTTTGTACATATTTTTCCTTTTTGTTATTCCAAGGAAGAGACCTAAGACTGTGGGGGAAATGGAGCAGAGCCACCATTTCTTTTTGCCTTATTATTGGTCTTAATTTTGGGAAATCTGCAGTAAAAATGGAGAAGAAATATACAGAAATGGAGTCCTGGGACCTCCCAGACCTACTAGGATGCAAATCATTTAGTATTGGTACAAATGATTTAATGGAAATGCAGTGAGGTTTCCCTGTCCAAACAGTTTCCATTCCCACTACTTCCATGTAAAGGAAGGGAAAAAAAAGTCATTCAACATAACTCTATGGGATAATTACCTTGGAGTTACATATGGCAAACACTAATCTGGCATTGTAATTTACAGTGGCTATAAGAATATTCATGATGGAGGGGAGGAAGCATTAGAGTGGAAGCGATACCATTGCTAGTTGCAGAGAAAATACAAAATCACTTGAAATGAAGAACATTACAGATGGATGCATTTGTTTAATGGTCTTTAAAGCTGCTTAAATAGATTGTGGGCAAGGAGAAATGTATTTTATGTGAAGTGCAACTTTTATCCCCATACAGGAACAGTCTGATTATAATGTAAATTTTAATCTTTGAGATATGTCACTGGTCATGCTAGTAATACATTTGAGATTCCTATATGAATCTTTTCTTGAATACCAATCCTGCCACATCAGAATGGAGTGACTAACAAACTTTTTGTTAAGGTTATGTAACAGACTGCCAGGGCTTCTGTAAGCTTGGTTCATATTGTTAAAGTTTATAGGATCGTGCACTGTTGAAAGTGGAAGACAGTTCCTAGAGCTTCTCAGTCAACTCCTTTGTTTTATGGATTAGGAAACTGACACCCAAGGATGTAATGACTTGCTCTACAGTTGTATGGCTTTTGTCAGTGGCAGACCTAGAACTATAAGTAGGATTTCCCCATGTGATTTTAGGGAATGGACTTTTCATAAATACTGAAGTGATCTTAAACTTTCAGAAAAGAAAAAGTAACTCATATGTTAGTTTGATGAGTCTTTAAAATATTTTTATACCTCTTTATCTGTTATTTGTGACTAACAGCAAGAAACCATTTTTTTCCCAGTGAAATGTCTCACTTTCATGATTAGATAAATTCTGAAAGCTAACATACATATCAGGTAGCTTTTGAATTTCTTTTGGGTTATACTCTTAGCTCTGATTTTCTTTTTCCTCTTTATTTTGACCCAGAAATTGGAAATAAGAAGTTTTATAAGTACAGCAAAGAGAAAACATTGAAGTGGCTGAATAAAAAGGTATAGTTGGGTTTTTTTAAGCATTAAATGCCTGTCTGTTTAAATTGGGAGCATTAATATAACAAGTTATTTGATTTGAAACAGGTTTGCAGAATGAACTGAGCCAGAAAAGCTACATGAGAATTGCCAAGTATGATCCAATTAAAAGCATATTAATAATAATTATTCATTTCTAGAGTGCTTTAAGGTTTGCAAAGCACTTTCCCCACAGCAGCAGTATGAATTAGGTAATGGAAATATTATTATTCTCATTTTACTGGTGAGGAAATTGAGACTCAAAGAGGTTAAACCACTTATTCAAGGTCATATAGCTAGCAAGCAGCAGAACAGGGACTAGAGCCTAAGTCTTTCCTCTATCCAAGTCCAACACTGGACGAGACTTCCTCTTGCCATTTAGATAGAAATATACAGACAAATATGACAAGGTTCCCATGGAAAGTAAGGCAGTTTGGATATGGGCAGATTGGTGAAAAATATTTTTATTGACTTGGAAAACAGTGAGTTCAAAGACCAGTTAAATTAAAAGAAACTTACCTCTATGCATTAATAAGTATGAAATAAAATGCAATTTTAGTAACCTCTTATTGAATCAAATTGGTCACACTATTTTTAAATTCATTCTTGTTTAACTAGTTGACAAACATTACTCAATAAACATTTACTAAGCACCTACTATGTGCCAGGCACCATGCTAAACTCAAGGTGTTTTTCAATTAACTATAATTTTTAAGCCCTCAATCATTTGGACAGCTTCTGCTGGCCCATTTGTAGATGATTGTATGGTTTCATAAGGTTTGTCTGTGTCTTCATATCAACCTTAATAAAGATATACTAGAATTATAGCTAAAGATGCAGCTGGTTAATGAAAATCAAAACAGCGAGCAAATATTTACAGATCTATTAATTAGAGTCCAGGTTACATTTCTGCTCTCAAGGCTGATTTATTTGTTTTGTTTTATCTTAATTAGTCATTCATATGTTCAAATTTCTCATGAGGATACTTGAGTTGGATCTCCCTAGCATTTCCTATCATTCTGTACAAATTGTTTTTTGTACATGTAATCTAGCAAGTAAATAGTAGAAACAGAATCTTGATTCAGGATGGGGAGGGGGCGGTGAGGGGCGGAGAACGAACAATATCCAAGAAGAGAGGTCTTGAAGGAGATAAAAGATATGGGAGGAATGAGGTCTGGAAATGCAAGTTACTCCCTTTAATAATAGTTCAATCATAAGAGTATGTTTGATATACTAAATATAACTAGCCTTAAGTTGTGGAAGTCATTGGTAATTAATTGGTATTAGTTCCAACAGACCATGTGCTGCTACTGTCAACTGGTCTTCAAGCTCTATGTGGATCAGTAACTGTTATTATTATTATTATAATTATAATTATTATTATTATTATATCAGCTCATTCCACATCACTAAATCTAAAAACCTGGGGCTTTATGGAGGTAGACTTGGATCTGCCACGTCAGAGAGCATCAGGTGTTTATCTTTTCCACATACTATTAGTGGCCTAGCAAATGTGCACAAGCTCTGGCTCTTGGTGTATGAAGTCAGTCGTTTGGCAGACATATCCTTTGGAGACAAACCTGAGAAGGATGATCTTTCTTTTGTAAGTTTAAACATCATAGGGTGTCCTTAATTAACACACTCTTAAGTAAAGCTTGTTTACCCAGCAGAAATCTATGATTGGCAGCAATGACCTTGTGATCCTAAACCATGGGTTCTTAATACATTTTGAGTCATCCACCCCTTTGGCAGTCTAGTGAGGCCTGTGGACCCCTTGTCAATTATATTGAAATACAGTTATCAAAATATATGAAAAAAAAGTTCACAGACTCCAGGCTAAGAATCTTTGTCCTTAATATTAAGTTTGAATTAGTCAGTGCATCCAAATTTGTTATAAAAACTTGTCTAAGACAGAACTATTGAAGACCATCTTTTTATGAGGTCTCTGGGACCAGTAAGAATTTAGTGCAGTTTCCTGTGTTTCTATATTTCATGTCCATAATTGTGCCTGTGACAGAATAGTACAGGATGGGTGCTCTATGAGTCTAGATAATGTAAATTGACATAATGAAACTCTAGCTGATATCCTACCAGCCTTAGAAAATGGTGAGATGTTACAAAATAGGTCGCTGATTTTCACTTTTAATTTTGCTAGTTTGTCAGGACAGTGCCTTGTAAGATTTGTGGCATTTCCTCAGCTCTTTATGTATGGAATAAGAGCCAATGAAAATGTTTGAAGAGAATCTTGGTGCCTTATCTGATACTCTCTTACTCAGTCTTTGCTAATAGTTGTAAATTTATATTTCTTTATTTCATTTATTCTGTTGATTCTCTGCATAAGCAGAAGTTCATGCTTATTGCAGTTAGGGAAATTTTTAAGTTAATTAAAGTTTTAGATAATACATATATTAGGAATAAGCTGAAGTGTTATCTCTCTACAATTTTCTTCTGAGTCTAGAGTCATATTTGGTCTTATGGGGTACTGTGCAGTTATTTATAGAACCTAAAATGCTTATTCCTCAGCCCGTTAGATAATGACTTGACGGGCCTCTACAAAGCTTTGTGTTAATTTCTTCCTCAGCCTTTGTGGCATGGTTTTCCAAATTGGAAAAGGTCAAATGTTCTTTTAATAGGCACTGATTTCCTTCATTCTTCCCATTTTTCTCATTCTGTAGGTGGATCAAACTGTGAGAGCTTTAAAAATTGGCAATGTAAACGTAGGTGCCCGAGTATCATCTGCCACATTTGTCCCAGGTGACCATGGCTGTGATGTCAAAGAAGGTAAGTTCATAGAATCATAGATTAGAGCTAGAAGGGACCACCACAGCTGCCTTCAGATCTATCTCTTTATTTCACAGATGAGGAAACTGAGATACAGAGAAGTTAAGTGATTTCCTCAGGGTCATGTAGCTGGTATGTGCCTGAGATGAAACTTGTATTTGAGATATTTTAAACTTCTTTTTTTATTTTTGTATTTTTTTTTTTGAGGGAGGAAGGTAGGGCAGTTGGGGTTAAGTGACTTGCCCAAGGTCACACAGCTAGTAAGTGTGTCAAGTGTTTGAGGCCGGATTTGAACTCAGGTCCTCCTGACTCCAGGGCCAGTACTCTACTCACTGTGCCACCTAGCTGCCCCTATTTGAGATATTTTAGTAACAACCATTTTAGAATAGAGAAAGAAGCCTGTACCTCAATAACTATTGGCAAATTTTTAAAGTCTTTGATTTTTATTTCTGATTTTGATTTTATTTTTGATATTTCTAATTCATTTCTGATAATTATTTCTCTTGTGCCAATATGTAACAGGGATGTAATTTTTTTTTCTGATTCAAGTAACATTTCTGCGGCAGACTTTCTTTTATTAATGTTTGCTTAAATGATAACTTTACAGTAAGAAAAGTAGGGTACTTTTTAATTACATGCATGATTATTGTGTATTCTAATTGAAAAAAATAAATAAGTTTACAAGTTGAGGACTCAAATTACAGCTTCCAAGGATGAGGTGAGAAAATTGGGTATGTTCAATCAGAGAAGAAAAGACATGATAGCTGTCTTCAGATATATGAAAGGTTTTCATGTAGAAAACCTTTGTACCAGAGAGCAAAACAAGGACAAAGGAGCAGCAGTTTAAGAGTTAGGTTTTATAATGTAAAAGGATTTAAAGCTAGATGGGACCTTAAAGATCAAGGTTTCCAGCAGAGGTGAGGCGACTTAGTAAGTAACAGAACCAGGCTTCAAATCTGGCTCTCTTGATGCTAGAGGTGGTGGTTCAGTATAAAGGAAAATAACCATTAGAGCTGTCTTAAAAGGAATTGGCTGCTTCATAGGTTGGGAGTTTGTTACCAGCACTAAAGTTTTTCAGGTAGAAGTTAACTAACCATTTATTTTAGAAGTTGTAGATGGGACTAATTCCTTGGATATAAATTAAATTGGATCACCTCGATGGCCATCTTTATAGAATGTAAATCCCTTGAGGACAGGGGCTATTTAGTTTCGGTCTCTGAATTCCCATTTCCTACCATAGTACCTGGCATAACGTAGGCAACTTAGTAAATGCTTGTTGATTGATTTACAAGTCAGCTGTTGGGTGATTATGCTTTTCTCAAGCTATATAACAGGTTAGTGGGTTGGCCACCCACTCTGCAAGACCTCACATCTCTCACCTGGATGTGTGGATACCTGCTCCCTCCCTGGACTGGCTTGCTTCCAGTCTGCCTTTACACAAGCAATTTTAGCAATTTCCCAGAAGAGAACTTCCACCAGTTATACTCAAACTCTCTCTGAATCCTAGGAGTCACTCTGTTGTGGGAGAATATATTTCCTCTATTCGCCTCTCTAGCTCTTGAATCCTCATGATGTATTTCTGTATACACATTCAGCCACTCACAGTAATCACACTTTTAGGTTCTATGAATACTTATTTATTTAGAAATACGGCAAAAGATGTAATAATATCACTAGTAGTCATATATTAAAGCAAATATATGAAAAATAAATATATCACAGTCCTCAAATAAACCTGGTGAGCCTACACAGAAATTTGCAGAGAAGACAGGTAATGAGGAAAACACATGTACAGAGTAACTCACTATTCTGGAATTGTAAACCTTAGTATCCTCATTCCGTCTTTGGAGCCGTCCATAAGATTTCCTTGGAGAACGTAGCTTATCTGTTGAATAAATGCTTCCATGGCTAACTGGGTTAATGTACACCAGGCATGGGGAACCTGTGGCCTCAAGGTCATATGTGGCTCTCTAGGTCCTCAAGTACAGCCCTTCGACTGAATCCGAACTTCACACAACAAATCCCTGTGATAAAAGGGTTTATTTTTTAAAGCTTGGACTCAGTCAAAAGGCCACACCCAAGGACCTAGAAGGCCACATGCAGCCTTGAGGCTGCAGGCTCCCCATTCCTGATCTACATTGTCGTTTGTAAACACTCACTGGGCAGTCTGTTTCAGTCAAACTACTTGATCTACTAAGTTCTACTTGATCTACTGACTTCTTTGATTCTCTGCTTTCAATCCATTCTCCAGCTCAGCTTGACTTAATCCTTTACTTAACTGTAGTATCCATCACTTCCAGCTTCAGACCTAGCTGATATTGTTCTGAAATCTGTACTTTTATCTCTATCTCTTCTTATCTTTCTGGGTTCAAGCTCTCAATTCTTTCTGCAAATATGACTCCACCTAAGCTTGTGATTAGTAGCAACAGAATTACAGAACCCAGAATTCTAGGTCCGGGAGGAAACTTGGAGAACCTCCTTACTTCATACAAGAGGAAACTGAAGACTATGATTAAGTGTGAGGGTTGAACTGTATATCTCCCGAACAATATTCTTTCAATTCCTCCATCTTCTCATTTGAAAGTTAGAAGAGTTCTACTACTTGTATGTTTATACAATGCGATTAGTTTCTAGAAATCTCAATACTATGCTCCAAGGCCATTGTGCCATTGTCCCTTCGTATAACTCAGATATGTACAGTTTGAGCCTTTTTATATAAAAGAAACTTAAAGAGTAGTTCACAGTATAACAACAGTCATCTTACGAACGTTCCTTGCATAGTCTGCCAGTACCATGCTAGGAGTGGGGAGGTTTCCTGTTTGCCGAGCACCAAGCTTGTTTCTGTGACTGGTGACTCTTTTCTTGTGTCCTGAACTCTGATTTGGAACATGTTGCTTTCCTTTTCTGACTCAGATTCAGAGCTGGAAGGGACCTTAGAAAGTTCCCCTCATTTTATAGATGAAGAAACGGAAGCCCAGGTTAATTACATTGCCTGAGTTAGTTAATAGTGGTATTATAGTTAATGTGTAGTAATTAGTTAATAGTTAATATTAATAGCAAAATTGGGGCTTGGGAATCTGAATCCGAATCCAGTTCTTTCTGCCGTAGGATGCACTGACCCTGTTGCCCTCTGGGTTAAGCTGACCCTGAAAATCCCTTTCCCCTAGACATCAGTAATCCCAAAAAACAAGATGACTTCATTTCTGATATGGTTTTAAAAATCATTTGGGAAGGGCCATGAAGTCTACAGGGGTCTTAATATGGATGAGAGTCTTATATTTCAGCTTACAAATAAACATCCAACTTACAAGTGAACTTTTGGAATAGAATCTCTCAAAGTTGGGGAGTGCCTGTAGTTCAAAATAGTTTCCCAGGTAACTGAAGAAAGATGAGGACACTTTTTGCACTCCCCCTACATCATTTAGTTTTGTTTTCGTTGTGTAATTTGGCGGCTCTAGGGAGGGTGGAATAATGCTCTTAATGCTTATTTTGAATGTTTGCTAAAGGTTACCTCTGAATTTCATAAAGAGTGAATTACTTTTAATTAAGTAGTTTAAGAAATCTTATCACTCATTTTGGAATGAGGATATGGAAAATTACTTTTACACTCAGGAATTTTATTTTTAAAAACAACAACAACACCCAAGAATCTTTCTTTTTTTCTATTTTGGCTATTTTAAGAAATATTCATTAGACCATCAGTCGTCATATGAAGAAAAACAGTTTAATTACAGAAAAGTTACAAGACTATGACTTCTTAGTGATTATATAATTGAGTAAGAGTTCCTTAAAGCGACTATTGTTATCCCTATAAGAAAACCGTCATGTTGAAATGCTCCCTACCCATATGTTCAGGGGTGGCTGAAGAGACCTTTCGTCATTGTTGCTTTTCAGACTGTAAACTCCTTTTAGGGAAAGACTGTGTCTCAGATTTCTTTTAATATTCCCCAGAGTGCCTAGCAGTGTTCTCAACACTTAAGAGAAGCCCAGTAAATTTTCAGCGTAGCTGCTGTTGGCAGACAGCATCACATCTTTGGTTTCCAAGGTCATCTTGGCTCGACTGCTGCTGCCCTCTTATGTGTCATAGCTCTGCAGCACCATTGAGAGTCGTGAAACTTGGTGGCATAGAAGAAAGAGCATTGGACTTAGGAGTGAGAAAGATCCGAGTTCACATCCCACCTCAGACACTTAGCAGCTCTGTGACCCTGGGCAAGTCAGTCTCCTCCTCTGTAAAATGAGAGGGTTCAACTTGCTGACCTCCACGGTCCCTCCCAGCTCTACATTTGTGATTTGCGATTGAACAGCCCACTGTGATGATAGCTGCAGTTTATGTATCAACATGTGTGGGAATAGGAGAGGGAGGGGGTACTTTGGAAGAACTTGATGAGATCCGCCAAGCTAAGTCACTATATGCCACAATGTACTCAGTGTGAAAGTGGTCGCAGGTGGAGTTTGGCAGAAACTGTCAGGAAATAAGAAGCTCTCTGCTTTGAAAAATGGGAAATGACATTGATTAATTCATCATTTCTTATGAACATTTAGCTCATGCAAAACAGTTGCTGCACTGAGGAGGCTGAAGCATATCTTTTGAAGCCTGAAGCCATTTCAACCAAGAAATTTAATTTTCTTGCCAAGTAGAGAGGCATGATGTCTTAACAGAGTCAATGCTCTATCTAGAACAAACCTTTAGTTCAAGTCTTGACTCTGCTAGGAGGGAGTGTGGTACGAGAGGAGCCCGAAGACCTGGATTCAGATTATTCTCCCGATGTTCATTACTTGTGTGTGACCTCAAGCAAATAATTTAGCTTCCCTGGGCCTTGGTTTCTTCAGCTGTAAAATGAAGGGCTAGGATTCGATGGCTTCTAATCTTGTTTTCACCTCCAAGTCTATGATCTGATGCCTCATTTCCAAAGCCTTACAGGGAAGAATGACAGAGAGCTTTAAGTAGCAGTGCCTAACAGAACAGTGGAAAAGCCAGATTATCCTGTGACAATTCATAGGTGACAGTGGGAGGAAAACAAACAGATGGGAAGTGGAACAGGTTGGTGTAACAACAATGTTACTCCTTGTCACTGTTGTGGCTGTGTAAGACCGATAACGCCAGCACACAGGAGGGCTGATAGCACAGGTTCTTGGATTTGCTTTTCTAAGGAAAGCAACTTTAAGGGGGTTACAATCTCACTTTAATTAAACATACATACATATATCATTCGCTTAGTTCAGGGGAAAAAGTGAGCATCCTGAACTTCAGAGAAAACACAAACAGAAATTACAAGCAGAAATTATATAAACAGAGCAAAATAACACAAATCAGTAGACAGGTTTCTAGCTGTCTGTCCAAGACATTACATACATAATTACCAGAGAGAGAAGCACCAACATCTGGGTTTTTCAAAGCAGGGAGGCTCCTGGCTAGCCAGAGTCTTGTCTAGTCAGATCACATGACACTCTTTCAGTGAGTGAGCCCCAAAGCAAAATGCTAACCTCCAAGTATATACACATGCTTCTTCAGGGTCAGAGGGCATCACAACCATGGGACTCAAACTCATGTGACTTAGGCTTTCTTGTGACTTAAGCAGGTTATCAAAGACGCTTGATTTAAAAATTCAGTCAAAGGCACTTGATTGCCTTAGTGCTGAGAAGAAGTCCAAAAGAAAAAACAGCGAAAAGTCTCCCTTTGCTTGCCGTTATAGTTGGCCAGTGTGTTTATATGGATCTCTTTACATAATTGGAACAATACAACCACATTTGGATGCTGTCGTCTCAGTATCCAGTGCATTATTTGAAGCAGTCACACTTCAGAGGGTAAAGTTGGGCCAAATGGCTAGGCCTGGCTAAATACTTAAGGAAGAAATATGTCCTAGAGGTAACACAATTTAAAAGGTAGTTGGATCAATTCTCAGGATCTCTAAAAGAGGGAGAAATTCTAAAGAGAAAAGAAAATATCACATTAAAAAGATAAGTGACCAAGAAAACCTCAAGTATCAGTCAAGGTACCTGCTTTCTCCTCTCTGTAAAACTCTAGGATGATCTATGCTTTGAGGGCATCTTGGAGGAGAACTTGAGAAGGAAATAAACAGGTTTTTGCAAATGATTTTCTGTAGCAGACCAGATATTTACAGTCATACAATCAAGTATAGAAAACGTAAGAACATATTGTTGTTGGTTAATTTTTTTAAAAAGCATTTGGAGAAATTAAAATCTTCAAGACTTTAGACAAGGTTTCTCCCACATGTACATTAAAATTATGCAAAACATTGAGTTTATAGTCATGTTTGCTGATCCACTGAAGATTGATAGATGTGTTCCAGTGTCTTGGAAGATGTATAAACAAGAAAAGGATTCTTCTTGGATGATGGTTTTACAAATGTTCCTTTCTATAGATGATAACGTACTTGTTATACAGAGTCCCAGAACACTTCAAAATCTCCTTTGTGAAATCCAAAGCAAGGCAACAGAAATCGTTTTAGCCATTCACACTAGAGAAACTAAAGTGGATGAAAGCTCATGTTGCCCGACTATGACTTACAGCTAGAGTACAGCCTGCTCAGTTAGTCCATTGGCATACTGTTTTGCATGGATATAGGTAATTCAGTGACATATGTCTATAATAGAATGGAGAAAAAGGTTGAGATTAATCATGTTTGGAAATTACTGTTATTGATCCTACACTAAAAAAGCCTCTCTCTTCAACACAGCTGTTCCCTGGTTGATCCCATATGTCTACAAATCATAGAACGCTATAATCTCAGAGGAATTCAACTTGTAACTAATCCACTGAGCAGTAGAACTATACATTTTAGGACAAATAGACTATAGCATTTTTCCAGTGATACCTTGCATACATAAAAATTAATTTTCAGGACATATAAGATGGGACTGGAAAAGGAGGCTGACTGGTCATATGATGAGAATTAAAGATAATAGACAATCCAAGTATTGTTATATCAGTGCCTTTGACATATTACAAGATTAATATTACAAGATTAAGAGGAAAGGCCTCCAGTATATTTGGTAGACCCTCATTGGAAAATGTATGGGAAAAAATATGGACAGCAATCAAACATAGGATGAGTTATAAAGGGATTATGATTGGCATGGGTGAAGAGATCACCTCTACTGAGAAAAATCACAGTCCATCAAAGTATCGTTGTTAGCAGTGTTTGTTACCACATCATTTTCTATATTGGTCTGCTGGCTATTTTCCAGGATTGTGACAGTGCTCTCAACTGTCCATTTAATCTTAAGTATGGTTCAAGTCTCACAGCCATAAAGAAGGTTGTACACTGTTGCCATTGTGCATGTTGGGTTTTCCTGGTCAGATTGATATACAACTTTACTCATTTTTAAGCTGACCCCAAGGCAAAATTTGTGACACTACCTTTAAGGCAAAGTTTGGCTTAACTATATAAGGGGAAAAAACCAACAAGAGATGAAAATTGCTTATTATCTAGATTATGACATGCAGTTAGATGGAAAACCTCTAGAGCTTGTCTATCAACAAGTTGGTAAACATTTATCAAATCCTTACTAGGTGCCAGCTATTATACTAAGTGCCAGGTATATGAAGAAAAAGCAAAATGTAATCCCCGCATCATATATATTGGACACACACTGCTAGTGGATTAAAAAGTTGGGCCCAGAATCGAACAGGAAGAAGAAAGTGAGCCAAATTGTTGTCTTAATAATGAATGACAAACCTCCCTCAGAAACAAATACTTTTTAATACAAATACCCTGCTTTTTAATACAAATAACCTGTTTTGGTATGGTCACTAGTCAAGGAATATGAGGGTTTCTGAAGAATAAAAAATGAGGGTCACTCAGAGGACAATGGAGAAAACTGGTGACCATGAGGAGAATGCATTGTATATCAAAGGAGTTCGAAGAAAGAGCAGAGTGAATGATCATCAAAGAAATGTAACCAGCTAAAGAAGATGGGCTGCTCCTATTGTGAGAGCAAGGGATAACAGGGAGAAGGCCAAGATGCTCCACGGGTACCCTTATCAGTTCAGGAGAAAGGGAGGAACTCTAGGACTGCGGGTGGACAGCTCAGTGGCAGAGTTGTGGAAGGACATCAATAGAAGCCATGTTGGCTGCTGTTGGACAGAAATGGATGGGTTAAGTTCTGTACTCAGGGGAATATCTATATTGATGAGAGTAAGCATTATCTTGTTTATTAGCAGTAATGGGAAGAGAGATGGAGATAATTCTAAAAGCAGGTCCCAACTCTAAAAATGACTTTGAGCAATTTCTGCCCCCATATGATTATCCTGCCTTGCTAATGATGTTTAGTTATGCTCTAGTATTTTATGTGAAATACTGACATTAAGAACAAGACTCTGAAACAGATTCCACGGTCTTATCTAACTGTTTCCAACTAATGCCAGAACCATATTTTAGTCCTGAAGCGTTTGCCAAATAACTGTAAGATCCAGATGCTTTAGAATTAATGATTATACATTCTGTTGAGTTAGCCTTTTACTTTAAAAAAATACATTTTATTACTTCTACAGAAAAGACACATAACATTAAGTATCCTCTTAAAGCAAATACCTTTTCAAGGACATAGTCTGTAGATTACTTCAGTTCTCTAAAGTAATCACCCTAGTTACAGTGGATTTCATTATAAATGTTATGTTGGAAAAAAAATAACCAGAACTACTCAGCTAAGAAAAAAACCTGTGCATATAAAACTGTGGCTATTCCATACTGTTAAAGCTACCCCATGCAAAGATCTAAATTGTAAAATAATCCTTGGATAATGGATTGGTTCTTTTTTTTTTCCTTACTCACAGCCTTAATTTCATTTTCTTTCAGAGGATTACATCCGTTATGCTCATGGCCTAATATCTGAATATATACCTAAGGAATTAAGTGAAGACTTGGCTAAATACTTAAAGTAAGTATGATTCATGTTTAGTTATGCTAAGGAAGTGTACTGCCTCTTGTCACCCAAGAAAAAAATTCCCTTGATAGCCAAAAGGAATTATTTATCGAATGAAAATTTTTCACAATAAGGTTTCCACTTATTCCGTGTCAAATATTGGGTGGCCTGGAGGCTATTTTTATGGTTTTTGATAGTTTGACATTCCATTCATCAAAACTAATTCATAACAAAGGATGAAATGAAGAGTTAATGTGATTTAGGAAGACAAATTTATTACATTTATTTTGACCCCCAAATTACTGTATTTCAGAGTTACCCTGGTAATTCAGGAAGGGAAAAAAAATCTAGCTGTGGACTACTTTTTCAAAAAGCATCAGATTTCAAGGTTCCATTAAATTTCAATCATTAAGTTGTGAAATCAAAACCATCTTGTAGTAGGACAAAAAAAAAAATGGTAGATTTGGAAGCAGGAGACTGATGTTCAGAACCCAGCCAACCCTTGAGCCAATGAACAAGTCACTCTTTAGCTCTTTGGGCCTCAGTTCCCTCAGCTGTAAAATGATGGTTATAATACTTGGACTTCCTTCCTCCCAGGGTTGTGAGGAAAATAGTAAAACTTAAAGCTCTCCATTCGTATGTGAACTGTTGCTACTATTATACGTTTGTGTACGTACACTGAGCAGCTAGGTGGTGCAGTGCATGCAGGGTTGCACCTACAGTCAGGAAGACTCATCTTCCTGAGTTCAAGTCTGGCCTCTGACACGTCCTAGCTGTGTGACCCTGGGCAAGTCACTTAATCCCATTTGCCTCAGTTTCCTCATCTGTAGAATCAGCCGGAGAAGAAAATGGCAAGCTACTCTTACTTATGTTATGCAGAACACTTATATTTGCTAAGAAAACTCCAAATGGCGTCAGGAAGAGTCGAATGTGGCTGAAAAACGACCGAACAACAACATGTACGCTATTGGGCACTATTATAGGTTTGTGTTCTGTTGTATACCAGGGCTCCTTGGGAGAGAGTATTTAATTTGTCTTGTATCCCCAGAGCTCAGTGGCATGTAGTAGGTGCTTAACAAATGCTTGCTGTTGGTTCTGTGCTCTCCACACACACACACACAGGGAACGTGATGTGAATTGTGGCACAATGACTCTGTAGCTAGAGGACGCGCTTTATGATGGCTTTTCACTGGTAAATACGCTGTTCTATATGTGTTGAGGGATACAGAAGAGTCAAGTGTTCCTTTGTCCCAGAAATGAAGGTATAGACACTCCTGCCAGTTAATCAGTGAACCAAGCACATTCTAGGGATAAATACAGTATTCCTAGCTAGGTGTGAGGGATACAGATACAACATATGAAACAATACCTACTGGAAAGGAACTTATGCTCTAATTGGGAAGCCAAGTGTGTGCGTGTGTGTGTGTGTGTGTGTGTGTGTGTGTGTGTGTGTGTACAGAATAAACATGAAGAGAATAAATGCAGAGTAGTTAAATACAAGGAAGTTTGAGAAGGAGGTCACTAGCAATTTGTTGAACAGGGAAGGCTTCATGTAGATAGATTGCAAACTCTTTGAGGGTAAGCACAGTGATCTTATATGTTTTTCTTGAGTATGTGTTGCTCTTCTCATCCTTCTCCAGCAACATATATATTGTAGGCCTGTAATAAAGGCTGATGATAGACTAGCAAATTTCTATCAGTCTCAAAGAGCCGGCACCATGATCTATCGTAGGGCCTTGGTATTGAATCTGAGGCCTGGAGTTCTTCTCCCTGAAGCTAGCTGATAATTACTACCCACTTACTTACATCCTGAACCTTTTGCCACCTTGGAAGACCAGGATGGCAGTCACTTAAGAGATTAAGTAAACAACCTATTACGTGGGACAGCCACATGTAAGGTCTGTGAGATATGTACAAACTAACGTTTCTAGAGTTTCCTCCTCTGGATACTCTAACCTTTTTGGGTTATGGAAAACGTCAGTCTATGTTAAATTTGTATATTCATCAGGGACCTTGCTTGTTCGTTTCTTATTGAACTATGTAGCTCAATTTCTCAATGGAAAACTTGTACTAATTGGAAACTTGATTTCTATTTTTCTCTTTTGATCCTTTCCCCTCCCAATTTGTATTTTTTTCTTTTTTTTTTTAATTTTATTTTAGACTCAAGGGTCAGAACACAAATACAGAATAGAGAAAAGAAACAAAACATATCATAAACTTAAATATTGAAACTTAAATACAAAGTAAGAAAGAAAAAAAAGCATGTTGTGTGCATATCAGAACATGAAAGGATTCAAAATATATAACAATAAATTTTCATTTCAAGAAAGCCTGTATGATAAATAATACATGTTGTGTTGAGAATTGTCCATCTTTTCTTTGCTTTCTTGTGAGTTTTCTTTTGTTCTCTGCTGTGCACTTTTACTTTGTTCATTTTTCCTCCTACCCGCCCCCCCCCAGAAAGCTACAATAAAGTTTAGATACGTGTATTTCCTTTTTTCCCTCCTTTTCTGAAAGAACAAACAGAAAAAAGCAAAATAAACAAGTTTCTCTATAAAGTCAAAACCAAAAAATGAAACAACTATTTTTGTTCATGGTTACAAATTACCTATTGTTATAAGTAGGCAGTAAGTTTTTTTGTTATCTGCAGTCTACATAAGAAAAAGAAATTAAATCTTCAGTGATTTATGGAGCTTAATTGTCAAAGAATTGTGAGTGAGTGAGTGTGTGTGTGTGTGTGTGTGTGTGTGTTAAAATGTGGAAAATCTGCCTACCTTAGAATATAAATGTGGATTAGAAGATCTGGCTTGTATTAGAATAATTTTAAGTTTTTTATTTTATTTTGTTTTTTAAATCTGAGTAAGTTAATAAAGTATCCAAAATATTGTTTTGGGAATGGTTAGCCTATCTAAAGTATTTTTTCCTTTAACTTTAGAAAGATATGTAAATGGAACGGGTGTTCTTCCATTATCATTTGGTGTTGCAAATATGTTCCCTTTCTTTAGATCCGTACTCCCAGGGTCTAGATTCAGATCTTGGTTTTATTATATACTACTAAAGTGACCTTGGAAAAGTGAACTTTGGTTTTGTCATTTGTAAAGTGGGGTTTATAATATTTGTACAGTGTACCTCATTTGGATTTATGAGACATATGTAAAGTGCTCCATAAAGTATAAAGCTCTATAGGAATGTGAGCTATTATATAATTATTCACTTAACTCAGAATAATTAAAAGTGCACGTAGCCCAAAGGACAATTGAAAAAGGAATGGTGAGTATAAGTAGCTGGCTGCATTTTGCCAGTGATTACTCATACTCAGGAAGTACTGTGAGGCATTATCCATAATACATGTGACTGGAAAAGGAGGTGGGTGTGCCATGTAGTGAAAATGGGAGATAATAGTTGGGCAGCCTGAGTACTTGCAGCAAAAAAATTAGAGGGAAATCTATGGTATGTTGGGTGGGTTGTCCATGAAGAACAACCCATACAATAGGAAAGCATGGATCAGAATTGCTCAGGATGGGAAGGCTTGGGGGACTTGTGATCTCCACCTGTGGAGGGAGTGCCCACGGCTCCATCAAAATGTAAAAGTATTTAGTGTGGTTGGTACCAGTATAACAATGGAAATAGCACGAGACGATAGAAAATCTGGAATCAAAGGACCTGCCACTTACTCCCTATGTGACTTTAGGCCAGTCTCTTTATTTTTCTGGACCTTAGTTTCTTCATTTGTAAAATGAGGGTATTGGGCTAGATGATCTTATGAGCTCTCTTCTGGCCCTAAATCTATGATCCTAATAATAGCATACGTTTTTGTAGGAACTTATATTTTATAGATTTATCCCTACAAAGAGCTCGCTTTCCTTTCCTTGGTTGATTGCCTATTAAGGTTAGCAGAGATTTCAAGGTGAGTCATGAAAATGGAAACTAAGCCTTGTGTTTGCCTGGCCCCTCCATTTGATAGTGGGTAAAAAGCCATGACAAAGATCTCTTGTTTTCTTAGGCTTCCAGAACTTTCTGCTTCATTGCCTGAGCCTCCATTAAAGGTAAGAAGCTGTGACTAATGTATCTTTGGGGGGCTTGGAAAAATATTAAGTTTTTATCACATGAGATTAAACATTGCTTATGTACAATTTTATGCATGCTACACCCACCACACACGGTGCAAGTCTGTATGGGATATGGATTACATTCTGCCTACTGTTTGTAAGAATTTTGAAAATGTCTATCATTTTGGTTAAGGGGAAGCATTTAAGCTGCTCCCAAGGTGGTATATAAAATGTCACTAGCCTGCTAATGTAGCAGGATAACTTTATAAGACTAACCCAGAGGTGAAATTAAGGGGAAGAAAAAAGAAACCTTTTGCAAGCTTGCTTAAATGTTCTGCATTATCAGTTACAAGAAATACTCAATCCATATAAGTTGAAACTCATTTGATTTACATCTCATTGACACCAGAACATGGGCAACCAGAGTATGGTTTTTCCAACACAAAGAACCATTTGTGTGGGAATAATAACCACATTTTTCTTTATTTTAAACGATCAGGGAAATTTGTGTAGAGTTTTCTTCTGTTATTAGGAAAAGTTTTCCTAGTCCAAACAGTCTACAAACCGCCACCCACAGCTGCTCCACAGCGTGGGCTACAGCTTGTATCTGCCTCCCAGATCTGTAGGCTCAGAGAATCTAGCCGTAAACAACACCTGATCTTTAAACATGGCCACACACAGGCAACACAAGGGTCTCAGAGAAGTACGCAACTCAAACGCAGGGAAATAAACACTCCAACCAGCTTGTCGTCGGTACCATTTTCTTGGAGCTTGGCTGTAGCCCCTCCAATAATGGATCCCTTGAGAGGGTATAAAGGACGTGTCATGGGTTTCAAATAGCATTTCTTTTACCTTTCCAAATACAACCATATACTGCCTAAGTTGGAAGTAGCCAACGCTTTCATGACTCCAGCTTTTGGGATACAGAGGCTCTGCAAAGAAGTAGCTAATTTGACATTTAATAAAAAGTCTGATTAACATGTTTGAGCAGTAACAGTACTAATCCACCCTCTACAAGTTGTCAGAATAGTAGTGGGCATGTCTTTTAGACATGAAAAATAGTTCTGCAAGGACAGAGTCCACAGATTAGGACCATAAAAATCCCATACCAGGCCAGACTGAGGGTTTCTCCAGCCTGGTATTTTGCTTTTGAAAGCAAATAGTAACCTTGACAGTAACTGATGTTAACCCGAAAGGGTTATGTATGGTCCCTGCCCTCACACATCATCATAGTTTTCATTAGTAACTCATTATAGAGCCTACTTGCATTTATCAAAACCTGTTTATCAAAACACACACACACACACATATATATATATATATATATATATATTTCCTTTTTAAAAAAATTGCTCAAGTAATGAGCATTTTAAAATTATCTGTCCCTCTCATTACCCCTCCATTAAGCAACTTAAAAACAAAAATCCCTCAATACATATCTACACAGTCTAGCAAAACAAATAGGCCATGTCTGCAAAGGTATGTCTCTCTCTGCATTTTCAGTTCATGAGCAGCATGCTTCACCTTCATCCTTTTGGACTCATGGTTCCTCTTTGCTTTTTCAGAGTTCTAAAGTCTTTCAGAGTTGTTTTTGTCCATAACATTATTATTACTATTCTCGTCAGTTTATAAAGGGCTTCCCAGTTTCCTCTAACGTTGTCCATTTCATAATTTCTTATGGCATAATAATATTCCATTTTATTCATATGCCACAATTTGTTTAATCGTTCCCTAAAAGAAGGATATGCTCTTAGTTTCCCAATTGTGGCCACCACAAAAAGAGCTGCTATAAATATTTTTGTGTATATAGATCTTTTTCTCTTTGATTTCTTTTGGGGTATAGGGTCAAAATGTATTTACAGTTTGGTAACTTTCTGGACATAGTTCCAAAGTGCTTTCCAGAACAGCTGAACCACTTCACAGCTCCAGCAATCATTCCCTAATGTACCTGTTTTCCCATAGCTCCTCCATCATTTTACTCTTTTATCATCTTTGCCAGTCTGATAGGTATGAGGGGGAACCTTGAGGTGCTTTACTTTGCATTAATCTAGTTACTTGTGATTTAGAAAATGTTTTCATATGATTGTTGATAGCTTGGATTTCTTCCTTTGAACATTGCTTATTCATAGCCTTTGTCTATTTATCTTTAGGGAATGGCTTGCAGTCTTATAACTTTGAATCATTTCCTTATGTATCTTGGAAGTGAGACCCTTATCAGGGAATTTTAAAAAATATGTAAACACTTATCTCAAAAAATACTTTCAGTCTTTTTCACATTTTGGGTACTGAGTTCTACAAATTCACTATTTTCTGTGGAAGAATTATTTTTCATTTGTCCTAAATTTACCATTTTCAAGTTATCTCTTTGAGTTCTTATTTCCAGAATTTCTCTCTGTATCATAATTTTACCTTTTGAAACTTCCATTTTTTACCTTCTGGGATTCCATCTTCCTAGACTGGAGATTGCTAAATTGTTTTTTTAATTGTCCTTATCAGTTCTTCTTCATGTTGGTCATTTTAGCTGCTCTCCAGGCCTCCTCTAATTCCAACAATTCTATTATGTTTTTCTTATGGTTTGGCAACCAGAGCTGAAAAGGTGTGGGGTACACTTGTTTCACTCAAAGATAGGCATGTGTTTTCTTCTTACTTCTAGTACTGTACCTAATGATGCTCTCCACACCATGTCAGCCTTTGGGTCCACTGCATGTTGGGTTGAACTGTCTCGAGGATAAATACACTGTAATGACTTTTAATAATAAACCACAGGTAAAGACCTATAAGCCTATATTTCTTTCAGTATAGAAGCTTAGGACCATATGCAGATCTTTTGCAAATCATTTATAAAAATGTTAAATAAATGTGATTTCAGCTAAGTCCTAATGGACCCTACTGTTTATAGTGCTTCATCCAGAGAAGTACCTGTTTAACCATGTCAGTTATTTCTTCTTTCTGAATAATTTATCCATTTCTCTGATCATAACTTCCTTTCCCTCCATTTCTCCTTTTGCCTGATTCCTCCTAAACTTAGTCTTCATCCTTACCACACCTTCTATTCATCTTTTCCCTGCTTTCCCAGTCTATCATACCTATCATGACCTTATCCTACCTCACTTTGAAACCTTGATGCTGTAGTTAACCATGCATTCTGTCCTCTACCCATAAGTCCCTTTCTCCTTTGTCTCAATCACTACGAATCCCATATCAGACCCTAATCTTGCATTGCCCTCTCACTCACTCTGCATTCCAGCCAAAATGTTCCATTTGTTCTAAGAACATGGCATACCATCTCTCACCTTTCCATAGACTGTCCATCAGCCTAGTAACTGGAATGCACTCCCTCTTCATCTCCACCTCTTAGAATACAGTCTTCCTTCAGTGCTTAGCTAAAAGACCACTTCCTGTTGAAGGCTTTTCTGATCCTCCCACCTTCCATAAATTATCTTGTAAAATTACCTTTCTATTTATATATAATATTCCCTAATAGAATGTAAACTCCTGGAAGGCAAGAACAGGTGATCATTTTTTTTTCTTTTTTATCCCCAGCTCTTAGCACAATGTCTTGTTTATAGTAGGTCTTTAATAAATGTTTGCTAAGTCAGTATTCCATCTACCATCATAAAAAAAAAACCATATTTCTCATTCCCATGGTGACTGTGTTTTTTACAGCTAAAAATCTAAATATATGTAGCAGTTTATTTAACATATGCACAAACTACGCTAACTACTGCACCAAGAGCAGTTAGAAGCCAGACCTATCCAAGGAGCTCACAATGTTTGTTTTTCTTTATTACAAATAATTATAGCAGTATTTATATGGTGTTGATCCCCAGGCCCATCTAAACAAGTTAGTCATCGTCTTATGAAGAATTTCATATGCAAAGCAAATAGTTCTCATTTTGCAACCTCTCCATTCAACTTTGCTATGGAATAAACCCATTAAAAAGAAACTGTGGTAGAAGCAATTGTGATACCACCTAGATTTGAAATGTTTTAGCACCTTAACAAGAAAATTACTATAAACATCCTCACAGCCTGGGATTTTTTAATCCAAATCTGAAAATGTGGGTTTTAGCTTTACTGGTAAACTACCAGATAGTAGTTTTTTTTTTCCCTCAGAAAAACCATTTTCAGCATAGTTTTCTTGATCTCAAAGCTATCTGTAAATTTAAATTTTAAAATGTGCCCTCCAAAAGATCTTTGAACTTAGGGAAGTATGCACGTGTCTCCATCTTATTTTAGACTGTTGCTCATATGTTTTCTGACATGTGTTTGCCATTGCACACCAAGAAACAAAATATATTACTAATATAATTAAAATCCTAATAATCAATATATTATATAATATTAATAGTATATTTATATTTTACTGGGATAAATATTAAAAGAGAAGCATTGTTTTTAATTCCCTCTGAGTTCTACATTAGGATAGCTGCTTTTATCCATGAGTTACAAAATTTTTCATAAGCAACATTTCTCAAAAAATGTTTCATGCAAAAATCTGAGGTTTGGAGATGGGCCATGATCTGAGAGCAAATTAGAGACGTCTAGGATCAGCCTCTTTATTTCTAGAAGAACATGGATGCCATGCAGAGGTCTCTTCACCATGTATCTCCATGGAGTTTATTACTTTTCCACTTTTGTTTTAGAATCCAGTTTCTAGGAACCTCTCCTTCTTGCAGCCTCTGTTCCCTAAGGGATGCATCTTCTGTGTTTAGAGCACTACCTCTGTCTGTTTAGCTTCATGGAATATGAGCCCACGCTCTGGCTCTTGAGCCAGAGACGTCCACTTTCACTTGGGCACAAGGTCAATGTTAAAAGTGTAAATATTAATCTGCATAAGTACTTGACTATTGCCAGTGTGGTCTGATGGGAAAATCACAGCATTGATTGTGGAGGACGGCAGTTGGGGTTTTAATTCCAACTCTACCACGAAGGTAGCAATTACCTAACCTGTCCATGCCTTGATTCCCGTATTTATAATATGAGGTTACTAATACCACCTAACTACCTCATAAGGTTGTTCTGAGTATACATATATATGTGTGTGTATGTGTGTGTGTGTGTGTGTGTGTGTATGTGTATATATATATATATATATACACACACACACATATATATGTATATCTTCTTTATAGAGGTGAGGGAGGGTCTGTGGGTATTTAACACTGCGTATGTTGTCAGATTCAGTCAGTGTGTTAGCTAGTTTTACATTGCTGCTTTTTGTCTCTTTTTCATTTATTGTTACAAGGGATGGCTCTCTGTGGGGTAAGGGGAAGAATATATTTGGAATTGAATATGATAGAAAAACAAAAGACAGCAATTTTTTGAAAGCAAGTTCAAAATCAAGCTATATTGAGATACTTTCAGGTATAAGATTAGTATCCATAAAGGATGCTGAGGGGCAGATAGGTGACACAGTAGATGGAGTGTCAGGCTTGAAATCAGGAAGACTCCTCTTCTTGAGTTCAGATCTGGCCTCAGACAATTACTTGTTGTGTGGCCCATTTTAACCCTGTTTGCCTAAATGAGCTGGAAAAGGAAATGGCAAACCGTTCCAGTTTCTCTGCCAAGAAAACCTCAAATGAGGTCACAAAGAGTTGGACACAACTGAAAAACAACACAACCACAACAACAATGAAGCGGTACTGTTATCAGGTACTATCACCAAAGACTGAGCATATGCCACCCTCATGGAAACACTAGTATCATTTTTAGCCTGGTATTTACTTTAGTGGCACGTGGTGAATGATATACCATGATATTCCTGAGGTGAGCAGTCAATCTGAGAGAGCTTTTGAGAGTTGGTGTTATATCATTAGGTGGCTGTAGCCTAACCCAGGAATTGACACTTGGATGGTAGATGTGGTTGGGCCACCTGAGTAGGGCACAGCAAAGCAGGGGACTCGGGGGACTTTGACAACAGTTGACCATGCGCCATGGTGACATTTGACACAGCTTCATCATTCTGACATTGCAGAAAAGGAAGGTGTCGGATGGGCCCGTAGAAGCAGAAGAAGACTACACTAAGTTTAACAGTGTAGATCT